>NC_133325.1:692707126-693327126 GCF_042186555.1 Aquarana catesbeiana | reverse complement strand
ACTTTTTCCCTGTGTCACTCCATTTTATTACACATAACTTCATTTCTGAACTTATTTGTTTTGGTTTCTTTGTATGTATTGATGGATTGCATGGGTTCTTACCGACATATGGTGAAAATTGGATGTCAATAGTACCTTTAGAAATATTTTTACCTAGAAAAATGGCGACGTGTTCAATACTTGATAAATTATATATATATATATATATATATATATATATATATATATATATATATATATATATATAAATTTTTTTATATATATATATAAATTTTTTTATATATATATATTTTTTTTTTATTCTGCTTACAAATTACAGACTGAGCTGTAGAATGCACATGATCCCATCTCCTGCCAGTAAGAGGGGTAGTGTTTTTTTTTTTTCCACAATATATATGTTTAATATAAGCATATACTGCAATTTTTACACAGCTTTGTTTACTTGGGGAGTTAAAACTTAATGCCAAGCAGATGTAATAGACCAAACGAATGCAGCTCTGCATCCATTATATGTATTTACTTGAATTCAGCTAGTGAAAGCACCTAAATTTGACTTGATAACATTCTCCTATACAACAGCACTCAGAATGGTGTGTGCGCGCATTTGTGTGGACTGGGACTCAGTGACTGCATGATAATGTACAGACAAGAAACATGCTAATAGGATGATACAGCAGAATGAGCAGAGAGATGAACTCATCAGCCTGCTGGTGATGCTTCTTCGCTGTCCACTCAGCAGGCTGGAGGTGAAAGGAGGACATCACTGTATTCCAAAACTGAAAGAGATGTCACCCATCTGGCTGTTTTGTGGCAGGGCTGTGCATATCTCTAGATTTATCATTTGGCCAGTTAAACAGCATCCTTCTATTTATTACAGTAGTGTATTTTACAGTTTCAGCTTAAGGCCTCTTTCACACGGGGCAGATCAGTCATGATCCGCCCCGTGAACACACGCTGGCTCAGCGGGGATCGCTCCGCCGATCCCCGCTGAGCAGGAAGATGACAGGTGCATCGCTGCACGCTGTGCAGCGACGGACCTGTCAGAGCGCCGCTCTCCCCTATGGGGGGATCGGATGATGACGGTCCGTAGTGTCCGTCGTCATGCGATCCGATCCGAAAACGGAGGGAAAAGTAGGTTTTTCCTCCGTTACACTTTTCGGATCGGAGCGGGGTCGGATGTCAGCGGACATGTCACCGCTGACATCCGACGCTCCATAGGGATGACTGTATGTCCGTTTTTCATCCGAAAACGGATGGATGAAAAACGGACATACGGATCATCCGTGTGAAAGAGGCCTTAGGCAAAGGTTGGAAAGAGCGAGATGGCAACAAAAGAATAGTAAGAAGATGAACGCAAAGTACACAGGAAAGCTTTAGACAATTTCTTTTACCTATTCCTAGGATCTACATTTTTTTAAATTGTTTGTAAGCACACATGGGAAAAGGATCAGCCCTGTATGGATTGAGAAAGCATGTTGCAAAATATAACAGCTGTTAACAGAAAGGGACTGGCGACCAAGTTTTTATTGGTAACCTTTTCACATAAAATATCAAAAAGTACCGTATTTAAGAAGAACACAAGGGCAATGCATTTTTTGAATTCTATATGTCAAACACTACAATGAATCTGTTACCCAGAGGCCATCAAATCTTTGCCTTGCTTTTAGGTAACAAGATTGTTTAACTTTTCTTATATATAGAAAAAGTAACATATCTGCTTAACAATATACAGTGCTGTGAAAAAGTAATTGCCCCCTCCCATGCTGAATCCTGAATGAACTGTGATTAACCACAACTTTTTGGAAAGCTGAGTTAAATTTCACTTGCCACACTCAGGCCTGATTACTGCCAGACCTGTTGAATCAAGAAATCACATAAATAGAAGCTGTCTGACAAAGTGAAGAACAGTAACAGATCAAAAAAAGCCACACACCATGCCACAATCGAAAAAAAAAAAAATTAAGAACAGATTAGAAACAAAAACAACGACAAGAACTTCTCAAAAGATCACTTATATGGCGCTTAGGGAAATGTATTATAGTAGAGAAGCAGCTGCTATAATATAAACAAGCATTTCTAAAAAGGAAGCAATCAAAACTATACTTCTAACAAAATTAAAAGTCTGTAAATCCAAATGAAATTGAGGTCTTTTGCATGTAGCAGTTCATAAATGATTCATCAGCTGTTTTAGACATTCGACCATTAATGTATCTAGTGCTTGTACTCACTATAGGAATTGCACTCACCAGATTCCAGATCAGTTGAAGCCTCTTAGTATGTATGGCGTGGCTACGATCACTGCTAAGCAAACATCCGTCCGACCCTTAGTAAACGATCAGTCGGTATGCAGAAAGATGTTCGACGTCCTCTGATTCAACAGGATCCAATCAGCTAGGAGTTTTCCATAATACTCTGGCAAAGAAAGGGAAAAGGAAGCCTCAGTGTAAAACTGTAAAGCTTTTTATTATCCAAAAGACCCCCTTCCCTTAATACATTAAACTTACAAATAAAAGTTAAAAGCAGAGCATCCAATGAATGATAGCACGGTGCATTCGGTTCTGTTAATCTCAACAGAAAGCTGTAATCGTCCGTGGTGGCTCCCGGGGAAAAACCAGAGCCAATGACTTGTGTAGCAAGCCATGTGGTACACCTAGACGCATTTCCTGAATCTGTCTTTATCAATAGGCTTTTAACTTTTGTTTGTAAGTTGAATGTATTAAGGGAAGGGGGTCTTTTGGATAATAAAAAGCTTTACAGTTTTACACTATGAGGCTTCCTTTTCCCTTTCTTTGCCCGAGTATTATGGAAAACTCCCAGCTGATTGAATCCTGTTGAATTAGAGGACATTGAGTGTCTGCATACCGGCTGATCATTTACTTAGGGTCGGACGGATGTTTGCTTAGCAGTGATCGTAGCCACCCCATACATACTAAGAGGCTTCAATTGATCTGGAATCTGCTGAGTGCAATTCCTATAGGGAGTACCAGCAGTAGATACATTAATGGTCGAACGTCTAAAAACAGCTGATGAATCATTTATAAACTGCTACATGCAAAAGACTGGTTTTGAACCTCGATTTCATTTGGATTTACAGACTTTTAATCTTTTATGCATTAATTGAAAACCTTTAGCGCTGCTGAAGTTTGAAAGACTATTTTTAATTTTATTAGACGAGAAACAAACATGTATTGGTCTAGGAAGGGTTTCAAAGCCATTTCCAAGGCTTTGGAACTCCAGTGAACCACGGGGAGAGCCATTATCCACAAATGGAGATAACGTGAAACAGTGGTGAACCTTCCCAGGAGTGGCCAGTCTACAAAAATTACTCCAAGAGCATAACAATGACTCATCCAGGAAGTCATAAAAGAACCCAGAACAGCTAAAGAACTGCAGGCCTCACTTGCCTCAGCTAAGATCAGTGTTCAAAAAGAACACAAAGGCTCATCTCACATTTACAAAAAAAAATCTTGATTATCCCCAAGACTTTTAGGCAAATATTCTGTGGACTGATGAGACAAAAATCTAACTTTTTGGAAGGTGTGTGTCCTGTTACATCTGGCATTTCATAACAAGAATATCATACCAACAGTCAGACATAGTGGTGGTAGCGTGATGGTCTGGGGCTGCTTTGCAGCTTCAGGATCTGGCCGACTTAACATCATTGATGGAACCATGAATTCTGAGCTCTACCAGAAAATCCTAAAGGAGAAGGTCCGGCCATCAGTTCGTGACCTCAAGCTCAAGTGCACTTGGGTTATGCAGCAGGACAATGATCCAAAACACAACAGCAAGTCGACCTCCAAATGATTCAAAGCAAAATTTATGTTTTGGAGTGGCCTAGTCAAAGCCCAGACTTAAATCCAATTGAGATGCTGTATCATGACCCTATAAAGGCAGTTTATGCTGGAAAACCCTCCAATGTGGCTGAATTAAAACAATTCTTCAAAGAAGAGTGGGCCAAAATAGCTCCACAGCAATGTGAAAGACTCATTTGCCAGTTATCGTAAACGCTTGATTGCAGTTGTTGCCACCAAGGGCGGCACAACCAGTTATTGGGTTTAGGGGGCAATTACTTTTTCACACAAAGCCAGGCAGGTATGGACAGCTTTTTTGCCTTCATAAATTAATCCATCATTTAAAAACTGCATTTTGTATTTACTCGGGTTCACCTTGTGTAATAATAACATTTTTTGATGATCTGAGTCATTTATGTGTGTGAAATACGCAAAAAAAAAAAAAAAAATCAGAAAGAGGACAAATACTTTTTCACAGCATTGTAAATGTTTGGGAATACTTACAGATCAAATTGACTCATGAATTGGGATTTTTAAAGCATCATGACCCACTTTTTTTGGAGGTATAAGGCCTGGTTCACACTGTTGCGATTTGTCAAATCGGCGGCAATGTCACTGTCCTAATCGGTGCGATGCCGCATCTGTGGTGCTGCACCAATTTCAAAAAGTAGTTTCTGTACTACTTTTGGTGATTTCGGGCTGTGATTTACATTGACATCTGTGCAAAAACCCACACAGCTGTCTGGGAAATCGCAGCTGAAATCGTGACTGACATGCGGGACTGAAATCATTCCCGCAGCTCAGTGTGAACTTGGGCTCAAGCATACAAGGTGAACGGCACACTAAAAAATTATCTACGATTTTCACTTTGGCACACTAAAAAAAAAAATATCTGGCATGTAGGCGTTATCCTAATAAAGGAGGTCCTACCAGCAGCAGCCTCCCAAAACCTCTGGTCATAGCCATTTCAGGCAGGCAAAGCTCCCACATTTTTAGTAGTGGTGGACCTTGCCTTAAAGTTCAGTCAGCCCCCCCATGATGGACAGAATCACTGGCCAATAGGAATTTGCAGGAGGCAGGAAAGTATCAGATTTTCAGACATTACAACAATTTGGTATTCGGCCATTACGGAAAAAGTTTAGGAGACTGCTAAATAAATCATCTTTTTTTTTAACGCAAGAAGTTAAAAAATAAGAAATCTGTCCCTAGACCACAATAGTTACCATTTGATAAAATTCATGCTTGTATTACTGTGGGCTTTCCTGCCACATTGCTCCCCCTTTACTGAACAGAAACTAAACAGTGAATAAAATAAAACTTTTTTAAAATAAATTTATTGGATTTAAAATTGTAAATTACAGATTATGTAGATAAAAAAATATGTACTAAAACAAAGAACAGACTTAAATGACATCAGTACAAAAATATACTGTAATTTATAAATTGTTGCTAAATGCAACGCTATAAATGTCCTAAAGAAAGCCTCTAGTGACTGCAATGTACAATTCTCTGGTACAGAGAGAGACCAGTGCTGTAATGGAAAGTATCACTAGACCATCGATATAAATGAGCCACTAACAACGCCTACAAAAAGGTGTGTTAAAACGTAAGAAGCTTATTGCAACTGAAAATGTCGGGCAATGTTGATGTGCTACTGGTGTTACACCAGAGGCACCTGCCAGCCCTATTCCCCCCTTATCAAGTTGGCAAGCTGGATGATATTCCAGCTATGTGCAGTTGTTTGAGGGTGGAAACAAAACAGTATTTTTGTATATCTTAAAAAATACATACACCAGTTGCGAATGTCGTTAGAGGCTCTTTTACAATACATTGGTCCTTTTACAGAACCGCCAGAAAAGCCGGGCTGTGTACATAACTGACAGCTGGGCCTTTCTCAAAAACATGCTGAACCTGAAATTGCTTCTTCACCTTCAAGGTGATTTAAAAGAATATCCTCTTCTACAGCTCCCTGGTGATAAGAGCCACCTCTGTACAGTCCCTTTAAGGTTATAATCCACTGCAGTTTAAATAGACTGGATACAAAGTCATACTGATTTCAGTAAAGACTTTTACAGTTTTAATCCTCTTGATTTGCACTTTGCGCTGTAAAGTCTAAATTGAAAAACCCAGGTGTTGATGAACCCAGTTGATGGAACTGCTATTGGCCCAGCATAGGTTTTGTTTGTGAACCATTATCACAGTCACATGGGGGGAAAGCAACTCATTCCATTAAATACTGCACAAAGCACTTTTCAAGAGTATGACATTCCCCATGTTCATGTGACGGACGAAGAGCAACTGACACAGGAATCAATGCTCAGCTCATCACCTTCAACGCCGCGTAGATAATGCACCTAGAATTTCTCAAGAAAAGAGAAGGCCATATAAAGGCTTGGACAGGAGTGAAATAATGGAGGAAACTTGTGCTGGTGGGTTTTTACAGTGAAGCCGTAGAACAAAGCAGAACCATCCTCGATTAAGACCCCTTTCACACTGGAGCGGGGCTTCTTTGGGGCGCTTTAGGAGCGGTGAATACACCTCTCCCAAAGCACCGCTGCCCATTGAAATCAATGGGCAGCGGCGCTTGGCCAGCAATTTTAACCCTTGTTCCATCGCTAGCGGGGGTTAAAAGCACCCCGCTTGCGGGCAAAAAGCGCTGCTAAAATAGCGGCACTTTACCGCCGACGCCCAGGTGCTGTGAGTGTGAAAGTGCCCTAAAAGCTAAAATAAAAGTACTGGACAAAGTTAAAGCCCATCTCCAGATGTTCAATTCACCCCCCCTCCCTTTTTCCCCCTTTACACATACCTTCTGTGGCAGTCCTCTGAGGACAGCGGGTGAATCCCTATGCTGCAGAAAACAGTGCTTACAGCAAAGTGTATATCATTCTCTGCAGTATTCCTTGTGAGCCAAGGCCAATGTGGCAACACCATCAGATGGTGTGTATATTAATGACAGTTTGGGCTCAAAGAAACTGGGCTGAATGATGCTTGGCATTAATCAACCTGGAAGAGGATCAAAAGCTGGCAACAGAGTTTTTGTGTGGGACAGGCTGGTAACATGAGGAGTATTGCAGAAAATGCTGCAGTTATTTTTAAATCTCCTAGACTATTTTTTTTTTATTTTAAACTGGGTTTGGACCTTTACATTTGACATTTCCTTCATCTCTTACCTGTAAAGCAAAGAGATGAAAGAACAGAGTGGGAGAGTCAAGGCCATCATCTATTATTCATCAAGAGTCAAGCTATCAGTAGGAGAACCTTGGCTACTGCCACCTAAATCTTCAGTCCACTCAAAACTGTCATTCCAATTTTAGATTAGATGCGGTAAAGATAAAGCACCCGATCGCTGACTTAGACCAGCCAAAAGCAGAGTTTCTGGAACCTGTGAAAGAAATTTGCTAGATTTCCCCATCAGCGCAGTGTTGACAGGGGAATCCCTCTCCGTGGGAGAACACCATCACTGTATTTATATGAATGTCAAATTTGAATATAGTTCTCCTGGACACTTAGGGCCTATTCACACTAGAAATTGCATGTGGAACGCTGTGAATTTCCTGTGCGATTCACATGCAGTTCTGTGCAGTGCGATTTCACCCCAATTTGTTTTGAATGGGCTGAAATCGCACTGCACCAAAAGTAGTGCATGCACTACTTTTTGAAACATGGTTACCGCATTGCATGGTACTTATGTACTATGCGGTGCGGGCAAAAGCACTGCATTTGCAACCTGCATTTGGGGTGTTAACTTTGAACTGATCCGCGTAGCAGACCACAAGGGCAGTGCAATTGGAATGCAGTTCAGGAAGCTGCACAGGAACACGGCACTCCCTCACTGCATTCTAGTGTGAATGGGTCCTAAAGTGTAATTTCACTTTTAGTAATTGTTTACACTACAAAAGTCACTTATGGGATGGGACCTAGAACTGCATAGGGAGATTTTTGAAGGCGAATGTCAAAAGAATTGATCATTCAAAAAAAAAAAAAAAAAAAAAAAACACGCACCTTTAGATCATACAGCAACAGATCCACTCAAATGTCAAATCAAGATACCTGGAATATTCACACTATATAGAATTTTGGAAGCATCCCAACAGAGGCAATGCTCCCAATGTAAAGCAATTTATTTGCTAAGCACCGCATAAACCATTTAAAGTTGGAAGAACAAGATTAAAAAAAAAAAAAAAAAAAAGCTTTAACTTGAGCCAAACTACAAAGCCAGTTACTTGGCTTTGTTAAAATGATAAAAGCTGTATGTTGCCAAAGATGAAGGTGCACATATTAAGCGCAACAAACTTTCCCTGACTGCATTTAAAGTGATATTAAAAGCAAGTTCTTTAAAAAAAAAAAACCTAACATATTATACTTACCTGCTCTGTGCAGTGGTTGTGCACAGAACAGAACCGATCCTCTTCTTCCTGGGTCCTCCACTGGCAGTCCTGGCCCCTCCCATCTGCAATCTGCCCCCAGAGCAAACAGCTTGGTATAAGGGCTCCCAAGCATTCTCACTTCTGAGCCGCTGTTCTGCGTGTCCATTCACAGACAGAGCCGTGGCTCAGACCTGCCCCCTCTCTCTTCTCATTGGCTCACTGGCTGTGATCGACAATGAGGACCCAATGAGTCCCTGGAAAGCCGAGGCTCTCGTGCACATCGCTGGATCATGATGGTGTTCAGGTAAGTATTATGGGTGGCTGCTGCACACAGAAGGTTTTTTTACCTTCATGAATAGAATGCATGAAGGTAAAAAACCTTGAACCTTTAGAACCACTTTAACCTATAAAGCAACCATACTAACAGAACATGTTTAAAAGAAAAAACTCCACAACGGGCACACACGGGAGAATGAAAGTCTAATTAGGTGACCTGTAAAAGCTATGCGACTAGCTTCACTTCCAATCAAAAAATTCTCTCAGAGAAAACTCCATGGGACACCACAGGCCTTACACTGCGTCCTCACTTTAGAAAGGACTTATAGATGAAAACTGCAGTAAACTCTGAAACATGCAGTGAAGAGCAAAACCACTCTCTGCTATAAAAAGGCCCCCATGTATCAGTGTTGGGCCCACTGTACAATTTGTTGTGACATTAAAAATCACATCATGACAAGCAATCTGACGAAGATCATGTTCTAATCAGAACTCTCACTTAGACTTTCATACAGCACTGTGGGGCTCTTCTTCTTTCCAAACCATCTCTTGCGCCTGCTGTGACCCTGTACAAGTCTCCTCTTGATAATTGCTGTGAAGAAGAAACACAATATCTGCTTATTACATTATCCAGTTTAAAAATACCAACATGCTTACGAGTTTAGCACATTAGGTGGCAAACCACAGAATAACTTTTGATAGCAAGCCCCCCCCCCTTGTCCTTTACATATGAAAGAACAAGCTTGTTGCACCTCATACCTTAGGGAAACATGTATTGTAACATTTCATTAATGCTTGTGTATTTATGTTGGCCTGTTAGGCTGCATTCACACTGGCGTTTAGCAACACTGCAAATCCCAGTGGCAAGAATCTATAGATGCTTGAGACTGGATTGAGAGCTGTGTGCAGATAGCATCCAACCTCAGCTACCGGAGGTAATCATTGGCTGTGCCAACAGCAGCAGCCACCGACAGCCTATCGCAGCACTGTACGGGCTCGGTGGCCGCAGCTATCCACACACAGCTGTCGATCCCAGCTACAGGAATCTGATTCTTGCCACTTGGATGCACAGTGTGGCTTAACATTTGTGTGAATGAAGTCTAATAGTAAGTCTTTCATAGTCCTTATAGTGAAAGAAACTTTCATCCAAAGGCCATTAAGAAGCAGGGAGTCCAATTCCAGCTACCATTGCAGACCTCCTAAAAATGCTGGTTGCCTGGCTGTCATGCTCCAACAAAAGGTTTTTCTAAGATCAAAGTTTCTGCCTTCAATACTTTTAGCCCTTGATCTTTAAAAACACATGCAGTAACTGAGCTCCTGACACACATACCTCTTACAGGTCAGTACTAGTCACTCCAGCTGCTGTGGAACTACAAGTTCCATAAGGCATTGTAAGACTGGCAGTCACAGGTATGACTCTCAAAGGCAGAGAGGCTTGAGGGGATTTGAAGTTTCACCGCAGCTGGGGTGCTTACCAAGTATTTAAGTTATCAGCATGTATGTAAGGGGGGACGTACTATACGAGATGATGTGAAGGCTGGCACCATGCCAAGGCAGCGTTTTTATACCCTGATGCTTTTACTTTGATGCAAGTGCATCTAATTGTGTTTTTTAATAAAAAATGTTGGCACTATTACGCTATGCACATTGCTCTCTCCATTGATACACCATACCTTACATCAACTTGGAGATTGGGCTATTGGAGTAATGAAAATGACATCCAAGCCACAGATGTGGAGTAACAACTAGGAAACTAGGAAAGGAGACACCATTCCTCGACGGGGGGCGGAGCTGGACGCAGGTTCCCAGGTATGTTCCAGACTATTTTTTCTTCTCTTTTTCTTCTCTCTTCTTTCCTAAATACTCTATAGAGCTTTAACTAGTTATGGTTGCTCGTTTAAAAATAAAATAATATGTTTGTTGCCAGGTGACGAATAAGAAATGACTAAGCAAAGGAACCGGATGGTCCTTGGAGATTTATGGCCTTGAGACACCCCGGACAGGGGGTGTTCTAGTGTCATTATGCTGATATGGCTTTGTCGGGTGATTTTGGGGGGGGCTGGGGAGCGCGGAGAGAGGTTAGTTGGAGGCGTATGTTGCCCCCCTCTCTCCGGGGGACCCCGCTCAGACCACCTTAAAAACTGTTTGCACAACTGAACTTAGCCTAAACCCTGGGAAAGACCTGTCCAGCTTTTATAGCCCCGGGACTAAGACAAGCATGCTTTTAAATTAATTTTTTTTTTTTTTTTTCTCTTTTCTGTTTTTGTCACCTGGCACATTGTTGGTGTATTTTTCTCCCTTTTTCTTGTCATCAATGCTAGCTATACCAGTTAAAAAGTGACTGTCTAGTATTCAGTATACATGACTGATAGCATCGATGTTCTTGTTTTTCTTTCTATGCTACTCATCCTTTTTGTTAAATAACAAGAAAAAATGACTGGTATATCACCTAAAAACCGTTCATCCAGAAGGATGTGATTCTATACTCACAGTTTTATAATCTTGCAATGTGATATCCTGTCTTTTATAAATAAAGATTTATAAAAAAAAAAAGAAAGGAGACACCATTACCATTGATGTAAAACAAAAACCCTGTGTTTAAAGGCATATTGCTGGTGATTGGGGACCCAGGAGGGGAGCACAAAGTGTCACTGCAATCTTCACTAGCATGAGTTGAACACGTGTGGACACCTTTTTTTTTGCACAGATGGCCTTTATTTGATTGCAACATATAGGTTTGTAATTCTTTATCCATTATTGATTTATTTAATTTATGGAGATGTTGGAGCAGCGCTAAGTATAATTTCACATTTTCACTTTAAAGGGTTTTTTTTTTTTAACCTTACACGATAGCAGCAGCTCATTCATTTTGATTTATTTAATTTTAAAGGAACACACACCATAGCGTGGGTATTTACACATTTTACATGTATTTTAAGGCATCAGCATGACAGCCAAGCAGCTAGCTTTTTCAGAAGCCAGTCAGAAATCATAATTCTCTCTTTGAACAAGTTTCCACTCCAACCTAAGGCATGCGATCAATACCTAAATTACTGTTAACATGAAATGTTACCTATAACAATGTTTGGTGTTTTATTTTTTTTCCCTTTTTTCTTTAATTTTACCTTGCTTGCATTAGTACTTCAGAAAAGTGATGGTGGTAAGGCTTGGAAAGATGTTAAAGGTTCTTTTTTGTATGCCACCCTAAAGTCTCGTACACACTTATGCCCTGTACACACGGTCAGACATTGATCGGACATTCCGACAACAAAATCCATGGATTTTTTCCAACGGATGTTGGCTCAAACTTGTCTTGAATACACACGGTCACATAAAGTTGTCGGAAAATCTGATCGTTCTAAACGCGGTGACATAAAACACGTACGTCGGGACTATAAACGGGGCAGTAGCCAATAGCTTTCGTCTCTTAATTTATTCTGAGCATGCGTGGCACTTTGTGCATCGGATTTGTGTACACACGATTGGAATTTCCGACAACGGATTTTGTTGTCGGAAAATTTTATAGCCTGCTCTCAAACTTTGTGTGTCCGAAATTCCGATGGAAAATGTGTAATGGAGCCCACACACGGTCGGAATTTCCGACAACAAGGTCCTATCACACATTTTCCATCTGAAAATCTGACCGTGTGTACAGGGCATAAGAGAATATCGGGCAAATTATGGGGGGTTTTTTGCATGCAATTCTCATCTCAAGAATGAAGGGGGTTACTAAAGTTCGGAAAATTCTCGCTCGACGGAATGCAACTTTGGAAGTGATATGTGTTGCATTGTTTTTAATTTCCAGATCCAATCAGATTATCATACGGTCGCTTTGAAAGTGGTATTTTTCATCCATTTTTCTAATCGTGTGTACTAGACATGAGACATTTTATAGAAGTATTATGATCAGGGCAGGGCCTGTTCTGCTTCATTCACTGTTACTATACTATCCTTGCTTGGCTACAGTCATTCAGGTGACAGCACCCCCAGGTTGACCTGTAGTGTATATGCCCAAGCTTTGCGGCAACTCCTTTAAGTGCCAGCAGCACACTGCTTATTCCAGCATTGACAACTGTATTTCTGTACGTTTTAAAAACGTAGGCAAGAAAACTTCAGCACGTGACCATTTCAAAGAAACCTGCACTGAAAGAAACATGGAGTCTTCTATTACAAGTAGTCTGTCTGTCATGCAGATCTTTTTGCTTTAATACTTTGAGTCACTAACCTGGAACAGCTATTCAGATATAGAAATTTAACTTTTCTAATCTGTGTACTTTGTTCCCTGTCAGCAATTCAGAAGGTTTTACATTGGATAAACAAATCAGCCAGGCAATTAGTAATTTTAAAGAGAGATCAGAAATTTCATTCTCCGTTTTTCTTTCATTTAAGGTTAATTTTAACCGTGCTGTGTTTGTACAGATTCCATCAAACAAGGTGCACATTATAATTACCACTGGCAGAAACCTTTTTTCAATAAACAAGATGTACTATTTTTCAGCAACAAATCATCCACCCAAATCGAGGAGAAAACTTACATGACACAGTTTCTTTCTCTTCGGAGTGGTTTCCTGATGACCAGTACAGGCTCTGGCTCCTGCGGAACTTCTTATAGATTTGGGTGTACAGGATTGAAAACGTGAGTAGGGAAAAGAGAAAGATTAGAGATGCTGCTGCCCAGGTAGCCTCCTGTGTTCGAGGTGTAGAAACAAACCCCTCGCTGGACTTATGCTGGCTGTCACTCAACCTTGTCTGGGCCTTGGCTGGCAACTCGGCAACTGCTTCACGTTGACAGTTGCATTCCTGCTTCTGTTCACCTGATTGTTTCTTCTCAGCAGCAGTGGATGAAAGCTTTGGATCAGTAAGCTGATGATGCAATTGTTGAGTAGTTTCAGGTCTTGGTGCAACGTTTATGGTGGTCTCTTTCTGTGGGGAGGCATCAGGGTGGTCTTCAGGTTTGACTAAAGGCTGTTCCTTACCAGTCTCTTGAGATACATTGCTCCCAACAGGTGGTGTCACATTAACATCAGGTAAGACGATAGACTGGTTTACTGGGGTAGGCATGACCTTCTGTACTGGCATCTTTGACATGTCCTTGTCATTATCCTCGGTCTCCTGACCATGAACGCTAGCTTTTTTACTTTGAGTGTGTGCGTCATGTATAAAGCCAACAGAGGTGGTAGAAGAGGATTCAGTGGGAGAAGATAACCCACTGGTTCCTGCAGGCTGCGACACTGTATTGTGCTTTCTAATGGTTTTGTCTATGTGTTGACCAGCTAGTGTACTAAAGGAAATGCTGGAAGATATATGTGAAGGTGCCTTATCTTGGATCACAGGGGTTGGTAATACCTCAGATCTTCTCCTTTTCCGCAACAGATGCCAAACGGACCGCTCTCTATGGCTCCGAAAATGATTTAGCATCTGAAAGTATTACAGATACAATTTATAATAGTATTCTGTTGTGGCAAACTTGTCATATTCATAACACAATTTGCTCAAAGATAACCTACTATGAATAAAGTTCCTTAACACCCAAACAATGAGAAAGCCCATTACCTAGTCCTAAACAAAGCAGTAGACACCAGGCAAATGTTTGAGGCAAAACACTATACCTGATATGTATTTGGGGTATGTCCCAGATCATCCACTGGAATGTGCCTTCGTTTCGGCACTGAAGTTGCCATATTATAAGTCAACCAGTCAAACCTCATAGTGGATACATACAGTGCATCCGGAAAGTATTCACTTTTTCCATGTTTTGTTAAGTTACAGCCCTAATGCAAAATAATTTCATTATTTTCCTCAAAATTCTACAAACAATAACCCATAATGACAAAATGAAAGAGGTTTGTTTGAAATCTTTGCAAATGTATAAAAATCCCATGTACATGAGTATTAACAGCCTTTGTCAAGACACCCAAAATTGAGCTAAGGTGCATCTTGTTTCCACTGATCATTCTTGAGATGTTTTTACAACTTGAAGTCCACCTGTGGTAAATTCAGTTGATTAGACATGATTTGAAAACGGCACAAACCTGTCTATATAAAGATCCTACAGTTAACAGTGCATTTCAGAGCACAAAATAAGCCATGAAGTCCAATGAATTGTCTGCAGACCTACGAGACAGAACTGCATCGAGGCACAGATCTGGGGAAGGGTACAGAAAAACTTCTGCAGCATTAAAAAGGTCCACAGAGGAGCACAGTGGCCTCCACATCCATAAAAGGAAGAAGTTTGGAACCATCAGGACTCTTCCTAGTGCGGGCCGCCCAGCCAAACTGAGTGATCGGGGGACAACGAGGAGAACCTACCAGAAGAACAACCATCACTGCAGCACTCCACCAATCAGGCCTGTATGGTAGAGTGGCCAGACGGAAGCCACTCCTCAGTAAAAGGAACACTACAGCCCGCCTGGAGTTTGCCAAAAAGGCACCTAAAAGACTCTGACCATGAGAAACAAAATGATCTTGTCTGATGAAACAATGATTTAACTCTTTGGCCTGAATGGCAAGCGTCATGTCTGGAGGAAACCAGGCACCGCTCATCATCTGGCCAATACAATCCCTACAGTGAAGCATGGTGGTGGCAGCATCATGCTGTGGGGATGCTTTTCAGCGCCAAGAACTGGGAGACTAGTCAGGATCAAGGGAAAGATGAATGTAGCAATGTACAGAGACATCCTTCATGAAAACCTGCTCCAGAGCGCTCTGGACCTCAGACTGGGAAGAAGGTTCATCTTCCAACGGACTACAACCCTAAGCACACAGCCAAGATAACCTAGGAGTGGCTACGGGACAACTCTGTGAATGTCCTTGAGTGGCCCAGCCAGAGCCCAGACTTGAATCCGATTGAACATCTCTGGAGAGATCTGAAAAAGGCTGTGCACTGACGCTCCCCATCCAACCTGGTGGAGCTTGAGAGGTCCTGCAAAGAAGAATGGGAGAAACTGCCCACAAATAAATGTGCCAAGCTTGTAGCATCATACTCAAAAAGACGTGAGGCTGTAATTGGTGCCAAAGGTGCTTCAACAAAGTATTGAGCAAAGACTGTAAATATTTCTGTACGTGTGATTTTTTTTTTTAATAACATTTGCAAAGATTTTAAACAAAACTTCTTTCAGGTTGTCGTTATGGGGTATTGTTTGTAGAATTTTAAAAAGGAAAAATAGGATTTTTTTTATAACAGCTTACCTGTAAAATCTTTTTCTTTTGAAGTACATCATGGGACACAGAGCCATAGTAATCACTATGTGGGTTATAGGCCACCTTCAGGTGCTGGACACTGGCACACCCTAAACAGGAAGTTGCCTCCCTATATAACTCCTTCCACACCGGGAGTAAATCAGTTTTGTAGCAAAGCAATACACATGTATACTAGAAAGAGGGGTGGGACCTCTGTGTCCCGTGATGTACTTCAAAAGAAAAGTATTTTACAGGTAAGCTGTTATAAAAATCCTATTTTCTTTAAATCGTACATCACGGGACACAGAGCCAAAGTAATCACTATGTGGGATGTCCCATAGAAATGCCAACTGAGGGGAGGGAGACAACAGAATTAGGGCAACATGAGACTAGAGGAGTTATACAGCTGCCTGCAGCACACTACGCCCAAAGGCGATAGAATCTGGTAAATGTATGGATTGAAGACCAAGTTGTGGCCTTGCAGATTTGAGCCATGGAGGCTTAGTGATGCACTGCCCACGGAGCACTAACAGCCCTAGTGGAGTGCGTTTTGAGAGGGTGGAATCTACCTCTTTAAACCATAAGCTTGAACGATCACTTGTTGAATCCATCTAGAAATAATAGATTTCGATACTGCCTGTCCTCTTTTAGGACCTTCAGGCAATACGAACAAAACATCCGTTTTCGGAATCTGATCAGTCGCCTTTAAGTAGACGTTGACTACTCTCACCACATCAAGAGAATGTAGTGATTTTTCTTCCATTGAGCAGGGTTCTGGAAAAAAAAAATGAATGTAGAACAATATCCTGGTTTAGATAAAAACCTGATACTACCTTCGGTAAAAAGTTAGGATGAGGACGCAATACTACCTTATCCTTGTGAATAATAATATGGCTCTTTACAAGAAAGAGCAGCCAACTCTGAAACCCTTCTTGCAGAAGATATGGTTACCAGAAAAACTAGTTTCCTTATAAAAAAAAAAAAAAAAAAAAAAAAAAAAAGGACCAAGGGAATATGTTGTATCAGCTCGAAAAAAGCTGTTTTTGTAATGCCGACAGAACTAAATTCAAGTCCCAAGGGTTCGGGGGTGACCTAACCGGAGGATTAAGCCACGTTACTGCCTCAATAAAGCTACGAACCTGAGAATACAAAGCAAGTGGTCGTTGAAAAAAAAAACGATAAGGCCGAGACCTGTCCTTTGAAAGTACTCAAGGCCAGCTTTATTTCTAACCCCATCTGCAGAAGGTCAAGGATTCTACCTATGACCTATTTCCTGGGGTGCCAACCCTTGGTTTCATACCAGTAGACATATGCGTTCCAGACTCCATAATATATGATTATGGAGGCAGGCTTCCTTGCATTAACCAAGGTAGATACCACTGAACCTGACAGCCCACATTTTCTCAGAACGTGGGTCTCAATAGCCAAACCGTTAAATTTAGCTCTTGAAAGGTAAGATGGAATACTGGACCTTGCAAGAGAAGGACGTCTCTTGCAAGGTCTGGACGTGGTGATAGGGTCCATGGGACCCCTACCGTCAACCTTACGATCTCTGCATACCAAGATCTTCTGGGCCACAAGAATCACCAACTTCCCTTCCTGCTTGATCCTGCAAAGAAGTCGTGGATGCAGGCAGAAAAGGAGGAAATGCATAAAACAGTAAAACTGATTCCATGGGAACACCCAGGCACCTGTTCCGCATGCTAGCGGATCCTTTGTTCCTAACACAAAGTTGACAATCTCTTTGTTAAACCTGGATGCAAACAGATCTACGTCTGGAATCCCCCATCTTTGACCTATTGTCAGAAGATATCGAGGTGAAGGAACCATTTTCCCGGGAACAACTGCTGGCGACTCAAATAGACCACCTGCCAATTTTCTATTCCTAAAATGAAAAACTGCCAATAGGCAAGGTACATTGTTTTCTGCCCAAGATAGGATATGACTCACACCTCTCTGGGCTGCACAACTTCTTGTGCCTCCTTGGTGATTGATATAGGCCACTGCTGTGGCATTGTCGGATTAGATCCTGACAGGACAGCTCTGAAAACTAAACGTCCAGGCCCTCAGCACCAAGCGCTCTGCCCGAATCTGTAGAATGTTAAATGGGCAAGGTCATTTTCTGATCTGGACCACTTCTCTTGGACAGTTCTCTCTTTCAGGACTGCTCCCCAACCTAAAAAAGGTGGGCGTATGTTGTTACCACTTCCCAGGTAACTGTAGGAAGGATTTTTCCCTTTGCAGTTTTTTTTGGTTATTAACCATAAACTGAGGCTCCAGCGCACCTTTGGAGTCAGACACATTGGAAAATATGGAGCTTGAACCCTCTTGTTCTAAGCAGATAAGATACCGTTTTGCAGCAGTCTAGAATGAACTGAACTGAGCATAGGGAACGACCTTGAATGAAGCCACCATCTTTCCCTCATGCAAGCTGAATAGAAGGATTCATCTTGGCTCAACCACTTTAATCAGTTCCTTTATGGCGTTGATCTTTGCCTGGGGCAAGAATACCCTTTTCTGGGTGTATCTATGAACAGACCCAAGTATTTTAATCTCCTTAACCACTTAAAAACCAGCCTAGTTTTTGATTTTAGGTGTTTACATGTTTAAAACAGTTTTTTTTTTTTTGCTAGAAAATTACTTCGAACCCCCAAACATTATATATTGTTTTTTTTCTAACACCCTAGAGAATAAAATGGCGGTCATTGCAATACTTTTTTTTTGCACCGTATTTGCGCAGCGGTCTTATAAGTGCACTTTTTTTGGAAAAAATTCACTTTTTTGAATTAAAAAAATATGACAGTAAAGTTAGCCCAATTTTTTTTTATATTGTGAAATATAATGTTACACCAAGTAAATTGATACCCAACATGTCACGCTTCAAAATTGCGCCTAGGGAAATGGAATGGAATCTGTCGCATTTTATCCCAATCTGGGATGCGATTAAAGTTGCTAACCTTTTTCCCATCCTATCATGGCTGAGAAAAAAAACCTTTTTAGAAATATAGGCAGGGGCTGCAGTGTTGTAAACAGTTGCAAACTTTCCATGGCCCCTGAAGACTCACTCTGACCAGCCACCTCCTCTCAGAGGAGGTTGACATTGCAGAGATAAGTTTTAGGCTGTCAGAGCTTGAGGGAGATCCCTTTAGCCCTCTTTTCTAGCCCCCCTTCCGACCATAGCCCGATGCACAAAAGCAGAGGTACTACCAGAAGGATCGCATCCACGACTTGAGCAATAGTCCAGCCACCGCCGCTGCTATTAATACTCAGCCTGATGCGAATAGTAAATGTGTCAAAATAGGAATGCCTGTAAATAGGAATGCCTGTGTCACCAAATCTCTTTCATGCCCCTCTTTGCTTGTGTCCCTGCGACAACTTGCAGCCAGCATAAATTAAGTTTTTTAAAACATACTCCCTCGCTGGACATTGGAGGACGCCAACGCGGTGCTAAGCCCCGCCCCCTCCTCTCCTATTCAAAAGAAAGCTTTCACGCGCAAGCCTCTGATCCGACGGGATTGGCTTGTGTATGAGGGAGGTAAACCTGAGAGCCACCGCCATGCAAGAAAATGGCATCGCCGATCGCTTTAGCTGTCCCCCTTCCCCTGTGAAGAGGGGGAGAGCTTAGCCCAGGTGGGGGGTGTCTGGTGGAAGCAAACTCCCCCCCCCCCCCCCCCAAACTCACCGGAGGTCTGAGCTGCTCACCAGAGGAAAAGAGCCTGCTTCTTCCTGACACAGTGTGATCTCTGAGGAAAGCATGAAAAGGTACGTGCTTCATACAGCCCCCAGTGGTGACACTTAGGCATGATAACATTTACTCCTTTTTTTTTTTTTTTTTTAAAGAAGACATTTCATAAGAAAACATTAAAGATTTCTTAGAAAAACTCCACTTACCTTTCCCGCCGCAGGGTTTTCTGTGGTAAAACCAACAGACCCAATCTTCATGCTTCACGGTGGGGGGTTCCATTAACAAACCTTCAGAAACCGGGGACCCTCTGGGAACCCACACTCCTCAACCTGTAATAGCACCCTGCCAGTAAAACTTTATGGCTTAAAATACCAACGTACTGGATCCCGGGGTCCAGCTCTCTAAAAAGAAGCGTTACAGGCAAAACCTCATTTCTTCCGCCACGAGGCCCGGGTACCATTCAATTCAGCCTAAAAGACACTTTGAATGGATCCGGCTGCATAGCTAGCCCCAGCAAGGATTGCTCCAGTGGAGCTCAGCACAGCACATCTTCACTCGTGACCAACACCTTAGACACTGGCGAAAAAACTGAGTTACTCCTGGTATGGGAGGGGTTATATAGGGAGGCAACTTGCTGTTTAGGGTGTGCCAGTGTCCAGCACCTGAAGGTGGCCTATAACCCACATAGCGATTACTATGGCTCTGTGTCCCGTGATGTACGATTAAAGAAATAAGGAATTTATTCCATTTTGGAATAAGGCTGTAACATAATAAAACGTGGAAAAAGTGAAGCGCTGTGAATACTTTCTGGATGCACTGTACAGTTTGCCCAAACCTGGAGGACATGTGCTTTCCTCTTGCTGTATCATTCAGGGGGCAGGGAATCAAGGTGACTTTACTATTAAAAAAAATATATATATAGTGACATCTGCAGCCCTAAAACCTGTGCACACTAATGTATTTACAGATTCTGAACGAGCAGGAAAAGGCACTTTAAAATGAAGCCCTCAATCATGTCCATCTATAAGCATTGTGGAGAAATTAAATTTTCAAAATATACAGCAGGGGCAAAGAGGATAGAATCTTGGCAATCTACCAGTCTATGAAAATACACAGCAGATATCTCTAAATTGTTAGAAAGCAAAGAAACTGAGCTCTTGAATCATTAGGCAAGGCTTGCACCGGCGATTTGGCCTCGTGTAAATGCAAGCAGTAGGAATCTGCAGATTCATGCAGCTGTTTTTGCAACCTGTGAGTAGCTAGCTGCGGCCACTGAGCTCATATACTTAAATGACAGGTTGGCGGCCACAGCTATGCGTGACTGTTTGCACTGCCAGCAATTACCTGTGGTGTGGGCTAACCTGTCAAAGTGTACAGATGCTGTAGCTGCTCAAATGGCAACAGCAGTTGCAGGAGTCCACAGATTCCTGCTGCTGTCATTTGCACCATGCCAAATCACCCTTGTGAATTTAGCCTTACTGTGATCTGAGACACTAAATAACTTCACAATAAAAGCAGATAAATAGGTGAGTGATGTCTTGTTTGAAAGCGCTTTTACTGCTTGTAAATGTCATGTCCATAGTCTAGGAAATGGTTCATTTTCAATGCGGCACGATCCCGCAAATTGCCGTAGGTGTAAGTCGGCTCGGGAACTCGCTTTTGTGGGCGTGCGCTCCCATTGGCCAGCAGGGGAGCCAATCAGTGGGTCCAGCGGACTCGATGTCCATTGGCCACCCGCAATTGTTCCCCGCAGTGACAGAACGGGGGATCTGCCTGTGAAAACAAGGCAGATCTCCGTTCTGACAGGGGAGATCACACAGATCCTGTCTTTCAGCTAAGCAGGAAGATGGATCTGTGCGTTTCCCCAGTCACACAGTCCTCCATACACAGTTAGAAAACACTTGCAAGGAACAAATTTAACCCCTTGATCACCCCTGATGTTAACCACTTCCCTGCCAGTGTCATTAGTACAACAGCAGTGCATATTTTTAGCACTGATTACTGTGATAAGGTCACTGGTTCCTAAAAAAAGTGGCAAAAATGTCAGTTAGGTGTCCGATCTGTCCGCCACAATGTCGCAGTCCCGCTAAAAATCACTGATAGCCACCATTACTAAAAAAATAAAAATGCCATAAATCTATCCCCTGTTTTGTAGACACAATAACTTTTGTACAAACCAATCAATATACGCTTACTGGGATTTTTTTACCAAAAATTATATATATATATATATATATATATATATATATATATATATATATATATTATATATAGTAGAAAACATACTGGCCTAAACTGACGATTTAAATTATTTTTACATTTATTTTTTTGGAAATGTTTTTATAGCAGAAATTTAAAAAATAAATTTTTTCTTCAAAATTGTTCCTTTTTTTGTTTATAGTGCAAAAACCGCAGAGGTGATCAGATGCCACCAAAAGAAAGCTCTGGATAAAAGGACATCAATTTTGTTTGGTTAAAGCGTTGCACAACTGCGCAGTTTCAGTTACAGCGACGCAGTGCCGTATCGCAAAAAATGGCCTGGTCAGGAAGTGGGTAAATCCTTCCGGGGCTGAAGTGGTTAATAGATTAACATTAAAATAAGATTACAAATAAGTAAGGGATTTCTGGTTGGAGCTAAAATGAAAAAAAAAAAAAAAAAAAAAAAAACAACAAAAAACAAAATTAAAATCCTGAAAATGCTATAGGGTATATAAATTTGTACAGATTCAAATTGCAGAAACCAAATGTCAAAATATGTATTTCAGTGCAACGTCAAATGACATGGTTTACCTGAAAATCCCTTTCACGACAGAGATCTGCATGGTCTGTTGAAATTAAGGACGGCCTGATCAGTAAATGTTGGTAGGCTCCAACTTGTGCTGTCTCATACTGATGTTCATGGGGAATATTTTCTTTCAGCCAATACCTTATCTCAGTCATATTCATGCTAGACATCTCCAGGGTTGAGCACCAAGTGACCAGGGCAATGGGCTTTAAAAAAAAAAAAAAAAAAGAGCCTGACACTATGTTACCAAGGATTTTATATGTGGAAACCATCACACACATTCATGGTTAACAATGTAAATAAAAGAAATACATTTACAATACAATTTGATTTTAAGACATAATCACTGAACATTAAGCTGCACTGCAGACATATCATCCATGGGGCCAGTGCCAAGTGCTTGTTCACTGTTCAGGTACTGGAACTCAATACAAACAGAACTGAAAAACATGCAAGGCTCATTCACAAATGTGGGTGGTGAAAACTAGGCAGTTGAGCCTCGGTTTTACTGTCCCCAACTGCTCACCTGAACACAAAACATGCACCTGCTCAAGGCTGTACCCATGCTGTGAATGCAATGCTGAGCTCTGCGGCAGAAATTAAACAGCAGATTGCATTCAGTGGGGTTATCGTTGCAAAACAAGAACCATGCGATTGCAGAGTGGTATTGCAGTTCTTACAGGGTTAAATCAGGCATATCGACTCCGCACCACCTGTCACACATTGCTTTTCAGAGGGGCAGCAAGAGCTGCCCCACAAGGGAACATGCTCTTACTCAACTCCAGATAATATTTTTTCATGTTAAGCAGAAAGATGAACAGGTATTTATGGCTTCCTATAGTCCTTGTGGGGAAATTTCTGTTTACTATAATTCCTGAACAAGATTAGAGAAATAGACCAACAGGACAGGAAGGCAAGGACAGCAATAAAAAGGTGTGCTTAACCTTCCCACCCCTTATGTATAGTATTAAACAATTGTCCCTATTGGTAAGACTAATTCGTTTTATCTAGTGTTGGACTTTATAATAAAAACCCAAAAACACTATTAACTAGCATAAGTAAATCCTTTCTAAAAAAAAACAAAAAAAAACAAAAAAAAAAAAACCACCACACACACGTACTATTAGCAATTGGGATAGCTTTTCTAGATTCACATATATATTGCAATGCATGTTCGCACTGTCTAGCTGCCTGAAATTGGGGTAAACCAGCACATTTCTGGTTATTTTCCTGCATGATACGTTTGCACCCTTGATATTAATGGTGTCTACATGTAAGTATCTTGTATTTTCTAGCAGGGCAGGGACTGGCCAGAGAAGGATCACAGATGCAGTTACTGAGCTTGAACATGTTCATAATATGTGGACTTTGTACATTTTCCAGGCGGCATGGTCTGAAGTCTCCCTTTTAGTCTTTTGTATGCATTGGTTATAGTTAGTAATTATAAGCCTTCCTATTTTGGGACAGTACTTGGCTTTTAACTGCTCATTTTCCACCCTGACCTTAGATAACCATTGCAATTTATAGTCCCGGTATGATCCCAAAAATCAAATGCTGGAGGAGTTATAGCAGAAGACAATCCTCCATTTTACTACACAAAGATCAAAAGGGATTTACAGTTTCCCTAAAAAAAACAAAAACTTTTAAACATTTAAATTTGCCGAAACTTGAACAAGTTAAAGTGTTACTAAACCCAATAATATGAAAATAGTTAATCTTCCCCCCTACAATGCCCACAGCTTATAAATCTTTTTTACATTAAAATATTGCCACTATATACCTTTTTCGCTGATACACGATTACATGATAAACTACAGAGTTTCTTTAGTACTGAGAGTTCAGGAGGTGGAGTTTTTCACTGCAGCCTGTATACACGCCCACATGTGTGATGCCAATATCATGTGACCTGGCTATCTCTGAGAACAAGTAACTGTTCTCTCCAGCATACAAGACACAACTGAGCATGTGCAGGTTGGCTATTGCCTGTGTGTTAGCTGACTTTCCCAAGCTAGACAGTGCAGGAGGGGAGGATCTGTGCATACAGGATAAAACAGCCTTTTACGCAATGAAGAGGATTAACCCCTTAAGCTCCACAGTGAGTAGAACAAGCATGCTATGCTGCATATACAGACTTATTTTACTATTGTGGGTTTAGTAACACTTTAAATTGACCTTTCTAGAGCATACACATTGCCTTGTCAAGTGCAGAACAAAGCTGGAGCAGTTATTACGATAGAACTTTACAATCCTATTACACAGGACATGAAATATATCATGGGGAGGACTCTTACCCTTTCCCTAGACAGGCTTGGAAGAGGTGTGATTATATGTCTGGGAACACAGCTTCTTGCCACAAATGACAAGACTTCCTTCAGCTGAGGGTCCACACAAGGATGGTAGAGGAAGGCCACACCTGCATGCTGAGAAACAAATCGGTCATGTGACTTTAAATGATGCTTCAGCCATGGTTACTGCTCTATTACATTAGCGTATGGTAAGCTGAACTGTGCAAGAGTATAGAAAAACGTTTTCTTCACGCAGTAGACTGTCCTTTCTTTTCAAGGTAAATAACTATAAAATTACTTACATTTCATGATCATTTATCAAATATATCTATCTCTCTCTCTCGCACATACACAATCTTACCGAAAGTATTGGGATGCCTGCCTTTACACGCACATGAACTTTAATGGCATCCCAGTCTTGGTCCGTAGGGTTCAATATTGGAGTTGGCCCACCCTTTGTAGCTATAACAGCTTCAACTCTTCTGGGAAGGCTGTCCACAAGGTTTAGGAGTGTGTCTATTGGAATGTTTGATCATTTTTCCAGAAGCGCATTTGTGAGGTCAGGCACTGATGGGGACGAGAAGGCCTAGCTCGCAGTTTTTGCTCTAATTCATCCCAAAGGTGTTCTATCGGGTTGAGGTGCAGGCCAGTCAGGTTCCTCCACCCTAGACTCACTTATCCATGTCTTTATGGACCTTGCTTATGCACTGGTGCACAGTCATGTTGTAATTGGAAGGGGCCTTGTATGTTGTGGTCGTTTAGATGTCTAATAGTTTTACATGTGACAACAATCTCCCGTATTCCTCATATGTTTGGGCTATGGGGTAGAGTGGCAAGGCGGAAGCCTTTTCTTACGAAGAACATCATCCAAGCCAGGCTAAATTGAGAGTCTCTCAAAAGCATGTGGGAAATGTGTTCTGGTCTGATGAAACCAAGGTTGAACTTTTTGGCCATAATTCCAAAAGAGATATGTTTGGCGCAAAAACACTGCACATCACCAAAAGAACACCATACCCACAGTGAAGCATGGTGGTGGCAGCATCGTGCTTTGGGGCTGTTTTTCTTCAGCTGGAACACCCTGTCTTAGTCAAGGTAGAGGGAGTTATAAACAGTTCCAAATGCCAGTCAATATTGCCACAAAACCTTCAAGCTTCTGCCAGAAAGCTGAACATGAAGAGGAACTTCATCTTTCAGCATCAAAACGACCCAAAGCATACAACCAAAACAACAAAGGAATAGCCTCACCACAAGAAGATTGACGTTTTGCAATGGCCCAGCCAGAGCCCAGATCTGAGACCCATTGAAAATCTTTGGAGTGATCTGAAGAGGGCTGTGCACAGGAGATGCCCTCACAAGCTGACAGATTTGGAATTGTTCTTGCAAAGAGTGGACAAATATTGCCAAGTCAAGATGTGCAAACAATATTTTAGTTTTTTATTTTTACTTTCCTCCACCTAAAAGATTTCAGTTTTTTAGGTCACATTAAAAAGCTGGAAAAAGTTCTGAAATTATTTATCTTTAAAGTGGATGTAAACCCATCCTTTCTAAACTACTGCCATAGGGGTTATCTATAAGATTATACATGCCTCCTGTATCTTTACCTGTCAAATGTCTCCCCTGTCTGTTATGAGAGCCAAAAAACTGCAGATTCTGTGGGTGGGTCTGTTGTCTGGAGCTCGGTGGGTGGAGTCGTGATGTCAGTAGACTCCCCGCCCACCTCTACAGTCCCCTTGTCAATATGCATTTTCTCCTGTGTATTTCTTACACTGAACTTCTGCTATGATCTCTAACATCCAGTGAAAATACAGGCAAGTAACCACATGACTTCAGCATGCCAAATCATGCTGAGGTGTGGAACAGCCAATCCTTGCAGAGCTGCTGAAGAAAGGAGTGGGGAGGGAATTAAAAAATAATGCATGTCTTAGGCTAGTGCATGAGATATGTAAATCACTTGTCACTCACAGCAAGGGGGGGGGGTTTGACAAAGTTTTTCTCTGTTTGTCAAGATTTATCTCACTGAACAATAGAAGAAGAATGCTCAGAGCTGGATTAACTCTTTGTGGCAAGGCTGGGCTCAAATGATAGCAAATCTTATAGTCTACATTATGACATCCAAAAAAAAATTAAAAAAAATTTGGGGTTTACATCCACTTTAACATTTTAACAAGGGTGTGTAGACTTTCACGTATATATGAAAGTGTCAGGGTGGGCTCCCAATCATCCATCAATATTCAGTAGAGAAAAAAAAACGACGGGACACGATCTCCAATGCAATAGTTTACTGAAACTTCTTACACATATACAAAATTATATAAAATATATATACATACACTGTATCTCACAAAAGTGGGTACACCTCTCACATATTTGTAAATATTTTATTATATCTTTTCATGTGACAACACTGAAGAAATTACACTTTTGTACAATGTAAAGTAGTGAGTGTACAGCTTGTATAAGTGTAAATTTGCTGTCCCCTCAAAATAACTCAACACACAGCCATTAATGTCTAAACCACTGGAAACAATAAGAAGATTGCCAAGACCCTGAAACTGAGCTGCAGCACGGTGGACAAGACTAAACAGCGGTTTAACTCAGAACAGGCCTCGCCATGGCCAACCAAAGAAGTTGAGTGCACGTGCTCAGCGTCATATCCAGAGGTTGTCTTTGTGAAATGGACGTATGAGTGCTGCCAGCATTGCTGTAGGAGGTTGGAGGGGTTGGTGGTCAGCCTGTCAGTGCTCAGACCATACGCTGCACACTGCATCAAATTGGTCTGCATAGGTGGGCAGAGCCGGCACGCAGCATGTGAGGACGGCAGAGACAGAGCTCCATCCATAGATCCCTAATCCTGCCAGAAGGTTGGCCCAATTTTGCGGGGGAATGTGTGCAGGACGATCGCAGGCACCTCTGAAGATGGTCAAATATGGGCCACCTCGGCTGAAAAGGCCGGGGAACATCTGGCAAGGTTCGCCTGGGGATCCCAAGATGGAACTGAGGGTCTGGGAGGTGGAGGAATGGCCCCCTGCTGTTGAGCAATGCGGCCCCAGAACAGCCTGCATCTCCCTGCAAGCAATCGGGTGAGTCCTAGACCCCAGAGGGCACAGTTAAACCTGAGGGGGAGATCTTTGGACAGGCTGGGAGGAGGATGGGGTGGATGAGCCACCCCTTACACAGATCATGTCTGCTATACAGGGCTGCCAGAATAAGCTTATAGATCACTATAAGGTGTCACTGGTGGAGGCAGAATATGTGAGACACCGGCAAGGGAGGCATTGCAGGGGAAAACTAGAGAATACCGTGCCCTCCTGACAGATCAGCCCACTAAACTCAGACTTGTTCAAAGGCAGAGCATATTTGCGATCGGGGACAAGAATAGTAAACTGCTGGCCTACCTGGCCCAACTGGAATATATATATATATATATATATATACACATACACACACACACATACATATATACACACACACACACACACACAGGGTGAAAATATGTGATATTTTACAGGGAATTGTATGTGTCGTGCACCTCTTAGGGAGGGGAGGCATTGGAGACCTACTTATCAAATATTGATCTGCCAGTACTGACTGACGAAGACAGCACCATTCTGGAAATAGATTTTACTGTGGAGGAGGTGGCAGCGGCAATCTCCTTTTTTGCTCCCCGGAAATCTCCTGGTCTGGATAATCTCCCTTCAGAGTGGGACGACACTTTTAGGGATAGTTTGGCACCCCGTCTGTTGCGAGTGTTTGAAGCAGCCAGGTCGGACAGTAAACTGCCACTGTCCATGGGAGAGGCCCTGCTGGTCCTGATCCCAAAACGGGGGAAGGACCCTAGGTTGTGCAACTCCTACCATCCAATCTCGCTGATGAATGTGCACACAAAAATACTGGCCAAAATTATAGCAGGGAGGTTACAGACGGTGATACTAAAGATTGTGAATGCGGATCAGACAGAATTTATCCCAGGTAGGTGTACTCAAATTAATATTAGGAGACTATTTCTGAATCCTTCAGGCTAGACACAACAACTCTGGGAAACGGGTGGTGGCTTCCTTGAACACAAAGAAGACTTTTGATTCAGTTGAGTGGCCCTACCTGTTGTTCCGGCTTTAGTAGGCCCTTCCGGACTTACAAGCCTACTACTTTGCAGCACAGCTGTCCTTCCTGCATTGGAGATTTTTTCCTCAGATCCCTAATACTACTACGTTGCTGGAATCTGCGGTGGCTACTTTGCCTGCTGCAGCATGCGGCGGTGGCGCAGTTCGGTATAGGGGGAAGTACATGTACAGAATACCTAGTTGGAAGGGTCCTGGGGAACCCTGACCCTGTCAAAAGAATTTCCAGATACTATAGGGAGGTGGGCCCAAGCGACTCCGGGTTGATAGCGAGGGTCAGGTCTCTGTGGGAAAAGGTTTATACCGGAATTGTCAGAGGAGCTGTGGCAGGAGGCATTGGATGCTTATCTGGGCTCTGTCATCTTCAACAGATAGAATGATACAGCTACGATACCTCCATCAGGATGTATTATACACCAGTCAGACTATTCCATACACACAGGAGAGACTCCACTACTTGCCATAAATGTTTGGGGACGGATGGCCCTTTTGCTCATATGGTGTGGGAATGTGCCAAGGTGAGACCACTGTGGTCTACAGTGACTGAATTTATCGCAGACAACTCCAACCTTCCCAATATATGTTTTACCTTGAGGTGTCTCTTGGGAATTTTTGACCAAGGTGTTAAAAATGAGCTGTTCTGTTCCTCAGAATATTGTACTTTTTAAGTTAGGAAACATATAGCTAGCAGATGGATCCAGATGGAACGACTGACATTATGGATGTGGTTGTAAGTTGTGAATGCTGACATCCTTCTTTACCGCATGACGTATGAGGCCAGGGGAGCCCTAAGAAATTTAGAAAGGTTTGGTTTAGGTGGGTTGACTCAAAAGGAGACATTGACAGATGGGGTGCATGGGTAAAGGCTGCAGAAGTATGGAGACAGATGAGATATAGATCCATCATATATCATAAGTTGGGGGGAGGTACTTGAGGGTGGGGGTACAGACTCGGTTCTGCGAGTCATACGATGGTGTGGTGAAATATTCCACTCGATATACTTTTCATGCCCACATTATGCATTTTTTTTTTTGTATCCGCCGTTTCAACTGCCTGATATTCTGTATGTGTATATTGTCTCTGAATAAAGATTTCTTGCAAAAAAAAAAAAAAAAATGGTCTGCATGGCTGTCGTCCCAGAAGGAAGCCCCTTCTAAAGATGATGCACAAGAAAGCCTGCAAACAGTTTTCTGAAGACAGACTAAGGACATGGATTACTGGAACCTGACGAGACCAAGATAAACTTGTTTGGTTCAGATGGTGTCAAGCGTGTGTGGCGGCAAGCAGGTGAGGAGTACAAAGACAAGTATGTCTTGCCTACAGTTAAACATTGTGGTGGTAGTGTCATGGTCTGGGGCTGCATGAGTGCTGCTGACACTGGGGCGCTACAATTCATTGAGGGAACCATGAATGTCAACATGTACTGTGACATACTGAAGCAGAGAATGATCCCCTCCCTTCGAAGACTGGGCCGTAGGGCAGTATTCCAACAAAACGATCCCAAAACACACCTCCAAGACGACCACTGCCTTGCTAAAGAAGCTGAGGGTAAAGGTGATGGACTGGCTAAGCATGTCTCCAGACCTAAACCCTTTTGAGCATCCTCAAATGGAAGGTGGAGGAGCGCAAGGTCTCTAACATCCACCAGGTCATCATGGAACAGAGGAACAGGACTCCAGTGGTAACCTGTAAAGCTCTGGTGAACTCCATGCCAAAGAGGGTTAGGGCAGTACTGAAAAATAATGATAATAATGAAACACACACACACATACATACACTGTTGGCTCTATATAAATCCTGCATAATATGTGTATTGTATGTCACAGGATAGCAAAACAGGACCTTAAAGCTATCAACATGTTTAGGAACACAAAACATGCAGGTAAATGGTAGGGAGTATTCGCAGACATAGCTTTACCCTTATAAAAAAAAAAAAAAAAAAAATCAGAGTGTTGCCACCTCAAGTTACAGATGTGTACAGTTAGTTTAGCAACAGGCGAACTAAGGTCACCCTAAAACAAGTTAGGAATCTCACTCATCATCATAAACATATCATGTGTCAGGAAGGTTAAAGTGATTGTAAGGGCCAGTTCACACGACATGCAGTCTGGTGCATTTTTTTTTCTGCATCAAAAACGCAGGGAAAGTAGGTTATATGGTTTCCAATGGCTTAGTTCACACTAGTGCGGCCAGGTCCAGGACGTTCCAGTAAAAAACAAAACAAAAAAGTAGAACATGCTGCATTTTTCCTGCACTGGAACGCAGTAAAACATGAAACACACAGCAGAAAGCACTGAAGCGCATCAAAAAAGCACCAGACCACAGTACAGAAAAAAAAAAACGCATCTGCAATGCACCCGGAAACGTGTCAAAAACGCACATGCAGAAACACATCCGGAACGGATCTGAAGTGCATTTATGTGGTATGAACCAGCCTTAACACATAATTTTTTAAAACAAACATGTCATACTTACCTGCTGTGTGTAATGTTTTCCAGAGCAGCCCCTATCCTCCTCTTCTCGGGTCCCCCTCCGGCACTCTTTGCTCCTCCCCCCTGCTAGGTGCCCAACATAGCAAGCCGCTTGTTATGGGGGCACTCGTGCGGGTTCGGTCCCAACCTGTGCTTGGTGTGTGGCCTGGCCCCGCCCCTTCTCACGCGCTGTGACTGACACCAGCAGGAGCCATGTCTCTGAGCCTATGAGGAGAGAGAACGCAAAGAGATGCTGCTTTTGGGCACATTGCTGGATCGAGATCGGGCTCGAGTAGGTAAAAAAAAAAAAAAAAAAAAAAAAAAGGGGGGGGGGTTCTGCACTCAGAAGGTTTTTTGTACCTTAATACAGAGAACCTTCAACCGTTAGAACCACTTTGAGGTACTATTTAAGGTTAACCGAACTAAAAAAAAACAAAACAAAAAAAAAAACACATAACTATAGGTTTAGGCTGGTTATAAAGCTGGGTGTTGTGAAAAAGAAAAAAGCCAATAGCATCCAGATTCATCCCGCTCAGGTTCTCTATGAAAATAATCTAATTTGATGCTCTCATAAAAGAGTCACGTGTTCTACCAAAAACACTGACCTGCAGATTATGTACCCATCTCTGAGGCGGGCAGTAGATGTATTCACCATACTTTGCTTCTATGGGTCGATGAACTCCGCTACAAATAAACATACAGACAGACTTGTGCTTCAATCTTTATTTCATACTCATAATAAAAACAGGACAAACACTATGTTTTCACGTGCATAAAAATTCAGGAAAAAGAGAGGGGAAGGGGGTGAAAGATTATAGAAAACAAAAAACTGAGAATTACGGGAGGGCAAGGAAACAAATATATTTAGTAAGGCATTGTGCAATAACTGGATTTAAATAATCATTGATACTGATTTTAATGAAGATTAAGAATTAAAAGAACAGCAAGGCAACTTTGGTCTTAAATCACTCTTTATATCCAGTCTGGAAATGTCCAACACAAATTTTAAATTTGCCTTTAAAAGTAGAACTAAACCATTACTAGACAACAATTACTTTGCCAAAGCACGGTGCATCAACAAAATGTTTTTTTCCATAAGGTTTTCATCTTTTAATCATTTTCTGGGTTTTATTTAGCAAGAACTACTTATCTCAAGCTTCATAGCCACTTCCTGACGTATTTGCTCCAGCATTGGCTCTGGGATGGCTTCCTTGCAGTAACAGTAGACTATATCTGTTCATTGTATGTCAGCATAGCCACATGAAGACTCCGTCAGGGGAGCATGTGGACAGGTTGACAACATGGGAGCCAAAATAGGGAGACTGTTGGCACATAACAGGAATTGACTGAATAAGGGCCTTCATGGCAAGATCACCAAGGATTATTTTAGCTAAATCTGATCAGATTTAAAAAAGTTGGTAAAATGGCTTAAAGTTACTTTTTTTTAAATTAAAATAACAAACCTGTTATACCTACTTGCACTGTGCAATGTTTTTTGCAAAGAGCAACCCCGATCCTCTCTTTCTGGGGTCCCCCGTCACACTCCTAGCTCCACCCTCCCCCCGCCACACTCCTAGCTCTACCCTCCCTAGTGCCCCCATAGGAAGCTGCTTGCTAAAGGGGCACTCGTGCGTGCTTACTAGGGCTGCAACTAACGATTATTTTCAGAATCGATTAGTTGGCCGATTGATCGGTTAATAACCTTAAAAAAAAAAAAAAAAAAATTTGATCTGAGTCTGATATTTACCAGATTCACCCTTTAATAGCATATACAGTATATCTCTCCTCTAATAGTATATACAGCAAATCTCTTCTGTTATTCTCAGAGTGGATTAGATATTTTGCGCCCTAACCATATAGTTGGTTATTTATATTTACAACTGCATATAGAGATAGTTAAGAAAAAAAATTGCCTTTTTTTTTTAAACTTTACATATTAAAGTGGGGTTCCACCCAAAAAAATAAAACTACATGAAAAATCCTAAAAAAAAAAAAAAAAAATTGATTTTTTTTTTTTTTTTACTTACCTCTAAATGCCTGTTGCTAGGGGGTCCCTCGTAGTCTGCCTCTTCCAGTGCCTGTGCTGGTGACATCACTTCCCCCTCGGCGCTGCTTCCTCCCTCCTGTTAATCATCTGGGACCCAATACAGGTCCCAGGTGACTGAGCGGCCAATCACGGCGCGCGGCACCGCTCATGCATGCGCAGTGGGTGCCAGGATGTGAAGCCATAGCCCGGCGCCCACAGTTGCAATGCCGGCGCCACTGAACGGAGGGGGAGACGAGTGGGGCTTCGATCTCCCGCATCGCTGGACCCTGGGACAGGTAAGTGTCCAATTAAAAGTCAGCAGCTGCAGTATTTGTAGCTGCTGACTTTTAATTTTTTTTTTTTTTTTGACTGGAACTCCTCTTTAACTAAAATTATACACCACACTTAACTAAATTAAAAAAAAAAAAAAAGTGTGGTGTATAATTTAGTTAATATGTAAAGTTTTTTTTTTTTTTTTTTTTAAAAAGGCAATTTTTTTCTTAAATATCTCTATATGCACCAACTATATGGTTAGGGCACAAACACAACACGCTTCCTTAAAAAAAAAAAAAACAAAAAAAAAAACAAACAGTAATTTTAAGAACATTCGCTCGATTTTCTAATCGTTAGTGGGGTCAAATCGACATTCATTTTCAACCACAGTGATGGGAAAATTTGGAAATAGAAAACTTCTTGGTCAAAGGAATTTTAAGACAGTGTATGTGGTTTTCGTTCCGAAATTACAATTATTTTAAAAACGGAATGTTAAAAACAAGTGAAAATGTCAAACATTTTTTTATTCAGTGAATGTACAAAGATTTTTTGGCTGAATATTCTCATCTGAGAATTGATCCGTGTGGCCAGCATTAGGCTCGGTACACACCTATGCAGTTTGCTTTTGATTTCTTTCTGCAGTGCGTTTAGATTTTTGCGCACGTGATTTTGCTGCAATGTGCGTTTTTTGCAATTTTTTTGGCCAATTTGTTGTTGGGCAGATTAAAAAACACAAAGTGCTGCAAAAACGCATTACATGCTTTTCTGTAGCTTCTCCATTGAAGTATATTGAACCAAAAAAGCACGGTTTTGCATTAAAAAACAAAAAAAAACAAACAAAAAAAACAACAAAAAAACACAAAAATTAGCCCTTTATAGTACAAAAAAAAAAAAAAAGGCAGATCACTACTGTAAGTGTTTCATTTGTTTTACTGTAGAACTGTGAAAGTAATATTTACAGTAGCAATTTGCTCTTTTTGCACTATAAAGGGCTCATTTTAGTTTTTTTTAACCCCATTATGTTACTGGCCGATTAATCGATTATGAAAATAGTAATCGATTAATTTCATAATCGATTTACCTTTTCAGCCCTAGTGCTTACTCCCGAGCCCCTCTGTGTGTGTCCTTAAGACAAAGAGCCAGGCTCAGCCCCACTACCCACTCCCTTGCTCTGATTAACAGCAGCAGGAGCCAATTGCTCCTGCATCTGAGCCAACCAGAAAGGAAAGGCGAGCCCAGAGAGCCTTGGCTCTTTTGTACATCGCTGGATCGAGATTGGGTTCAGGTATGTATTTAGGGGGGCTGCGGGGAAAGCTGCATGCAGAGGGTTTTTTACATTACTACGTACAATGTAGATATATGAAATTTTAATGACTTGATCTAAAATGACTAAGTACAACTAAAGGCAAAACTTTTATTTTCATTTTGGATAGATTAGAGAGGGGTTAGACACCTGTCCGTTTTCACTGTGGCCTGTGCCCCCGTTAGGAAGATAGTTCTACTTTAACAGTTAGTTCTACTTTAAACTGGTTGTAAAGGTAGAATGGTTATCATCTTAATGCATGCATTAAGATAAAAAAAAACTTCTGTGTGCAGCATCCCTCCTCAGCCCCCTATTACCTACCTGAGCCCCATCTCAATCCAGCGATGTTGCACAAGAGACTCGGCTCTCCAAGACTCTCCCTTCTGATTGGCCGAGACACAGCAGCGGGTGCCTTGGGCTCCTGCTGCTATCAAAGTCAGTGAGCCAATGAGGAAAGAGGGGGCAGGGCTGAGCCACGGCTCCGTGTCTGAATGGACGCACAGAACATGGCTCGGCTGCCCCATAGTAAGCTGCTTGCTGTGGGGGCAGGAGGGAGAGCCAGGAGCACCGGCGATGGACTAGAGAAGAGGAGGATCTGGGCTGCTCTGTGCAAAACCACTACACAGAGCAGGTAAGTATAACTTTTTTGTGTTATTTATAAACAAAACAAAAAAATGAGACTTTAGGATCACTAAGAAATAAGCAGCATTTAGTTACCTATTTGGTATAGGTGATGTGTGGTTAATTACCACGTCCATACAGGCAGGATACGTTTTCTGTAAGACAGCAGAAATGTCCATGAACATTTTACAGAAAAAAATTAGGCCTTTACACACATAGGAAAACAGTGTCAGTGTTTAGTGGCTCTTGGGTGTGGCATGTGGGTTTAGTAACTATTATTAAGGCCTCATGTACAGAGGGTGTAAAAAAAAAAAAAAAAAAAAAAGCTGCAAAGCTAGTACCAACGCAAGGAGAAAGCGTCTGTAAAAACGCTTGACGCAGCTTAATGCTGTATTCAGGTTTAACACGAATTTAGGTGTTTTTACAGCTGTAACGCTGCTGCTCCAGAACGCACTGGCCCTGGGTTTTTTTGCAGCTTGAAAACGCCTATGTCACTTACAGCTCCTTGAAAAAGTATCAATACCCCTTGAAATTTTCCACATTTTGTCATGTTACAACCAAAAACGTAAATGTATTTTATTGGGATTTTATGTGATATAACAACACAAAGTGACACATAATTGTGAAGTGGAAGGAAAATTATAAATGGTTTTCAAATTTATCTACAAAATAAATATCTGAAAAGTGTGGTGTGCATTTGTATTCAGCCCCCTTTACTCTGATACCCCTAACTAAAATCTAGTGGAACCAAATCCCTTCAGAAGTCACCTAATTAGCAAATAGAGTCCAGCTGTGTGCAATTTAATCTCAGTGTAAATACAGCTGTTCGGTAAAGCCCTTAGAGGTCTGTTAGAGAACCTTAGTGAACAAACAGCATCATGAAGGCCAAGGAACACACAGACAGGTCAGGGATAAAGTTGTAGAGAAGTTTAAAGCAGGGTTAGGTTATTAAAAAAATATCCAAAGCTTTGAACATCTCATGGAGCACTGTTCAACCCATCATCCAAAAATGAAGGAGTATGGCACAACTGCAAAACTACTAAGACATGGCCGTCCACCTAAACTGACAGGCCGGGCAAGGAGAGCATTAATCAGAGAAGCAGCCAAGAAGCCCATGGTAACTCTGGAGATGGAGGAGCTGCAGAGATCCACAACTCAGGTGGGATAATCTGTCGACAGGACAACTATTAGTCGTGCACCCCACAAATCTGGCCTTTATGGAAGAGTGGCAAGAAGAAAGCCATTGTTGAAAGATAGCCATAATAAGTTTGTTTGCAGTTTGTGAGAAGCCATGTGGGGGACACAGCAAACATGTTGCTCTGGTCAGATAAGACCAAAATGGAACTTTTTGGCCTAAAAGCAAACCGCTATGTGTGGCGGAAAACTAACACTGCACATCACCCTGAACACACCATCCCCACCGTGAAACATGGTGGTGGCAGCATCATGTTGTGGGGATGCTTTTCTTCAGCAGGGACAGGGAAGCTGGTCAAAGTTGAGGGAAAAGATGGATGGAGCCAAATACAGGGCAATCTTGGAAAAAAAAAAAAAAAAAAAAAACTTGTTAGTGTCTGAAAAAGACTTGACTCGGGCGGAGGTTCTCCTTCCAGTACGACCCTAAACATACAGCCAGAGCTACAATGGAATGGTTTAGATACAAACATATTCATGTGTTAGAATGGTCCAGTCCAGACCTAAATCCAATTAACAATCTGTGGCAAGACTTGAAAATTGCTGTTCACAGACACTCTCCATCCAATCGGACAGAGCTTGAGCCATTTTGCAAAGAAGTATGGGCAAAATTTCCACTCTAGATGTGCAAAGCTGGAAGAGACATCCCCAAAAAGACTTGCAGCTGTAATTGCAGCAAAAGGTGGGGATACAAAGTATTGAAAATCATTTCTCATTTCCCTTCCACTTCACAATTATGTGCCACTTTGTGTTGGTCTATCATATAAAATCCCAATAAAATACATTTAGGTTTTTGGTTGTAACATGACAAAATGTGGAAAATTTGAAGGGGGTATGAATACACTGTAGAATAACATGGAGAGGCATTTTTAGGCTGTAAAAAAAACGCCTGACACCCCTAGGAGCAGCTGTAAAAACGTCCAGTGTGCATGAGGCCTTATGAGGAGGGGAGCTATCAGACTTTTTTCTTCTGCCTGGAATTCAGCATTAAGGTGTTCTAGCCCAGTATGAGGCAGGGATTAGTTTACAGTCCTGTGCGACTTACCTCCTCTTTATACTTGGTAGCTATACTTGGATACACCTATTATGAAACAAAAGAAAAGCATTAAGTGAAATAAATGTACGGCCCTGTAACCACAGTGACAATGTTGACAGAATCAGCAGTCTTGATAAAAAAAAAAAAGCCCAATACCAATAAGAAACAAAAGACATTGGCAAGACACACAAAGTCAAACATACAGTAAGATAAGGGCTTGAAACTGTTTGCACACCACACATACAGTCATGACCAAAAATATTGGCACCCCTGCAGTACTATCAGATAATGCACAACTTCGCCCAGAAAATTGTTGCAATTACAAATATTTAGGCACGCTCACGTTTATTTCATTGTTTGTATTGGTGTGACACAAAAAAGGTGGAGAAACGAAAAGGCAAATCTGACAGATTCCACGCAAAACACCAAAAATGGACTGGACAAAATTATTGGCACCCTCAATTTAATATTTGGTAGCACACCCCGTGGAAAAATAACTGAAATCATTTGCTTCCTGTAACCATTAATGAGTTTCTTATACCTCGTTACTGGAGATTTGGAAAACTCTTTGTTCGCCAACTGCTCCAGGTCTCTGAGATTGGAAGGGTTCCTTTTCCCAACTGCTGTTGTGATCCCTCTAAAGGTGCTCTATGGGATTTAGATCTGGCCTCATTGCTGGCAAGTTCAGTACTCTCCAGCACTTTGTTTTAAACCATTGTTGGGTGCTTTTTGATGTGTGTTTGGGTCATTGTCCTGCTGCAAGACCCATGACCTCTGACGGAGACCCAACTTTCTGACACTGGGCCCTATATTGCACTCAAGAATTCTTTGATTGTCTTCAGATTTCATAATGCCATGCACATGCCTGAAGCAGCAAAGCAACCCCAAAACATCACTGAACCTCCTTCATGTTTGACTGTATTCTTTTTCTTTAAAAGGCCTCATTTCTTTTTCTGAAAACAGAAGAAAAATGGGCTTTACCCAAAAGCTGTAATTTTGTTTTGTCTGTCCACAGCACATTCTCCCAAAAGAATTTTGGTTTCCTCAGCTATGTTTTGGCAAACTCTTTGATCAATTTTTTTCTTTTGTCTACGTCCAGGGAGATTTAGCTACAGTGCCATGGGCTGTAAACTTTTTGACAATGTTGTGCACAGTGGACACAAAAACATTAAGATCTCTGGAGATGGACTTGTAACCTTGAGATTGTCCATGCTTTTCCACAATTTTTGTTCTCAAATCCTCAATTTATAACCATTTTAATTGGTTGCCAGTGTGATTTCTATATTGTCAGCACCTGTTAATTGATACAAGCAAGTTTAATTACGCATTACAGGAGCATCACAAACTTGGAATGAAATTATTTCTTACAATTTTGAGAAGGTGACAATAATTGTGTCTAGTCTGTTTTTGGAGTTTTGCTAGAAATGTGTCAGATTTGGCTTTTTGTTTCTTCACTTTTTTGTGTCATACCAATACAAAAGAAATAAACATGAGAATGCCTAAACATTTGTAATTGCAACAATTTTCTCGGCAAAGTAGTGGATTGTCTGACAGAAATGCAGGGGTGCCAATATTGTATCAAAGACCAGGAATAACTTATAATAACCAATAATACAACTTTTTTTTTTATGCTGAATTTTTAGATTCCTTCATTTCTGGTTCTGGAATTTCTTTTCCTTGCTACTATGGTAGCACTCAGTTCATAAAAATAAAAAAAATGGAACAGAGAACACTGAAATATCTTTGGACTGATTAAAAGTAAAACCCTGTGTTAAAATTCATATAGCTATACAACTGCTAAATGTGCTATTCTAAAATATGTTACCAGTAACTATTTGAAGCAAGCCATGATTTTTTGTAATAGGCAAACATTTGAATTTTGTTTTCCTTGCTACTATGGTAGCACTCAGTCTGTAAAAAAATAAAAATATGAATAAAATCTCTTTAACCTGCTCCTGTAAATGTTCAGCTGTCTTAGCCAGAAGCCTACACAGAGCTGGAGGTTAAGTTACAACTAGCATATGGCATCCCTTGCGATATGTAATTGAATCTTTCATGAGAGAATACGTGGTTCAAAAATATGTCCTTTATTTTTAAAAAAAAGCCGATATCTACCTTATTTCAGAGCTCCTCCCGGCGCTCACGTGACCAGCCGCCTCTCTCCTACCGGGTGACGTCAGCGGGCGTTTTCGGTCGCTCCTGCTGCAGCTGTCAGACGGGGAAAGGAGATTAGCGGCCGGTCACGTGAGTGCCAGAAAACGCTCTGAAATAAGGTAGATATCGGCTTACAGTGGGGCACATATTGTTATTTAACAGAGCGGATTGTAGTAAAATTACAAGTGGCTTTACAACCACTTTACATGTTGTACCACTTTAACATGTTGTCAGAATACCTGAATGATGCATGCATTTGATTAAATGCAGACACTGTCTGGAGAATATGTAACATGCTCTTTCAAGAAAAGTCAGATTGAACAATCGACTTTCATCAGAGCGGTGGCGGCAGGACCATACATTGTTCAAATTTGAAGCAGTGAATGACCAGCTTGAATGGCAACCCAACTTTCATGGGGAAAAAATAGCAAATAAAAAAATTATTATAGTATATACAATTGCGACACAAATCATATTGTAATTGAATGTCATTAAAAATTACCCTTCCTGTTTAATCTGCAGCGCTGTAATTTTCTGTAAAATGCAATATGGCCACCTGGAGGCATTCTGTACACAGAAGGTGTAAGAAAGCCAGCCCCCCGAAATGTAATTTCCTGCTTGTGTGATTGGCTTAGTGATTTTCCCAGAAGTCTGCACGAAGATACTAGTCAGATTTTAGGAATTCCCTGCAACAAAAATTTAGGTAATTTAGGCCTCATGCACACAGGACGTTTAACACGCGTCAAGTGTTTTTTCTGCCAAAAATCTGTTGCTCCTGGATGCACTGGCAGTGGGTTATTTTCTGCCTCAACTCCTCTAAAAGCCTATATGTGCATGGGCACATCGTACCTCATTTAGGGTGCCATTAAAAAATAATGGCATCGCAAACGAGTCCCATGTTTTGTCACGATTCTGGAATTGTGGGCAAAATCGCGGCGATTTAAATCGCCTACGTGTGAATGAAGGCTTAGTGGATGAAGAGATTAGTCTTATGACACTGAGCCTGGGTTCACACTTGTGCGGTGCAGGACACCGCATGTGATTCGCACAGGAATTTCACCGCATTCCTGGGCACATCACATGCGATGTCTGTGCGGTCCACATTTGAGCTAAACATTTTGTATGGCTCAAATCGCATTGCATCAAAATGGTGCAGGACCCTTTTTTTTTCTCTCCGCACCTGAATTGCATTGCATGGGTGTTCACACCCATGCGATGAGATTCTGCAAAATGCAGTGCGATTGCCAATCTGTTTTCGGAGGCTGTTAATCCAATATTGACACCTGCAGCAGATCGCATGGACACTGTGCGATTGCTATGCAGTGCGATGTGGGGAAACGCAGCGAACCTTGTGCGTTTTCTGCATCACATCAGTTTGAACCAGGGCTCACACAGAAATTCACATGAAAAGTTCCATTCAAGTCTACAGAAATGAGAATTGCTAATATGTTCTGCTACACAATTAAATTATGGAATTAAAACCAGCTGCATAACATGCTCATATTAAAACCAATGTAAGGCTGGCCAAACAATATACAATTTTCTTGTACAATTTTTCTTTAGGATTTACCAAACCCATAAAATATAAGGTCAGACCTAAACACTTCAAACTTGTATGTAATCAGGCAGGCCCTTGCACTACACAGTTCAAGGTAAAGCTAAAGGAAATTGAACAAGAAAATGCTTAACACACTGAAACTGAATGTGATAGCACAGATTTTATTGCGATTGCCTAAAAATGACTCTATAAACTCAAGCTTAAATCCATAAATATTTTACAGATGGGAATCTCTGGCAGATTTCTGGAGTCTTCATACCTGACTGGAAGATGGAAAATAGGCTCCGGGACATGAATAGACACTTTTGTTAGGCATATCCAAGTGAATATTAGACTGAAAGAAAAATCCATGTTTTAAATGGCAATTACTATATCTGGTCACTATTACACATTTCTTAGCCTAGATTTATATCTTGAAATTTGTATTCTAGGAATTAGAGCTGCACAATGGATCGTAAAAAAAAAAAAATAATATTACGATCTCGATTCAATCCCCACACGATCTTAATCCAGCATTTCCACGATTCATGTAACAAGTGCAGAACCAATCTCTGCTCAGAGCTGTCAAAAAAAAAAAAAAAAAAAGAAGGAGGAGCAGCTGGCCAAGTTTATCCCCACTTTGCTCAGCGCTGAGAGATAAAAAAAGAAACATTGGGGGTTATTTACGAAAGGCAAATCCACTTTGCACTGCAAGTGCAAACTACAAGTGCAAAGTGCACTTGAAATTGCACTGAAAGTGCACTTGGAAGTGCAGTCGCTGTAAATCTGAGGGGTAGATCTGAAATGAGGGGAAGCTCTGATGATTTTATTATCCAATCATGTGCAAGCTAAAATGCTGTTTTTTTATTTTCCTTGCATGGCCCCCTCGGATCTACAGCGACTGCACTTCCAAGTGCACTTTCAGTGCAATTTCAAGTGCACTTTGCACTTGTAGTGCAAAGTGGATATGCCTTTCGTAAATAACCCCCATTGTGTCTTTCTGTTCATTTACAGAACAAAAGGAACTTCGGTCTGCAAATGAGGTCAGTTTAACCACTTAAAGACTAAGCCTTTTTCTAACACTTGTTGCTGAAAAGTTAAAATCAGTATTTTTTGCTAGAAAATTACTTACAACCCCCAGACACACACACATTATAATACATTTTTAACAGAGACTCTAGGGGACAAAATAGCAGTCGCTGCAATATTTTATGTCATACTGTATTTGCGCAGCGGTCTTTCAAATGCAATTTTGTGGAGAAAAAAATACACTTCAGTAAAAAAATACAGTAAAAGTTAGCCCAATTTTTTTCTATAATGTGAAAGATGATGTCACGATTGGAATTGTGATTTTTATTCTAAACAAAAAAATTGTGATTCTCATTTCATTCAAAATCATGCAGCTCTACTGGAAATATTTTATACAGGTTGCATCCCTAGTACCCAGTTTGCAAAGACTCTAAAAACATCCAAAAATGCCTGCATACTTCTTGGCAGCCCTTGAAAACAGGCTAATCATCTCTGCGAGGAAATGTGTCCCTTCTTTGGGTTATTCAGCTGTGAGTGTAATCTCATTGGTCATGTGTGCGAGCATTTATGCGATCTGGTAGAAAGCAACAGTTCAAATTGAAGCTATCCACTTGCTTGCTACATTTCTTTTAACCACTTAGATTTGCAAAGTCTCATGGGTTTTTCACCTTAATGCATTGTATGCATTAAGGTGAAAAACCATCTGCGCTGCAGCTGCCCCCCCCCCCCCCCCCTTTTTTTTTTTTTTTTTTACCTGTACCTGAACGTTCCAGCGACAAGCACAAGCCCAGCAGCTCCAGCCACTGTCTCGGGTCCTCATTGGATAGATTGATAGCAGCAGGAACCGACGTCAATCAAATTCAGTGACACGGGAACTGGGCCAAGTCCTGCTGTCTGTGTCAGTGGACACAGCAGCAAGACTCGGGAGTGTGCCCGCAAGGGTGTCCCCTTGGAATGCGGCTCTCCATGGGGGCACTTGAAGAGGAGGAGCCAAGAGCGTCACCAGGGCTCTCCAGAAAAGGAGGATCGGAGCCGCTCTGTGCAAAACCTTTGCACAGAGCAGGTCTGTCATTTAAAAAAAAAAAAAAAAGAAACTTTACAATCACTTTAAGGAGCAAGTCTATTTCTGACATTGGTTGTTTACAAGTTAAAAATCAGTATTTTTTGCTAGAAAATTACTTAGAACCCCCCAAACATTTTTTTTTAGCAGAAACCCTAGAGAATAAAATGGAGATTGTTGCAATACTTTGTCACACCGTATTTGCACAGCGGTCTTACAAAACTATTTTTTTGGAAAAAAAATACACTTTCTTGAATATATATATAAAAAAAAAAAAAAAAAAAAAAAAAAAACAGTAAAAAACTTAGCCCATTTTTTTATATAATGTGAAAGATGATATTAAAGTGGATGTAAACCCAATGTCATCCTTTCTAAACTACTGCCATAGGGGTTATCTATAAGGATATACATGCCTCCTGCATGTATCTTTACCCAATGTCTCCCCTCTGTCTGTTATGAGAGCTGAAAAACTGCATAGTCTGTGGGTGGGTCTGTTGTCTGGAGCTCAGTGGGTGGAGTCGTGATGTCAGTAGACTCCCCGCCCACCTCTACACTCCCCTTGTCAATATGCATTTTCTCCTGTGTATTTCTTACACTGAACTTCTGCTATGATCTCTAACATCCAGTGAATAGACAGGAAAGTAACCACATGACTTCAGCATGCCAAATCATGCTGAGGTGTGGAACAGCCAATCCTTGCAGAGCTGCTGAATAAAGGAGTGGGGGAGGGAATCAAAAAATAATGCTCGTGTCTTAGGCTAGTGCACCAGATGTAAATCACTTGTCACAGCAAGGGGGAGGATTTGACAAAGTTTTTCTCAGTTTGTCAAGATTTATCTCACTGAACAATAAAAGAGGATTGCTCAGAGATGGATTAACTCTGTGTGGCAAGACTGGGCTCAAATGATAGGAAATCTTATACTCTACATTATGATTTAAAAAAAATAATAATTTCGGGTTTACATCCATTTTAACCACTTGCCGACCGCCTCACAATGATGTACGTTGGCAGAATGGCACGGGCAGGCAGAATCACGTACCTGTACGTGATCTGCCTCCAGCGGGCGGGCGGGGCGATCGGACCCCCCCGGTGCACGAGGCGGTCGGCTTGTGTCTGGGAGCGATGAGAGGTGAGGGGGAGGCCATCCATTCGTGGCCCCCCCCTCGCGATCGCTCCCAGCCAATGAGGATCTTCCTCTGCCTCTGTAAAGTAAACAGAGGCAGAGGAAGTGATGTAATCTCTCCTCGAGCTGGTCTTTTTTGTTCCAGCGCCGAGAGAAGACATCAAGTAAATGCACCAACACTACACATTCAGTGGAACAGGCAGGCACACTTTTTCACCCCCCAGTCACACCCCTGTACCCCCCTGTCACAGTGACACCAATAGCAGTTTTTTTTTTGCATTGGTGTCATTTTGTGACAGTTATAAGTGTTAGGGCAGTTAGGGTTAGCCCCCTTTAGGTCTGGGGTACCCCCCTTTAGGTCCAGGCTACTCCCCTATCCCCCCCTAATAAAGGTTAACCCCTTGATCACCCCCCGTCGCCAGTGTTGCTAAGCAATCATTTTTCTGATCTCTGTATTAGTGTCACTGGTGACGCTAGTTAGGGAGGTAAGTATATAGGTTCGCCGTCAGCGTTTTATAGCGACAGAGACCCCCATATACTACCTACTAGAGGTTTTAACCCCCTGATTGCCCCCTAGTTAACCCTTTCACTAGCGATCACCATATAAATGTTACGGGTGATGCTGGTTAGTTAGTTTGTTTTTTATAGTTTATTATAGTTTTAGGGCACCCACCGTTTATTACCTTATAAAGGTTTAACCCCTAATTGCCCGGCGGTGATATAAGTTATGTTTTTAGGGTCAGATAAGGTCTGCGTCGCCCCAGGCAGCGTCAGGTTAGCGCCAGTACCGCTAAAACCCACGCACGCAGCATACACCTCCCTTAGTGCTATAGTATCTGAACGAATCAATATCTGATCCGATCAGATCTATACTAGCATCCCCAGCAGTTTAGGGTTCCCATAAACGCAGTGTTAGCGGGATCAGCCCAGATACCTGCTAGCACCGGCGTTTTGCCCCTCGGCCCAGCCCTGCCCACCCAAGTGCAGTATCGATCGATCACTGACACTTACAAAACACTAAGCACACATAACTGCAGCGTTCGCAGAGTCAGGCCTGATCCCTGCAAATCGCTAACAGTTTTTTGGTAACGTTTTGAATCAGTCGCTGACAGTCAGGAGCTTTTTTGCCTGTGAGTCTCACTAGTGTACCCCTAAATTTAGAGCCCAAAATGGCAAATCGAAGGTACACTAGTGAAGAGGCCTACACGTTTCTGAGCATGACAGATAGTGAAGAGGAAGTCACTCATCTGTCAGATTCAGGCTCAGAATACGATCCTGTAGAGGACAGCGGCTCCATGACAGATAGCTCTGGCGACGGAGTTGTGGTCCCTGCTAAGGTCAGGCGTACCAGACCCCAATCTTCTTCTTCTGTCCTTGAAGTGCAAGAACCGCAGGTCCCTCGTATGGAGCAGAGCAGCACTAGCGCCGCTATTACTTCTGGTGAACTGGCAAGCACCAGCGGCCTAGTACACCCTGGTCGTACATCCAGCACTGCAGTATCACGTGGTGACGTGGCTAGTCCCATAAGTGCAGTTCAAGCTGGCGAGGTGGCAAGCACTAGTAGTGTCCCGCTGCCACCAAGAAGACGAACACAGGCCCGTCGTGCCCATAGTGCCCTTCCTGCTGCATTCGCCAATCCGAATTGGGAACCCACCACTTCTGCAGCACCCGTACTTCCCCCATTCACTGGCCAACCCGGAATTCAGGTGGAAACGCCACTGGATTTTTATTCGCTGTTTTTCACCGAAGATCTCTATAGATCTATTGTGGACCAAAGCAATTTATACGCTGGTCAACACATCGCCGCTAATCCCCAGTCCTCCCTTGCCAGAGATTGGAGACCAATTACAGTCTCCTAATTTAAGATCTTTCTGGGCCTTTCCCTCAACATGGGCATAAATAAAAAGAGTGAGTTGCGGTCATATTGGTCCACTGACCCAATTTACCATATGCCCGTGTTCTCTGCTTCCATGGCCAGGGCGCGATACGAGCAGATTTTGCTGTTCATACACTTCAATTACAATGAACTCTGTCGTCCTCGTGGAGACCCTGGATACGATCGGCTCTACAAAATTCGGCCCCTCGTAAACCACTTCAACCAGCGTTTGGCCGCTTGTCATTCAAACAGTACCTTCCCAGCAAGCGTGCCAGATACGGGGTCAAGATGTATAAGCTCTGTGACAGGGCCACAGGCTATACATGTAGATTTATGGTTTACGAGGGCAAAGATAGTCACGTAGAGCCGACAAACTGCCCTGACTACATAGGAAGCGCTGGCAAGATAGTGTGGGACTTGGTGTCATCCTTATTCGGAAAGGGGTACCACTTGTATGTGGACAATCATTACACGAGCGTGCCACTTTTTAGTCACCTTTTTGATCAACAGATTGGAGCATGTGGCACCGTGCGACCTAATCGCCGGGGCTTTCCCCAGCGGCTTGTAGATTCCCGTCTTAGGCTGAGGGAGAGAGCCTGCTTGCAGTGTAATAATTTGCTCACTATGAAGTGGAGAGACAATAAGAATGTTTTCGTTCTTACCTCCCTTCATGCAGATACGACGGTCCAAATTGCTACGGCGACTGGTGTTGTGGAGAAACCCCTCTGTGTCCACGAATATAACCAAAATATGGGAGGGGTGGACCTCAACGACCAGTTGTTGCCGCCGTACCTAGTTGCCCGTAAGGCCAGACGCTGGTACAAAAAAGTGTCAGTTTATTTATTTCAATTGGCTTTGCTGAACGCTCATGTGCTATACAGAGCTTCAGGACAGACTGGATCCTTCCTTAAATTCCAGGAAGAGATCGTCAGAGCCCTTCTGTTTCCAGACGGTGCTCCACCTCACCTTCCCCAACCAAATGCAGTAAGCCGGCTGCATGAGAGGAATTTTCCTTATGTCCTCTCGAGTACCCCTACCCAACTAGCCCCCCAAAGAAGATGTCGTGTCTGTAGCAAGCACGGATTTAGGCGTGACACCCGGTATTATTGTCCCTCCTGTCCTGACAATCCTGGTCTATGCATTGGTGAATTGAACGCTACCATTCACTAGTTGAGTATTAGCGTAGGGTACAGCATTGCACAGACTAGGACACACTTTCACAGGGTCTCCCAAGATGCCATCGCATTTTGAGAGACCCAAACCTGGTACCAGTTACAAAAGTTAAAGTTACTAAAAAAAGTGTAAAAAATAAAAATAAAAAAATAAATAAAAAAACAAAAAAAAACAAAAAAACAAAAATAGTTGTCGTTTTATTGTTCTCTCTCTCTCTATTGTTCTGCTCTTTTTTACTGTATTCTATTATGCAATGTTTTATTGTTATTATGTTTTATCATGTTTGCTTCTCAGATATGTTTTGTTGGTAACCATTTTTTTGTTTTCAGGTACGCCATTCAGCTGCAGAGCGGATTTATCTTGACAGCAACAGCGTTTGCTCCCATGATACATAAAGCCGTGACTCCAGCGCTGTCGGAGGCGATTTCACCACCACAGTTACATACTTCAGCATATATGCCGAAGTGTGGGGGCAGCAGTGGGTGGAGGAGCGATTTGCTCCTGCCTTTTGTGGGAGGATGCCCCCATGCTTCGGCATATATATATATATTTAAGGCACAGGTTGCGTTAAATGTTTTATTTTTTACTATGTTTTTTTTGTATTTGCTTTGCAGGTATGGTAAGTCTTGCTGTTATACTGTAACGTTACTTTGTTTTATTGTTAACCATCATTTGCTTAGCAGGTACGCCATTCAGCTGCAGCGCGGATTTATTTATCTTGACAGCAACAGCCTTTGCTCCCACGATACATAAAGTCGTGACTCCAGCGCTGTCGGAGGTGATTTCACCACCACAGTTACATACTTCAGCATATATGCCGAAGCGTGGGGGCAGCAGAGGGCGGAGGAGCGATTTGCTCCTAGCTTTTGCGGGAGGATGCCCCCATGCTTCGGCATATATATACAGTGCATGTATGCCCATCATTAGAAGTGGGTGGATGAAGGGAGGTATTCTAATGGTGGGCATACCCACCGATCAATCTCTTTTTTTCGTTCAGCCCACAGGCTGCATGAAAAAAAAGTTTACAATATATGCCCAACAAGGACCAGCAAGGTACTGGTATGTTGCTGGACTTTAAGTGGTTATACCAGAATGATGCCTGCAGGTTTAGGTATCATCTTGGTATCATTCTTTTTAGTCAGTGGTCGGCTTTCATGTAAAAGCAATCCTAGCAGCTAATTAGCCTCTAGACTGCTTTTACAAGCAGTGGGAGGGAATCCCCCCCACCCACCGTCTTCCATGTTTTTCTCTGGCTCTCCTGTCCCAACAGGGAACCTGAGAATGCAGCCGGTGATTCAGCCAGCTGACCATAGAGGTGATCAGAGACCAGAGTGGCTCCAAACATCTCTATGGCCTAAGAAACCGGAAGCTAGGAGCATTTCATGACTTAGATTTCGCCGGATGTAAACAGCGCCATTGGGAAATTGGGAAAGCATTTTATCACACCGATCTTGATGTGGTCAGATGCTTTGAGGGCAGAAGAGAGATCTAAGGTCAGACCCCAGTTTTTTCAAAAAAGAGTACCTGTCACTACCTATTGCTATCATAGCGGATATTTACATTCCCTGAGATAACAATAAAAATGATTAAAAAAAAATAAAAATGAAAGGAACAGTTTAAAAATAAGATTAAAAAAAAGAAAAAAAGAAAAAAAAAAAGCACCCCTGTCCCCCCCTGCACCTCCTGTCAAATGTAAACAGCAATTGCACCATGCATGTGAGGTATCATCGCGAAGGTCAAATCGAGGGCAGTAATTTTAGCAGTAGACCTCCTCTGTAAATCTAAAGTGGTAACCTGTAAAGGCTTTTAAAAATGTATTAATTAGTTTGTCGCCACTGCACGTTTGTGCGCAATTTTAAAGCATGTCATGTTTGGTATCCATGTACTCGGCCTAAGATCATCTTTTTTATTTCATCAAACATTTGGGCAATATAGTGTGTTTTAGTGCATTAAAATTTTAAAAAGTGTGTTTTTTCCCAAAAAAATGCGTTTGAAAAATCGCTGCGCAAATACTGTGTGAAAAAAAAATTAAACACCCACCATTTTAATCTGTAGGGCATTTGCTTTACAAAAATATATAATGTTTGGGGGTTCAAAGTAATTTTCTTGCAAAAAAAATTTTTTTTTTCATGTAAACAAAAAGTGTCAGAAAGGGCTTTGTCTTCAAGTGGTTAGAAGAGTGGGTGATGTGTGACATAAGCTTCTAAATGTTGTGCATAAAATGCCAGGACAGTTCAACCCCCCCCCCCCCCCCAAATTACCCCATTTTGGAAAGTAGACACCCCAAGCTATTTGCTGAGAGGCATGTAGAGTCCATGGAATATTTTATATTGTTACACAAGTTGCGGGAAAAAAGACACATTTTTTTTTTTTTTTTTTGCACAAAGTTGTCACTAAATGATATATTGCTCAAACATGCCATGGGAATATGTGAAATGACACCCCAAAATACATTATGTTGCTTCTCCTGAGTACGGGAATACCACATGTGTGAGACTTTTTGGGAGCCTAGCCGTGTACGGGACCCCGAAAACCAAGCACCGCCTTCAGGCTAAGGGTGTAAATTTTTGATTTCACTCTTCACTGCCTATCACAGTTTCGGAGGCCATGGAATGCCCAGGTGGCACAAAACCCCCCCAAATGACCCTATTTTGGAAAGTAGACACCCTAAGCTATTTGCTGAGAGGTATAGTGAGTATTTTGCAGACCTCGGTTTTTGTCACAAAGTTTTGAAAATTGAAAAAAAAAAATTTTTTTCTTGTCTTTCTTCATTTTCAAAAACAAATGAGAGCTGCAAAATACTCACCGTGCCTCTCAGCAAATAGCTTGGGGTGTCTACTTTCCAAAATGGGGTCATTTGGGGGGGTTTTGTGCTATCTTGGCATTTTATGGCCTTCGAAACTGTGATAGGTAATGAGGCGTGAAATCAAAAATTTACGCCCTTAGAAATCCTGAAGGCAGTGCTTGGTTTTCGGGGCCCCATGCGCGGTTAGGCTCCCAAAAAGTCCCACACATGTGGTATCCCCGTACTCAGAAGAATCAGCAGAATGTATTTTGGAGTGCAATTCCAGATATGCCCATGGCCTGTGTGAGCAATATATCATTTAGTGACAACTTTGTGCAAAAAAAATGGGTCACTTTCCCGCAACTTGTGTCAAAATATAAAATATTCCATGGACTCAACATGCCTCTCAGCAAATAGCTTGGGGTGTCTACTTTCCAAAATGGGGTCATTTGGGGGGGGTTTTGTACCATCTTGGCATTTTATGGCCTTCAAAACTGTGATAGGTAGTGAGGAGTGAAATCAAAAATTTACGCCCTTAGAAATCCTGAAGGCGGTGCTTGGTTTTCAGGGCCCCGTACGCGGCTAGGCTCCCAAAAAGTCCCATACATGTGGTATCCCCATACTCAGGAGAAGCAGCTAAATGTATTTTGGGGTGCAATTCCACTTATGCCCATGGCCTGTGTGAGCAATATATCATTTAGTAACAACTTTTTGTAATTTTTTTTTTGTTGTCATTATTCAATCACTTGGGACAAAAAAAATTAATATTCAACAGGCTCAACATGCCATTCCAAAATGGGGTAATTTGGGGGGGGGGGGGGTTTGTACTGCCCTGCCATTTTAGCACCTCAAGAAATGACATAGGCAGTCATAAACTAAAAGCTGTGTAAATTGTAGAAAATGTACCGTAGTTTGTAGACACTATAACTTTTGCGCAAACCAATAAATATACGCTTATTGACATTTGTTTTTTACCAAAGACATGTGGCCAAATACATTTTGGCCTAAATGTATGATTAAAATTTAGTTTATTGGATTTTTTTTTTTATAACAAAAAGTAGAAAATATTTTTTTTTTTTTCAAAATTTTTGTTTTTTTTCCGTTTATAGCGCAAAAAATAAAAACAGCAGAGGTGATCAAATACCATCAAAAGAAAGCTCTATTTGTGGGAAGAAAAGGATGCAAATTTCGTTTGGGTACAGCATTGCATGACCGCGCAATTAGCAGTTAAAGCGACGCAGTGCCAAATTGTAAAAAGTGCTCTGGTCAGGAAGGGGGTAAATCCTTCCGGGGCTGAAGTGGTTAAGCCGAGTAAATTGATAACGAACATGTCCTGCTTTAAAATTGTGCACACTCGTGAAATGGCGACAAACTACGGTACCTAATCTCCATAGGTGACGCTTTAAATTTTTTTTACAGGTTACCCGTTTAGAGTTACAGAGGAGATCTAGTGCTAGAATTATTGCTCTCGCTCTAAGGATTGCAGCGATAACTCACATGTGTGGTTTGAAAATGCGGGCGCAACATGTGTGGTTTACATATGCGGGCGCGACTTGCATATGTGTTTGCTTCTGCGCGCAAGCTCAGAGGGACGAGGCGCTTATTTATTTTTTTTTTTTTTACACTGTCCCTTTAAAAATGATAAATAAAAAAAAAATAAAGATAGATAATTTTTTATCACTATTAACAAGGAATGTAAACATCCCTTGAAGTAAAAATAAGCAGGACAGGGCCTCTTTAATGTGAGATTTGGGGTCAAAAAGACCTCACATTTACACTTAAATGCACATTTACATAAGAGATATAGAATATATATATATATATATATATATATATATATATATATATATATATATATATATATATATATATATATATATATATATATATATATATATATATATTTATGTGAAACCAGAATATACCATTCAGCATTCTGTCCAAGTGAACCCCTTAGCCTATCTATACCTTCCTGTACTAGTAAATCCCATTCTGAATCTGCGCCTTTCTGTCCCAGTAAATTCAATCAAGCATCTGTACTTTTCTGTTCCAGTAAACCCTATTTCCCATCTGTGAATTTTTGTCCCAGTGAACCCAATTTTCCCTCACGGTTGTTCTTGGTGTCACAAGGATGACAATCATGGTATATTCTTTACAATGGAGTCATAGGCAGAAATAAAACATGACGAAGGTTGCAGAATCTACATTCAGCAAATTATTGCAAAAGTAAGCAAGCTCTGAAAATTATCAGCAGAGCTCTTAAGTGGTTACAGATATCGTATTGTGCTGGAAAAGGTCAATAAGAAAAGTTTCCATTACATGGACACTGCCGGGGGGACACAAGAGGTTCACAAACTGGTTTTCAGAGAAAACCAACAGGTTAGGAGAATCAGTCGGTCAATAAGCCACATCATCTTCTTCTAAAAGCTACACGTAATCATGCAGCTTCAGTCCAAGGCCAACTTTACCAATAGGCAATTAATCCACTGATTGTTCTGTAGAAAGAAAACTATGCATGGGACAGAACGCGTTGGATATCCAAAATTGTACTTGTCACTGAAACTTGAAATAAGAGGAAGTCTTCTACTGTGGAAAAGTGGATACCTGTTCTGTTTAACAGACAAAAAAAAAAAAAAATCTTGGCCTACAGTCTTCTTCCTCCCCACAGCAACTAGAACAATCCTTCTGGGGAGATCCCAGGGAATGCTGGATATTCAAAGTCTCACCAGAAGTTGCTTCTGCACCGTGCTGGACATATGGGATACTCGGCATTCCCCAGAACGATCATGAATGACATCACACACTGCAATTTGGTAGCTGGGGGTTGCAAGTACAAGTACTAAATTTCCTCCTGTTTTTTTTTTTCCTAATTTGAAGCTGCTATTTTTTTCTACTAGGGAAGGGGCCCTGGTATAAGGGAACCCTGTTTTTTTACTGAAAGGTCTGCTTTAAAAAAAAGAAGTCTCATGAGGTGTAGACATGAAGTAGTTGCAACAGTGCTGGAGGAAACCAGCAGCACTGCAAAAACATGAAGACAAATGCAAGAATTAAAAAAAAAAAAAAGTAAATTGTTTTGGCAAGTAACAAGTACTTAACTGTACAAATGGCAACCACCCAACCTATAACTGGCCTTTGCAACAAGGAAAACATGGAAGGGCAACACATGTAAAAAAACAAAGAAAAATTCCCAACTCACTTACCAGCCACCAACAAACAGAATTAACCTAACAGTTTACATTTTAAACCAAGGGGTTTAGTTTGCACACATATTTGCAAAACAATATATTATAATATATATATATATATATATATATATATATATATATATATATATATATATATATTACACTTAACGGCACCCCAGTGTACTGCAGTCCTAGCACTTTCAATTTTGAAACTCTCCTGGAGTTGGAGCACATACATAATAATGGACATATTAAGGGCAGATATGCCTGGAGGGAGTACACTCCTCCTTAACCCCTAGGCACGGGCCGCACGCAAATATGCAGCCTCTCGTCGCCTGGTCTTTGCTGCGGAGGGGCCGCATATTTGAGTGAATTGCTGGCAATACAGCTGTGCTGAGAGCGCGCGCTGTGCGCCTAAATGGATCACGTGACTGCCAATCATGTGCTCTTAAGCCCAGCCCCGCCTCCCAGAGTCTTAAACCTCTTAAAGGGCTGGGAGGTGCCAGCGTGAAGCAGTTAAAAAAGGTATAGTGACGCACTGGAAACCCAGCAAGCACACAATGGCAGTGAAGGTATCCAGTGCACCAATTAACCAACAGTACAAAAATAGCAACCACCCCAACCTATACCTGGCCTTTGCAGCAATGAGCACATGAAAGAGCATAGTGTCAAGTACTTACCCCTACATGCCAGCCCCGGCATCCTTTTTAGCCCTAGTTCATAGGGATGGGCGAACGGTTTGGCCCGAGCATAAGTTTGGGCCGAACTTTGGCTGTTCTGCGAACAATATGCGGTGTTCAGGGCAACCTCAAAAGCTACCGGAACACCGTTAAAGTCTATGGGACACTAACATGAAAAATCAAAAGTGCTAATTTTAAAGGCTTATATGCAAGTTATTGTCATAAAAAGTGTTTGGTGACCCGGGTCCTGCCCCAGGGGACATGTATCAATGTAAAAAATTTTTTTAAAAACGTCCGTCTTTTCGGGAGCAGTGATTTTTTTTAAATACTTAAAGTGAAACAATAAAAATGAAATATTCCTTTAAATATTGTGCCTGGGGGGTGTCTATAGTATGCCTGTAAAGTGGCCTGTTTAGAACAGTACCACAGCAAAATGACATTTCTAAAGGAAAAATTGTCATTTAAAACTGATCGCGGCTGTAATGAATTGTTCGGTCTCGGCAATATAGATAAAACTCATTGAAAAAAAAAAAAAAAGAAGAAGGAGAAGAGCATGGGACCCCCCCCCCCCCCTTTTGGGCCTGGTATGAATATTAAGGAGAAACCCGAACCAAAATTAAAAAAAAAAACACTGCGTGGGGATCCACCTAAAATCCATACCAGGCCCTTCGGGTCTGATATGGAAATTAAGGGGAACCCTGCGCCAGTTTTTTTTTAAAAATGGCGTAGGGCGCCCCCTCAAATCCATACCAGACCCTTATCCGAGCACGCAACCTGGCAAGCCGGGAACAAGGGCCTCATCCCTACAACCCTTGCCCAGTGGTTGTGTGGGTCTGCGGGCGGGGAGGCTTAACGGAATCTGGAAGTCCCCCTTTAACAAGGGGACCCCCAGATCCCGGCCTCCCCCCTGTGTGAAATGGTAACGGGGTACAAAAGTACCCCTACCATTTCACAAAAAAAGTGCCAAAATGTTAAAAAGCCTCTATGGGAAGCTCCCGCCGTGTGACGCTTCTTCAACTGAGGGCGGGGCCATCCGGTGACGTACCCGGATGACCCCGCCCCCTCTGACGCCACGGGGACTTTCCCACGGCTTCCCCGTGGCATCAGAGAGGGCGGGGTCATCCGTTTACGCAACCGGGTGGTCCCACCCCCTCTGACGCCACAGGGAAGCCATGGGAAAGTCCCCATGGCGTCAGAGGGGGCGGGGTCACCCAGGTACATCAGCAGGTGGCCCCATCCTCAGTTGTATAAGAACTGTCATCAGCGAAGAAGCATCACACGGTGGGAGCCTCCCATAGAGGAGGATTGGTGGCGGATTTTTTTTCCCTTTCGGTCCGTCGCGGCGTGAAGATGATGAAACTTTTTTTGTGCAATGGTAGGGGAACATTTGTACCCAGTTACCATTTCACACAGGGGGGAGGCCGGGATCTGGGGGTCCCCTGTTAAAGGGGGCTTCCAGATTCCGATAAGCCCCCCGCCAGCAGACCCACACAACCACCGGGCAAGGGTTGTGGGGATGAGGGCCTTGTCCCCATCAACATAGGGACAAGGTGCTTTGGGGGGCTACCCCAAAGCACCCTCCCCATGTTAAGGGGCATATGACCTTGTACGGTTCAGGAGGGGGCCGCTCTCTCGTCACCCCCCCTCTCTTCCTGTGGCCTGCCAGGTTGCTCGGATAAGGGTCTGGTATGGCTTTTGGGGGGGGGGGGGGGGGCCCTATGCCATTTTTTTTTTTTAAATTGGCGCAGTGTTCCCCTTAATTTCCATATTAGACCCGAAGGGCCTGGTATGGATTTTAGGGGGCCCCCCACGCAATTTTTTTTTTTTTATTTTTTCCCCTTTATATTCATACCAGACCCAAAGGGCCTGGTAATGGACTGGGGGGGGATCCCATGCTCTTTTTTTCAATGAGTTTTATCTATATTGCCGAGAACCGACAATTCATTACAGCCACGATCAGTTTTAAATGACAATATTTCCTTTAGAAATGTCATTTTGCTGCGGTACGGTTCTAAACACAAGAAAAATGCACCACTTTACAGGCATACTATAGACACTCCCTAGGCATGATATTTAAAGGAATATTTCTTTTTTATTGTTTCACTTTAAGCATTAAAAAAAAAAAATCACTGCTCACGAAAAAAACGTCAGTTTTAAAAAAAAAAAAAAAAATTTGCATTGATAAATGTCCCCTGGGGCAGGACCCGGGTCCCCAAACACTTTTTATGACAATAACTTGCATAAGCCTTTAAAATAAGCACTTTTGATTATTCATGTTCGTGTGCCATAGACTTTAACCACTTCAGCCCCGGAAGGATTTACCCCCTTCCTGACCAGAGCACTTTTTACAATTTGGCACTGCGTCGCTTTAACTGCTAATTGCGCGGTCATGCAATGCTGTACCCAAACGAAATTTGCGTCCTTTTCTTCCCACAAATAGAGCTTTCTTTTGATGGTATTTGATCACCTCTGCCGTTTTTATTTTTTGTGCTATAAACGGAAAAAGACCAAAAATGTTGAAAAAAAAAAAATTATATTTTCTACTTTTTGTTATAAAAAAATCCAATAAACTCAATTTTAGTCATACATTTAGGCCAAAATGTATTCGGCCACATTTCTTCGGTAAAAAAATGTTAATAAGCGTATATTTATTGGTTAGCGCAAAAGTTATAGCGTCTACAAACTAGGGTACATTTTCTGGAATTTACACAGCTTTTAGTTTATGACTGAATGTCATTTCTTGAGGTGCTAAAATGGCAGGGCAGTACAAACCCTCCCCCAAATGACCCCATTTTGGAAAGTAGACACCCCAAGGAAATTGCTGAGAGGCACGTTGAGCCCATTGAATATTCATTTTTTTGTCCCAAGTGATTGAATAATGAAAAAAAAACAATGACAACTTTGTGCAAAAAAAAAAAAAAAAAAAAAGAGTGTCTTTTTCCCGCAACTTGTGTCACAATATAAAATATTACACGGACCCTACATGCCTCTCAGAAAATAGCTTGGGGTGTCTACTTTCCAAAATGGGGTCATTTGGGGGGGGTTTGAACTGTCCTGGCATTTTATGCACAACATTTAGAAGCTTATGTCACACATCACCCTCTCTTCTAACCATTTAAAGACAAAGCCCTTTCTGACACTTTTTGTTTACATGAAAAAATAATTTTTTTTTTTGCAAGAAAATTACTTTGAACCCCCAAACATTATATATTTTTTTAAAGCAAATGCCCTACAGATTAAAATGGTGGGTATTTCATTTTTTTTTTCACACGGTATTTGCGCAGCGATTTTTCAAACGCATTTTTTTGGGAAAAAACACACTTTTTTAAATTTTAATGAACTAAAACACACTATATTGCCTAAATGTTTGATGAAATAAAAAAGATGATCTTAGGCCGAGTACATGGATACCAAACATGACATGCTTTAAAATTGTGCACAAACGTGCAGTGGCGACAAACGAAATACATTTTTAAAAGCCTTTACAGGTTACCACTTTAGATTTACAGAGGAGGTCTACTGCTAAAATTACTGCCCTCAATCTGACCTTCGCGGAGATACCTCATATGCATGGTGCAATTGCTGTTTATATTTGACGCCAGACCGACGCTTGCACAGGGTGCTTTTTTCTTTATTTTTTTTGCTTTTGTATCTCATTTTTAAATTGTTCCTTTCATTTTTTTTAATTTTTTTTTATCATTTTGATTGTTATCTCAGGGAATGTAAATATCCCCTATGATAGCAATAGGTAGTGACAGGTTATCTTTTTTGAATAAATTGGGGTCTATTAGAACCTATATCTCTCTTCTGCCCTCACCAAGATCGGTGTGATAAAATGCTTTCCCAATTTCCCAATGGCGCTGTTTACATCCGGCGAAATCTAAGTCGTGAAATGCTCGTAGCTTCTGGTTTCTTAGGCCATAGAGATGATTGGAGCCATTCTGGTCTCTGATCAGCTCTATGGTCAGCTGGCCGAATCACCGGCTGCATTCTCCGATTCCCTGTTGGGACAGGAAAGCCAGAGAAAAACATGGAAGACAGTGGTGGGGGGGGGGGGGGGGTGGTCTAGAGGTAAAAGCAGTCTAGAGGCTAATTAGCCGCTGGGATTGCTTTTACATGAAAGCCGACCGCTGGCTGAAAAGAATGTGATACCAAGATAATCCCTAAACCTGCAGGCATCATTCTGGTATAACCACTCAAAGCCCAGCATCATACCAGTACGTTGCTGGTCCTTGTTGGGCATATATTGTAAACTTTTTTTTCATGCTGTGAGCTGAACGAAAAAAAGAGATTGATCGGTGGGTATGCCCACCATTAGAATACCTCCCTTCATCCACCCACTTCTAATGATGGGCATACATGCACCGTTTATATATGCCGAAGCATGGGGGCATCCTCCCGCAAAAGGTAGGAGCAAATCTCTCCTCCGCCCACTGCTGCCCCCACGCTTCGGCATATATGCTGAAGTATGTAACTGTGGTGGTGAAATCACCTCCGACAGCGCTGGAGTCACGGCTTTATGTATCGTGGGAGCAAACGATGTTGCTGTCAAGTTAAAAAAATCCGCGCTGCAACTGAATGGCGTACCTGCTAAGCAAATGATGGTTAACAATAAAACAAAGTAATATTACAGTATAACAGTAAGACTTACCATACCTGCAAAGCAAAATACAAAAAAAACATAGTAAAAAATAAAACATTTAAACGCAACCTGTGCCTAAAATATATATATGCCGAAGCATGGGGGCATCCTCCCGCAAAAGGCAGGAGCAAATCGCTTCTCCACCCACTGCTGCCCCCACGCTTTGGCATATATGCTGAAGTATGTAACTGTGGTGGTGAAATCACCTCTGACAGCGCTGAAGTCACGGCTTTATGTATCGTGGGAGCAAACGCTGTTGCTGTCAAGATAAATAAATCCGCTCTGCAGCTGAATGGCGTACCTGAAAACAAAAAAATGGTTACCAAACATGATAAAAACATAACAATAAAACATTGCAGAATAGAGTACAGTAAAAAAAGAGCAGAACAATAGAGAGAATAGAGAGAGAGAGAGAGAGAGAGAGAGAGAGAGAACAATAAAACGACAACTATTTTTGGTTTTTATTATTTTATATTTTTTTTGTGGTTTTTTTTTGTAACTTTAACTTTTGTAACTGGTACCAGGTTTGGGTCTCTCAAAATGCGATGGCATCTTGGGAGACCCTGTGAAAGTGTGTCCTAGTCTGTGCAGTGCTGTACCCTACGCTAATACTCAACTAGTGTATGGTAGCGTTCAAAACATTCACCAATGCAAAGACCAAGATTGTCAGGACAGGAGGGACAATAATACCGGGTGTCACGCCTAAATCCGTGCTTGCTGCAGACATGACATCTTTTTTGGGGGGCTCGTTGGGTAGGGGTACTCGGGAGGACATAAAGAAAATGCCTCTCATGCAGCTGGCTTACTGCATTTGGTAGGGAAAGGTGAGGTGGGGCACCGTCTGGAAACAGAAGGGCTCTGATGATCTCTTCCTGGAATTTAAGGAAGGATCCAGTCCGACCTGAAGCTCTGTATATGCACATAAGCGTTCAGCAAAGCCAATTGAAATAAACAGACACTTTTGTACCAGCGTCTGGCCTTACGGGCAACTAGGTACGGCGCCAACAACTGGTCGTTGAGGTCCACCCCTCCCATATTTTGGTTATATTCGTGGACACAGAGGGGTTTCTCCACAACACCAGTCGCCGTAGTAATTTGGACCATCGTATCTGCATGAAGGGAGGTAAGAAAGAAAACATTCTTATCCCTCCACTTCATAGCAAGCAAATTACACTGCAAGCAGGCTCTTTCCCCCAGCCTAAGACGGGAATCTACAAGCCGTTGGGGAAAGCCCCGGCGATTAGGTCGCACGGTGCCACATGCTCCAATCTGATGATCAAAAAGGTGACTAAAAAGTGGCACGCTCGTGTAATAATTGTCCACGTACAAGTTGTACCCCTTTCCGAATAAGGGTGACACCAAGTCCCACGCTTCCTATGTAGTCAGGGCAGTTTGTCGGCTCTACGTGACTATCTTTACACTCGTAAACCATAAAACTACATGTATAGCCTGTGGCCCTGTCACAGAGCTTATACATCTTGACCCCGTATCTGGCACGCTTGCTGGGAAGGTACTGTTTGAATGACAGCGGGCGGAAAACTTAATCAGGGACCCATCAACGCAGACAACTTGATGGGGAGTAAACAAGTCTGCAAAACGTTGGTTGAAGTGGTTTACGAGGGGCCGAATTTTGTAGAGCCGATCGTATTCAGGGTCTCCACGAGGACGACAGAGTTCATTGTTGTTGAAGTGCATGAACTGCAAAATCTGCTCGTATCGTGCCCTGGTCATAGAGGCAGAGAACAAGGGCATATGGTGAATTGGGTCAGTGGACCAATATGACCGTAACTCACTCTTTTTAGTTATGCCCATGTTGAGGGAAAGGCCCAGAAAGATCTTAAATTCGGAGACCGTAAATGGTCTCCAATCTCTGGTAAGGGAGGACTGGGGAATAGTGGCGATGTGTTGACCAGCGTATAAATTGCTTTGGTCCACAATAGATCTATAGAGATCTTCGGTGAAAAACAGTGAATAAAAATCAAGTGGCGTAAAATCAACTGTTTCCACCTGAATTCCGGGTTGGCCAGTGAATGGGGGAAGTACGGGTGCTGCAGAAGTGGTGGGTTCCCAATTCGGATTGACGAATGCAGCAGGAAGGGCACTATGGGCACGACGGGCCTCTGTTCGTCTTCTTGGTGGCAGCGGGACACTACTTGTGCTTGCCACCTCGCCAGCTTGAACTGCACTTATGGGACTCGCCACGTCACCAAGTGTTACTGCAGTGCTGGATATAGGACCAGGGTGTACTAGGCCGCTGGTGCTTGCCAGTTCACCAGAAGGAATAGCGGCACTAGTACTGCTCTGCTCCATACGAGAGCCCTGCGGTTCTTGCACTTCAAGGACAGAAGAAGAAGATTGGGGTCTGGTATGCCTGACCTTGGCAGGGACCACAACTCCGTCGTCGGAGCTATCTGTCATGGAGCCGCTATCGTCTACAGGATCGTATTCTGAGCCTGAATCTGACAGATGAGTGACTTCCTCTTCAGTATCTGTCATGCTCAGAAACGTGTAGGCCGCTTCACTAGTGTGCCTTCGATTTGCCATTTTGGGCTCTAAATTTAGGGGTACACTAGTGAGACTCGCAGGCAAAAAAGCTCCTGTCAGCGACTGTATCAAAACACTACCAAAAAACTGTTAGCGATTGTAGGGATCAGGCCTGACTCTGCGAACGCTGCAGTTATGTGCGCTTAGTGTTTTGTAAGTGTCAGGGATCGATCGATACTGCACTTGGGTGGGCTGGGCCGAGGGGCAAAACGCAGGTGCTAGCAGCTATCTGGGCTGATCCCGCTAACACTGCGTTTTTGGGAACCCTAAACTGCTGGGGACGCTAGTATAGATCTGATCGGATCGGATCAGATATTGATCTGTTCAGATACTATACCACTAAGGGAGGTGTATGCTGCGTGCGTGGGTGTTAGCGGTACTGGCACTAACCTAACGCGACGCAGACCTTATCTGACCCTAAAAACGTAACTTATATCACCGTTGGGCGATTAGGGGGTTAAACCTTTATAAGGTAATAAACGGCGGGTGCCCTGAAGCTGTAATAAACTATAAAAAACAAAACTAACCAGCGGCACCCGTAACGGTTATACGGTGATCACTGGTGAAAGGGTTAACTAGGGGGCAATCAGGGGGTTAAAACCTTTATTAGGTAGTATATGGGGGTCCCTGTTGCTATAAAACACTGACGGCGAACCTATATACCTACCTCCCTAACTAGCGTCACCTGTGTCACTAATACAGCGATCAAAAAAACGATTGCTTAGTGACACTGGCGACGGGGGGTTATCAAGGGGTTAAAACTTTATTAGGGGGGTTAGGGGGGTACCCTAGCTCTAAAGGGGGCTAACCCTAACTGCCCTACCACTTATAACTGTTACAAACTGACACCAATGCAAAAAAAAAAAAAAAAAAAACTGCTATTGGTGTCACTGTGACAGGGGGTACAGGGGGGTGATGGGGGGTGAAAAGTGTGCCTAGTGTGTTCTACTGAAAGTGTAGTGTTGGTGCAACTCACATTGATGTCTTCTCTCCTCGGCACCGGAAAGAAAAGACCGGCTCGAGGAGAGATGACATCACTTCCTCTGCCGCTGTTTACATTACAGCAGCAGAGAAAGATTTTCATTCGTGGGGAGCGATCGCGAGAGGGTGGCCACGAATGAGTGGCCTCCCCCTCAGCCTGTATCGCTTCCCCAATGAAGCCGACCACCTCGAGCACCGGGGGGGGGCGCGATGCGCCCCCAGCTCGCGGGAGGCAGATCACGTACCAGGTACGTGATTTTGCCTGCCCGTGCCATTCTGCCGCAGTATATCTGTGTTAGGCGGTTGGCAACTGGTTAACGGTGTTTGTGTGTTCTGCCGTATTTTTTGCCTGTTCGGTTTATTCTGGTGCGAACCGAACCAGGGGGTGTTTGGCTTATCCCTACTAGTTAATACCAATGCGATTTTTCATGTAATTTGACAGTTCAAAATCGCATGACATGTCACACTCTAGTTTCGGCAGAGAAACAATCAAATCGTTGTTCATTTCTGAACTTATGGATTGCATGGGATGTTGCCAACATGTGGTTAAAATTTTATGTCAATAGCATCTTTAAAAATCTATTTACCTAGAAAAATAGTAACGTGTTCAATACTTATTTTACCCGCTGTATATTGCTCTTACAAGAGGTTGATCACTTTTCTCCTGATGTTCAGGTGTCATTTTATCGATAAATGAAGGGATTGTGTATTTTTGGGAGCCCATGGTTTGTAACACTTCCTTACTTGAAGATGCTGCTGGTGAAGAAACACTTTGTGATGATCCAGAAGCAGCAGAAAGAGTGTTTCTGGAATGAGAACTCTGGGGGGTGGGAAGCTACTGGCACTCTCAGGATGGTCCTCGTCATTTTATTCTAAAGTATTTTTTTTATGTATTTAGTGCACCTCTGGCATGCAAGGATGTGTTTTGTCATCCTTGTAGCATTTGGAAAAGATTTCTTCTCACAATATTTGCAAATTGAAGCTTTGCTCTTAGCAGAAATTGTGCTGTGGAAATGTTTCCAGACTCTAAAATGTTGGCCTCCCCATTTTACTGAGAAGAGGAAAAGAAAAAAATGATTTACTTAGCAGGCTATAGGTAAACATTATACTGTACTGTGATGGTGGAGAACATTATTGGAATCATTTAAAAAGGTAATAAAGATAAACTAAAGCCTCAAACACATGATCAGATTAATCTGACAAATTTTCATTAGTTTTTTGTTGCATACTAGTCTCATGTCGAAAGTGAAGAGGTTACTTACATACAAAAATTCTCATACGACAGAATGCTGATGTGAATGATGTGTTGAATTGTTTTGTATGCATTTTTTCGTTTGAGCATGCGTGGTCTTGCTCTTACGATTTTTTTTCGGACGAAATGTGTACTAATATGAAAATCAGACGTTCTGTTCAATTAAGGCATGATAGGACAGAAACTATCATCTACTCAGGGGTAGGCAACCTCGGCCCTCCAACTGTGGTGAAACTACAAATCCCATCATGCCTCTAGGAGTCATGCCTGTGATTGTCAGAGTCTTACAAAGTCTCATGGGACTTGTAGTTTCAAAACAGCTGGAGGGCCGAGACTGCCTACCCCTGATGTATTGTATCCTAACAATCACCCAACTGTACAAGGTACAAGATGGAGCCCACAAGCAAACTAAACTGGAGCAGTTTCCCTGAAGTGCACCCTGGTGGCAGAAATACATATTTTTCTTGTTTGAAAACTGCAGGTACAGTGTTACTTGAATTGTATTCCAGAATTTGCTTGTTTTCAGCTGAGAGAACTTGCAATAATTTAAGACTTCACATCTCAGAAATCTTTTATTATGGTTTTCATGTTATGTAGTTTTAATATCATGTCATAGACATATTATATATCATTGTAAAAGAACAGATTCCAAAACTGTTTTTTCCCAAATTTCTCTATTTTTTTTTTCCGCCCAGACCTTCTTCCCATCTCCACCTATCACTGCAACAAGGGAGGTTTACATTCCTTGTGACAGCATCAAAAGGGATAAATAATACATTATAAATTTTAAAAAATTGTGCAAATATAAATACCTTTTAAAGAGCCCCTGCTCCCTGCGCAAAGGTGAATGAATTCTCTGGTCACGCATGCATATGTAAACGGCGATCACACCACATGTGTGAGGCATCGCTGCAAACATCAGAGCGAGAGCAATAATCCTAGCTCCAGACCACCTGTGTAACACTAAACCGGTAATTTGTAAAGGCTTTTAAAGCTTCACCTATGGAGATTTTAAAATACCGCAGTTTGTCACCATTCCATGAGCATGTGCAATTTTAACGCGCGACATGTTAGGTATCTAGTTACTCAGTGTAACCTCTTTTTAAAATTTATAGAGCTGTTACTGATTAAAATTTGTGTTCGATTAATCAATTTTTTTAATCGATTAATCAACTAATTTCAATTATAATGCACATACAGATTCAGCTACTTTTAGCTGATGTCATTTGTAGCTCCTCCCCACATACGCGTTACGTTTATTCAGAACTTCCTCAGTGGCGCAGGACTACGGCATCACCCTACAGTCTATTTAAATAGTACCGTTGTGCATCAGGGGGACCGATGGAGAGCCAGAGACATCCATCACCTGCTGAGACAGCAAAGTGTCAGCTCTTTGGAAAAAAAAGTGCCCTCATCATAAATGTTTCTTGATTGCTGGATAACCAATCAATGTCAGTTCATCGTCAATCTGACTTACAGCCAGGTAAGCGCTCAGATATATTGATTTTCATGGCCAAGTCCAGGATTTACATAGATGTTTATCTGAATACTTTGACCAGCGAGAGCAATCAAATCGTTAGGATCCGTCTTCCTCAAGTTATGATTTCACGGACATTAACGTCACCGGACTTCTCCCCCCTTCCCTTTGTTAGCAGACGGAGGCACTTGGGGAAGGGGGGAGGAGTCCAGTGACGTTAATGTCCGTGACGTCACCGGATCTCCGACGGAACTCCGTGAAGACCTGGAAGCCGGCGGAGAGGTGAGTACCGATCAAAAGAATTTTGATCGTTTAAAAAAAAATTAACGATTAATTGAGGAATTAATCTTTAATTTTCCCAGCCCTAATAATTTACCTAAAAAATTGGGTATTATAATATTGTGTTTGTGTAAAAATTCATCAAAGTGTATATTTTTTCCCAAAAATGTGTGTTTGAAAAACCGCTGCACAAAGACCGTGTGACAGAAAAAAATTTTGCAAAACCCATTATTTTATTGTCTAGGGCCTGTGCGAGAGAGAGAGAAAAAACATTTCTGTATTATGCCGATAGAGAAAAGGGTGCTGATAATGGCGCCAAAACCGCATGCGACTTTACTGTGCTTATGGGTGTGTTTTTAATAGGTCATGTGGTCCAAAAACTGCATCAAAAATGTAACACGGGTGTGTTATTGATGCGTTCTTGCTGTGTTTTCAATGCATTTCAACGGGGAGGTGTGTTTTTGGTGCAGTTTTTTTAAATGACCAAAAATGCAGCAGAAAGCGCAAAGGAGCAGTGTGAAGACATACATAGAATTTAAAAAAGGGATGCATTTTTCTTGAGCAATTCTTGTGCTTTAGGTGCTAACTGCTGACCATAAATTTATATTCATTTAAATGAATTATATTATTTAAAAAGTTAAATCTTACACAATTATATAAAAAAAATATATTTTTTTAAAACTGTTATTTTCGGTTTCAGCCAAGAGCATCCTGAAAATTAACACTGGTCTGTAGTGCATGTTCACACTTCAGTACTAGGGTTGTCCTGGTACCGATACCGAGCATTTATCCAAGTACTTGGTCAAATGCTCCCGATGCTTCCCCGGATACCTGTACAGTCAGCAGTAATCGACGTGTGGGGGAGATACAAGCTTCTCCCCCGTGGCTTTCAGCTGCTTTAGTGAAATCTATACAGCGGTGATCGGTGCTTGTAACTCCCCCACACGCGATCACCGCATCCTCCATCCTCATCACCAGGGGTTGAGGGAAATCTTCCAATGGGGACACTAGTTCTGGTGACACCCACTTCCTGTTTTGGCTATGGGACAGGGAGTGAAGAGAAAGCTCCCTAAGGGGACAGAGAGGACTGTGAGAACTGACAGAGGTTATAACCCACCATTACTCTATCCAAAATTAAACAGGTTTTGCCTTTATCTCAGGTCTATGTACGCTCTATAACACAGCTCTCATGCAGTATGAAGGGGGGAGGTAACAGAGCTGCACACCAATGCACACAGAGCACAGCATGGCTCCTCTCACCTGGCCATCATCACACACGGAGCTCCATACCGGCACCGGGGAGACCAGCAGAGCGCACAGCGCACACACCCGCCACATCCCGGCCACTCTCAGCTTAACATCCTGGAGACTCGGCCTGCCGCTAGCAGCGTCACCGATACGTCATCGCTTCCCAGCCGGGCCGCGTCTCTACCAATCAGCGGAGGAACGGCCATCCAAGTTGAACCACATTGGCTTACTCTCTGCTCCACCCACCAATTACAACGCGTCACATCCACCGGTGTAATGTTTTCATAAGACACGCTTCCTCCCAGGAGGTGGAGAGGGGGCGGGGCTAAGAGAGCACGTTGGCTGGTACTGCTTACCTGCAGAGTGCTGATCAGGTGTGCAGAGTGTGCACTGTGTACAGAAAGGCTGACATTTACATTTATATTCTTTGAAGGAGAGGGATGGGGGTGGGAAAGAAATAAACATACTTTACCTCTAGCAGCTCTCCTCCACGGACTCAAACGATGAGAACTGAATGATCACGCTGCAAGGAGAAGAACCCCTGTGTGCATTGGAGGGTAGACAGATCCTCCTCACATCACTGAACTTTGTCCACTCTAACACCGTAGGTCGTTGAAATGCCGAATGTCACCCGCCCTGCACAAAAAGCACACAGACTGTAATGTAAGGGGCAAAAGAAGAGGAAAATATTGGTACTTTATCAGCACCCCAAAAGACTGTACACATTTCTTAAAATGAAAGAACATTTATTTAATGATGGTACATTAAAATACATTCATGCCACAAGGCTATGCTCATCTCATCAATGTGGTTCTCCAAATATTATTACAGGCCCTGTTTAAAAAAAAAAAGTTCACAGATATCATATAACCAGCTTGTTCAGTTTTCCAGATAATAAAGTTGAAAAAGGGGGGCACTTGTATTCCTTAACATGTTTTGTGGTATAAGTCACTTCTTTAGGATGATAGAGGGAACCCAGGATCAAAGAATCTAAACAGCAATATATATACACAATAGTCATCAATTACAGAAGGATACAACATATAAATGTAGCACCCTCTTAGCTAGGCTGGGCAAATTTAGTTTTTGGCTCTCCTACAGCAGAGGAGCAGTATTCAATTGCTTTTGGCTGTTCTGTGTTCTGCCGATTGCAGGCTCTGCTGCTTTTCCTTTGATTGATAGATTTCAGAATTTAGTGGGTGGAGAGGGCAGACCGTCACCTGCATATTTATGCAGCCTTAACCAATCCCTGACAGGAAGAGTGGCTAGCAGGGAGCTGAGGAGTGCATGCATAGTCTGGGGGCTGGAACAGCAGGGTCCTTGTTCCTATAGGAGAAGATGCAGGCTTAGGCCCTCTGGGCTGTTAGCTGCTGAATAGAAGAAATCCATCTGGGGCCCAGCTCCAGCTAGAGCTCAGGGAACCACGTTCAGAGTCCCTGAAGCACTGCAGGAGGTCTACAGTAGACCTGACTTGGAGGTACACAGTACAGAGACTGGCTGGTTCTACAAGAAAGCATTACAGGACCCAGGGCGCAGTGATTACAAGTCTTAAGGATCCTAGAGACTGTCCTGAACAGTGCCTATCAATGCAGCCTTACCAGTGCAGACACTGCCCATCAGTGCAGCCTCACCAGTGCAGACAGCGCCCATAAGTACAGCTTGATCCGTACCCATCAATGCAGCCTCACCAGTGCAGTCAGTGCCCATCAGTACAGCCTGATCAGTTCCCATCAATACAGCCTCACCAGTGCCCATAAGTACAGCCTGATCAGTGCCCATCAACGCAGCCTCGCCAGTGCAGACAGTGCCCATCAGTGCAACCTGATTAGTGCCCATGGGATGTGGGGGGGAGCTGGGGATGTCAGGTTCTGGGTCTGTCTCACCTCAGCAGGTCCTTGCACCGTGCACAGCCTCTTCAGGGGGGGGAGGGGGGGGGGTTAATGATGGCACCTATCAAGCTGCCTCTTTGCTCTGCTTGTTACTTGTTCAAAGACTCCTGGAGTGTAGTGTAGAGGGGTAAGCTCAGCTGGCTGCTCCTCTCACTCAAAGTAGGCTGTAGTGCTGCTCTCTCAGTCACGTCTTCTCTCTCATTTAAGAGGGCAAATTATATTATCAACAGCAGTGGTCATCAACCCTGTCCTCAGGGCCCTCTAACAGGCCAAGTTTTATGTATTACTTTGGGGAGATGCAGACTAGAATACTGCAATCAATGAGCAACAAATTATATCACCTGTGATGTATTTCAGTTATCTTGCAAACCTGGCCTGTTAGTGGGCCCTGAGGACAGGGTTGATGACCACTGATCTAAAGAGAAAAATGAAAATTGAAAATGTTGGCCCATGTAGTCCACATTGCAGCCCCATACAACTAAACACCTTGTGTGTGTGTTGGTGCTACTGGAGGTCCCAAATTATTTTCCAATTGCTCATCAGTGCAGCCTGATCAGTGCCCATCAATGCAGCCCCACCAGTACAGACAGTGCCCAATAGTGCGACCTGATCAGCGCCCATCAATGCAGCCTCACCAGTGCCAATCAATGCAGCCTGATCAGTGCCACCTCAGCAGTGCAGACAGTGCCCATCAGTGCAGCCTGATCAATGCCCGTCAATGCAGCCTCACCAGTGCAGATAGTGCCTATCTGTGCAGCTTGATCAGTGCCGCCTCACAAGTGCAGACAGTGTCCATCAATGCAGCCTGATCAGTGCCCATCAACAAAGCCTAACCAGTGCAGGCAGTGCCCATCAGTGCAGCCTGATTAGTGCCCATCAATGCAATCGCACCAGTGCAGACAGTGCCCATCAATGCAGCCTCACCAGTGCAGACAGTGCCCATCAGTGCACCCTGATCAGTGCCCATCAGTGCAGCCTAATCAGTGCTCATTAATGCAGCCTCACCAGTGCAGACAGTGCCCATCAGTGTGGCCTCACCAGTGCAGACAGTGCCCATCAACGCAGCCTCACCAGTGCAGACAGTGCAGCCTGATCAGGGCCGCCTCACCAGTGCAGACAGTGCCCATCAGTGCAGCCTGATCAGTGCGGCCTCACCAGTGCAGACAGTGCCCATCAATGCAGCCTCACTAGTGCCCATCAGTTGCAGGCAGCTTGATCAGTGCCCATCAATGCAGCCTAACCAGTGCAGTGCCCATCATTAGTGCAGCCCGATCAGTGCCCATGGGATGAGGGGGGTCAGCTGGGAGTGTCAAGGTCTGGGTCTGTCTCACAGCCAGGTCCTTACACTGTGCACGGCCTCTTCAGAGGGGGAGATGAATCTCCGTCACGCCGCATCTTTTCTTCTCTCTGCAGCCACTCCTCAAGCCAGCGCCCGGCCCCAGCCCACAACCACTCAGGTCACGCGATGCTCGTAACGCGTCCCCTCCCCTGGCATGCCACAATCCCTGCCTCTGAGACTCCTGGGAGGTGGGAGTTGTAGTTTGCTGAGTTCCTCCCACCGCCAGGAACTTGAGCGCAGCCGAAACTACAACTCCCACAGTGCAGCTCAGCACCAGCCAGCCGGTCGGCCGATTGCTGCTGCCTTTTAACCCAGGCCTTCTAACCTGGGCCATCACAGCCTGGAAAAAAAAAAAAAAAGTAACACAGGCAGCGCCGTGGCCATTTTTAAGATAAGGTAGGCTGCCTGGGGGGAAATTTCCACACGTTAGTTTTTATAGTATAGTTTATAATTTTTGCTATAATAAATATCCCCAAAGTTTTTTTTTAAAAATCACATTTTTTCCTCAGTTTAGGCCGATATGTATTCTTCTACGTATTTTTGGTAAAAAAAAAAAAAAAAAAATCACAATAAGTGTATATTGATTCGTTTGCGCAAAAGTTGTAGTGTCTACAATATTGGGGATAGTTTTATGGCATTTTTATTTATTTTTTTTTACTAGTAATGGCGGTGATCTGCGATTTTTATCATGACTTATCGGACACTTTTGACACCATTTTGGGACCACTGGCAATTATACAGCAATCAGTGCTATAAAAATGCATTGATTACTGTATAAATGTCACTGGCAGGGAAGGGGTTAACACTAGGGGGCAATCAAGGGGTTAATGTGTTACCTAGGGAGTGATTCTAACTGTAGGGGGAGGGGACTCACAAGGGGAGGAGACTGATCGATGTTCCTCTGAACACGGAACACATGATCGGTCTCCTCTCCCCTGACAGGACGTGGATCTGTGTGTTTACACACACAGGTCCACGTCCCAGGTCTGTTACCGAGCAATTGCGGCTGGCTGGCGGACATCGCGGCCGCCAGGCACGCGCACCGGATTCTGAGTGAGGCGGCGGGGGCACGCGCGCCCCCCCAGACAGCCGGGAAGCCCAGGACGTCATATGACGCCCGCCCAGGATGGGAGATCCCGCCTGCAGACGTCATTTGACTATGGGCGGGACCTGAAGTGGTTAATAAGCCTGGGTGGTTTCTCCGACATACCTTATATATAACAAACACGTCATACGTACTTACCTGCTCTGTGCAATGGTTTTGCATAGAAAAGCCCCAATCCTTTTCTGGGGTCCCCCGCCGGCACTCCTGGCTTCTCCCCCTGCCAAGTACTCCCATAGCAAGCCACTTGCCTTGGGGACACTGGTGCGTGCTCGCCCCTGAGCCCCGCTTTGTGTGTCCACTGACATAAAGAGAGCAGCTCAGCCCCGCGCCCTCCTAACTGGATCTGGTTGACAGCAGGGGCCAATGAGGAGGTAGAAAGTGGGGAGGGCTTCTGCTCTCATGCACATCGCTGGATTGAGAAGGGGCTCAGGTAAGTATAAGGGGAGGCTGGGAAGGGAAGGAGCTGTATGCAGAATGTTTTTTATCCTGAATGCAGATCAAGCTGACCACTTTCACATGTGAATCTAAAAAATATTTAGAGGTCTAGAGATTTCCTTTAAAGGCAGTACAACAAAAATGCAGAAAAGTGATTTCTTTCCTGCTGCTTGAACTGCACATACATTTTAAGATAATTGGTCAAATCTTGTTGCTGTTTGGAATAATCATTATGCTGAAAGATGTTACTGGGTCCCCTGTGCTGGTGGCCCATATAGTCACCAAATCGTCTGCTATTGCCATAGCTTTCCTCCACTTGAAAACAGCAAATGCAGCCAAGACTCACATTCTATTTAAACAGATCCAAGTAAAAACTCTGCTGTTGTTAAACATATTTGGACACTGTACAGCAGAAACCAAAGCCCTCATTAAAATGTGATCAGCTCTTCCACACTTGTTTCTAGATATATTAAACTTTCTTCTGTGATCCCAAAGAAAAGCAAATGAAGCACAGCTGACTGGACAGTAATGATTTTTTTTTCATTAATAGGAAATAGTACCTTTCCTAATAGGTCATAGCTCAGCAGAGCACTGGCACAGAGGATATAGCCGCAGGTTCTTTTTTAAACATAAACACGAATCACTGTTCAAACAATCTGGCACACAATCAGTTCAACCTCTCCTAAATCCCAACACCAATTGTGAGCAAAACACTTAAATAAATAAAGCACTTGCTAAGTAAGGGGGATGGAAAAATGTTTGTGTTGATGAAAGGTTCAAGGACAACACATCAGAAAAGATTACACATCTCAGAAGCCACAGAAAATGATTGCGGTATCAGCTTTGTGGAGTGCTTTTTGTTCTCTCCTAGGTTTTCTGCTTAGCATTTTTAGCAAAGTTCTATTAAGATATAAAAAGAAAAAAGCTGGTGGTGAAGGAGATGACTACCATGGAGATATATTTGGGAGTTTCCAGGATTACCTTCCTAGAGGGTATGAATTGATTTGCAAATCATCAGCTCTTGCCAATTGGTTTCTTAAGGATATCCAGCGTTTGCCACAAGAGCCAATTCGCTGGTGGTGGAAGAGCTGTCCACATCTTCAGACTCTTGTTCAACACTTACTACCAGCAGACAGACCGCTGGAGTTATGCAGAGACCACTTGCAGCTTGCAGATGGTGGACTTGTTGCTTTAGATTGGGTAGTGGGCCCAAGACAAACCTCAAGGATGAGAAGAAGCACAAATGCTACAGGCAACCCACCACTGCTCCTGGTCATTCCTAACCCCTTTGGAAAATTAACAAGGAACATTCAAAACCTTTGTTTTCAGGCTCTAGAAAAAGGGTACTACCCTGTCATATTTAACAGACGGGGCCAAAACGAATGCCCGTTAACAACCCTCAAGCTACAAGATTTTGGTGAACCGGGAGATCTAAGAGAAGCAGTTACTTATATTCGTTTTAGGCATCCAAGTTCCATGCTCTTCGCAGTCAGTGAAGGGCTGGGGTCTGGACTTCTGCTGTCCTATTTAGGAGAATGCGGCTCATCTAGTTATTTGACAGCTGTATCCTGCATTTCTCCAGTGTTTCGTTGCCAAGAATGGTTCGAGAACAAGCTCCCATGGCTGTATGAATGGGCTCTGCTTCTTTATCAGAAAACTATTCTCAGCAGGTAAGGCAAACCCAGTAAAGATAGTTTGTGTGTTTGTTTTGATGACATTCATGGATGAATATGTAAACGTTTTAGGGCACTAAAAATAAGGATATTTAAAATTAAAGATGATTTACTATCAGAAATTAAAATTATATCTTGAAATACATATGTAAGGGTGGGGGGCAGGCGGGAGACGCTTCCTTTTCCCCTCCTCGTTGGGCACCATAAGTGTGGGTCACATAGGAGGCTTACCCCAGGGTGGGTTCTTCTAGCCTACGCTAGGCACTTAACACAGGATCACGACCTTACACATGTGGTACCTTAAAGCGGAGGTCCACCCACTGCTGTTAAAATTAAAAGCCAGCAGCTGCTGACTTTTAATAATCGGACACTTACCTGTCCTGGTACCCTACTGCGCATGCGCGAGGCTCCACTCCTCTATCCTACTGGCCTGACACCCGGGGAAGGATGAGGGGGGAGAAGGGAGCCCAAGTGGTGAAGTCAATACCCGCAGCTGAGGTTCCGGAAGTGGGAACAGGATACCTGTGAAAGACAAGTAAGGAGTACAACGAGCAGAAGTTCCACTTTTGGTTGGAACTCCGCTTTAACTGGTACCGAACGCCATTTACATTGGTACACTGAACTGTCCTCCAGTCAACTCTCATGTCCCCGTGTTAATGCACACCTTTACTGTCACAGCTGCATTTATGAGGGACACGCAGAGCCCTTGCCCTCTCCACCTGTTTAGCATATCACTTCCTCACTCCCAGTAACGGTATGGGGTCCCACCTTGCCTAGCGTTGACTCCATGCGTGCACTTTATTAACTTCTTCTCTTCCGTACCTGTGCACAGTTGAGGGCCTCAGCAGTACAGATCTGCTCCTGTTGCAATGGGAGGTGAATCGCTGCAGAAGGAGTGTCAATATCTCCCTATCTCACCCGTCACAGGTACATGCTTCACGACAAGCTGCTTGCTGAACCTTTGTTACCCTTGGTAACCAATTGTCTCTTCATATCCCAATGTGTTTTAACTGATCCAAGCTGTAGATTATGTGTTCTGGTTACACCCCTTTAGTAACTTCAAACCAGGCAAGGACAGAGGTTCAAAACTTTACTGGAAACATTTAACATGACAGTTCAGAACAAAGTGCACAGTCTTTCCCTAACATCCCTAGTCCCTAACTCAGGCTTTTTGCTGCCCCAGCATATTTGCATAGGATAAGTGTCCATAATTGGCATTTTCAGGGAGTCCCAGCAATATCCCTCAATAGCGGGAACTCTGACCTCAGCATGGTACTGGTAATCCAGACTCTGGCAATGATGGGTCCAAGAGACACCAAGACTCAGACTTTCTTCCCTCTCCCCCTTAGGTCCGGGTCTCCGTCCCTTATAGGACACAGGACCGGGGGAAGGGGGGGGGGGGGGGGGAGTCCTAATGTAATGCACCCAAAAGAAGCAAATGAACCACTTACAGTTGAAATATACTTTTTTTTTTTTTTTTTTTTTAAGTTGAATGTAACAACTTTAAAAGCCCAAGCCAATGACCCTTTCTTGTGGATAAGACCACACTTTGTCAAAGCAGTTAAAGCTGAATTCTAAGTATGGCATTTTTTTTTCTTTTTACATACAATGCCTTGAAAAAGTATTCACACCCCTTGAAACTTTCCACATTTTGTCATGTTACCACCAAAAACGTAAATGTATTTCATTGGGATTTTGTGTGATAGACCAACACAAAGTGGAATATAATTGTTAAGTGGAAAGAAAATGATAAATGGTTTTCCAAATTTTTTACAAATAATTATGTGAAAAGTGTGGGATGCATTTGTATTCAAGCCCCCCTGACTCAATACTTTGTAGAACCACCTTTCACTGCAATTACAGCTTCAAGGTTTTTTTGGGTATGTCTCTACCAGCTTTGCACATCTAGAGATTGACATTTTTGCCCATTCTTCTTTGAAAAATAGCTCAAGCTCTTTTAGATTGGATGGGGAGTGTCAGCAATTTTTAAGTCTTGCCACAGATTCTCAATTGGATTTAGGTCTGGACTTTTGGCCATTCGATCACATGAATATGCTTTGATCTAAACCATTCTATTGTAGCTCTGGCTGTATGCTTAAGGTTGTTGTGCTGCTGGAATGTGAACCTCCGCCCCAGTCTCAAGTCTTTTGCAGACCCTAACAGGTTTTCTTATAAGATTGCCCTGTATTTGGCTCCATCCATCTTCCCATCAACTCTAAACAGCTTCCGTGTCCCTGCTGAATTACAGCCTCCCCCTCTTCTTCCTTCTTATACTATACAGAGCTGACAATACTCTGAGGACAGCAGCCTGAAGTGTTTCACACACATCCACTTCATCCCAAAGACTATCATTACTCCTAGTACCCCATTCCCACCTGAACTATTTAATGTTGCTGAAATGCATTCCTTGTGCCTGAATTCCTAGACTTTGTTCAAAGAAAGCCAAAAAAAGTCCTGTTTGCGGGAAGCCATGTGGGGGACACAGCAAACATGTGAAAGAAGGTGCTCTGGTCAGATGAGACCAAAATTGAACTTTTTGGCCTGAAAACAAAACACTATGTGTGGTGGAAAACTAACACAGCACATCACCCTGAACACACCATCCCCACCATGAAACATGGTGGTGTCAACATCATGTTTTGGGGATGCTTTTCTTCATCAGGGACACAGAAGCTGGTTAGAGTTGTTGGGAAGATGGATGGAGCCAAGTCTGCAAAAGACTTGAGACTGGGGCAGAGGTTCACCTACCAGCAGGATAACGACCCTAAACATACAGCCAGAGCTAGAGTGTTTTAGATAAAAGCATATTCATGTGATCGAATGGTCCAGTCAAAGCCCAGACCTAAATCCAATTGAGAATCTGTGGCAAGACTTGAAAATGGTTGTTCACAAACGCTCTCCATCCAATCTGACAAAGCTTGAGCTATTTTTCAAAGAAGAATGGGCAAAAAATGTCACTCTCTAGATGTGCAAAGCTGGTAGAGACATACCCAAAAAGACTTGCAGCTCTAATTGCAGCGAAAGGTGGTTCTACAAAGTATTGAGTCAGGGGGGCTGAATACAGATGCACCCCACACTTTTCAGATAATTATTTCTAAAAAAACATTGAAAACCATTTATCATTTTCCTTCCACTACACATTTATGTGCCACTTTGTGTTGGTCTTTTACATGAAACCCCAATAAAATAAGTTTCCGTTTTTGGTTGTAACGTGACAAAATGTGGAACATATTTCAAGGGGTATGAATACTTTTTCAAGGCACTGTAGTCACGTTGGTCCATAGTTAGTCAGGTTGAAAAAAAGACACTAGCCCATCTAGCTCAACCAATTAAAAAAAAAACACACACACAAATAGAAAACCTCCATATACACTATCCTATAACCATAGTTGTTCCAGAGGAAGAACCCCAATAAAGCATGGCCCAATTCACTCTAGTGGGGGGGGGGGGGGATTCCTTTCGGATCCACCAGGAGGCAATTTAATATTCCCTGGATAAACTATTCTTGGCTTTATTACCTCTAAAATTGGTATCCAGGTATATTTTGTGCATTATGTTTTTGGAGGAACCAGCCGCCGCAGTTATACTGTGGCGGGTTGGCTACCCTGGGTGAACTGCCGTAACTGTATGCCGGCCCTTTAAGATGCTGTAGGTGACGCACGCAGCGTGTGCCCGGAGCCAAAACGAGTGCCCGGCGGGCACGATGACAACCGGGCACCCGCGATCGCTCGTGACAGAGCGAGAACCAGTATCTGTGTGTGTGTAAACACACAAATTCAGGTTCTCTCAGTGGAGAGGAGAGAGAGATCTCTCTCCTCCCCTAGTAAGTCCCCTTGATCGCCCCCTAGTGTTAACCCCTTCCCTACCAGTGACATTTATACAGTAATCAGTGCATTTTTATAGCACTGATCTCTGTATAATTGTCAATGGTCTCAAAAATGTGTCAAAAGTGTCCAATTTGTCCGCTGCAATATCATAGTCCCGATAAAAATCGCAGATCACCGCCATTACTAGTAAAAAAAGAATAATAAATATGCTCTAAATCTATCCCTTATTTTGTGGACGCTATAACTTTTGTGCAAACCAATCAATATACGCTTATTGTGGTTATTTTTACCAAAAATATGTAGAAAAATACATATTGGCCTAAACTGAGGAAAAAAATTGTTTTTTGTTTAAAAAATTGGGATATTTATTATAGCAAATAGTGTTTTTTTTTTCAAAATTGTCACTCCTTTTTATAGCGCAAAACACAAAACAAAAACGCAGAGGTGATAAAATACCCCCAAAAGAAAGCTCTATTTGTGGGGGAAAAAGGGACATCAGTTTTGTTTCGGCACAGTGTCGCACGACCGCGCAATTGTCAGTTAAAGCAACGCAGTGCCGTATCGCAAAAAATGGCCTGGTCATTGAGCAGCCAAATCTTCCGGGCTGAAGTGGTTAAACAGGTTTACAGCTCTTACTGTGAATAAGCCTTTTCATATGTGAAGGTTAAATCTTTTCCTCTAGACATAAAGAGTGCCACCTTGTTGTCTGTTACTACCTGAAAGTCAATAACAACTCTACACCAACTTCACTATAGGGAACAACTTATGAATTTATACATGTTGATCATATCCCCCCTTAAGCAACTCTTCTCAATAGAGAATTGTAATGGTCATGCATACTGGGTTAATGCATAGCTGTGTGCGTAGCAGCCATTTTGTCCTTTCACAGCTCATCCCAGCCATGTTGTCCAGTGAAGGGCACACCACAGTGACCTTGCCCCCACCGTTTGTTTTTTTTCAGTTATACAATACACAAACGGTTGACTGAGGCCAGCACCTTTTCAATCCATTGATCAGACACACAGACTTTTCCATTACCCAATCCACAATCTAAGGCTGGAAACCTTAATAAAACGGTCACCTTCCCAATCAAGAGAACCATCAGATACCTGTCGTAAATAACTCAATCCATATAACGTGCAAACAGTGTAGCAGTTATAGTTCTGAAACTTGAGCATGTTTTATAAATAGCCCAGCCATAATATGGGCATATTTAGTTTCCTCAGATAATTTGTAACGTTTCAAGTCCAGACACCCCTATGTCAGATCATATGGGGAACCACTGGTACCCCTTATTTCTCCAAGGTAAATTAGATATTGGAAACCTGTCATGTTTAAATTTGTCTTGAAGCAAATTTCATGCTGGACCATAATATGGATGTTAGCAGTCTGTAAACAGTAGAGATGCAAAGATATGAATATTTATCACAAATTGTATCTGAGACATGGCCATGAATGTAGAGACCTCCAAGCAACCACCTCCTAGACAATTTTTTGGGACCAGGACCCTAACTCCAAGCTCACTCAGATCCACAATTTCAAATGGATTTGGTTTAAAAGATCATCCGGGTCCCACGCTGTTCTATCACAGGTCAGCGCGGGACCCGGATGATCTTTTAAACCAAATCCATTTAATCCAAATCCATTTGAAGTTGTGGATCTGAGTCACTGACTCCTGGCATCCACAGGCTTACAGCCTGTATTCAAGCACGTATTCATTAACCCTTTCTGAATTACCATCTATTCATCGGTTATTTAATTAATTTAATCTTCTGGTGCCCCTGTATTTCACTCATAATATCCTGGATAGACGCTTGTTATCCTACAGCCTTACTTGTGCCCTCCCCAGTCGCCACGGGAGACTTTCTCCGGGTTTGGCCTCAGCACGTTGTGCGCCCCAACATGGACATATTTCCTGATGAAGTGGGTTCCCCGTGAAACTAGTCGAAATTCCATGTCATCTGCACATATTTTAATATAGTTTGTATTATTGTGTCTTGATTTTTTGTATTAATAAAATCTGTTTTTTATATACACTTCTTTATTCTTACTGCACATACTCTTTCTATCTGTACCATGATAGTCCATTTGCACTTTATCCTGCTCCCAAAAAATTCTCGTCTCAAATAAATTCAGATGATGGTACAACTCTATTCAACCCATTTGGTTATGTGAGGCCAGTATACTTTCCCCACCTCCCAGACAAGATGACCAGACAATTCGTCAGGGGCATCTGTCAACACCCCTCTGATCCCAGAGAACAAGGGAGATGCCAAGACAGTTGGGAGTTCTCCTTTACCATCAAATCAGGAACATCCGGCAAGTTTGAGAACCGATAACACCTGGTCATCGATCAAACTCTGTTCAACCCAGGTCATTGCGCAAGTATTCTTCTTCTCACTCTGTTTTATTACTCTGTTGCTGTATATGGTCTATTTCTTCGAAACACCCTTTTCTGTATATATTTTATGTGCACCAATTTTGACCTTTTCATTATTAAAACCTTATTTTGAAAAGTGTTACCCTTGTCCCTAAGCGCTTAAAGCGGAAGTAAACCCATCCATAAAACAGTTACCTTTCCAGCACGTGCCAGAAATGTAACAATCCCATTGGTTGTGCTCTCAACCAAACTGTCAAACCATCCAATGGCTGGTGTCATAACGGATCACATGTGCAGCATCATGGCAGTTGTAGATTAAACAGAGGCCAAGATGGCGGCTTCCTTGGCTGAAAATGATAGGAGGGTTTACTTCCACTTTAATGGAAGCTAGAAAGAACCCGTCTCTTGAAGAGTGCTACTGTATATAGGAAGGATCCTATGAACATACCTGTCTGTGGTGACAGTGTGTGTTACAAGCGATTATTCTGAAATCATAATTGTAATGCTAAATTGGTGGAAGTTCTGACTCTTCAGTATAAAAAGTCAGTGGTGGTAGTTAAAGGGTTAATTGCCTTATTAGCCCAGTGACAATCACTCCCAGACTGCTGGTGTTCTGTTGAGAAGTGTCCCCCCATCGAACAGTGTCCGGGATGTACTGCGCATGCGCAGGACGGAGCCGCACTTCAGCTGATTTGGCGATCAGCTGGAGTGACGTGACCAGGGCGCAAGCACACATCATAGGAGACATCTCTCGATGGGAGATACCATTTCACAATTGAAAGCTATACAAACAGCGGGGGGAGAGCATAGATCTCACATTGTGGCTCGCTGTTGCGGGGCGACTTTACAGTGTGCTGATGGTCTGGTTTACTCTGTGTTGCAGGGCGGGTTTGCTGTGTTGAACGGCCGGTTTTGCCTGTGTGAAAGGTCGGCTTGCAACACAGACAAAACCAGCTCTTCAACACAGGCACTAGCCGCCCTCCAGCAGCAACGATGCACAATCAGAGAACTACAGTCTCCCCGCTGTTTGTATAGGTTTAAATTGTGCGTGTGAAATGGTATCCTCCCATCGAGAGATACCTCCTACGATGTGCGCTTGCGCCATGGTTACGTCAGCCCAGCTGATCGGCAAATCAGCTGTTGTATTGTTACTTCCTGCACATGCGCAGTACATCCCAGGCAGTATTCGATAAGGGGCACTTCTCGACTGAACACCGACACCTTGATTGGGTCCCGCAAGCTGGTAAATCTTTTGTGCCAGGTGCAGCTGGGAGTAGCATTGTAACGTACGTGACAGCGCAGTGTGATATTGGCCAGTCCTTTGTCACGAGTTAGTGAGGAGGGCAGGGATCTGATACTTTGGCTGCCCTTCTCTGCACTTTCTCCAGGTCGCCAATATTGTTTTTGTGAATTGGTGTCCAGAACCAAACTGCATATTCCAGATGAGGTCTTACTAATGATTTGTAAAGTTGCAGGTCTCTCTGGAGTCTATTCCTTCTTTAATTCAAAAAAGTATTTTGATAGCATTAGAAACTGCAGCTTGGCATTGCATGCTATTATTAAAGTGGATGTAAACCCTCTCCTATACTCAGTGAAGTGAACAGCCCCAGATGATACACAGGGATGAAACTAATTCCTCTAAATAACTTTTACATGTATATCTGCTGTCTCCAGCTTGCTATATTCTATAGAAAGCGAACATCATGTTAGAATTTGTTCTTCCTGTTGCAGCAATGGGAGGGGAGTCTGGGCATACACTGTGTGACAGCTGATTGGAGGAAAGGCACACCCCACCACTCCACATAGGCAGAAGAATGAAGATACTTGTAGAGCTGTGCTGTGAATAGACCAGATCTATGTTTATCCATCTCTATGTAGCATAGAAGAAACATCTGGGGTGCCAATGAAGTAATCTATGCAATATTATACATTCTAATATATCCTATATAATTACTGCATACATGTGTTAAATTGCCTATCCCTATAAATTAGCTAGTCTATAAGAGTCTGATAAGAACAATGATATAACAAACACATCTGCTTAGTAAACAAGTTAGATTTATTTTCCTTGAAAACAGGAGTTGTATTATATATAAGAATGTACTTATCACATCCTCTAAAATAGACTCCTATCAGCTGGTCTCAAGATGTTGAAAGAGAGAGAGGGAGAGAGAGAGCTCTTTGGTTGCAACAGCCCTTTTCACAAACACACATCATCCAAACCCCCTCCCATTGCCAGCCCAACTCGGTTTTGGACGAATAAGAGTGTTCCTGGGGCATTATTATATTACTGACCGTCTTGCCGTAATTGGCCTCTGGGGGCAGTGTTTGTCCATGAATCATCTCTATCTGACCTGGGTCAAATATATCTGAGTCTTTTATCTTCTGTATCTCAACTCATCAATTATCTCTGCCAGTCCTCTTTGAAGCTCGTTTGCAGAGCCGTTAATCAGGAATTTTCATAGACAGATTGGAGTCGGCATTGTCATGCACAGGTAGAGGCTTAATCGGCTACATTCCAACTTGGGAGGGGGGGCATCCTGTCCTCCAGGGACTGCATTTCAAAAACCATGGAAGCCTGGCTGATTTGGGGAAACAGATATGTAGGCCAGAAATATGATATTGGACCATGTCGACTTCCAACACTATTGTAAAAAAAAAATTGTTGTTTTATTATGTGAAAAGGATTCAATTGTACAGAAAGTTAAAATATGAGCTCTGGTCAATATCCATAAAGGCGAGGTCGACAAAATTGATGGTGACATTATACAACATAGGAACAATGTGTTACAGATTACATTACACCATGGGATGCATAAGAATACCCTGATGCATTTCAACCACTATATTCATGGTCTTCTTTGGGGGGTTGTTAGCATTCTACAAGATGCATCAAAAAAAGTTTTTTTACCATTTTATATTTAGACATTTGCAACAAGAGTAGAAAACTACTTCATTTGTATCATCATTTATGAACCATACATTGCTCTAAATCTATGATGGTATATTTACCCCTCAATTGGTGGACCTCGTATAGCCAGAGACTTAAAAACGGTTGTATTCAAGTGATCCAGGACCTCTCCGCAGGGCGTGCAAGGAGTCACGTTTTGTGACCCCAAAATGGGGGATGGAGGTGTGGGAGCACCTGCATTTTATAATTTAAGGGATCAGAACACAATAAGCAAATATCATTTTTATTGAAGTGCTAGTGATGGCTCCTGGCTGTGGGTCCCACTGAATGTAATGAGTCAACCTTATTAAGATGATTCTCTATTATAGTATGTTGTATATTTCATGAGATGCTTATTGTGTATTTTTTTTAAAAAAGGGGAAATTATTTCATTTTCCCCCTATGATTAATAGAGTCCCTAAAAAAAGATAATGTATTGTGTTGTCATGATTGAAGTGATGGTATGTGGGAAACAGATGTGTAAACCAGTGAAATACTGTGTGAGTTGTGAGAAATGACAGAAAAGGGAGAAAAGGGACAAGTGCATTAGATAGAAAGTGGGGTGCTAGAGAGTGTGATGCAGTGTGTGGGTGCAACAGGTGATATGAACATAAACTATCAAAAAGTGAGGCACAATGTGAGAGAAAAATGTGTGCCAGTGATGATGCTAAAATGAATGAACAAAATAGTGCAAGTGTGAATAATTATAATTATTACCTTTTGATCGTGAGGGTGTAGTATGAAATGCCAAACCTGGCAGAAATGCGGGCACTTGTATATAGGGTTCAAGCTGAAATATTAGGCAGCCAATCTATATAAAAGAGATTAGTGCGGGGTGTGAAAAATAATTGGTATGATGTTTATTCAGCCAGTGCATCAAAGATAGCACTTACCAGTCTTCCTCTCATGGTGTGAGTGCTGTCAGTCCTCCAGGGATCACCTGGAGATCCACTGGGAGGAAGTGGCTGTTAAATCTTGATTGGAGGGTGGCAGCTGTGTACTTCCACCCCCCCCCCCTCCATTGTGGTTCATGCTGCTTAATGGCGGAATCGGCGTGACTCCCTCTGTGTTTCGGAAGGCCGAAGGGCCCCCGACACCCACCATCATCCTCACCGAAAACTGCGTGACGTCAGTATGTCATGCGCATGATGAGGACGCCACGGGCGCAGTGTGGGCTCCCCCAGTGGCCACAGGCTTAACTGTGGGGACACATTAAGGGAGAATCGTGATATACACGTCTCCCCACTGTGACAGGAAGCCAAGCGAAGGCAGGGGCCCACTCTTGTGGTGAACCCAGAGGAGGTCAAAACATCCGGTCAGAGGATCTGATGAAAAACAAACAAATGAATTATGTAACAATTGCATAAAACCTTTTACATAGTATTACATTCTTTAATTTATACATTTTTGTTCATCATATATAATATTTGTTTTTTTATTTTTAACTAACAATATAAAGGGGGCATGTATCCAAAGCGGTGCGAAAGAGGGAAAAATTTAGAAGAAATATGTTATTTTGTGTATATATATATATATATATATATATATAAAATTGTTCAGTCCAAGGATAACTTTCCTGGACATTGATAGATAATTGAATTTAATGTAAATTCTACATTAAATCTCACACAGGTATTTTACATTGTGAGCTGCCATCAGAAGCTTCTCACACGGGTATTTTACATTGTGAGCTGTCATCAGAGACAATGTAAAATACCTGTGTGAGATTTAATGTAGAATTTACATGTGTGAATGTAAAATACCTGTGTTATAGGGTTCAAGCCATCAGCTTGAACCCTATATATGAGCGTCCGCATCTCTGCCAGGTTTGGCATTTCATACTACACCCTCAAGATCAAAAGGTAATAATTATAATTATTCACACTTGCACTATTTTGTTCATTCATTTTAGCATCATCACTGGCACACATTTTTCTCTCACATTGTGCCTCACTTGTTAGTTTATGTTCATATCACCTGTTGCACCCACACACTGCATCACACTCTCTAGCACCCCACTTTCTATCTAATGCACTTGTCCCTTTTCTCCCTTTTCTCACAACTCACACAGTATTTCACTGGTTTACACATCTGTTTCCCACATACCATCACTTCAATCATGACAACACAATACATTATCTTTTTTTAGGGACTCTATTAATCATAGGGGGAAAATGAAATAATTTCCCCTTTTTTAAAAAAAAATACACAATAAGCATCTCATGAAATATACAACATACTATAATAGAGAATCATCTTAATAAGGTTGACTCATTACATTCAGTGGGACCCACAGCCAGGAGCCATCACTAGCACTTCAATAAAAATGATATTTGCTTATTGTGTTCTGATCCCTTAAATTATAAAATGCAGGTGCTCCCACACCTCCTTCCCCCATTTTGGGGTCACAAAACGTGACTCCTTGCACGCCCTGCGGATTGAGGGCTCACCTGGGTGGACATTGAGAGGGCATGCAGAGGTCCTGGATCACTTGAATACAACCGTTTTTAAGTCTCTGGCTATACGAGGTCCACCAACTGAGGGGTAAATATACCATCATAGATTTAGAGCAATGTATGGTTCATAAATGATGATACAAATGAAGTAGTTTTCTACTCTTGTTGCAAATGTCTAAATATAAAATGGTAAAAAAACTTTTTTTGATGCATCTTGTAGAATGCTAACAACCCCCCCGAAGAAGACAATGAATATAGGGGTCAAAATGCATCAGGGTATTCTTATGCATCCCATGGTGTAATGTAATCTGTAACAGATTATACAACATTGTTCCTATGTTGTATAATGTCACCATTAATTTTGGCGACCTCGCCTTATGTGTATTGACCAGAGCTCATATTTTAACTTTCTGCACAATTGAATCCTTTTCACATAATAAAACAACACATTTTTTTACAATAGATACTTGTCCATTTTTGCTGCTAAAAAGCCGAGTGGGGAATCTTTCCATGTTATCCGTCTCTATGTTCCCTCCCCAACACAAATTTCCAGCTGCTTTTATCTCCTGTGTCGGAGAACTTGTCAGAAGTTATCATGCTGATAGCACAACGGAGCAGCACAAAATGACGGGACTTAGTGCTTTGGAGAGAGATAAGTAAACACTATTATTATTATACAGGATTTATATAACGCCAACAGTTTACTCAGCGCTTTACAATATAAAAGGGAGACAATAGAGTTATAATACAATAAGATACGAGAGGATTAAGAAGGCCCTGCTCAGAAGAGCTTACAATCTAATAGGGTGGGGCAGGTGGTACAAAAGGTTAACTGTGGGGAATGAGCTGATGGAAGTGGTAAAAGATTAGTTAGAGACATTATAGGCTTTTCTGAAGAGATGAGTTTTCAGGGATCGCCTGAAGGTAGCAAGAGTAGGGGATAGCCGGACAGGTGGAGGTAGCAAGTTCCAGAGGATGGGAGAGGCTGTGGAGAAATCCTGGAGACGAGCATGAGAGGAGGAGACGAGAGAGCTTGAGAGTAGGAGGTCTTGAGAAGAGCAGAGAGGACGATTTGTGATATTTGTAGACAAGATTGGTGATGTAGCTCGGGGCAGAGTTGTGAATGGCTTTGTATGTTGTGGTTAGTATTTTAAATTTAATTCGCTGGGTGATTGTGAGCCAGTGTAGGGATTGGAGGAGAGGGTTGGGCAGACACTGAGCAGTTGGTAAGGTGGATAAGTCTGGCAGCAGCATTCATGATCGACTGAAGAGGGGATAGCCTATGGAGAGGCAGGCCAGTGAGAAGGGAGTTGCAATAGTCAAGGTGAGAGATAACAAGGGAGTGAATGAGGAGCTTGGTTTCATTTGTTAAAAAGGGGCGAATTTTAGAGATGTTACGGAGGTGAATTCTACAAACTTTTGACAAAGATTGGATTTGAGGCTGAAATGACAAGTCAGAGTCTAGGATTACACCTAGTACCCTGGCGTGAGGGGAGGGATTGATGGTTGCATTGTTGATTTTGATAGAAAAGTCGTGGTGGGGGGCACAGGCGGGGGGAATATTAATAGCTCAGTTTTAGAGAGATTTAGTTTAAGGAAGTGGTGCGACATCCATGCTGATATGTCAGTTAGTAATGCGAGGGGAAACTGAAGGAGTGAGGTGAGTAGACAGATAGATTTGGGTGTCATCAGCGTATAAGTGGTACTGGAAGCCGTGGGCGGTTATCAAGTGATGAAGGGAGGAGGTGTAGATAGAGAAGAGAAGGGGTCCAAGAACAGAGCCTTGGGGGACCCCCACAGAAAGGGGCAATGGAGAGGAGGAGACAGAGTTGTAGGTGACACTGAAGGAGCGCTGTGATAAATAGGCAGAGAACCAGAAACACTACAGATATATGTGCCCAGGTAAAAATTCATGAATTACATGAGTTTACATCCACTTTAAGTCTATCATATACCAACACCCATATCCTTCACCATTGACTCCGTCAGATGTTCTCTTCTTATTATATACGATGCATGTATGCTTTTAGCCTCCAAGTGCATAACTTTACATTTATCATTAAACCGTATGTGCTGCAGTGGTGGAATTACCAGGGTCGCAACAGTTGCACTTGCAACGGGGCCCTGGCATCCCGTCCCAGCGGGGTTGCTATTCACATGGCCCTGAGTGGAGAGCATGTCTCTCATTGAAAAGCAGCTCAGAGAAACCGGCATTGACAGCTCTATTTCCCTCTCCGTCCATCATCTCTCACAGGGGATGACAGAGGACACAGCTGATCTGTTCCCCCCTCTCTCCTGTGTGCTCCCAGGCAGTCAAGTGTGAAGCTAACGAGTTCACATTTCCCGTGGAGCACACAGGGGAGGGGGGAGAAGGGGGAGCAGATCAGCTGTGTCCTCTTATGCCATGCGAGAGAACACGGACAGAGGGGGAGATAGAACTGTCACTGCTGGTGTCTCTGTGCTGCTGTTCCATGAGAGACACGCTCTCCGCTCAGAGTCATGCTGTCCTGAGAAGGCAGACGGCACTGATAGGATTCACTGATGAGCACTGATAGAAGGAAGGCACTGATGAGCACTGATAGGTGGCATTGATGGGCACTGATAGGAGGCACTAATGGGGACTGATAGACGCATCGATGATCACTGATAGGCAGCACTGATAGGCTGCACTGATAGGCACTAAGGAAAACTGATAGGCAGAACTCAGGCAGTATTGAAGAGTACTGATAGGTGGCACTGATGGATGCTGTTAGGCGGCATTAATGAGCACTGATAGATGGTGCTGAGAGGCAGAAATGATGGGCACTAATAGGCGGTATTAATGAGCACTGAAAGGTAACACTTATAGGCGGACTTGATGGGCACTAATAGGTGGCATTGATGAGCACTGATGATTGGGGCACTGATTATCAGTGTATACAATTTACTGACATTCTTGACAATTAACGGCAAATGTTCTTTCAACACGGTCACCATGGAGGCGACCCATAAGGTTCTCTCCTCCACTGGTATTGAGTCGTCCCAGACCACATAGCTCAACCCATCATATAGTGATGGATGCTTCAGGGGCTGTGGCCAACACGGAGAAAAGATCTGTATTTGGTGGTCTTGCCCCTGTTTGGTGGGCTTCTAGTCCAGGGTCTATGGCTTCCTCCCAACACTTTATGTACCCTTTCACAAGGCCGCCCAGCATATACTTCTCCACTGCCCTCTCCCAGGCCTCTTCTCTTACCAGCAGAAGCTGGCCCCCTACCTTATCATTGCAGCAAAGCGTGCCATTGCCAGGGCTTGGAGGAAGCTCTTGATTGGGTTTGCACAGGTGAAGAGCATCCTGACTACCCTCATGAGAAAATAACTAGTATACTTCATGACTGTCACGCTAAGTTCCTCAAAGTGTGGAACCCATGGTCTTATGCTTCCCCCCACTCTTCCCCCAGCAAGCTTGGGTATTCCGGACCATTCTGGAACACCATCTAACAAGCAGGTTCCATCACCTCTTCCAGCTTAGGTCTATACCTCTTTCCTTATTTTTCTTATACCTTGTCTTGATGGATTCCTACCTTCTCCCCTTGCTTAGTTCTGCACTTCTCTTCTTCCTCATTCTGGCTGTCTCCCGCCTTTTCGCTTCCCACTTTCCCCTCCTGAATAACACCCCCACCCACCCTTTTTTTCCTCTTTCATTTCTTCTCCATTATGGGACTACGATCCTACTCTCTTTGCCTCACAATGTCCTGGGTCTCCCTGCCCAGTTACGCATTGTCACTTCCGACTAGGGATAAGCCCAACACCCCCCTGGTTCGGTTTGCACCAAAACAGCTGAACATGCAAAAAAGTTCATTCGAACACGCGAATACCGTTAAAGTCTATGGGACACGAATGTGAAAAATCAAAAGTGCTAATATTAAAGGCTTATATGCAAGTTTTTGCTCTAAAAAGTGTTTGGGGACCCGGGTCCTGCCCCAGGGGACATGTATCAATGCAAAAAAAAGTTTTAAAAACTGATGTTTTTTCAGGAGCAGGGATTTTAAGAATGCTTAAAGTGAAACAACAAAAATGAAATATTCCTTTAAATATCGTGCCTGGGGGGTGTCTATAGTATGCCTGCGCCTAAAGTGGCACAGTTTTCCCATGTTTAGAACAATACCACAGCAAAATGACATTTATAAAGGAAATATAGTAATCTAACACTGCTTGCGACTGTAATGTATTGTTGGGTCCCAGCATTATAGATGAAAATTGGTGAGAAAAACGCCCCCCACCCCAGCCAATTACCAGGCTCTTTGGGTCTGGTATGGATATTAAGGGGAACCCTGTATCCAAATTTTTTTTTAAAAATGGCGTGGAGGGGCCCGCAGGCACTATATACTCTGAACAGGAGTATATATACACTATACGGCCTGGCCTATATACTCTGCATAAAATTGGGCCTTAGGTGTTGGTGGTGCCAGAAAACTGTAACCCCTCACAGTTACTCTTGTTGTGTACAGGAACAGGCCCTGCTGTTAAATATTATATCACAAATTGTAATTACATGCCCCTGTTAAACAGGGGCAGAAAAATTGGGCCTTGGGTGGTGGTGCCACAACACTAAGCCCTCACAGTTACTCTTGGTGGGCGCAGGAACAGGCCCTGCTATGAAATATTTCATCAAAAATTGTAATTACATGCCCCTGTTAAAACAGGGGCAGAAAAATTGGGCCTTAGGCAGTGGTGGTGGTGTCCTAAACCAAACACATTGTTGGAAGCTAGCATCATCAAGATTGAGGAGGAATAGGATAGTCACTCAGCATAGGCAGTCTTCAAGGGATCCCACATCCATAGAAAAAATCAATCAGTTACATCAGCATCAGGTGCTTGATAGCCGCTGCTGATCCAAGACTGATTCATTTTTATGAATGTGAGCCCATCAACAGTCTGTGGACAAGCACACTCTATGATCTGTTACAAACCCTCCAGCAGCACTGAATGTGCGTTCAGAAAGAACGCTGGATGCAGGGCAGGCCAGTAGCTCAATTGCATATTGAGCAAGTTCTGGCCAGTGGTCCATCCTCAAGACCCAGTAACCCAATGTATGGTCTGTTGGAAAGGTCTCCAAGTCTGCTCTTGCCCCATGATATTCATACACCATGTAATGCAGACGCTGGGGATGGTTGCTTGAACTGATCAGACCTTGCGCTGAGGACTGAAAAATTGTCTAAAAGGCATCAGTCAGCCGGCCACCTTCTCCACTGCTCTTCCTCTGACTGAACAAAGCCTCAGTAACACGTTGTCCAGCACCAGGAAATTGTAACCTCCCAGGGTCTGGAAACGCATTGCACAAACCTTTCTTCATGGCCTCCTGAAGAGGTTTCATCCTCTGCTCCCTCTGCAAAGGCAGGATGAGTTCTGCAACCTTACCCTTGTAACATGGATCAAGAAGGGTTGCCAGCCAGTCATCCCTCTTCTTGATACCATGAATCCTAGGTTCCTTTCGCAGGCTTTGCAGAATCAGGGAAGCCATGCAGCGTAAGTTTGCAGACACATTCAATTTTGAGTCCTCTGGGTCACTGAGGATGACATTGTCAGGAACTACCTCCTCCCAACCACGTACAACTCCTTGGGTTTTTCGGGGACTGAAAACCATCCCTTGAAGACTGCTGCTGAGTGTTATCCTCTACATCCATGCTGACACAATCCTCCTCCTCTTCTTCCTGTGTGTTTGGCGGGCCCACAGGAATGCTATATGGATAAAGGGGGCCCTTGAGAGGTAAGGAAGTCCTTCTCTTCTTCCCGCTGTTCTGCCTCAAGTGCCCTGTCCATATGCCACAAAGCGTGTGCTCCAACAGGAAGACAAGAGGGACAGTATCACTGATGCATGCATTGTCGCTGCTCACCATCCTCGTGGCCTCCTCAAATGGTGACAGGACAGTGCACTTTATTGTGTACTGTGTACACCACCAGAATTGTAGTAGCAACTGCACTACGGCTTTACTGTATTGTGTAATGTGTACACCACCAGAAAGGTAGTAGTAACTGCACTGTATTGTGTACACCACCAGAAGTGTAGTAGCAACTGCACTACGGCTGCACTGTATTGAGTAATGTGTACACCACCAGAAAAGTAGTAGCGGCTGCACTGTATTGTGTACTGTGTACACCACCAGAAAAGTAGTAGAAACAGATATTGGCTACACTGGAAGCTGCAGATATATAATACACACACACACACACACTAGACTGTCTGTAGAGATTATATATATACACACACACCGCCTGAAGTAGATTAGAAATAGTACACGGAATGCACTGTAGAATGTAGATCTGGGCTACACTGACTGGATGCTGCAGAGTGTGTATATATATATATATATATATATATATATATATATATATATATATATATATATATATATATATACACACACACACACACTAGGCTGACTGTGTGTGTGTGTATATATCTATATCTATAGATATATATCTGAATAACCTGCCTGCTTAATCTAAATCACACTCTCTGTCCACGTCAACAACACTATACAGGGCCACCGTGTAGGCAGCCTTATATAGTGTGGGGCGTGGCCTTAGTCCCCCCGAGCCATGATTTGACCCGAACATCAAGCTCATCCCTACTTCCGACACTAGATGCCGAATGCTTCTACTTTTTACTTTGAAAATGTGTTTCTTTTGTATCTACATGTGCTTTACTGTTCTGCTCCCCTGTGTGGGACGCTTTTCCTTTTTTGCTCAAGCCTATATCTTGATATTGTTTTATATATCTTGATATTGTTTTACCAAATAAAAACAATTGTACCAGAAAAAGGGCCCCAACACTGAACCTTAGGGTACACCAGTAATAACCTTAGACCATTCAGAGTATGACCATTAACCACTACTCTCTGAATACTGGCCTCTAACTAGTTTTCTATCCATTTACAAACTGGAATTTCTAAGCCTATAGACTTTTTTTTTTTTTTTATATATTAGCCATGTGTGGGGAACCTTGTGTCAAACACTTTGGCTGTGGACATATTATACTTGGATTTTTGCCACTTTTTTGTCTAAGTTTTTGCTTTTCGCTTCATAAAAAGAAAACAGATTTATTTGACAGCTACGGTCTTTTGTGAATCTATGCAGAATATGGCCTCAAATACTATTTTCTAGCAAAAACTCGATGTATTTTTGTATTCAATTTTCCAGTATCTTCCCAACTATAGGACCAGTGGTGGCTGGTGTTCAAAATTTTGGGGGGGCACAAACTGAAAAAAAACAAAATTCTGAAAAAAAAACATCAATCGCAACCACTGTGTCATCAAAAGGCAGCCACTGTGTCCACTGATCCCAAACACCATGATTGTCTCCTTAATAGCAGCCAGCATCTCTTTGAACAAGGGGGGAAGGGGGGCAAGTTATCAAAGAAGGATACTCACAGTGATTTGGGGGGCTGGAAGAGGATGCTGTATGTGCTAGGGGCCACTTTGGGAGCAGAGAGGATTTGTGTTGGGGGGTCTAATTTTATATTCAACCCCCCTTCTAGCACAAATCCTCTCTGCTCCCAAAGTGGCCCCTAGCACATACAGCATCCTCTTCCAGCCCCCCAAATCACTTTGAGTATCTTTCTTTGATAACCTACCCCCCTTCCCCTGCAAGTGTCATATTCAGACCTCACCTCAGATCAGCACGCCCTGTTGATGCTGTGTCCATTCTCCTCCCCCTCTGTGTATAGGAAGGTACTCAGGTGTCTTCAGTCTGTGTGATTTGAAAAGCAATGCTACCGCCCATAGAATCACACTGATTCTACGGGCGGAAGCTAATCGGCGTTTGATTGCACCGCAAGGCGGGTTAAAAGCCTGCAAATGAAGCGCCACGTCTGCAATCTCGTGATTGCATTGGCGTGGCGCTTCCCATAGTGCACTGCGTCCGGCACCACAGTGCACTTTGTTAAAAGGACTTTTTTTTTGTTAAAAAAAAAAAAAATTTAAAACGGCCCCTTTAATTAATTTATTTTTTGACTACAGGAGGGGGGGAGGAGGGGGGGGGGTGTCGGGCACCCCCTATGGACGGGCCACCACTGTATAGGACGTTAAACTAACCTTACTTGGTAAAGACTTTGATCCCTTTTTAAATATAGGCACCACATTGGCCTTACGCCTATTCAGTCGCAACATGCCAGTCATTAAAGAATCTCTCAAAATTAGAAACAATAGCTTAGATATAACAGAGCTCAGCCCTTTGGGGACCCTTGGATGTAAGCCATCTGGCCCAAAACGTTATTTACATTTATTCTGTCTAAATGTTTCTGGACCATTCGGGGCTGTGTCATTACTATCACCATTAAGTACTTGAGCTTCCCCATTTTCTTTTGTATACACAGAGCTGAATAAGGTTAGCAGCAAAGATGGGAAGTGTTATCATAATGGGGGATTTTAATTATCCAGACAGACTGGGCAAAGGGAACCACGCATTCATCTAAGGCTTACCAGTTCCTAAATGTCTTGCAGGACAATTTAATGATGGTAGACACACCAACTAGAAATAAAGCGTTACTGGATCTACTGATTACCAACAATACAGACCTGATCACGGATGTGGAAATACAGGGCAATTGAGGTAACAGCGATCACAGGTCAATTGGCTTCAGTATAAATCACACAAATAGGAAACATAAGGGGAATACGAAGACACTGAATTTTAAAAGAGCCAACTTCCCTAAACTACAAACCTTGCTAGAAGGCATAAACTGGAATAAAATCTTAGGAACAAAGAACATGGAGGAGAGATGGATTTGCTTTAAGAGCATATTAAACAAGGGCATTAGCCTATGCATCCCATTGGGTAATAAATTTAAAAGCGCAAACAAATGTCCTGGATGGCTTAACTCCAATGTAAAAATGCATATAAAAGCAAAGGAGAAGGCCTTCAAAAAATACATGGTTGAAGGATCAGCATTCAGACTTTATAAAGAATGCAACAAGAAATGTAAGGGTGCAATAAGGACGGCTAAGATAGTACATGAAAGACACATAGCGGAGGAGAGCAAAAAAATCCCAAGAAATTCTTTAAGTATGTAAACAGTAAAAAAGGGAGGACAGACTATATTAGCCCCATAAAGAATGAGGAAGGACATCTGGTTACAAAAGGATGGGGAGATGGCAAAGAATTTAATAACAGAGGACAGAATTAAAATTAGGCTGGTTTCACACCTATGCAGTTTTAGTGCTTTTTACATTTTGCAGATTTGCACTACAGTCTATTTACCATGGTTTCCTATAGAACACGTTCTGTAGTGCAAATCTGCAAAATGCAAAAAGCACTAAAACTGCATAGGTGTGAAACCAATAAACTAAACTAAACTAATAAATGGGGAGTACTTGGAATGGTCAGGGGTGGGTAGTGGGGTCCCCCAGGGTCCTGTGCTGGGACCAATCCTGTTTAATTTGTTCATAAATGACCTGGTGAATGGGGTAAACAGTTAAATCTCTGTAATTTCGGACGATACTAAGCTAAGCAGGGCAATAACTTCTCCGTAGGATGTGGAAACCTTGCAAAAAGATCTGAACAAATTAATGGGGTGGGCAACTACATGGCAAATGAGGTTTAATGTAGAAAAATGTAAAATAAAGCATTTGGGTGGCAAAAATATTAATGCTCTATACACTGGGAGAATCTAGGACGGAAAAGGACCTGGGGGTCCTAGTAGATGGTAGACTCAGCAATGGCATGCAATGCCAAGCTGCTGCTAACAAAGCAAACAGAATATTGGTATGCATTAAAAAGGGGGTTAATTCCAAAGATAAAATGATAATTCTCCCGCTCTACAAGACTCTGGTCTGGCCGCACCTAGTGTATGCTGTCCAGTTCTGGGCACCAGTCCTCAGGAAGGATGTACTGGAAATGGAGCGAGTACAAAGAAGGGCAACAAAGCTAACAAAGTGTCTGGAGGATATTAGTTATGAGAAAAGGTTGCGAGCACTGAACTTTTTCTCTCTGGAGAAGAGACGCTTGAGAGGGGATATGATTTCAATATAGAAATACCATACTGGTGACCCCACAATGGGGATAAAACTTTTTTGCAGAAGGGAGTTTAACAAGACTCGTGGCCACTCATTAAAATTAGAAGAAAAGAGGTTTAACCTTAAACTACATAGAGGGTTCTGTAAGAGCGGCAAGGATGTGGAATTCCCTTCCACAGGCGGTGGTCTCAGCAGGGGGCATCGATAGTTTCAAGAAACTATTAGATAAGCACCTGAACGACCGCAACATACAGGGATATACAATGTAATACTGACATATAATCCTAATCAAAGATAGTCGTGTTCTTTATCTGATGTTCGCTAAACACCACAATGAACACGGCTATCATTCCAGGTTCCATACTCACCCAGGTGTCCCTGTAGCAATCGAGCCTGTCTCCACCCTCGGCTCTGTACTAGGTGGTACCTTTTTGCAGATCTCAAACTTGACTGGTATGTTTTTTGGACCTGGCTTCAACAATGCTCATTTCTCTGTCCCCGATGTTGATTTTGATGTGTGACTTTGTCTCATTATAGAATATTGTATACCAGTAATACTTCACATGGAATGCCCCTGAAGAAAGGCCTCTACACAGGTCCTTAAACGCTTTGGGTCCAACACTGAAGGAATTGCATTTACATGATATAATTCTGCTTTTGTTTTTATGTATTCGATAATGGTGATGTATGCACCACATATTTTAGATTAATAATACATTTCTATTTTCTAATATTTTGTCACTTGATCAGTTGGCCTTAAAGTCCCTTAGTATTTCCATGGGGGGGGGGGGGGGGGGGGGGGGGGGGCATTTCCTTTATACGATTTCTGAATTTGGGATGCTGGCAACCCTTGGGTCTTCTTGGTTGGTTTTCAACTATTTTGTTTGGCAGACTTCTGGCATTGGTGAAAAAACACTAATTGTCACATTTTTACTTGGGCTTTATATATGCTTATTAGTAGTACGAATACAGTACTATATTTGACAGTTACTGTGTGTAAAGTAGTCCATATATTATGCAATTTTCTTTGCTTCCACTACCGGTGGAAAGAAAAAAGGTTGCTTGATTCCCCTATCTACCAGCAGGGAGTGTGCAGAGTCTTCCCTGCCGGCAGAACACAATGGTCACTGCTGGCAGCTATCACCTGCAAAACCCTTCCCATCTTGCCTTATTCCACACTCCATGTCTGACCCCTTACAGTCCTGTCTGCCCCATTATATTCCAATTTCCCCTCAATCCTAGTTTAAATACTCCTCCAGCCTTCCCATAAACGTCTCCCCCAGTACAATAGACCCCCTTCCATTTAGGTGCAAACCATCTTTAGTATATAGGTTGTACCCCAAATGAAAAGTTAGCCCAGTGCTCTAGAAAGCCAAATCCTTCCCTCTTAAACCAGGCCTTTAGCCATGCATTCAGTTCTCTAATCTCCCAGTCTTTCCTGTGTTGCCTATGGCACAGGCAATATTCCATAAAATATAACCTTGGAGGTTCTAACCTTCAACTTGCGTTTTTTTTTAACATTGATTCTTAAGGATCTTCCATGTATTCTATCATTAGTTCCAACATAAACCAAGACAGCTGGGTCATGCCCAGCCCCCTCCCAGTAATTTATGAACTTGATCCAAAGCATGCCATACCCTGGCACAAGGGAGACAGAAAACTATTCATAACATGAAAGATTAAAGATCACTGGGGTTCGACACCCCTTTTTTTTTTTTGTTTAAGAAATTAACTTGCAAGGCCTAATTAAATACTAAGGAAAACCTAGAAAAGTATAATAAAACAAATGTTATTGTAAAAATATAAACTTAGCCCACCTTAAAAGTGGACAGTGTCAGTTTGGCAGTGAATGTTGTGTGGATGGTGTCAGTAGGGCAGTGGATGGTGTCAGTAGAGCAGTGGATGGTGTTCGTAGGGCAGAGTTGATGTCAGTAGAGTAGTGGACGATGTCAGTAGTTTTTATTTATTTTTTTTTTTTTACAATTTTTAAATCTTATTTTATAATATTTAGGAGCCCCGTTGGGGAGCTTTGGTGAAATATCAGGGGTCTATTACAGACCCCTGATGTCTCACTTTTGAGACAGAGAAATGGACTGAGATAAAATTCCCCAGTCGCTTTCTCCACAGCCTGAGCTGCACTGGACAGCCAATGAATGGGAAGCGCTCTGTGCTGATTGGCTCCCTGTTCATTCACAATCTGCAACATAATAAACACAGTTTGGCATTGATCATTTTCTGTGTTAATTCAAAATGGAAGGGACCGGTAAATTAGCTGTTGACCGACCGCTTCTTCGCTCTCCATCCTGAATCAACCCCCGCAGCAGCTGGCGGTAGAAGAGGAGGAGGAAGCTGGCAGTGCTGGGGGGGGGGGGGCCAATGGAGAACACGGGGGGGGGTAGCGACCACCAGAGGAAAGAGACCTGGAAAGAAGGGGCATTTAGTGGAATGGAATTGGCTGTATTTTCCTCCCTGAATACCATTGGGGAGAGAGAGGGAAGTGAGCATTCAGCTGGTGCAGGGATGAAAATACTGGCGATCGGTTCCACTAAATGTCACCCCGTCACTCCTTCTCCCCGGGTTCTAGGGTCGGCAACCAAGAGATGCGATCTACCCATCACGTGCCCACTATTGACAGGTTGCCAATACCCGGTTTAGGCCTTCCCTTCCTTACCCTCACCATCCTTACTAGATGGGCTGCTCTCTCGGCTGTTAGGGGTAGCTTCTCCACATCTTCATCCAGCTTGACACATTTCTTTTACTGCTCAAACACAGATTTTGCCTCCCCTAGCTACATTAACCCATCTTTCTACCTGAACATCTGACTTACCTCATCATCCTCCACATCAACCTCACCTGCTTAGTGAGCAGGACACTCCTTTCAGGATTGTCTGTTCTACTCAGTGTGGCAATTTGCTCCTCCATATCTCTAATGTGAGCTTCCAGAATGGCAACCTGCTCACATCTGTCACAGCAGTATTTATCCTGGAGCTGTTGCTCCATTATTGTTTATATGTGACACTGAGTAAAACCTTCAACCGTGCTAGCACTTATTGTCCTAGTTACAATATTATAACTTACAGGAAACTTACAATGTTACTTACAAGTTAGAAGACTCCAGATTTAACTTCTTTGCAACTTTTTCAAAACACCACTTTGTTCACAAATCCCACATGTAAGCCAGCATTAAATGCTATTCCAGCTTGGACCAATGTAACTATGCATATACCATACCTGTGGGATCCCTCTAGAACAGGGTTTCTCAACCAGGGCTCCATGGATCCCTAGGGTTCCCCCAGAGGTTGCTAGGGGTTCCTTGAGCAATGAGCAATTTCTGTCTCTCAGATAAGTTCCAACTGACACTATTGATCTTTTTAGCTACCTGTAAGGGGGTAATTCTTCCCAATGACCCTCAGTGTAAGGAGCATTCTTCCCACTTTCCATCACACTAATGTATCATGAGTTGTAGATATAGTAATTTTTAGTAGGGGTTACCGAGACTGGAAAGTAATTTCAAGGGTTCCTCTGTGTTGTTAAGGTTGAGAAAGGCTGCTCTAGAAGCTGAAAATCACTGTAGTGGATGCTGCTACTCCAGTGATCTCCACTAGCTTAGGAGTCCCATGCCGAGCAGCTGCCATGTTGCAGTCTGAACATAGGAGTTAGGTTACTCAGTATGGTCGCTGTTCAGAGAATGCTTTGCATTTTCTCAATGAATGCATAACAATCTGATTGGACGAGGAGGAGAGCATGACATCTCTGCCTCTTGAAATCATCTAATTAGAGAATGCTTGCATTCATTGAGAAAATGCAAAGCATTCTCTGAATGGCTCCTGTGCCAAGTGTCTGACATCCTGCGTTCAGAATGCAGCAGTGCAGCCGCTCCGCACAGGACCCCGAAGCTAGTGGGGTGGGATCACTGGAGTAGCAATGCATACTACAGTTATTTCTAGCTTTCAAGGGGTTCCCACAGGTGTATATGCATAGCTACATTGGTCCAAGCTGGACTAGTGTAACTAAGAAAAAGACATACCTAGAACTCTAAGTCTGAAGTTAAGTGGAGTAGTGTGTAGCTTTTCCAGCATAGCGGACTACTAATCCCATAGAACAGTGGTTCTTAACTCCTGTCCTCAGGACCCACTAACAGGCCAGAGTTTAAGTATTACCTTGGGGAGATGCAGACTAGAATAGAATACTGCAATCACTGACCAGCAAATATTACCTTTGATGTGTTTCAGTTGCAAACCTGGCCTGTTAGTGGGTCCTGAGAACCACTGCCATTGAAGACTACCACTTTTTATTTTTGTACAAATTCTAATTTGTAGTAACAGAACCATGCCCCCTTTTTCAACCCAATATGCAGATCCAATACAAAACCGATATCGGCATTGTGCAGACTAAACACCTTTGCCCTAGTGAAGATGACCACAGACCTGACAGATGATGGTCAACAATGGCTATACAATCCCACTGCCTCAACTCCTTTTTGGATATTCACAAACCTAAACATAAATGGTTTATATCTGGAGTGTGCACCTGTTCAGGAGCAATGGAGGAGGGAGGGCAGTCGCAACTCTGTGCAACCCTGTTCGACCTCTTTGTTGCATTAGAACGTTCATTCAGGGCTGCAATGCCCTGCCCCATTTTGCCCCCCCCCCCCAAAAAAAAATGTAAATGACTATGCTTTTCTTTAAAGTACAATAATGAAGGCTTACAGAGGAATTTATGCATACTAACCAAAACTCTGGTGATTTGTAAATAATCTTTTTAGAGCAAATAAACCAAAATTATGCATTTAAGGTATCCATTAACAACAGACCAGCTATGAGTAAGGCTGTTAGCATAAACACATTAAGATTTCTGCAGTATACTGGACTAATTCATTTTAATAAATAAACTCTGTGGACTTTATATAGACTACAGAGTTGACTTTCAAGGGCAGACAAGTCCAGGTGGGAGACTGTCTCCTGCTGCATGATGGTAACAACCAGGAGGTTGAGCAAAGTATATAATGTACCTATGGTTTACGTTTAAAAGAGGAGGATCTTGGGACTTTAAGTGAAGTAGTGAACTAGTAAAACTATGGTACCTATGGTTTACTAAGACTCTGGCTGGTGTAAATGATATTATAGATCAAACTAACGACTGACAAAGTCAATTGAAAAAAAAAAAAAAAAAAGAAAAATTCAGCATCCATTAGCAGCAGATGACAAAAAAACTCACACTTCCTTTTTTAGCCTTTACCCAGTCCAACAGTCCCAAATGTAGGAAGATAGAGGCCAGGCTGGTACTACATCCATATTTTCATACAAACGTTAGACCAAAATATATTCAAACTTTACAGGTACCACTCAGGAATACCACATATAAATAAAAGTTCTAGATTTGCACAATCTTTCAAAGACTATAAGCACCATTCCACACGAAATGCCTAACACCATTGCCTTAATGAATACTCATTTAAACTTTGTCATGAACACAATATTATCCTACATATATAGCACAATCATGGCCAATGATGGAACGGCATCTCATTGTGTTTCACAGACTTGGTCTGCTTCCTCAGGACAAAAACGGTGAGGTCACTGAAAATCATGCAACTGTTTTACCTCGCAAAAAAATACCCATATAACATACAATAGAACATTGGTACCTAACAGTTTTGTAGCACTGTATATTTATATCCAAACCAGAACTGCTTTTAAAATCACTCCCTAGGCAGACTCAAGAGCACAAATGATATATACAGTATCTCACAAACCTGAGTACACCACTCACATTTTTGTGAATATTTTATTATATCAACACTGAAGAAATGACACTTTGCTACAATGTAAAGTAGTGAGTGTACAGCTTATATAATTTTGCTGTCCCTTCAAAATAACTCAACACACAGCCATTAATGTCTAAACCGCTGGCAACAAAAGTGAGTACACCCCTAAGTGAAAATGTCCAAATTGGGCCCAAAGTGTCTATTTTGTGTGGCCACCATTATTTTCCAGCACTGCCTTAATCCTCTTGGGCATGGAGTTCACCAGAGCTTCACAGGTTGCCACTGGAGTCCTCTTCCATGACGACATCACAGAGCTGGTGGATGTTAGAGACCTTGCGCTCCTCTACCTTCTGTTTGAGGATGCTCAATAGGGTTTAGCTCTGGAGACATGCTTGGCCAGTCCATCACCTTTACCCACAGCTTCTTTAGCAAGGCAGTGGTCGTCTTGGAGGTGTGTTTGGGGTTATGTTTGAATACTGCCCTGCGGCCCAGTCTCTGAAAGAAGGGGGACCACGCTCTTCTTCAGTATATTACAGTACATGTTGGCATTTATGGTTCACTCAATGAACTGTAGCTCCCCAGTGCCGGCTGCATTCATGCAGCCCCAGACCAAGACACTCCCACCACCATGCTTGACTGTAGGTAAGACACACTTGCCTTTGTACTCCTCACCTGGTTGCCATCCCACACGCTTGACACCATCTGAACCAACTAAGGACAGTAATCCATGCTTTCTTGGGCATCATTTTTAGAAGAGGCTTCCTTCTGGGATGACAGCAATGCAGATCAATTTGATGCAGTGTGTGGTGTATGTCTGAGCACTGACAGGCTGACCCCCCACCCCTTCAACCTCTGCAGGCAGCACTCATAGGTCTATTTCCCAAAGACAATCTCTGGATAGGACACTGAGCACGTGCACTCAACTTGTTCTGAGTGGAACCTGTCCTGTTAAAACGCTGTATGGTCTTGGCCACCATGCTGCAGCTCAGTTTCAGGGTCTTGGCAATCTTCTTACAGCCTAGGCCATCTTTATCTACTTCCCACCCGGCCAATGTACACAAATGGCCGGGTGTGCGCTCTCGGACTTCTGAGTGGACGTTCAGGAATGTCCCTCAGGAGGAGGGGGATCACCCGCGCAGTGGCGTGATCCCGATGCACTTGTGTCACCCGGACACGGCGCATCTCCAATCGGCAGGAGGGCTCTGCGATTGGCCCTCCTGATCACATGATGGCCGTGTCCAATCACAGCCGTCATGTGATGTAAACACAGAGCCGGTTGCTAGGCAATCAGCTCTCCTCTCCTCACACAGAAGTTGTCGGTGAGGAGAGGAAAGGAAAGGAGAGGAAAGAGGATCGCTGCAGCCAGCTGGTGATCAGCGAGTATGAGCTGTTTTTTACAGCTTTTACTCACTGATCACCAACCTAGTGTCACCACACAATGTAAAACACACATATCCCCAAAACACCTGTCCCCCACATATGTCCCACTAAAATCACATGTCCCAATAATTATCTGCACACACATGTCTGTGATCACCTGCGCACATCTGTACATGATCATTTGTGTACATCTGTCCGTGATCACACAAACCAATTATTATACATTTAACGGAAATTATTACCAAAAACATGTAGCAGTATACATTTTGGCTTAAATTTATGACAAAAGTCGATTTTATTGGATTTCTTTTAAAACAGAAAGAAAATGTTTTTTCCCCCCAAATTTCTGCTCTTTTTTTCGCTTATATCGCAAAAAATAAAAAAGTCGTGAATAAATACCACCAAAAGAAAGCTCTATTTGTGCAAACAAAATGATAAAAATTTCATTTCTGTACAGCGTAGCATGACTGCGCAATTGTCATTGAAAGTGCGAGAGCGCTGAAAGCTGAAAATTGGTCTGGGAAGGAAGGGGGCAAAAGTGCCTAGTATTGATGTGGTTATGTAGAGCAACAATTCTTTTTTTCACATCCTCAGTTCTTTGCCATGAGGTGCCATGTTGAATTTCCAGTGACCAGTTAGAGAGTGAGCGATAACACCAAATTTAACACACCTGCTCCCCATTCGCACCGGAGACCTTGTAACACTAACGAGTCACATGACACTGGGGAGGGAAAATGGCTAATTGGGCCCAATCTGGACATTTTCACTTAGGGGTGTACTCACTTTTGTTGCTAGCGGTTTAGACATTAATGGCTGTGTTGAGTTATTTTGAGGGAACAGCAAATTTACACTGTTATACAAGCTGTACTCTCACTACTTTACGTTGTAGCAAAGTAATTTCTTCAGTGTTGTCATATGAAAAGATAATAAAATAATTACAAAAATGTGAGCGGTGTACTCACTTCTGTGAGATACTGTACATCCCAATAGAAGTAAACCGCTGCAACTGTCTCTACAGGGAGGGTGATGTGTAGAGACAGTTGTAGCAGTTTACTTCTATTGTTACACCTACATGACATGATGTGGCCCCTTTGCCTCATGATGAGATCAATCTATCCTACACATATTAGAAGCAATGAACACTGTTTGTTCCTGAAGGATATTTGATGTCCGATTGATGATACACCATAGTCCTGCAACTCTGGTAGACTTGGTGGTGGATCACGTCGGTGATGTTTGATCACACACATCTTCAGTTTATTTCTGCATGATTTCATGAATTTAATTTTTTTGGGGATATTTGCTTTCTGGATTTTGTTGACACATTTTTGGATATCATCTGCTCACTAATTTATGGACTTATTTATCAATTAAATTGCGCTGCATTACTTTTGTTTTATTTTATTTCAAAGTTTATCTGACTGCTTTTTTGCTAGCGGCTTTTTTCACCACATTTATCTAAATTTTGTCAGAGTGTTTTCTCCCCACTTGCACAGTAAAGTTCCTCCACCCCAAACTCGCTCATCCATGTCTTTATGGACCTTGCTTTGTGCACTGGTGCGCGGTCATGTTGGAACAGGAAGGGGCCATCGCAAGTTGGGAGCATGAAATTGTCCAAAATGTCTTGGTATGCGGATGCCTTAAGAGAGTTCCCGTCACTGGAACTAAGGGGCCAAGCCCAACCCCCGAAAAACAACCCCACACCATAATCCCCCCTCCACCAAATGATTTGGACCAGTGCACCAAGGTCCACACACACATACACACACACACACACACACACACAGCATAAATGAGTGCAGCCCCCAACAGATTTGTCAGAAAACCTTTACTGTCCTTTCAGAATCAACATTTTCTATGGGACACTAAACTACAAAATAATCCCACAAATGTGGGCCATTGATTGCAACCAAGATTGTTAATTTGCACACAGAAAAAAGAATTTTTCCTAACAAATTCATTCAAGACCACGTTGCAAATATGAATACACCCCCAATGAAAAGTTTTAGGTGCAAAGCTAATTTTTACACAACAAAATCCTAATTAACAAGAATTCAACTACAGGCGAGTCTAATTATTCATTAGACAGGTGTCCAGCAGACAATTGATTATAAAAGGGCATTACTTAACAAAGAAAGCCCCTTCCCATTTCATGCTGTCAGCAATGGCACCACATGGAAGAGAAATGTCACAAGGTCTGAGAAAGAAAATAATTTCTTTACACAAGAAAGGTGAAGGCTACAAGAAGATCAGCAAAGCTTTACTTATCAGTAAGAATACTGTAGCAAAAGTGATACAAAAATCTAACAAAGATGGAACTGCAACCATCTCAGAGACATCCTGGCCGTCCACGGAAGTTAACACCTTGACAGGAACGTCTTCTGAGGAGAAGGGTTGAAGAAAATATCACCATGCAAGTTCACTGCAGTTAGCTAAAGAAGTAGAAAGCCAAACTGGAGTGATTGTTACCCGTGACACAATACCGCATACACTGCAGAGGAATGGCATGCATGGATGTCATCCACGAAGATAGCCTCTCCTAAAGCCCATGCACAAAAAAGCCTGCCTAGAATTTGCCAGGGCCCATGTTGAAATAGAAGACTACTGGGACTCTGTACTCTGGAGTGATGAGATCAAGATAAATGTTTTTGAAACCAATGGCCTCAAAACCTTTATGACGTTGCAAAGGTGAGAAGTACAAAAAAAATGCATGGTGCCTACAGTCTAAACATGGCGGTGGCAGTGTCCTTCTGTGGGTCTGCATGAGTGCTGCTGGTGTCGGGGAGCTGCATTTCATTGATGGTATCAAATTCAGATGTACTGCTCTATTGAAAGAAGATGCTAACATCACTCTGTGCCCTTGGTCGTCGTGCACTTCTCCAACATGACAATGATCCAAAAGACACATCTAAGGCCACTGTTGCATTTCTGAAGAACAGGGTGAAAGTGATTTAGTGACCAAGTAGGTCTCCTGATCTGAACCCAATCGAACACCTATGGGGAGTTCTGATGAGACAAGTTGTGCATCACTCTCCATCCAGCATCCAGGCTCTAAAAGAAGTACTTCCTAAAGAATGGAAAAAGATAGGATTTTACAATATGTCGCCAACTTGTTCATTGCATGCCTAGAAGACTTGGTGCTGTCCAGGGAGGTCATACAAAATACTAGATGCAGTTTTTGTTGAGGGGTTGTGTATTCATTTTTGCATCAACTAATTTGAGTAAAATTTTAGATTTTGTAATCCAAGTTATACTATTAACCTTATTTTCATGTAATGAGCTAAACAAATGTTCTATAAAACACAGTTTTGTAAAAATTTGGAAAATTGTTCTTGTGTTCATTGAGATATTGATTAAAATCTTACTTTTCAAAAGGGGTGTACTCATTTATGCTGAGCACTGTATATATAACATTGAAATCATCTTAATACCCTAAGGCTGCTGTTAAATTGGTAAATAACTACAAGTTTTTTTTTCATAATGTTGTGGTTAGCATAGCACCATTATCACACTTGCCTCGGTACAAATGTACCTACAAAAGGTGAATAATACATTTTCATTGACATAAATCATATTTCCCCATTGCAGATACTTCACGGTTTTAGGAGAAATTCTACCAACTGAGAAATTATTTGACAGTCAGTCCCTCCAAGAACTACATGAGATCCTGCACTGTCAACGCAAAACTAGGAAGGTAAGCTGGGACGATTACTGGGAACAAAATGATCCACTCCGTGACGTGGATGAAGTTGCTGTCCCTGTTCTGTGTATCTGTAGCATGGATGATTCTATTCGAGGTCCACCAGAGTCTACTCTCCCCATCGAACTTTTCAGGACAAATCCTTATTTTCTGCTGTTGCTGACACATTATGGAGGTCACTGTGGCTTTCTTACAGATGCTCCTGTAGCATGGAGTCATGAAGTTACATTAGATTACTTTAGGTCAGTGACAGAATTTTTTAGAACTGAAGAGAAAACAAAATGGTTGGCCAACCGGAGGAACTCCAATATGATGAGCAGGCGAAGACGACCAACCTTGCAAAGACGGGAGCTCTCTGCTTATAGGGACCTGGAAGAAAAGATTTTTAGCTGGAAAAGATCATACACCAGGTGACCCTCTCTGAAATATGTGAATTCTATTTTTTAATAAAAATGATTCAACCTGGAACTCTCAAGACATTTGATACACTTAAAGAGGAGTTTATGCTTCCAAACCAAATGTTTTTTGTTTCCTCCAGGTCCAACATGCGACCCAGACGCAGTTTCCACAATCCCTTCCACAACCCACTCCCAACCCTATTATAGCAATAATTAAACACACAGATCCAAAAAAGCTTTTATCTTGCTTCTACAATATGCTCTCCACTCCTGTATCTGCAAAACTAGCTTATGCTTTAAAACCAAGATGGGAGAGAGAGGTCAGGACAATAGAGGATGAGGAATGGGAGGAAGCATTAGAAACCTGCAGGATGGTGTCACCCAAGCTTTCAGACAGGCTGTCCCAAATCTACATACTCCACCGAGCATACCTTACCCCTATCAGGGTTGCCAGATACAGACAGAACCAGCCCACCACATGCCCAATGTGTGGTATTGAGAAAAAAGGAGGCTTCCATCATGACAGGTATGGAGTGTGGTGGTCTCATCCTTAACGTATTGAAACACAGAAAAAGATATCCCCCTTGGACTGGGACTTTAATAGACCACCAACTCTTGGAATAAAATTTGTAAATTTTATTAATATACTTAAAAACAGACGTGAGGGCGTCTATGACATACAGACAAGAACGTGCCTTCCATACAAAATAGATATACAATAAAATAAGGAATTATACAGATGTAATATAAATGTACTCTCCTGGGGTTGATGTACCCCTATACCCGACGCGTTTCCGGTATTTTGATACCTTCATCAGGGGGGCTTGGGAGCTGCAAGCATTCACAAATGTATGGATTCTACAAGTATACAAAGAGGCATGTCAGAGAGAACATCACATTGTAGAAATGAACAGTACAAAAATCCTCGGACCAGGCGAACACAAACAGGTTGGTAACAAAAAGATAAACATATATAAATTATAAAAAAAAAAAAAAAAAATGAACAAAAATAAATTAAAAATGGCACATACCAGGTGGAATGACCTAGTGTTCACGCAGCACCTATGACCCCCAAAGTTCAATCATGTATTTTTCCTGGATATCAGACCCAGAGCCTAAATGGATTATGTGCTCAGTGGATTGCCATAGTCTATGAAGAAAATGTAAGCATTAAGTGATTGTGTTGCTCCCACCTGGGGAGGATAAAATACAGAGGGAAGTGAAGCAAAAAATGAAAAGAATATGAGTGTAAAATGCAGCAGGGTAGGTGAAGTGAAAAGAAAGAAGACAAGTGAAATGGCATGAAACATGCGCAAAATATGGGGCCCACATGTTGCAGTAAAAGAAATACTCAACAATTTATGTGGGGTCCTCAGGGTGAGTGTGAGGAAGATGAAAGAAAAAATTACAGTGATGCCAAATTAAGCTTGCCCCAAGGGGGTCGTGAATAGGCCAAGTGAAGAGAAGGGGAACAAAAAGGTAAGCCGTGTAAAAGCCCCTCCAGGACCCGCATGATGACTAGTGCCACGTGGGGGGAATTTATCAGATCACACGGTATAAAGCACCGACCATGGACCCCCAAGGTGAAAGGAGTCTTCAAAGGTGGCATATTTAACTGAGTTTATTGAACGAGCCAGAGTACAATAAGTCTTCATTGGGGGCTATCTTATGCCGGATGAATAAATATCCAGAGGAGGCCCACAGTGGCCGACTCCTAGGATAGACCCTAAAAAACCATGTATTTAAATGATGAGTACAAGGGTAGCTAATCCCAACAAGCGGAGGATTAGAGGCTCAAAGGGTGTCTCCACATAGTGGGGACTTACCTTGGTGTGTCCGGATCCAATGGGTGGTGCCCTCAGCTCGTGGTGCTCACCAGGAAAAGGTCTGATTAATGTTTATATGCGTGGGCGCCAAATGCCGGCGCCTGCGCATAGAGGGTGGATCGCACTGCGCCTGTTCAGAGGTCCGACCCAATGCTGGTCATTGCGTGGCCGCGCCCACCATCACCTACGTCGGTGGAGCACAGCGTACCTCTATGCAATGAACCAGCCACGATTGGTCGGGATAGGAACGGCTGAAGTGCCCCGTCCCCTAGCTCGCACACATCACCGCCGACAAATGGTATACAAAATGAGAGAAATAGTAAAGGGGGGAATATATGGGCAAAAAAAAAAGCTGAGTACTGCACCAATCCACAGAGGACAATATATGTGTGGGGGACTAAGTGATTCTAATCTGTGTGTACATGGCTCAATGGATGGTCTAGCGCCATCTAGTTGGGAGTCAAGGAAATATAGTGCTGATAGAACACAAAGCCATTTTACAACACAACCCTACATATGTGCACTATATAGATGTAATAAGTTGCAGAAATATCCAAGGGCTAAATTTCTACAATGTGATGTTCTCTCTGACATGCCTCTTTGTATACTTGTAGAATCCATACATTTGTAAATGCTTGCAGCCCCCAACCCCTGATGAAGGTATCAGAATACCGGAAACGCGTCGGGTATAGGGGTACATCAACCCCAGGAGAGTACATTTATATTACATCTGTATAATTCCTTTTTTATTGTATATCTATTTTGTATGGAAGGCATGTTCTTGTCTGTATGTCATAGACGCCCTCACGTCTGTTTTTAAGTATATTAATAAAATTTACAAATTTTATTTCAAGAGTTGGTGGTCTATTAAAGTCCCAGTCCAAGGGGGATATCTTTTTCTGTGTTTCAATGTGTGGTATTAAAAACGGTAAGTTTTTTCACCTTATATGGTCCTGTCTCAAACTACAAGACTATTGGAAACAAATAGTGACCTTCCTACACGATGTCATGGGATCTCCCCTAAGTCTTGACCCGAAACAATGCCTTATAGGGATGTTTCCAGATGTACTAGACAAGTTCACTCTAATATTCCTTCATGAAACCCTATTCTCAGCTATCATTGCTAGAAAATGGATGAGAACTGAACCCCCTAATATAGTAGACTGGAAGAGGGACATAAACACGACCCTTCCATACAAAAAATTCCTCTACATCAATAGAGGTTGCCCAGCTAAATACAGTAAAATCTGGGATCGATGGCTACAGGAATCTGCAACCAGCACATAAACGATTTACAATATGCAATATTACATTTATGTACATGGAAATTTTGCTGGTATCAGTCGCATCTAAACTAAATCATACTCTCACATAAGTGCCTACCAAATATACGATACTCTTCTATATGTATTGTAACCATATTACATGCCGTACCTCATTCAGATTGGAAAATATGTGTATGACTACTTTACCCATGTTATGTCTGAATTTGCCCAATAAAACGTTTGTTAAATGTAAAAAAAAAAAAAAAAAAAAAAAGATTCAACCCAACACATGAAGAAACTGTTTTGCACAAACAATTGTTCTCTAAGCTGTTCAAAACTGCTCCAAATCTGCAAAACTTTTTTATTTTTAAACATATAAACATGATGGTAGCTTTATACAGGACAAATGTCACAGGGGTGTTCTATTGCAACATGAGCAACTGTAGCCAAAGAACTTTTGGTCTCCTCGTACATGTGCTGCGATAAAATTACAAAAAAACTAATGGGAAATTTTAAATGTCCCAAAATATACAAGTATGTAGGAGAATTAGGCTTTAACTTCATTTAAAAAAAAAAATTATAAAAATACTTTCACTCACATCTTTCACTCCCCTCTCTTAAAATTCCCTTGTATATAATAGGACCACTGCTGCTGTTTGGCAAACTTTATGAAGTGGCTCTCATGTATTCTCAGTACAGGTTTTACCATCAGACGTCACTGTAAGAAAAGTAATTAAACAAAAACCTGTAAGGATAGAGATATGGATGCTTCGATTACTGACTTACCTGGCAAGTGAGTAAAACATTGACCTGTAACAAACATGCAGCCAATGTCATCTGAAAATTCTAAAATGCTGTCCTCTAACCCAGGATTAGAAAGTCTCAAAGCTGTACTATTCAAAACCAAAGTAGCAATGTTAAGTCCTTTATTTCTATTCTTATTGGTTAACCTTTAAGTGAACCTATCCGAGTAGAATTATGGAAGCTGCCATTACTGACTATTGTAGATACTGGGGTTTGTCACCATTATATATCTTTCCATTCTCAGCGAGTCACCGAGAAGGGAAAGTGAATTACAAAAGAGGGTAAGAAAGGATAACAAGGATGGCACTGGAGTTTGCCGTTTTGTAAATTAGTAATGGCAGTTTCTGTATTACTTTTCTGTCATCCTCATCAGGGACTGCCACTAGGAAACACATACAGTGAGGGAAAAAATCAAGTTAGACTTACCGGTAACTTGTTTTCCAGGAGTCTTTCAGGACAGCACCTTGAGAGCGTGGCTCCACCCACTTGACAGGAAACACACCTCCAAACTTTAAAAGGAGGCTCCTTCCCACTTATCATGAGTAGTAGTAGAGAACCTCCGGCCCAAGCTGGAACACATAATCAGAATATGGTTAGTCACAGCATAGTAATTTAATACAATAAGGGCGGGTTGCTGCTGTCCTGAAAGACTGGAAAACAAGTTACCGGTAAGTCTAACTTGATTTTTCCCTTAAGGTCTTTCAGGACAGCACCTTGAGAGGATAATAGAGACTTACCCACTTAGGGAGGGACCACAGCCTGCAAGACCTTTCTGCCAAAAGTTTGTTCACTTGCTGACAGAAGATCCAGCCTGTAATGACGGACAAACGTAAGGTAACTTGACCACGTAGCCGCCCTACAAATCTGATCTGGGGTGGCACCAGCTATTTCTGCTCATGTAGTGGCTTGAGCCCTGGTAGAATGTGCTTTAATTCCCAGCGGGGGAGATAGCCCCAATTGAGAGTAGGCTGCTAGAATAGCTAATTTAAGCCATCTAGCTATAGACCCCTTAGAAGCTTGTTGGCCCTTCTTACCAGAAAAAAGTATAAACAGAGAGTCCGAGGACCGAAAGTTACTTGTTACCTCCAGATACTGTAATAAAGTCCTTATTACATCCAAATTGTGGAATTTGCCTTCTTTTTCCCCCGAGGGGTTAGAGCAAAAGGTTGACAGTATGATCTCCTGCGACCTATTGTGGGCTGACACCACCTTTGGCAAAAACCCCAGATCGGTTTTAAGTATAATCCTATCTGTGTAGATAGTTAAAGAGAGTCTCTTAACAGATAGGGCGTGCAGCTCACCAATTCTCCTTGCTGACGTTATTGCAACTAAGAACAAGGTTTTAAGAGTAAGATTCCCTAGAGAGATTTCTTGTAGTGGTTCAAAAGGTTCCTTTGTGAGAGCTTGCAGGACCACTGATAGATCCCAATTGGGAAAGTGCTTAGCCGGAGCTGGTCTGGATCTGGTAAGCGCCTTGAAAAATCCTATAACCAAGGGCTCAGAAGAGATTGGTCTTTCTAGAAATACTCCCGAAGCAGCTATTTGTACCTTAAGGGTGCTGACTGACAAGCCTTTGTCTGCCCCCTCTTGAAGGCATTCCAAAATTGACACTAAATTTCTTACTTTTCTTTTAGTCGAAAGACAGAAAGAGTTGAAGACTTTCCAATATTTAGCATAGATTTTTCTGGTCACTATTTTCCTACTGGAAAGTAAGGTAGTTACCAAGGGTTGTGACAGACCCTTGTTTCTTAACAACTGCTCCTCAGAAACCAGGCCGTGAGGCTTAGACTGGCCACTCCCGGATGCTGTATTGGACCCTGTAGGAGCAGGTCTTGCCAGAGAGGCAGCCGCCAATATGGTTTGACTGCCATCTGTAGAATGGTGGAAAACCATGCCCTTTTTGGCCAAAATGGAGCAATTAGGATTACTGCCACCTTCTCCCTCTGTATCTTCCTTAACACCAATGGGATAAGTTGGAAAGGAGGAAATGCGTAACCCAGATGGAAGTTCCAGGGCTGAACGCATCCGTCCCCTGGGCCCTGTCACTTCTGTGAATCGAGAAAAATACTGGGAGTTGTGTATTTTCTTCTGACGCAAATAGGTCTATTTGTGGTTGACCCCAGGCCCTGGTAATCATTGCAAAGATTTCCGGATTCAAGCTCCATTCTGACTCCTGAATCTGCCTTCTGCTTAGATAATCTACCACTACATTTAAGGTGCCTTTGAGGTGGACTGCTGATAAGGACCATACATGATTTTCTGCCCAAATCAGGATTTTTGAAGCTAGCAACTGAAGTGTTTTGCTTCTTGTGCCCCCGTTTGCTTAGGTAGGCTATGGTAGTGGCGTTGTCTGAGAGGACCCGGACATGGGAACCTTGAAGGATAGGAGAGAAGGCATCTAATGCTAGGGCGACTGCCCTTAGTTCCCTCCAATTTGAGGATCTCTTTGTTTCTGTCCGAGACCACATTCCTTGCGTGAAGTCTTGGTCTAAGTGAGCTCCCCAACCCCATACACTGGCATCTGTTGTAACCACCTTTTCTATTGGAAATGACCAGAGCAGCCCTCTGACAGATTCTCCTCCACCAAAGTGATCTTTTGATTTTGGTGTGTATTTTCACCTTTGCTTCCAGAGATTCTGTCCTGTGATTCCATATTCTCAGGAGAAAAGTCTGGAGAGGCCTGAAATGTAACCTTGCCTATTGAATGGCTGGTATGGTTGCGGTTAGGGTTCCTAGGGATGACATCACTTGTCGGACTGATAATTCCTGGCTTGCCAGGTGGACGCTACCACCTTCTGGACTTTCACCTTTTTCTCTTCTGGGAGAAAAATCTTCTGTTCCCTTGAACAGATCTGATACCCCAGGAATAGTATTTTCTGGGCCGGATTGAAATTTGACTTCTGCATATTTATGATCCAACCCAAGGTTTCTAGATGACCTCGGGTTTTTCCGAGGTCGTCTAGCAGTCTTTCCCTGGAGGGGGCAAAAAGGAGTAGGTCGTCCAAGTACAGAATTACCGCAATCCCCTGCATGCGAAGAGGTGCAAGCGCTTCTGCCATTATTTTTGTAAATATTCGTGGGGCAGAAGAAAGGCCAAAGGGGAGGGCCCTGAAGTGCAAGTGCAGAACCTCTTTCCCCAAATTTATCGCCAATCTTAGGAATCTTTGGGACTGCGGGGCTATGGGGATATGCAGATAGGCATCTCGAAGGTCTATTGATGCCATAAAGCATTCCTTTTCAATATATTCTTGACCGTGAAGATGGAGTCCATACGAAATCTTTTGTATTGGACTGATCTGTTCAGTGGTTTCAGTTTTAGGATTAACCACTTGCCGACCGCCTAACGACGATATACGTCGGCAGAATGGCACGGGCAGGCAAAATCACGTACCTCGTACGTGATTGCCTTCCCGCGGGCGGGGGGTCCGACTGGACCCCCCCGGTGCCCGAGACGGTCAGCTTTGGTCTGGCAGCGATCAGAGATGAGGGGGAGGCCATCCATTCGTGGCCCCCCCTCGTGATCGCTTCCAACCAATGAGAATCGTCCCCTGCCTCTGTGTAGTACACAGAGGCAGAGGATGTGATGTCATCTCTCCTCGGCAGTTTCCGTTCCGGCGCCGAGGAGAGAAGACTGAAATGTGAGTTGCACAACACTACACCTCACAGTAGAACATGCCAGGCATACTTTACACCCCCCATCCCCCCCGTCACATTGACACCAAGCAGTTTTTTTTTTTCTGATTACTGCATGGTGTAAGTTTGTGACAGTTAGTGTGTTAGGGCAGTGAGTATTAGCCCCTTTAGGTCTAGGATACCCCCCTAACCCCCCCCTAATAAAGTTTTAACCCCTTGATCACCCCCCGTCGCCAGTGTCGCTAATGCGATCATTTTTCTGATCGCTGTATTAGTGTCACTGGTGACGCTAGTTAGTGAGATAAATATTTAGGTTCGCCGTCAGCGTTTTATAGCGACGGGGACCCCTATATACTACCTAATAAATGTTTGAACCCCTTGATTGCCCCCTAGTTAACCCTTTTACCACTGATCACCGTTACGGGTGACACTTGTTAGTTTGTTTATTTTTTATAGTGTCAGGGCACCCGCCGTTTATTACAGAATAAAGGTTTAGCCCCCTGATCGCCCGGCGGTGATATGCGTCGCCCCAGGCAGTGTCAGATTAGCGCCAGTACCGCTAACACCCACGCACGCACCGTACACCTCCCTTAGAGGTATAGTATCTGTACGGATCAATATCTGATCCAATCAGATCTATACTAGCGTCCCCAGCAGTTTAGGGTTCCCAAAAACGCAGCGTTAGCAGGATCAGCCCAGATACCTGCTAGCACCTGCGTTTTGCCCCTCCGCCCAGCCCAGCCCACCCAAGTGCAGTATCGATCGATCACTGTCACTTACAAAACACTAAACACATAACTGCAGCGTTTGCAGAGTCAGGCCTGATCCCTGCGATCGCTAACAGTTTTTTTGGTAGCGTTTTGGTCAACTGGCAAGCACCAGCGGCCTAGTACACCCCGGTCATACTCAAACCAGCACTGCAGTAACACTTGGTGACGTGGCGAGTCCCATAAGTGCAGTTCAAGCTGGTGAGGTGGAAAGCACAAGTAGTGTCCCGCTGCCCGTCGTGCCCATAATGCCCTTCCTGCTGCATTCGCCAATCCTAACTGGGAACCCACCACTTCTGCAGCGCCTGTACTTCCTCCATTCACATCCCCAACCAAATGCAGTCGGCTGCATGAGAGGCATTTTCGTAATGTCCTCCCGAGTACCCCTACCCAACGAACCCCCCTCAAAAAAGATGTGTCTGCAGCAAGCGCGGATATAGGTGTGACACCCGCTATTATTGTCCCTCCTGTCCTGACAATCCTGGTCTTTGCATTGGTGAATGTTTTGAACCATACACTAGTTGAGTATTAGCGTAGGGTACAGCATTGCACAGACTAGGCACATTTTCACAGGGTCTCCTTAAATATAAAATTAAAAAAAATAGTTGTTGTTTTATTGTTCTCTCTCTCGCTATATTCTCTCTCTATTGTTCTGCTCTTTTTTACTGTATTCTATTCTGCAATGTTTTATTGTTATTATGTTTTATCATGTTTGCTTTTCAGGTATGCAATTTTTTTTATACTTTACAGTTTACTGTGCTTTATTGTTAACCATTTTTTTGTCTTCAGGTACGCCATTCACGACTTTGAGTGGTTATACCAGAATGATGCCTGCAGGTTTAGTTATCATCTTGGTATCATTCTTTTCAGCCAGCGGTCGGCTTTCATGTAAAAGCAATCCTAGCGGCTAATTAGCCTCTAGACTGCTTTTACAAGCAGTGGGAGGGAATGCCCCCCCGTCTTCCGTGTTTTTCTCTGGCTCTCCTGTCTCAACAGGGAACCTGAGAATGCAGCCGGTGATTCAGCCAGCTGACCATAGAGCTGATCAGAGACCAGAGTGGCTCCAAACATCTCTATGGCCTAAGAAACCAGAAGCTACGAGCATTTTATGACTTAGATTTCGCCGGATGTAAACAGCGCCATTGGGAAATTGGGGAAGCATTTTATCACACCAATCTTGGTGTGGTCAGATGTTTTGAGGGCAGAGGAGAAATCTAGGGTCTAATAGACCCCAATTTTTTCAAAAAAGAGTGCCTGTCACTACCTATTGCTATCATAGGGGATATTTACATTCCCTGAGATAACAATAAAAATGATTAAAAAAAAAAAAAAAAAAGGAAAAAGGAACAGTTTAAAAATAAGATAAAAAAGCAAAAAAATAAGAAAAAAAAAAAAAAAAAAAAAAAAGCACCCCTGTCCCCCCTGCTCTCGCACTAAGGCGAACGCAAGCGTCGGTCTGGCGTCAAATGTAAACAGCAATTGCACCATGCATGTGAGGTATCACCGCGAAGGTCAGATCGAGGGCAGTAATTTTAGCAGTAGACCTCCTCTGTAAATCTAAAGTGGTAACCTGTAAAGGCTTATAAAGGCTTTTAAAAATGTATTAATTTTGTTGCCACTGCACGTTTGTGCGCAATTTTAAAGCATGTCATGTTTGGTATCCATGTACTCGGCCTAAGATCATCTTTTTTATTTCATCAAACATTTGGGCAATATAGTGTGTTTTAGTGCATTAAAATTTTAAAAAGTGTGTTTTTTCCCCAAAAAATGCGTTTGAAAAATCGCTGCGCAAATACTGTGTGAAAAAAGTAAAATGAAACACCCACCATTTTAATCTGTAGGGCATTTGCTTTAAAAAATATATATAATGTTTGGGGGTTCAAAGTAATTTTCTTGCAAAAAAAAATAATTTTTTCATGTAATCAAAAAGTGTCAGAAAGGGCTTTGTCTTCAAGTGGTTAGAAGAGTGGGTGATGTGTGACATAAGCTTCTAAATGTTGTGCATAAAATGCCAGGACAGTTCAAAACCCCCCCCAAATGACCCCATTTTGGAAAGTAGACACCCCAAGCTATTTGCTGAGAGGCATGTCGAGTCCACGGAATATTTTATATTGTTACACAAGTTGCGGGAAAGAGACACTTTTTTTTTTTTGCACAAATTTGTCACTAAATGATATATTGCTCAAACATGCCATGGGAATATGTGAAATTACACCCCAAAATACATTCTGTTGCTTCTCCTGAGTACGGGGATACCACATGTGTGAGACTTTTTGGGAGCCTAGCCGCGTACGGGACCCCGAAAACCTAGCACCGCCTTCAGGCTTTCTAAGGGCGTAAAGTTTTGATTTCACTCTTCACTGCCTATCACAGTTTCGGAGGCCATGGAATGCCCAGGTGGCAAAAAAAACCCCCCAAATGACCCCATTTTGGAAAGTAGACACCCCAAGCTATTTGCTGAGAGGTATAGTGAGTATTTTGCAGACCTCACTTTTTGTCACAAAGTTTTGAAAATTGAAAAAAGAAAAAAAAAAATGTTTTTCTTGTCTTTCTTCATTTTCAAAAACAAATGAGAGCTTCAAAATCCTCACCATGCCTCTCAGCAAATAGCTTGTGAAATAGCTTGGGGTGTCTACTTTCCAAAATGGGGTCATTTGGGGGGGGGGGGGGGGGGGTTGTGACACCTGGGCATTCCATGGCCTCCGAAACTGTGATAGGCAGTGAAGAGTGAAATCAAAAATTTACACCCTTAGAAATCCTGAAGGCGGTGATTGGTTTTCGGGGCCCCGTACGCGGCTAGGCTCCTAAAAAGTCCCACACATGTGGTATCCCCATACTCAGGAGAAGCAGCTAAATGTATTTTGGGGTGCAATTCCACATATGCCCATGGCCTGTGTGAGCAATATATCATTTAGTGACAACTTTGTGCACAAAAAAAAAAATGTGTCACTTTCCCGCAATTTGTGTCAAAATATAAAGTATTCCATGGACTCAACATGCCTCAAAGCAAATAGCTTGGGGTGTCTACTTTCCAAAATGGGGTCATTTGGAGGGGTTTTATGCCATCTGGGCATTTTATGGCCTTCAAAACTGTGATAGGTAGTGAGGAGTAAAATCAAAAATTTACGCCCTTAGAAATCCTGAAGGCAGTGATTGGTTTTCGGGGCCCCGTACGCGGCTAGGCTCCCAAAAAGTCCCACACATGTGGTATCCCCGTACTCAGAAGCAGCTGAATATATTTTGGGGTGCAATTCCACATATGCCCATGGCCTGTGTGAGCAATATATCATTTAGTGACAACTTTTTGTAATTTTTTGTTGTTGTCATTATTCAATCACTTGGGACAAAAAAAAATGAATATTCAATGGGTTCAACATGCCTCTCAGCAATTTCCTTGGGGTGTCTACTTTCCAAAATGGGGTCATTTGTGGGAGTTTTGTACTGCCCTGCCATTTTAGCACCTCAAGAAATGACATAGGCAGTCATAAATTAAAAAAAGAAAGAGAAAACCTGCGCTATCAAGCAAAAAATTAATATAACTGCAGCTGCAACAAAACCACAAATATCAATGAGGTGAAAAATTACATACAAAGAAAAAATTGTGCGCTTACATTAGATATTTAAATCTATATTACTACATGATTATCATAAGTAGATAAACAAATAAATAAAAACATAAATAAAAAACACCATCAAAATTAATTGTGAGTGAATTAGAAAGTCGCTATGCTACAGAGCAAACAGCGACATGTAAGTCAAATACTAATATTGACCATTGCATACATATAAACCAACAATAAAGTTATAAACTGGTGTGTAAAAAAGAAAAAACAAACAAACAAAGGTTATTCCACCCAAGTGCAAAGTCATAAGTGAAAAAGTTCAAAATTGCATCCTGAGTCGCAGGAAAAACGCATATCCAAAGTTCCTGAATTGTATTCCTTAGTGTGTATAAAGGAATAAGGGGACGTGAAGGGACCTCCAACCACCAGTGGATCCGAAGGTTGAAGACGTGACCTATCACGAAACATGTAGGGCGTGGCTACGCAGTGTACGCCAGATCGCCATAGAGCCCCATGTAACCTAGCACGGGCGTCTCTGTTGTTTTTATATTTTGCCGGCTTTTATGTTTTGGATGTTTTGAAGATGCCTAGTTGTCTGAGGCAATAAAGTTCCCCTTTTTTACATACTATACCATTGGAGTTTTTTCTTTCTCCCCTTCTTTACCTACGAGTCCAAACGAGGGAGTGTTTACATCAATGCGGAAGTGTCGGAACCATCTCCAGCTGTGTGGTGAGCTGACATCTACTGTCCCTGCAGAGGGCTAAATCTGCATGCTTCTAAGACCTTGGTATAAAGGAGGTCCAACGTGTCTTGTAAGGATACACCTATTATCAACCTTCGGATCCACTGGTGGTTGGAGGTCCCTTCACGTCCCCTTATTCCTTTATACACACTAAGGAATACAATTCATGAACTTTGGATATGCGTTTTTCCTGCGACTCAGGATGCAATTTTGAACTTTTTCACTTATGACTTTGCACTTGGGTGGAATAACCTTTGTTTGTTTTTTCTTTTTTACACACCAGTTTATAACTTTATTGTTGGTTTATATGTATGCAATGGTCAATATTAGCATTTGACTTACGTGTCGCTGTTTGCTCTGTAACATAGCGACTTTCTAATTCACTCACAATTAACTTTGATGGTGTTTTTTATTTATATATATATTTATACACACTAAGGAATGCAATTCATGAACTTTGGATATGCGTTTTTCCTGCGACTCAGGATGCAATTTTGAACTTTATGACTTTGCACTTGGGTGGAATAACCTTTGTTTTTTCTTTTTTGCACACCAGTTTATAACTTTATTGTTGGTTTATATGTAAGCAATGGTCAATATTAGTATTTGACTTACATGTCGCTGTTTGCTCTGTAGCATAGCGACTTTCTAATTCACTCACAATTAACTTTGATGGTGTTTTTTATTTATGTTTTTATTTATTTATCTACTTATGATAATCATGTAGTAATATAGATTTAAATGTAATATAATGTATCTAATGTAAGCGCACAATTTTTTCTTTGTAAGTCATAAATTAAAGGCTGTGTAAATTCCAGAAAACGTACTCTAGTTTGAAGGCACTATAACTTTTGCGCAAACCAATAAATATACACTTGACATTTTTTTACCAAAGACATGTGGCCGAATACATTTTGGCCTAAATGTATGACTAAAATTGAGTTTATTGGATTTTTTTTAAAAACAAAAAGTAGAAAATATCATTTTTTTTCAAAATTTGCGGTCTTTTTCCGTGTATAGTGCAAAAAATAAAAATAGGAGAGGTGATCAAATACCATCAAAAGAAAGCTCTATTTGTGGGAAGAAAAGGATGCAAATTTCGTTTGGGTACAGCATTGCATGACCGCGCAATTAGCAGTTAAAGCAACGCAGTGCCAAATTGTAAAAAGTGCTCTGGTCAGGAAGGGGGTAAATCCTTCCGGGGTTGAAGTGGTTAAACGAAAATTTCCGGATGGCTTTTTTATCAGGAATATACGGGAATAAAATCCCTGATAAAGCTCCCCCTGTGGGACGTAAGTCATAACCCCCGATCTATCAGATCCTTTAATAGGCTCTTCATTGCTAGGGATTTTGTTACATCTCTTGGAAGATCTGTCACCAAGTACCTTTCTAGGGGGAGATCTGAAAATTCTATACTGTAACCCTGGGCTATCATATTCAGAATGTACTGGTTTTCCGTTATGCTTGCCCAATAGGGGAGAAAGCCCTGCAGTCTTCCCCCCACCTGTAACCGGCTGTCATTGCGTCTTGCTGGTTGACGCAGGAGGATGGAAAAGGACATTTCCTTTGTCTTTTCCCCTCTGCCCTGACCAATTTTTCTTTTTCTCTTGAGGCTTGTTTTGTTCCTGAGCCCTTTGAGGACGAAAAAAACGTTTGACTGGTTGTTTCTTCTTTTTGACAGGAAGAGATTTCTTTTTATCTGCAGTCCTGTCCAGAACTGAATCCAAATCAGGGCCAAACAATAAGTCCCCTAGAAAAGGCACTCCGCATAATTTTTAGATGCTGCGTCCCCCTGCCAAGTCTTTAGCCATAAAGCACGTCTAACCGAATTAGCAAGGGCTGCAGCCTTAGCTGTCATCCTGATAGACTCTGCTGATGCATCAGAGACATAGGCTACGGCTGCTGAGAGAGTAGAAAAAGAGTCAAGGCTTTCTTGCTTAGGGGAATCTGCTATTATATGAGCTCTAAGCTGATTTACCCAATACTCCAAGTTCCTGGAGATGCAAGTAGTTGCCATTGCTGGCTTAAGGTTGCCCATAATGGATTGCCAAGTCCGCTTGAGCTGTTGATCCATTTTTTTATCCATGGGGTCTTTTAAGATCCCCATGTCCTCAAATGCCAGATCAGTAGATCTTGACACCTGAGAAAAGGCTGCATCAAGTTTTGGAACCCTATTCCAGAGAGCCGCTGGGTCTTCATCAAAAGGGAACTTTCTCTTATGAGCCCTAGAGAAAAATGGTTTCCTATCAGGGTCAGCCCATTCTTTTCTGATTGTTTCAGAAATCACTGCGTGGACTGGAAAGGTACGGGACTTGGACTCGCTAAGCCCTGCATACATCTTGTCGTGTAAAGACATTTCCTTATGCTCTTCCTCTAGGCCCATAAATAGCCCTTAAAAGGTCGTCCACCTGATCCAAAGATAATTTATATTTGGAAGACGCATTTTCCAGCTCATCACCATCCTCGTCCGATTCATTAGAATGAGATGGGGAAAGCCCTTCCTGGGTAAGAGGACCCATTTCTGCCTCCACTGCCGGGACTAACAGTGAGCCTTGAGAGGACTGTGAGGTAGTGGGCTGACTTGCAGATGGATTAGTGAGGATCTGAAGGATTGAATGGTAGCATCCAATTCCTTTTTTAGCAGATGCGATTAGATCACTGCATGCGGAAGTAGTTTCTTCCCCTTTCAAGGAGTCAATACATGTTTGACATAAAGCCTTTTTCCAGCCTTCATTTAACTTAATTTTGCATGAAGGACATTTCTTTCTAATCCCAGGGTCAGAGCTCTTGGCCTGCCATTATAAGGGAAAAAGAGAGAGAAAAAAAGACAAACCATCTTTTAGAGTCAGCTTGATTACTCCAGATGCTCACCACTGGTGCACAGTGAGAAAAGCTACCAGACTCATGTGCCCTGACAGGCCCCTCCGCCACCAGGGGGAAAAAATACCCTCAAACTTCACTAACATTTAGAGAGAAGAGGGCTAGAGAGAGACCCCACAGTAAAGCTGAGCAGAAATAACAGTCTGCTCCTTACCTGGGCCTTGCTGGTGCCTGTTCCACTAGCTGCGGTTCCTGAATCCATGCTGAGGCAGCAGCGTGATGCTTGTGGCGAAAACGCCGGTTCCGGACTCCAATAGCACCTGTGCGCCGGATTGGAACCGGAAATAAATAGGCACCAGACCTATTCCTCCCTCCTCTCCCTGTGCTTCCGGCGGAAATGACGCCTGGCGCCTGCTCCTTGGATGCCGCCCCACTTCCGGATACCTCACATCCTGCGGATGCAGTCCTCTGACTGCCCTTCCCAAGATGGCGGCGGCGTCAGGGAAAAAAACATGTGCTGGCAAAAAAAAAACAAAACAAGTGCCTGTCATGCCCGACGCCCCCGCCCGGGAGCAGCGATACCTGGAGCAGTCCTGGCTCTCCCTGAGCACTGACGAGGGAGAAGGAGCCCATCCCCCCGGCACCCGTAAGCCTGTGGAAAATGGGAGGAATTGGCTCTCCTGAGGTAGGTAAAAATAGTGGAGTAGGAAGCCTGTTCTCTCAGGACAGAACCTTGAGAGCTCCAAACTCCCACATGTGTTCCCGCCGGAGGAAACACATAAACTGATAAGTGGGAAGGAGCCTCCTTTTAAAGTTTGGTGGAGGTGTGTTTCCTGTCAAGTGGGTGGAGCCACGCTCTCAAGGTGCTGTCCTGAAAGATGTTAAAGGGAAAAAAAGCATTTGATCCCCTGCTGATTTTGTACGTTTGCCCACTGACAAAGAAATGATCAGTCTATAATTTTAATGGTAAGTTTATTTTAACAGTGAGAGATAGATCAAAAATATCCAGAAAAACGCATTTCAAAAAAGTTATAAATTGATTTGCATTTTAATGAGAGAAATATGTATTTGATCCCCTATCAAGCAGCAAGATTTCTGGCTCCCAGGTGTCTTCTATACAGGCAACAATCTGAGATTATGAGCACTCTCTTAAAGGGAGTGCTCTTAATCTCAGCTTGTTACTTGTATAAAAAGACACCTGTCCAGATTCCAATCTCTCCACCATGGCCAAGACCAAAGAGCTGTCCAAGGATGTCAGGGACAAGATTGTAGACCTACACAAGGCTGGAATGGGCTACAAGACCATCACCAAGCAGCATGGTGAGAGGGTAACAGTTGGTGCGATTATTCGCAAATGGAAGAAACACAAAATAACTGTCAACCTCCCTCGGTCTGGGGCTCCATGCAAGATCTCACCTCATGGAGTTTAAAAGATCATGAGAACGGTGAGGAATCAGCCCAGAACTATACGGGAGAATCTTGTCAATGATCTCAAGGCAGCTGGGACCATTAGTCACCAAGAAAACAATTGGTAACACAGTACGCCGTGAAGGACTGAAATCCTGCAGCAACCAAAAGGTCCCCCTGCTCAAGAAAGCCCATATACAGACCTGTCTGAAGTTTGCTAATAAATATCTGAATGATTCAGAGGAGAATTGGGTCAAAGTGTTGTGGTCAGATGAGACCAAAATCAAGCTCTTTGACATCAACTCAACTCGCTGTGTTTGGAGGAGGAGGAGGAGGAATGCTGTCTATTACCCCAAGAACACCATACCCACTGTCAAACATGGAGGTGGAAACATTATGCTTTGGGGGCATTTTTCTGCTACTTCACCGCATCACAGGGACGATGGACAGGGTCATGTTCCGTCAAATCTTGGGTGAGGACCTCCTTCCCTCAACCAGGGCATTATAAAGGGGTCGTGGATAGGTATTCCAGCATGACAATAACCGAAAACACAAGGCAAGGCAACAAAGGAGTGGCTCAAGAAGAAGCAGATTAAGGTCCTGGAGTGGCCTAGCCAGTCTCCAGACCTTAATCCCATAGAAAATATGCAGAGGGAGCTGAAGGTTCGAGTTACCAAACCTCAGCGTCTAAAACCTTAATGACTTGGAGAGGATCTTCAAAGAGCAGTGGGACAAAATCCCTCCTGAGATGTGTGCAAACTTGGTGGTCAACTACAAGAAACGTCTGACCTCTGTGATTGCCAACCAAGTACGAAGTCATGTTTTGTGAAGGGGTCAAATACTTATTTCACTCATTAAAATGCAAATCAATTTATAACTTTTTTGAAATGCGTTTTTCTGGATATTTTTGTTGCTCTGTCTCGCACTGTTAAAATAAACCTACCATTAAAATTATAGACTGATGCTTTGTCAGTCGGCAAACCTACTGTTTCCTCTCTTTCTACAATACAAAATCAGCAGGGGATCAAATACTTTTTCCCCCTCACTCTATGGCCAACCTGCAAAGAAAAGCATAGTCACCTTTCCCACTCTATAGCCGTATGTTCCTTAAGGCTCTAGCACATTGCTAACTCTAGTGGACCATGGAAGAAAGCACAGGGCTCAGCGGAGGGACACAAGCATCCAACACTGCAAGAAGTATCAGACAGGTTTTTATCAATATTAAGGTCAGCAGAGTTCTCCGCCACATGCATAAGGATAGCCAATTATCTTCTTTGCGAACTGGCCTTTTTTTCCCCCCATAGGGACAGAGTCCCTTTAAATGCAGCTTCCAGGTCCATTAAATAAACCATACTAAGCGTAATCTAAAACAAATGTTTTTTTAGAAGCTTAATACAATGTAGACGTAAAAGTACACTTTTTTTAAGCACTTCAAGTCCTAACACCCTTAACCCCCCACCCTTTCCAGTCTAGGTAATTTTTCAGCTCTCAGCGCTGTCATGTTTTGAATCACAAATACTCAGACATGCAACACTGCACCCAAATGACATTTTTTTGGAACAGATGGAGCTTTTTTCTTGGGTGTTATTTAATCACTATTTTTTTTTTTTTTTTGCTTTATAAATGAAAAGCGCATTTTTCTTAGTTTCTTTTATAAAATTTTGCAAATAATCTGTCTTCATAAATACTTTTTTTTTATTTTTGGCAAGAATAACTCAAATCAGTGTATATTATTAAGTCTATGTTAAAGTTAGAGTGTCTACAAACACTCTAACTTTTTTTTATAACTGTACATTTTTGGAAAATTAAAATGAAGAATTTAAATAAAATTTGTTTTTTATTCACAAAATTGCCATTTTAGTTATTTCTCCCACACAGCATAGGAATACTTACAAATACACCTCAAAACACATTCCTCCTTCTACAGCCTAGATACATAGAGGGGCCCAAAATCCAAGAACCACCTGTGGGCTTTTAAGGGGCTTAAATTACGCAACTAATTTCCTACCCATCATATTTTTGGAGGCACTAGGACAATGGAAACACCCACAAAATGGACCCACTTTGTAACGCAAAACACTCCAAAGTTTTTTCTGAAAGGCATAGTGAGTTTTCTAAAAAATTTCATTTTTTTCCACAAGCTTTTGGAAAATGCAGAGAAGAAAATTATTTTATTTATTTATTACACAAAGCTGTCAATAAGATTTTTTTTTAACACACATCATAGGCATACTTAGAATTACACCTCAAAAACACATCCTGCTTCTTCTCCAGAGTATGGCAATACCATGTGTGAGACTTTCATTGTCTGGACTGATTTTATATTGGACATTGTATTTTGTGTATCACACAAATCAACCAATTGCCCCCAGGAATGACATGTCACTGGCCAGGAAGTACAGGAGGCTACAGAAAAACAAAAAACAAAAAAAACCAACAAAAGAGCCGGTGTCTCACAGGAACATAGTCAGTTGGACATGCAAATGGGTCAGTTCAGGCACAGGCAGAGATGTGATCAGTAAACAGGCAAAGAATTGGTACAGGCAACAGGCAGAAACATGGTCAATAAACAGGCCATGGTTAGTACAGGTGACAATCAGGGACAACTGACTGGCTGCACAATTAGGGTTGGTTTACACATGAGGTTGGGGAGTGGTTAAAACCTTGTGGTTTGAGCTGTGGTTTTAGTGCCCCTCAACCACTACCCCTTTAGCTGCGGAGGCAGTGCCCAGAGGTGTACAACTGCTACAGCTGCGATGCTTTGCTTCACAACTGTGGCAGTAATTATACCGCCGGTACGCCTGCTGATCATGATCCATTCAAGTGAATAAAGGATGCTTGTGCGGGATTCAAGGGGTTAAGCAGGTGGTGAGGAGGCTATACATTGCCTCCTTACTGCCATCCGAACGTGGATCAGGGACACTGGGACTGGTGTGGCAGTGATCAAGTACAATATAACTTGTGTGCATGATCAGGGACTGGTGTGGCGGTGATCAGGGACAATGTGACTGGTGTGGTGACGATTATTAGTACAATTGGAATACAAAATATTCCATCCAAATATATTAGGTGAGCCAGTCAGCAATCAAGCAAAAAAAAAAAAAAAAGTATAACCATTAACCATTAATTGTAGCAGAAACCCTCCATGGACCCAGTAATATATACACTTTTTTTTTTTACATGTTATTTTTTTTTTAAAAACACTTGACTTGCTTACTACAGTGATTATCATTGTAATAAGCAAATCTGTAAGGTCTAAAGGTTCAATTTATGTAACCTTGTTTACCACTGTGATTGGTCACACCGATCACATGGTACAAGGGCTACTCTCACAAAGTGATTAGTGGCCAAACTGTGATATAGCAAAAAATTAAAAGGTCACCTACCTATTTATATGGTCTAGTATGGGTGCCTGGATCGCAAGACTGGCTGAACAGAATTACAAATATTGTGGTAATTTTATTTTTTTAAATTTACATATCGAAACAAGGTTTGCAGCCATTTATACATTTTCCTTTCTTGATGACTCCATGGCAGCATACACTTGGGTTGCTCTGCCCTCACTTCTATCTCATAGGACCCCACTCACATGAATTTTGAGGTTGAGCCAGAGGCCGCGTTCCATAACTAGCCTACTCCTGACACTGGGAAGTTACCCATGCTGCCATGGAGTCCACCAGGAAAGCAAAATTACAGTATTTTTTTTTTTTTTTTAATTTTAAAAAAAATTTTTTCTCCACATCAGTAAACAGTGTTTGGAGGGCTAAATCAGTTTGATGTTCATTAACTGTCGCCTTCTCGTATTCACATCATAGTGGATTATACTTTTTCTCATTGCTTTTTATATCGTCATAATGACCAACGGATTCCAATACGCCTCTTTACCAACAAGTCCTCTGTCCCTTCCATCTCGTAAGCCCCACCAACTAGGACTCGATAACCAAAGGGACCCATCCTTTTCCAACTCAGTTTAGAGAAAGAGGGGACCAGTAAGAAGGAAGAAAAAGGACAAAAACACCAACAAAAAATACAAGAAGAGAGGTTTGTAAAAATGAACTTGTGGGCTCCCCGTGCCCATCTTCTACTGACCCAGCCTGTATTGTGTACCAAATTACCTATGCCCTAATACCCCGATCCCCCCCCCCCCCACCTACTCCCTATATGTTTATTCTATGCCCTACTAAGCTATATATTTAACTAAAAATGTTCATATCCAGAAACACTTTATTATAGCATCCTTTGCCTGCAAGGATACCAGTTGCCTATATACCTATATTAAGCCCATCCCTCAGTCTATTCCGTGTCTATGCCGATCCCACTATTAATGACTCTTCACTTTCTCTATCCACATCTTCCACATGCTTTCAAATTCCTGAAGATTGCCCCTTTTTATGTACACCATTCTTTCCCTACCCAAGGTTTCATTCATTGTAGAGATCCAGTCTTTCACGGTGGGGGGCTCCTTTACCTGCCATCTAAGTGCTATCAACTTTCTAGCCTGAAACAGGGCCCGCGTGACAGCTAAGGTAGTACTCAACCTTTCTCCCATCACTCTTCTATGCCCCAGAATACAAGCCAAGGGCTCGTTTGCCACTGTCGTACCGAAAATATTTCCCAAGTTCCCAGTCACCTCCTCCCAGTATCTAAACAACTTGGGACACCTCCACACCATGTGAATGAGATCTCCCGTCCTTCGACACCTGGGGCAGTTGTCATTGGGCCTTCTCCCAAATTTAAAAAGTCTTTTAGGGGTATAATAGGCTCTGTTTAACAGCATTAAGTGTGAGAGTCTCTGTGAAGGGGTCACAGAAACCTGCGCTCCCAACTCCAAAATTCTCGCCCATTGTTCCTGGGTCACTCCTCCCACCTCCTCTTCCCATTTAGCCTTTACCCCAAGGAGTATTTCCCTGCTATTAACCGCTTTGCTTAATTGGTCATAAATTCTTGAAATTACCCCTCTAGTGGGGGTTATTTGAATTATGCACTGAAATAGAGGCATCTCTTCCCATCTCGGAGTCTGGGCTTTAAATTGTGCTTTAAGGGCATGTTCCAACCGGACATATAGGAAGAAAGACCCCCGGGGAAGCTTAAACTCCCTAACCAGTTCTGAAAATTTCTTTAACCCAGAGTCATTATATAATTGACTTAGCTTACTGAGACCAAGCTTCTCCCACTCTCTAAATATGCCTATCTTAAGAACTTCCTGCAAATTACGGTTGTTCCAAATAGGAGAGTAGGCTGTTAAGGCTCCATACCCCATCTTTTTCTTAACTGTTTTCCAAAGTTTGATTATCAATTTAATTGTTGGAAATTTATCATGGAACGCGTCCGCTTCTAGGGCTTCAATAATTGTATTATGTGTGGAGCTCAACAACAGTAACTTGCCATTAGGGGTGCCTCCTTTCGGTATCCCACAGCCCAATAATTGCTGCAACTGAGTTGAATAAAAATAACTCTCGGGATGTGGGAGGGCAAAGCCCCCCTCCTGGGTAGGGAGCTGGAGCACTCCAAGACGGATCCTGGCTTGTTTCCCCTTCCAAATCAATTCCCTAAAGAGACTGTCAATTTTTTTAAACCACTTCTTACCTATCCAGACAGGGGAATTATGCAAGACGTATAGCAGTTGTGGCATCCATATCATTTTTATTAAGCTACATCTTCCTGCAACTGATAGAGGCAGGCGTCTCCAAATTCCTATTTTTCGTTTAAATTTTGTTAATAGAGGGACAAGGTTTTTACTGATATATAGAACAGGGTCCTTCGTCAGGACAATCCCTAGGTACTTCAGAGCTTCCACTGTTACCACCTGAGGCATACCAGGTGCTATTGTCTCATTTATGGGGTCTATCGGTAGAAACTCTGATTTCTCCCAGTTTATCTCTAAGCCAGAAAAACTGCCGAAGTCCTCCACTATCCTCATTGCTCCCGGTAGCGATTTCCTCGAGTCTCCCAAAAATAACAGAATGTCATCCGCATACAATGCGATTCTTTCCTCGCCTGTTTTTCTCTGGAAGCCGGTTATCACACGACTTCCCCTTATGGAAATGGCCAGGGGTTCCATCGCTAGTGCAAACAACAGAGGGGAGAGTGGGCACCCCTGCCTCGTAAAAAAAAGCAAAAAAAAAAAAAATATATAACCATTAACCATTAATTGTAGCAGAAACCCTCCATGGACCCAGTAATATATACACTTTTTTTTTTACATGTTATTTTTTTTTTAAAAACACTTGACTTGCTTACTACAGTGATTATCATTGTAATAAGCAAATCTGTAAGGTCTAAAGGTTCAATTTATGTAACCTTGTTTACCACTGTGATTGGTCACACCGATCACATGGTACAAGGGCTACTCTCACAAAGTGATTAGTGGCCAAACTGTGATATAGCAAAAAATTAAAAGGTCACCTACCTATTTATATGGTCTAGTATGGGTGCCTGGATCGCAAGACTGGCTGAACAGAATTACAAATATTGTGGTAATTTTATTTTTTTAAATTTACATATCGAAACAAGGTTTGCAGCCATTTATACATTTTCCTTTCTTGATGACTCCATGGCAGCATACACTTGGGTTGCTCTGCCCTCACTTCTATCTCATAGGACCCCACTCACATGAATTTTGAGGCTGAGCCAGAGGCCGCGTTCCATAACTAGCCTACTCCTGACACTGGGAAGTTACCCATGCTGCCATGGAGTCCACCAGGAAAGCAAAATTACAGTATTTGATAGGAAATTTTCTGTTTTCCTGGCCGACTCCATGGCAGCATACCATTTGGGAACTATCTAGCCCAAAAAAACAAGGGTGTCATGCTGAAAAAAGTAGGGTTTCAATCACAGCACCTACCCATCAGAAACCGCATGAATAAAATTTAGCAATAAAAGAAACTAGCTACACACCACAGTGAGCCAGAACAGCCTTAGTGGAAGACAAGTTACCCCCCTGCAAATATTCTTGGCACCCTTTCACAGGGTGACCACGAAATCTACACATTGCTGGCTGAATGTGTTATGGCTTCTGTAGGAACTAAGCCCTATATAAGCCATTTGGCTAGCCGGAATAACCCATCCAATGATGTTTCTGGTAGAGTGTGCTACAAAGATGTTCTAAAACGCTAAGCAAACTCTAGCTTGTGAGCTACCATGCTCAAAGTATCCCAATATGAGAGGCTGTCAAATCCTTACTCCAATTGGACTGAAGTTGATCCCACCTGGAGCTGTATGTCACCAAGGGATCCTTAAAACGCTCATCTTGGCAAACTTCCTGGCAGATGTGATAGCCCTTAGAGAGGCTGTCTTCATGGCTCAGTTTTTTCTAAGCTGGACTGAAGAGAGATTTTAACTGGAGCTGGCAAGGAAGTCCAGACCAAGTGGTAAATCCCACATAGAGATCCTTGCCTCTCCCTCGATTCTCAGATGCAGCCCCCATCAAGACTTTGGATGAGCAAGGTATAGTTCACCCACGAGACATTGGATATATAGGGGAGTGCAGAGATTTGCCTTCTAAAAGAGCTTAAGATCAATTGAAGTCCAGAATGTACTATGGACTGAAGCAAAATAAAACAAAGCGGTCAAAATTGTACAAGCTTTAAATCCTGATGTAGGATTCATAGATTTTAGTTTAGAGAGAAAGAGCCAAGGCTGATTACTCTCTTCCTCCCAGGATGAAAAATTGGAAAAAAAAAAAAAAAACGAACAATGGTGGAGTATTGCACCCTGCGACAGATGATGTCATCTGAGAGAAATGACGGGGTACTGATAACCCAGTACTAAAAGCAGGAAGCAAAGCCTGTTTGGGCAATGGGGAGTTACTGTGATGGATGCCACTGTCTTTAGCAATAGACCCCCCAAAAATCTGTATATGGATATATGGATACTTGAGGGAAAGCATAGGGCATGTGAAACCTTTCCTGATGTGTCACAGCATCCGTACCCAGGGCTTGCTGACCTAGGCTTCATGGGAAAAGATTTTCTGGTGTGTAATAGTAAATCCACTTAAAGAAACCTGGGTGTAGAAACCACTTGTTGCTCAATTAGGGCACAAAATATGGATTCCTTCCAGAAGTTCTGCATGTAGACTCCCTGAAATATAAGAGATTCCACCCAGGTCACAATCATCTCTACCTCTCTCAGTAGACTGACCCTGCAGGTCCTGACCTGCCCCTTGATATAGAACACAACTGTGATTTAGTTCAGCCTCATCTGAGACTAAAAAACCGACTGTCAGGTGACAAAAGGCAAAGGGAGCATATAAGGGCTGGCCAAAAATCCTGAATTTTCAAAACAACTTCCTAACAAGGGATTTCCACTGGCCATAGCTCTGCGGCATAGATTTACTACTATCCCAGCCAGTGGTGTATTTAGGGTTTGTGCTGCCCTAGGCCTGACTAAACTCGTGCATCCTCTAATTTAAATATGACCCACCCCTTCCTGTCAAGGCCACAACCCCTGCTAAGACCCGACCCGAAATTTTTGAGTGGGGACACTAGTTCTGAGGGACGGGGGGGTTTGGATCCCCTTAATTTGCATAGATTTCCTCTGACTTCCTATTTGGCTATGGGGCAGGAAGTGAAGGGAAATCTCTGCAATGGGACAGGGATGGTAAAAAATAAACTGACAGGGGCTCTAACCCTCCCTTATTCTATCCAAAATGAAAAAAAAAAAAAAAAGTGTTGCCTATAGTTCTACTTTAAGCACAAATTTCTGATAATTTTTTGGAGAGGACTAAGAAGATATAACTATGCCAATGGTGTTGCAGAAACATAGCACAGTGAGGAAGGTTTGTGCTCCAGGATGATAGGACAGTCAAAATTAAAAGCGCCGCCCCCCCTCCACAGTTGAGGAATGCCGGCCGCCCGCATACTGGAATCAGTGCGGCCACTTTATGGGGGCGCTAGACTAATTTTCCTCTCAGACCAGTCCGCCCCATATGACTGGCGCTACACTAACAGTGTAGTGCAAGCTGGCGGGGACTCTTTCCGTGCTTCCCCCCTGCAAAATGCTGCCCTAGGCCTGGGCCTTGTTGGCCTAGGCCAGGATACAGCGTTGGTCCCAGCACCCAAGGATTTATCTGTTTGTGACACATGAATAGCTAGATGCATGTCCAATGTTGGAGAAAAACCCTTCTGGACAGGAAGCCTCTTCCACTGAGCCCACTTTAATATAAGTATGGGAGAGATTATGGTGCTGGATCATCATTAGGCATTGAGACACTGAGTGGTAAAGAGAAGAAAACCAGGATAGCCCCGCTGCCCTACCATCGGTATACTCTAGTGGCAAAAACAATGTTATTCGAACCGTGACAAAATCTCTCAGATACACAAGGATTTGCATAGGGGTCAGATGACCCTTTTTAAACACTAGCCAGCCAACCTCTTGCAGGTTTCTGAGAACTCCCTCTGTATTCTGGACAGGGTTCTCTGTCTAGAGAGGGAGAGGATTGAAAAACCAACAAGCAAGCATGTAAGCTGCATAATATGTTGACCCATGTACGTCAGATTATGAGACAGCTCTAGGGAGCTAGAAATAGGCATCTCTCTGTGCAACAATAGTACTCGTCTTAAAATCACATCTGCTGGAATTGGAATTTCCATCCCCTGAGACAATAAGATTTGACATTGGTTAGCAGAACTTGGCTATTGTTGCTGGAGCAAAGGATTCCTCCTTGAAGGTGACAATGCCCAAACATGGCCTGAAGTGCTTGTCCTGAGGATCCGAGCATCCAAAACCAAAGCTGTACTCTCCTACCAGAAAAAGAGCAACCAGGTACCCATAAAATATGTATGGGTGGCACAATTTGAAAAAGGACCAGAAGCATCCTATCTTCTGGAAGTGAAGCTCTATGTTGAATTTTTGGTCTCTCTCTTTTCAAATCTTTCTGGACTCCAAGCCAGGACTGCAGGAGCAAACCTCTTTGGAGTTAGACACTGGGTTGTTGAACTGTAGTCTTTCAATTGGCAGACATTTACTTTGAGGCAGGAGACCAGACTAAACAAAATCCCAGCTCAGTGCCATCAGATGAAGCTTGCCCTTTAAGGAGGACAGTTTCAGCTCTCGCAATGCAGACACGATTTCTCACTTTTCAGAATTTTTCTTTAGGGTAGAATATTCTCCATCCCATCTTCCACTGAATTGGAAGAGTAGCAGGGGTTAAGGCAGGTTCACAGGCTGCAATTACAGATATACCTCCTAAAGGTCAACACCAACACAAAGTTATTACTAGCAGAAGCTGCACCCCCAAAGACACACCCAATCACCATGACTGAGTACACCCCTGAAAAACAGCACCCTCCAATGGCAACGCTATGCATCTGGCTAGACCCATGAAGGCCACAGCAACCAAATAGGCGATACCTTACGCTGGAAAACCTCTTCCTCATAAGTGTCTAATCTGACATCCTCCAGTGCAGGTAGAAGTGTCCTGGTTGGGGGTTTGAACTGAGAAACCCAGTGCTGTAAAGTAGAAGTGCCAACTACCAATGCACTTTGCTGCTCTGTCCTTCTGTTCAATTTTGCATCAGTCTTTTAGAACGAGCATAGATATCGTAAGGGAAAAATTGCAACACAATCATTTGGAAGAGTTAAAAACACTTCCATTGCAGGTACCACCGCAGGATCTTACATTTAGGCATTCTAACAGACTTATCAAACAGAAATAATCACCGCGCTACCATAGAGAAAAGCCCCCCAAACAAAATTGTGAAATTCTAACAGACTTACAAAAAGGAGGAAAAAAACCCTGCATACAGAATATTCCTCCTCCACATCTTCCTCTAAGGAATTATTTGAAGAGGTGAATTGGCCTAAGAAGAATCTGAGACCAAATGACTGGTTCTGGAAGGAAAAAAGCTGGACATAGGGAATCCTTGCACAGGGAGAGTTGCAAAGTTGCAACAAACCTCTTTAGAGTGTCTTGGCTACTTGTGACAACATGTTGTCATCATTCTCCATGGCTGCTTGAACAAAGCAGGAATTTATACAGGGTTTTGCCTGCCAAGGCATGAGCACCAAGGGCCCAGTTTATGGTGTGCATGATGCATGCAGATCTGGAGGAGCTTAAGAGCCCATTAGCTTCCCATACACCTGAAAGAGAAAAAAAAAACCGGGACAATCCAGTTAAAAGGTACCAGAAGGGAAGAAAATGCCCCCCTCCAGCTACTAACCTGCATAGATCAGTCACAGCATAAAAGGATTAGACTGCTGGCTGCACAAGGACCGGTCTCAGTAACAAATCCCTTCCAAACAGGAATACTGCTACTCAAGTAATGTAAGAACTTAAAAATATCCATCCCAATTCAAACTGCAGCTGCTGAAGTTTCCCAAGCTACCAAAAAAGACAATCTAATCGTTGTTTGTTTACTACGCAAGAAAAAAACCCTAAAGGGTTAACTGTTAAAGGAATATGGACATTGCAGCTTCCCACATCAGAGCACTGTGATCCTACCAGGTGGCTAGTGAACCAGACCCTGCCATACTGAAAGTAGACTATACTGAAAACACAGTTATGTTCAAGATAGAAAAAAACAAACAAACAAACAAACATTAAAATGTTGCAATGCACATCAAATCACACAGAGCATAGCCATCTCCATAGGTTTTTGTTTTATTTAAACAAAAGTGGAGCTACCCCTAACAGCCCACACAGTGTCTAGTCAATTGCCTTCTGCTGACCTCAAGCCACACATACTCATGTATCCTAGACCTCTTCTGCAAGGCAACCCGGATCCCTGAGGCAGGAATGTAGCTGCTGCATCCACAGTGGACACAGCTACCTCCTGATAGCATGGCAACTGGCCAACATAAATGCCCGACGATGGCTGGGCCCAAATCTATGCATTGATCCCCTGCAAGTGTGTGATATAACACCACCCCGCTGACAGCTGGGGAAAAAAAACTCCCAACATGATGAATCCTACAAGAACAAAGAAGGAACGAGGCCTCTGGCTCAGCCTCAAAATGTATGGGAATGGGGTCCTATAGGGTAGGAGTGAGGGTGGAACTAACAGGAGACATGCTGCCATGTAGTCTGCCAGTAAAATCTCAGACTGAAATCACCACTGCTCCAGCCAAATTACATTCTTACAAATAAGAGCATGAATATATATTTACTCTCTATAACACATGTAAATGTATTTCAAACCAATAACGTGAAATATGCAAATTTACAATGTAAGAAAATAAAAGTAGCGAAGAAACTCTCAATGTGTACTAAAATTACTTTATTACAGTTGATTTTTTTTTAAACATTTCCTTTGCTATGATACAAAGGATAATTACAAACAAAATATTACATAGGATTTCTCTCCTTTTCTGACAACTTGGTAACAGCTTTAAATGCACAATCTATACAATTAATACAGGTTATATAATATATTGTGAAACCAGAGGAATACCAGAATACTGACATTACACTGTACAAGAGACCTCACTGTACAAGACCCCAACAGGCAGTGGTGTGGATACACAGCACTGCAGATAAAATGCACACCCGCAGGAACTCATACCAGCAGAATATGGTGGAAAAGTGACTGGGAATTTCGTTGACCTATTTAGTTCCAGAAAGTTTTGCTGAAGACCTAATGCTATAAACAGAATCTTTCTGAAAAGAAAAAGACCCTCAGCTGTATTCCACATGGGGTGAACTTGCCAACTGCATATAAACCCATTCTATTCGTGCTGGTAAAAGGACAAGTGTATATAAAATGATTTAAAAGCAGCTGTTAAAATGTGTGCATGATATAACAAGGAACTGCTCTGAATGTTAAAAGCCAGACATTCATGCAAGTGCTTGAAATGTTACCCATGTAAGCAGATCAGACCATGTCATAAAGGCCTGACTCAAAACATGGAGCAGGTCTGGTAATTATAAAAATAGAACTGTATTTTTTTCCTGATGGGAAATTCCTGTGGCATGACTTACAATCACGGCCTTGAAAAAGGTTTTTGCTATGTGGAGAGGCAATAAGGCACGGCATTGGGGTTATTGATTATCAAGTGAACAAAGGTGTCATGCAGAATGGTGACACTGCTCGCTAAATATACTGGCTGCAGCCATCTCATGAACGTCCACTGAAACACATTTGTCTCTTACACATTAGCTAGCAAATGTTATGATAGCACATGGTTGACTTTAAAGCAAGCAGTGCTTACTTGTAGGTAAAGCAATCCTTGCATTTCTGCTACACAGAACAGATCCACTTTTTCAGATTTTTGCCAGGTAGACACTGCAGAAGTAGCTGTTAAAATATAGTTAAATATACCTGTGGCTTAGGCGCAATGCAGACAGCCACATAGAGGAGAAAAAGAAAACTGTATAAGGCATCCTAACCTTTCATTTCTGAAGATCATCAGAATTCCCTGTTCGGTTGGGATTTATCACCTCCCTGTGGGGTTAATAGCAGGGCTACTTTTTAAAATGTAATGCGATAACCAATTTCATTAGAAGATGTTGCTACAGGTGAAATTTCTAAATAAAAATGCTGGGTACCTGCATAAGGAAGATGCTTCTAAGTTATTGTGCACTGTGGGGCTTCTGAATTGGCAGTAAATTTAGCATTTTTTTTTTTAATGCAATCTCCTTTCATAAAATCTGCTGGCTCCTCCTCCACTAGTTCCTGTAAATCAAAAGGCAGCCCATGTGCAAAATAGAAGCGCTCAGCAAACAAATAACTGCTCCTAAGTTTCAGCTGAATTTGCACCCTAGAAATTACACTAAATGTACTTAATTTCATCCAGCTTTAAATGGCTGACATTTCAAATGCTTGATGAAAGTTCATCGAATATGATTTTGGTAACAAATAAACCTTAGGCACCGTTTGTTATCTTTCCCTGGTATCTGCGGGTGTGCATTCATATTCTCGCTGATTAAAATGGCATTATTAACCAAAAATGTCTTCACTAAATAAAAGGGGGGAGATGTTTGTTTCTTTGTTTAGATGTTGCAGACAGTGGGAGTGTACAGAGTAAAGTAAAAAAAAAAAAAAAATCAAACTTAAAAAATATATATTCTTGTAACTTCTACAAATAAATGTGCAAATAAAAATTCTGAAACATGCCGGGAGCAGGAAATGCAACAAGCATATATAATTAACATGATAGACTGTGGTTGGTTTGCAGTTTAATGCCGACAGAAGTGACAGGTATGCATTGCAAAGAAAATGGTTACATTTTAAATGTCCCCACCCTTTAGGCTACATTCACAATGGCAATTTAGGCCACTGCGAATTGTAGTGGCAGGAATCTTCTGATTCCTACTGCGGCTCCGAGCGGCTTGGTGAGGCCGCCTGTCCCATTCACTACAAGGACAGATTGCTGGCTGTGCAGACAGCCACAAATAGCTGCAGCTGCCAGTGACCTGTCATAGTGGACAGGGCCGTGACCCGCACCTAGCCGCTAAGAGTCACAGTGGAAAAGGAAGAATCCTGCGGCTATAATTTGCACCAGCCTAAATCACCGGAGCGAATGTAACCTTAGAGTCCTACAGCTACAAAAGTCACCCATGGCACAGCAATACTGATTTTTGTAAGAGACGACGATTGCGATCAAAGCATAATTTCTGTATTAGGAATAGAGAAAGACTAAAGGCTGCTTGGATTCAGCTGCTTGCCTCCTAACATGAGAAAAATTACTCAGGAACACTGACCTTCTGCATGGGTACATACATCTTGTAAGCTTGGAAACAGTGACTTTTTGTCACGAGGTTCGAAAGGAGACTGCATAAACCTTAAAGTAACATTCTACTTTAATTTCATGAGCAGGATAGAAGATGAATGGCAAGTGATACTAATAACTTCTATTTGCTGCAGATTAGATCTTTAAAAAAAAAAAAAAAAAAAAAAAAGAAGAGCACATAGCATTTTTATTTAGTCCCATTAAATTAAGTGATAATGTATACCTGCACTGTGCAGTATTTCTGATTTGCCTTTCTATTTGGAAAGGTTCACCAACTTACACTACATAATGGACAAATAAAAAAAAGAATAAAACTGCACAAATGCAATAACATAAATCACGATTGTATGTTACTGCATATGCATAGTTGTGAAAAGGTTCTAAAGCTGCATTACACTGTGTGTCATAGGAACACATGGCCAGCAGAGAACTGGATTATTTTCACACTAAAACAAAGCAGCAGAAAAATCCCCTTGATTTTCATCCACTGTTGGACCTTTAAAGTTAAGACCGTATGCTGTCATACAAGAGTGTGAAAATTGCCTGTGATGTCTGACACCTAGGCTGTTACTGTGGGTAGTGCTACTACACTCTCCTCTTATAGGACATAAGTATATTAGATTGGCTTATAAAAATATTGAAATAAAAGGCAGCCACTCCCTGCAGTTTATGATTTACCTTTAAGCTATTCAACTTACCACTGATAATGCATCACAAGGACCTACCTACAATGCCAATCAGAAAGTTCTTCCCTTTACGTAATTATAGGTAAATCTAAAAGGAGATTGTTCAATTGCACGGCAATGTACAACCATGTATAACCTAAACAATTTTACTAAATGACTTTTGCCCTTGCAGAAAAAGTTGAGGCTGTATTCATTGCAATGTATTCCTGGTGCATCTGTCAGCAATTTGGCAAATTTCGCCAGAGATGAGAAATAAAAAAAAAAACCTCTGAAAAAGGTCTGTGAGGGGAGGCTGTATTCAGTAGACAATGTTAGACATTTGTTAATATATATGTTAGACAATTCAAACGTCGTGTTTTTTTTTTTTTTTTCTCTGCCAATCTTTTTTTTCCCCTACACAATACAAGCAAGCGATTTTAAAATGTACAATATACACAAACCCACCCCTTTCCCCACCTCAGCTTTTGATATTGAACTCTTCACAAGCTCGATGCCACACAAATTTGGACTAGGCTGGTCCAGCGATAAATGTCTGTTATATGGCTGGCTGAAATGGGCACAGGGATCTCTTATAAATAGAATTCTTTCTCATGTTTAGCAACTTAAAAGTGTTAATAAAAAAGGCTCTAGCATTTACAATTTATTAAGTCAATATATCTTTGTGTATTTATGCACTAAATATTTTTTTTCTTAACATCGATTATTTACACCAGTGTCTTTGCTGCTCTCTCACCACCCACATATTCAACAGGAAGAATTCCTGCTGGGGAACTGGTGAAAGACCAAAATAAAAATAAAAAATAAACTAAAAAAAAGTGTGGTACTAAAAACAGAAATAAAACGAGACTTTATAAAACAAGCAACCTGGGGCTTTCTAGCCACCTAAGAACTACAGGTCTCAGCAGACCATTGCTAATGACATGCTTGCAGCTGTAAGTTCCTCTTACGGGTGACCTTAGGTTACCTATAGCAGTTTAAAACTGTCTTCATCTCAAAAATCCTTACACTTAAAATGTACTCTTAATCAAAAATACACTATAGCCTTTATTTGATAAAGCACAGAGCAAAGTGCCTTGATGCAAAGCAGCCAATCAAAATTCATCTTTCATTATCTCTTATTACTCTGACCTGCTGAGTTCATATTGGCTCCTTAGAACTTCTACAAAACATTGCTCTTTGAAAATAAATAAAGCCATTATAAAGCTGCCCTAGAAAAAACAAATTAAAAATACAACTAAAAGCAAACGTTTTTTTTTTTTAGTTTTGGATAAAGTGGAGATGGATTAGAGCACCTGTCAGTTTTTATTGCAGTCTGTGCTCCCATTACAGAGATTCACCCTCTCCATTTGTCCCGTTTACCATTATGATTTAAAGTGAAAGTAATAGAAAATACCACACTTTGGGTTGTCCCCTGAAAAGTAATAGAGGAGAAATCTCCTAATGGGGACACTAGTTTTAGTGACCTGGAGGCCCCCAAGGGAATCCCCTAATTTGCAGGGATTTCCTCTCACATCCTGTTTGGCTACGGGACAAGAAGTGAAGGGAAATCTCCCCAATGGGCCACAGATGGCAAAAATTAAACTGACAGGGGTTGCTATAATCCTCTTACTCTATCCAAAATTTAAAAAAAGGTTTTGCCTATTGTTCTACTTTAAGAATTACCTACCTCAAATTAACAGGTGGGGGAGTTGCAACCTATGCCATCTTTTCTCAAATTATTATTGTTATTTTTTTAATATTACATACAAACAAATCCCACAGCATCAACAGGAAGCATGTGGACAACCTCTTGAAATAGATGTGATTAGTATTTAAGACTGGTCTTGAAAAATTCTGTTTTCTTAACTTGGTAGATTAGTGTTGAATGGTATCAAGAGAATAGGAATGTTTTTTCACTTCATACCGCATACAAGACGAAAGTTTGCACGGTTTAAACCAATACAAAAAAAGGAAAAAAAAAAAAAAAAAAACCCTCACCAAATTAATATAAAACTTCTGTATTTCTCAAACATGGCTTGATTCCTAGCTTTCAATGCAAGTGAAGTACCACTTTTTTTCTTACATTATCCTAGGATTAAAAAGTGCAACGTTATCAAGCCAAATCATGCAAAAGCTGCATACAAGCCAACCACTTCCCTACTGAGCACATTCTCATTCACAAGCTGAGTCTAAGCCCTCATTGCACACAGGACATTTTAAACACAGCTTTTAGAGGTGTTGATTTTTTTTTTTTTTCTTGGCCTCTAAACACCCTTCAATGTTAGCCTGTGTCAATGCACACGTAGGCTTTTACAAGTGTTTAGATGCAGGATCGTTTAGAGCAGGGATATGCAATTAGCGGACCTCCAGCTGTTGCAGAACTACAAGTCCCACGAGACATAGCAAGACTCTGACAGCCACAAGCATGACACCCAGAGGCAGAGGCAGAGGCATGATGGGACTTGTAGTTTTGCAACAGTTGAAGGTCCGCTAATTGCATATCCCTGGTTTAGAGGCAGAAAAAACAAACCCCAGAACCAAGTGCTTTCAGGAGAAGAGTTTTTTACCGCTAAAAAAAGCCTGATGCGTGTAAACACATCTAAATGTGCATTAATGCTAGGCGTGTTAGCCGCTCAAGCATTCATTCAGTTCAATGAATAGAATATTCTGGCCGATTAAATGAATGAATGCACAAGCGCTTGATGCGCTCAAATACACCTAAACGCGTTTGCAAAAAGCTGGCTTTAGGCGAGTTCGACGCTGCTTTTCTCCTGGCATTTAGAAGAGCTGGGTAAGCGCCCAATGTGCATGGGGCCTAAATTGGCACATCTAGCAAAGGTAGCATAATGTGGCATCATTAGACATATATATTTGGTGGGATATCTGGTTGTTGGCACATAATTACTGCACAGGGGTAGACATGAATTATCATCATTTAGGGTCTAATCACACTTGTACATGTTTCTGCAGTTAAATGCATAAATTGTAATGCATGAAGAAAGCAGAATCCCAATATTTCCTATGTGGCTGTTTCTCATCTATGTACTCCATCAAAATAGTTTTTTAAAGGGAAACTATAAAGGGCCCCTTCACACCTATGTTTGCGCATTACCACGTGTGCTGCAACAGGTGCGCATAGCTGTGAATCAGTCCTAAAGGGCTAGCCTTCTTTATATACTCGTGCTCCCAGCTATTTCCCCTGCAGCCACTAAAAAGTAAAATAAAGGAGTCAAACACTGCTTGTCCATTATCCATAAACCACAGGAAAATGAGAGCGAAAAAAAAACCTGAATAGCAGAGGCAGATACTGTATATGAATATCTGATCCTTCAACTGATTTTAGAGAGGAATTCCAGGAAATAAAAAAAAAAAAAAAAAAAAAAAAACTGCTGGGTTACAGATAGTTACATTTCAGGAAGTCTATGCTACCTACTTAATCTCTGCCTGTTATTTATAATTTAGATCTTTATACGAGTGTCAACAGTATAGCTCTCAGTATAATTCTGGTGCTTTGACAGGAGACTTGTGGCTCTCCTACACAGCAGCCATCCAGTCATTTGCCAGCTCCTCCTCTTCTCAATTACAGAACACTCCATTCTGTGAACCCATTCAAAAAAACAAAACCTGTTCAGAGAATCGACAGGAAGAGAAGGGGCACCAGTGCAGCTTGTGTGGAGGAAAGCAGTAAGTCTGCAGTCAGAGAGCTGGAAGGATAGAAAAAGTTATACTATAGGTGCTCAATGAAAAGCTAAATTGTAAAAGAACAGGCAGAAAACCAGCAGGCAGCATATACCTCCTGAGATTTACCTAATTGTGACCCAACACTGTTTTTTTCCTTTCTTTTTGAAAATGTCAGGTGACCATACAAAACATACCATGTTAAACAATGTCAGAAGAGAGCATCGTCTTATTTCGAGACTTCTTAGCAATTTGCATCAACCAGGTAAAGATAATTAATGCAGCACAATTTCACTCTGCAAGATCGTCCTGTCCTATGCAGGAAAGCAAGGTTTCCCACATATATATATAATCCTGGTTGAATATAACACTACGGATTACGTTTGAAAGTAAATATGTATGCACAACTTACTGTAGTGAATAATTCTGATGTGTATCTATGGATGGGGTACATTTAGTCCATCTATAGCGGCATTAAAACTGATTTGCAGCTAGGTATAGATCTCTTATTCACCAATTTACTATTTTGCTAAAATAATCTTTAAAATCAGATGACTTCCTAACAGCTGCATGACTGTTAATAGAGGCAGTCTCTGGTCAGCCTAGAAGAACCTTTTACCGGGATTAATGAAGCCCTGCATAATTCAAACAAATCTAAAACTATAGCTACCAATAAATTAGAGGATATTGAAAATTCCGTTGTTTGGCAGCCACATTCACTATCCAGTGCAAAGGTCATGAACAAAGCCAAAGCACTGGAATGTAGTCAGGCTTATCACTGCAGTTGTTTGAAAGTTTACAAGTGGAAAATTTTCTGCTAATTGGATTTGGCTTTCCTGAGGCTATGATCAACCAGAAAAATTAACCAGGATATCACAGTACACAGAGGCAGCGGCAAGAAGGAAAAGCATGGGACTGGCAAACACCTCTTCCCCCCTAAAATGTAATGCAGTCTATAAGGTCTTTAGGTTGGTATGTTAAACTGAACTTTACCAGAGTGGCTGTATATGTACAAGCCATACTGTGCACTAAAGCGTTGATATCATGGGCCAAATATGCAATTGATGAAGATACTGAAATTATTAGTTACCCAGTGTATACAGTGGCTAAAAAAAGTATGTAAACCACTTGAAATGAATGTTTTTTCTGCAGTAATTTGCCATAACGTGATCTAAGCCTCATCTATGTCACAATAACAATGTACTTAAGCTGATAACACAATTCTAATGTCTCATATTTTTATTGAACACACCCATTAACTTTTACAGGGTGAAGAAAAAGTAAGTGAATCCATAGACTAAGTATGTAGTCTGGAGTCTGTAGTATGGAGTCAGTAGTTTGCACACTTGGAGTCCACTTATTGAAAGGAGTTTGGATGTGTGGTTTAGAGCCATTTTGATTGATAAACGACACAGAAAATGTAAGATTGCTGTTCATAAGAAGCATCAGCTGATGTGAACCATACCTCCCAAAAAACAGCACTCTGAAGACACACAGCGCAAAAAGGGCACAGCTTACCAACATCAAAACATAATCCCAACAGTGAAGTATGGTGGAGGGAACGTTATGATTTGGGCTTGCTTCACTGTCTCAAGGCCTACACCACACCCCTTGCCATCATCGAGGGGGAAATGAATTCCCAAGTTCACCAAAATATTCTACAGGATTGTCAGGGTGACTGTCTGCCAGCTGAAACTTAGTAGATGTTGGGTGATGCATCAGGATAATGACTCTAAGCATTAAAGTAAATCCACCACAAACCGGCCTCAGAAAAAGAAAATGCACCTTTTGGAGTGGCTCAGACCTTAACCCCATAAAGATGCTGTGGAATGACCTCAGGAGAACCATCGACACAGACATTGTATAAATGTGTCTGAGCTGAAGCAGTTTTGTAAAGATGAATGCTCGAAAATTCCTCCTGCAAGTCTGGTCCAGAACTATTGAAAGCGCTTGAAGTCATTGCTGCCAAAAGGAGGTTCCACCAGCTATAAACTCCATGTGTTCACTTACTTTTTCCTCCAGCATTGTGAAAGTTTAATGAGCGTGTTCAATAAAGACATGAGAAATTCGAATTGTTCGTGTGCTTTCAGTTTAGGTACATTGGGTTTGTCTATTGTTGTGACTTAGATGAGGATCAGCTCACATTGTATGGCAAACTATTGCAAAAAACAGTTAAATCCAAGGGATTCACATATTTTTTTTTGCCACTTTACATCTACTGGCACCCTAAATTTAGGGATGGCCAAATCAGAACTGGGAACCCGTTCAAACATTCTAAATTAGGCTGGCCATAGATGGATCGAAATCTGGCCAGTTCAGCAGGGAACAGCCAATAGTCAAGCAATGTTTGGGCCCTTTCTGTTCACCAAAAGTTGATTGTTCCATCAACTTCTGTCGAACGTACACATTGGAAAACCTGCTACAGCCGCCGATCACGGTGTATTGTTCTGACAGCGCCGGATCCTGCTGTCAGAATACAATGTCCCAAGCAGAGAGAAAAGGGGGAGGTTGAATTTCTCCATTCACCTCGTTTGTGTGGACAGAGGAAACAGTTTTTGTTTTCTATTCACAAACAGAAAAAAAAAAAAAATCATCTATGGCCAGCTTCAGATAAAAAGAAAACTGTAGCCCAGTGTATTAGTACAATATGCAACAGATATGGTGTAAAGTGCAGTAACCCATAGCAATCTATCAGATTTCAGTAAAATAAGTAAAGGATGCTTTGTGACTGGTTATTATGGGCTCTAGCATTTTACAGTTTGCCTTATTCTGATCCATTTAAAAGTTTTGCCAGTCTGCCAAGTATAGACCTTAGGATTTATTAAAGGAGTCATTTTTACCATGGTCTATGTTCACTTCTAACAAAATATCAGGGTCAGGGGAAGTTTATGTTTTTTTTTAGACTTCAATAAAAATGATTCAGCATATGCAAAAACCACCGGGATAATGTGTGAACTACTCCTTTATTAAATCAGCTTTATTGTAAGGGGAATTAAACTTCCGATTTCTTTCATCAGTGTGGCGCTATGCCAGAATATCCACCCTGCAGTAAATATAATCCTGAACTGTTTTTCACAAACTCGTGGGTGTCCAGGTGGCAAACAGGGATAGCACAGTAGAGAAAGCACCAGTCCTATAAACGATGCTAAGATTCTGTTGGCTTTGTACATGAATAAATGATGTTTTGAAATCTCACATCATTCCTTTATCTGGCAGGTTTATTTTGTCAAGAAGAGAGCTTCTTTAACTTCTGGAGTGCTGGTGGCTCCTGTTCTCTCCTAGTGCATTAAAAGTTATTCATACACTAAGCCCACTTTAAGCAAATAGTCAATTTATAAACTTGGGTAAGGACATATATCCTAAGATGTAAATCTAATATTTATCATGATTTTTCTGTGCAGATGGATATACAAGACAGATCCATTATGGCATGAAAGCAGCTGTATACTGTAGTGCCTCTTTGCTGCATGCACAATTTTTTGAACGTTGTAAAGTGCTGGGCAGCCCAATTAAATTAACGGGCTGCCCTCATGCAATATGCATCAACACGCACATTTAATGCAACGCACTGAACCGGGTTTCTGTGAATGGGCCCTGAAAAGCACCTACACACATCCAAAGCATTCTATTCACTGTTCAGTTTACTTTTCAGAACCCCCCCCCCCATGAATAAATTATGGCTATCAGCTCCCCAATTACCGTGTTGGTACAACATCAGGCAAATCATTACTAAGGGTTAGATATTTGCTCAGGTCTGAAATAAAGGTAAAAAGCCAAAAACATGCCATCATATTGAGCAAACGGTGTACAAACATTTACTAAAGCAGAGGTTAAGGGTTGAAGTACAAACGTAAGCACTTTTAGTTGTTGAAAAATCTAATTCTGACATATGAAGATACTTTAAAGGTGGAGCCCCTTTTTAAAGAAATAAGGCAGGCCATAGACTGTGCGAATTTCTTTCCTGAACCATGGGTTGCGGGAAAGAAATTTGCACAATTCCCCATAAACACAGACAATGCTGACAGGAGAATCCCTCCTGCCAAGACATTGTATTCGCCCAGTGGGGAGAGCCATCCCCGCCAGGAGAAGTCAGTGATTGTTAGTGGCTATAGTATGTGCTAGCGATAACAGCAGGTAAAATCTGGCAGGCTGGTTGTACCCAAGTTGATTGGTCAACTTGATACATTCAGCCTGCCCATATGCGGTACCCATCTCAGCCGGTTCCTGCTGAACTGGCCCCAGATTTGAACTGTCTATAGCTGGCCTAACTAGAGGTCTATTTTGATTCTCTGGCAATGTGGCAGATAGATTTGGATTGGGACAAAACATTTCACCCTTCCTTTAAAAGGACCAGTGTCATAAATTTAAAATTTTCACATAAGCCATGAAAAACCTAATTAAAAAAAAAAAAAAAAATATATATATATATATATATATATATATATATATATATATATATATATATATATATATATATATATATATATATTTATACACTTACGTAGCGCTGGAAAAAGTGAACCAGCAACTTCAAAAAACAAAGCAATTAATATGCCATGAAAAAAAGTATTTGATCACAAGCTGAAATAATTAACAGATGCTCGCTCAAGAAAAACAAAACAAAAAAATAAAAGCTTGCAAATCAAACTGCTCCCAGCTGAAAATGGGTTTTATACTGTAGTGAAAAGGGAAATCCAATACAGGATGTGTGTGCAAGATAAACATTTGTTGTTTAAACGTTCATTGAAATAAAATGCTCTATTGTTTTACTAATGCCTCCCAAAAATATTAACAATGATCAGGTAGCTAATGTGTATGACACAGCCAGTTTGCTTAATGTAGTGAGTATAAAATTAAGAAAAAAGCAGCATACTAATATCAATAGAACGATACGTTCTGAACCTTAATTACCCCAATATTCTCCCAAATGGAAAAATATTGACTTACTCAAACACTTTGTTTTGTTTTAATATGTAATGCTGCTTGTATAGAGGAAGATTTGTTCTAACTGAATTGCTAAAGCAGGACTATAAGTGGTACAGCCAAACCCCATGGATACGAACAGCTATTGTGGACTGAGATGACATAGGACCTCAGGACCCAAATTAAAAATAGCCCTTGCCGCAAATCCACAGTTTTTACAATTGGTGGACCACTTTAACCCTTCAAGCATTAGTGCAAATGCACAAGGGAACACATAATGCATATTTCTATTTTCTAAGTCCTCGGAACATACCCAGAACACGCATTCTGGCATCCCATGCTTTCCATATCTGACCCGCCTGCACAATTTCAGATCTGTCCCCAAGTTCAGCAGGATTCGACTTCCTGCTATTGGCACTAACAATAGCACCTAAAGAATTAAGAAAGCATTGAACTAAAATAGCACAATTCTCAAATGTAAAAACATACTTGGCTCACATACAGCTGAACATGTGGCATGACATCACTCATGTCTTGTGCTGAAAGTACTCAAAGTACTAACAAATACAAGAATATAGGTAATTTGACAGCTGCTGACTGTAACAGGAATGCCCCTTAGCAGCACACCTACCAGTGCAATGGCAACCAGAGAACAAAATGGATGGCTGTTTGTGGCAAGATCAAGATATGTAAATTCAAAACTAGAAAAAAAAAAAAAAAAAACTAAAAGTGGCATTAAACAAAGCTTTACCGCTAGTCTCTTGTACCTGCTGGGAAGTTCTCGCATACAGAAAGCATGACATCCATAAAATAAACCACTACAATAGCACAAATGCTGTCTGCAAACAATGCTGAAATATATTCCTCATATTAAGCACGCCGATAAAGCCCGAAAAAGATTATTCATCGCTGCGCTCCAGCCAGGTACATCAGAATGCAACAAAAAGCTGCAACTAAAATCCGCAGATTACTCAGCCATTTAGTTTGACACGTGGCACACACTGATTGCCAATATTCTGTGGTAGCCTTGAATAGACACAAAAGTGCACAGTTTTCGCATGAAAAGATATCCAAGTAAGAAGGTAGTGCTGGTTTGCCTTAACCACATTAACATGCACGGTTAATGCAGAATACTTTGAAAATCCCTGTTAACCAGCACATTCTTCTAACAATAGAACCTGATTAGAACATTTTTGGCCTAACTGCAGATAACGTAGTTTGATAAGCAAGAAATATTTGAACCTATTCAGTGATGGTTATGACCTTTGTAATAAGATAACAGGTTACTAAAAACCCAAATGGGTTAACCACTCACACAACAGAAAAAAAAAAAAAAACAACCTTAATGACTTCATGAGAGTTAGAAAAGACAATGCCCTAAAGGAGTGTAGTGATGGACATTTAGAGCCAGGGAATGTACCAAGTGCCCACGGTATGGATACACTTTCCAAATATAAACCTATGTGTCTTGCTTTGTACGAGTAATGCAGCTTCACCAACCACTTTCAAACTATAGCCACCTTCAACACAAAACCACATACTTTACTTTCTCCCTCTCACTTATCTGTATTATAAACCCAGCAGCCAATGCAATCATACACTAGATACACACATACATCAAACCCTGTACAAACTGATTAAAATACAGCATGTGTAGGAAGCCTTATTTTTGCAGCTGCTCAGTACCATTGAGGAAGCTGCTGTGAGGACATCTGTAGGCAGTTTATGTTGAATGGTCAAAAGAAATGGCCATTAAGTTCTTCTTGCAGTTATGTATAAGACATGTGTGAACCATTGGATATCTGTGAAGTAACACTTGTGCTCCTGCTCATTCCCTGCTCTGTCCGTCCCCCAGAAGCTGTCCGCCTCAGAGCCTGGGGGCTGTTGCGGACCCCCATTGTACTACCACGAGGGACACCTTGCACAGACCCGGAGGGATGACCCCATGGTTGGGGCCCACCTTGCATTGGGTGGCCCCAGGCTTGTGGTGGGCCTCCCATGGGGTGACCCCAATGAGGTCCAGGGCCTCCAGTGGGATTGTGGGACCAGCCAGAAGCTCCCGGGTAGCTGTGGCTGAACGCCTCGGGGGAGAGATTGGAAAGTATCATGTTGCTAAAGCCTAGTCTCATGCTTTCAGAGTCAAATGCTTCTATTTCACGAGCTTGACGTTCAAGGAGGCTTCGTATTCGCTCGGTTCTCTCATTCTGAAGAGCCAGCATCTCTTCTTCAATCTAGAAAAAAAGAGGAATCAAACCAAGTAAGAATTTTAGAATATGCACAAAGGTACACAAACTTGTTTCTATAATGTCTCATGCACAAATGCCAAACATTTACATTTCATGCAACACTGTCATTTACTGAACTTCACAGACTGCAAAATGGAAAACTGCACATGTGGCATGTGAGAACATTTGGGCACCTTTCTATTTCAGTCACTGGTTTCAACAGTTTAAAATGCTTATTACAACAAGTTTAAACTGCCTAAACAGCTTATTAGGCCTTAATCAAGTAATGTGAAAACAATTCAGGAGTTTAATTCTCTGTTCCTTGAATGTCTTATGTTGTTGTGTTTGAATTTATTTACACAGTGAGCATCTGAAAAAAAAAGAAAAAAAAAAAAAAGTAGGGGATATTTTAATGTTTCTTGCTGTGATTTCTATTTGGAATGCCCAAAACAGAAGTTAATCATTGTCCAGTATGTAAAAATCAAAATGCAGATTCTCTGCACAGGACCTCTATAAACTTATCTGTCACAGCAGCAGTTGTTACTGTACAACACAGCTTGCAAACAATAGGATTTTTATAACAGCTTACCTGTAAAATCCTTTTCTTGCAGTACATCATGGGACACAGAGCACCATAGTAATCACTTTGTGGGGTATAAAAGCACCTTCAGGTGATGGACACTGGTATACCCAATACAGGAAGTTCACTCCCTATATAACCCCTCCTCCTATCAGGAGTACCTCAGTTTTTGAAGCAATATATACTTAAACCCCATGTGTCCCATGATGTACTCCAAGAAAAGGATTTTACAGGTAAGCTGTTATAAAAATCCTATTTTCTTTATTGTACATCACTGGACACAGTGCACCATAGTAATCACTATGTGGGATGTCCCATAGCAATGCTATTTGAGGGAAGGGAGAGGCAACCCGTAGGGCACGCCCAGACTTGAGGACTTGTACTGCTGCCTGCAGCACACTGCGCCCAAAGGCGATATCCTCATGCCTCCTTACATCCACCTGATAAAATTTGGTGAATGTATGTACTGAAGACCAGGTTGCAACCTTACAGATCTGAGCCATGGAGGACTGGTGACACACTGCCCAAGAAGCACTAACCGACCTGGTAGAGTGCACTTTGACTTGAAAGGGTGGAATCTTACCCCTTAAATCATAAGTCTGAATGTTAACCTGCCAAATCCACTTAGCGACAGTGGATTTCGATGCTGCCTGTCCTATCTTAGGACCCTCTGGCAGAATAAATAAGAAATCAGTCTTCCTAATCTGAGTAGTCGTCTTTAGATAGACTTTGACTGCTCTCACCACATCGAGACAATGTAGTGACTTCTCTTCCCTGGAACATGGTTTTGGGGAAAAAAAATGGCAGGATAATATCTTGGTTCAGGTGGAAACCTGAGACCACTTTTGGCAAAAAATCTGGACGAGGGCGCAACACCACTCTGTCCTCATAAATAATCAAGTATGGCTCTTTACAAAAGCGAGCAGCCAATTTCAAAACCCTCCTTGCTGAGGATATAGCAACCAAGAACACTAGCTTCCTTGTCAGAAGGACTAAGGGAATATGCTCTATTGGTTCAAATGGCTGTTTTTGTAACACTGACAAAACTAAGTTCAAGTCCCAAGAGCTTAAAGGTGATTTAACTGGCGGATTAATCCGCATCACCCCTTGCATAAAACCCCGGACTAAAGAATGTGTAGCAAGCAGTCTTTGAAATAAGAAACTTGGCCTTTAATAGTACTCAAGGCAAACTTCATCTCTACCCCTAATTGTAGAAAGGCAAGAATTCTGCCTATGATACATATCCGAGGGTGCCAACCCTTGGATTCACACCAGGAAACATAAGCCCTCCAGACTCTATAATATATAGTTCTGGAAGCTGGCTTCCTTGCATTAATCAAAGTAGAGATAACTGACCCGGAAAGTCCACGTTTCTTCAGAATGTGGGATTCAATAGCCAAGCCATTAAATTTAGCGTTCGTAAGGTAGGATGGAATTTCGGCCCCTGTGAGAGTAGGTCTGGCCGTAGTGGAAGGGACCATGGATCCTCCACCGCCATCTTTACGATTTCTGCATACCATGACCTTCTGGGCCATGCTGGTGCTACCAGAATTACCGGCTTTCTTTCCAGCTTGATCTTGCAAAGAAGTTGTGGCAGTAACTGAATAGGGAGAAATGCATAGATCAGTGACAACTGATCCCACGGGGTCACCAACGCATCTGTTCCGCATGCGAGTGGATCCCTTGTCCTGGACACAAAGTTGACAAACTTCATGTTGAATCTGGACGCCAGAAGATCTGCGTCCGGAGCAAACAGCCCAAAAGATGTTGGAGTGAAGGGACCATTCCCCCGGGAATAACTGCTGGCGACTCAAGTAGTCCACCTGCCAATTCTCTACTCCCGGAATGAAGACTGCCGATAGGCACGGAACATTTCTTTCTGCCCAAGTTAGAATATAGTTCACCTCTACCTGCGCTGCAAGACTCTTGGTGCCCCCTTGGTGATTGAACTTGACAGGAAAATCCCGTAACCTGAAAGTCCAGGCCTTTAGAGCCAGACGCACTGCCCGAATCTCTAGGATGTTGATGGGCAAGGCTCTTTTGGTTCTTGACCACTGTCCCTGGACAGTTGTCTTTTCTAGTACTGCTCCCCAGCCTGAAAGGCTGGCATCTGTCTTACCATTTTTCCAGTTAACTGGTCTGAAGGATCTTCCTTTCAAGCAGATTCTGGGTTAGTAACCACCAACTGAGGCTTTGGGACACCATTGGGGGTAGCCACATTGGCAAGTCTAAAGCTTGAATCGTTTTGTTACAAGCAGACAGGATACTGTTTTGCAACAGTCTTGAATGGAACTGGGCATAGGGAACAGCTTCGAATGAAGCCACCATCTTTCCTAACAACCTCATGCAAAGGCGAATGGAGGGATCTCCTTTTGACCTGACCATCCGCACCAGCTCTTATGGAGTTGATCACCCTTTTCTGGGCTGTGTCTATGATCAGACCCAAGTACTCCAGCCTTTTTAGCGGTTTTAAGGAAGACTTCTCTAGGTTGAGAATCCAACCCAGACTTTCCAGGTAACTAGTTGTAATGCGCACGCTTTGCTCCAAACGAGCCACCGACTGGTCTATTAGTAAAAGATTGTCTAGGTACGCCAAGACTGTTATGCCCTGTGCCCTTAACCTGGCTAGAGGTGGGGCTAGGACTTTTGTAAACACCCGGGGTGCTGTAGCCAGCCCGAAGGGCAAGGCTAAAGACTGGAAATGCTGCTGTTCTACTTCGAACCAAAGAAACCTTTGGTGAGCAGGAAATATAGGGACATGCAGATATGCATCCCTGATGTCAATAGACGCCAGAGGTTCTCCTCCTAATAGGATAGACACCACTGACCTGATCGATTCCATTCGAAAGGAGCAGATCTTCAGGAACTGATTTAGATTCTTTAGATCTAGAATGGGTCTGACATCTCCATTTGGTTTTGGTACCATAAAGAGGTTTGAATAAAACCCCAAACCTTGCTCTTCTATGGGGATTTGGTATGATCACACCTTGAGCCAGTAATCTGTCTAGTGCCCGGAACAGAGATTGCCTTTTCCCTGGATCTTTGGGAACGTTTGACCTCAGAAAACGAGACGGTGGAAACTCCCAAAATTCTAGTTTGTACACTAGGGACACCGTGGAGATGACCAATCTGTCCTGAATTTCCTCTTGCCAGACTTCTGAGTATTGCAGAAGTCTTCCCCCCACCACTCTGGCAAGGGGGGCGCGCCCCTGCATGATGAGGCTTTGGAATTCTGCTTTGCAGGTTTCTGCCCCAGGACTTCATTTTTGTGCCTGGGCCTGGCCCTGAGGCTTTCTTCTAGAGTCTGATGGCAGAGGCCGTCGCCACTGCCTAGAGGCGGATGCCCCTGGCGCAGGAGAAAGAGTCCGCTTAAATGAAGGGCGTTTATACTTTCTTTTGACTGGCAAAAGAGTACTTTTCTCACTAGAAATCATTTGGATGTATTTATCCAAATCATCCCCAAATAGCCGATCCCCCATGAAAAGGAAAACCAGTCAGGAGCCTTTTGCATGGTGCTTCAGCTGACCAACTTTTTAACCACAGGATCCTATGCATGTGTACTAGCACAAGCGCAAGGTGGGACGCCTGGTGAATAGACTCTTAGACACTGGCAAAAAAACTGAGGTACTCCTGGTAGGAGGGGTTATATAGGGAGTGAACTTTCTGTATTGGTTGTACCAGTGTCACCTGAAGGTGCCTATATACCCCACATAGTGATTACTATGGTGCTCCGTGTCCCATGATGTACGATAAAGAAACATAGCCTGCATGGTACAGCCAAAAGAAGGAACCCCTACATCTGACCTCATCACAAAAAAACATCAAAATTGTCGCTTTTGTCTACACTGTTGACTTCATGATGGGACAAAGTAGTACTTTGTCCCATCTTCCCAGGTGCCCTGTAACACAAGCTGCAATGCCAGACAGGATGCCCTACCTTTGGTGCCTGACCACCTAAAACGTGCAGCTAGCAAGAAGATGTCTGCTTTGCAGTGCCTGTCTTAAAGCGGAGTTCCAGTCATTTTTGTGTTTATTAAAAAAGTCAGCAGCTATAAAAATAGGATTTTTTATAACAGCTTTCCTGTAAAATCCTTTTCTTTGAAGTACATCATGGGGCACAGAGCCATAGTAGTTACTATGTGGGTTATAGGCCATCTTCAGGTGATGGACACTGGCAAACCCTGAGACAAAAAGTGCACTCCAATACTCTTCTTGCAGAAGATATGGCAACCAAGAAAATTATTTTCCTGGTCAAGAGGACCAAGGGAATATCTCGTGTTGGCTCAAGAGGCTGTTTTTGTAATGCCGACAGGACTAAAATTTAAGTCCCAAGAGTTCAGGGGTAACCTAACTGGAGAATTAATCCGCGTTACCCCCTAAATAAAGTTACGAACCAGAGCGTGTGAAGCAAGTGGTCGCTGAAACAACACTGATAAGGCCGACACCTGGCCTTTGATAGTACTCAAGGTCAGCTTAATTTCTAATCCCATCTGTAGGTATTAAAGGATCCTTCTTATGACATATTTCCTGGGGTGCCAACCCCTGGATTCACACCAGGAAACATATGCCTTCCAGACTCTATAATATATGACTCTGGAGGCCAGCTTCCTAGCATTAACCAAAGTAGAAACTACTGAAGCTGACAGCCCATGGTCTTTGAGAATGTGGGTCTCAATAGCCAAACCATTAAATTTAGCGTTTGTAAGGTAGGATACCGGACCCTGCGAGGGAAGGTCTGGCCACAGTGGCATGGTCCAAGGGTCCCCTACCGCCATCTTTACGATCTCGGCAAACCAAGATCTCCTGGGCCACAAGAATCATTTCCTTCCCTTCTTGCTTGATCCTGCGAAGAAGGTGCGGAAGCAGCAGAACAGGAGGGAATGCATAGATCAGTGAAAAATGATCCCATGGAAAAACCAAGGCATCTCTTCTGTATGCCATCGGATCCCTTGTCCTTGACACAAAGTTTTCGATCTTGTTGTTGAACCTGGACGCAAACAGATCCACGTCCAGAACTCCCCATCTTTGACATATTGACAGGAAGATGCCGGGGTGATGGGACCATTCTCCTGGGAACAATTGTTGGTGACTCAAGTAGTCCACCTGCCAATTCTCTGCCAATAGGCAAGAAATGTTGTTTTCTGCTCAAGATAAAATATGATTCACCTCTCTCTGGGTCGCACGACTTCTCGTTCCCCCTTGGTGATTGATATAGGCCACTGCTGTGGCATTGTCGGATTGGATCCTGACAGGACAACTCCGTAGTCTGAGCGTCCAGGCCTCTAGGGCCAGGCGTACTCCCCGAATCTCTAGAATATTGATGGGCAAGGTCATCTCTGATTTGGACCATTTCCTTTGGACAGACGCTTCTTCCAGGACTGCTCCTCCCGGCCCAGAAGGCTGGCATCTGTTACCACCTTCCAGGTAACTGGTAGAAAGAATTTTCCTTTTTGAAGATTCTTGGATATCGACCCCCAACTGAAGCTCTGACGCAATGCGGGGGATAAACGCATTGGGAAGTCCAGAGCTTGAACCTTCTTGTTCCAAGTTGACAGGATACTGTTTAGCAGCAGTCTTGAATGAAACTGGAAACTGCGCATAAGGAACGGCCTCAAAAGAAGCCACCATCTTTCCCAATAATTTCATGCAAAGTCGAATAGAAGGATTCTTCTTTGTCTTGACCAACTGAATAAGATCCTTTATGGAACTGATCCTTTCCTGGGGCAAAAATACCTTCTTCTGAACTGTATCTATGATCAGCCCCAAGTACTGCAATCTCCTTCATGGTTTTAAGGAGGATTTCTCTAGGTTGAGAATCCAACCTAGGTAGTCCAGGTAGCTGACCAAACTTTGGTTTAAGTGGGCTACCGACTGATCTATCAAGAGTAGATCATCCAAGTAGGCTAGTATCGTCATACCTTGAGCCCTTTAGCCTGGCTAAAGGAGGATCCAGGACCTTTGTAAATACTCGAGGTGCAGTAGCTAGACCGAACGGCAGAGCTACACACTGAAAACGAAGATTCTCTACCTTGAAGCGTAGAAATTTCTGGTGAATGGGGAAAATCAGAACATGGAGATAAGCATCCTTGATGTCGATTGACGCCAGAATATCTCCCCCTTGTAGGATGGAGACTACTGATCGGATTGACTCCATGCGAAAAGAACGGATATTCAAAAACTGATTTAGATCTTCAAAATCAAAAATGGGTCTGACATTCCCGGTTGGTTTTGGAACCGTGAAAAAGTTTGAATAAAACCCTAATCCTTGCTCTTCCAAGGGGACCACCAATATCACTCTTTGAGACAAGAGATGACCCAAAGCTAGAAAGAGAGACTTCTTTTTCACTGGATCTCTGGGAACGCTTGACCTGAGAAAACGAGGAGACAGGAACTTCCGGAACTCTAGTTTGTAACCTAGAGAAATTGAGGAAGCCACCCATCTGGTTTGACATTGTTCCTGCCAGACCCTTGAAAACTGTAGAAGCCTTCCCCCCACTTGAGCGAGCAGGGGCGCCCCTTCATAAGGAGGCTTTAGTATTTTGTTTTGTGGGTTTTCTCCCCCAGGTCCTCTTTTGGCCCTGGGACTGAACCTGGGGTTTACCTCTTGAACCTGACGGTGGAGGCCGTCGTGACTGCCTGGAGGCTGATGGCCTAGGCACTGGAGAAGAAGCACGTTTAAAAGAAAAATGCTTAAACTTCTTCTTAACTGGTAAAAGGGAACTTTTCCCATTAGAAATTCTTTGGATATACCAGATAGTCTCCAAATAATCGTTCACCATGAAATGGGAAACTGGCCAAGAGCTTTTTGCATGGCGCTTCGGCTGACCAATTTTTCAACCATAAGATTCTACGCACATGTACCAGCCCTAGCGTGAGCCGTGAGGCCTGGAAAATAGAATCTTTCATAGCGTCTACTATAAAATACAACGATATCTGATAACCCGGCCAAATCCTGGGCCTGCTGATCAGGAATAACCTAGAGTACCTCTATAAACTGGTCCTTTAAGGACTGAGATACTCCGATCGCTGCCAGCGCAGGCTGAACAACTGAACCTGCGAGCGAAATATAGTTTTTTAAAAAGGAATTCCAACTTCTTATCTGTTGGATCCTTTAGCATATGAGCATTGTCTACTGGACAAGTCAGATTTTTGTTTACAGAGGATACAGCAGCATCAATTGCTGGAATCTCCCATTCCTTATAGAACTCTTCCTCCATAGGATAAAGTATTGAAAACTTTTTCGGAGGGAAAAAACTGTTTATTTGGCTGCTCCCACTCAGAATACATAAGCTTTTTTAGCCATGAATGGATAGGAAAAGCATGAACAGATTGGGGAGGCTTTAGTGAACCCATACCAGAAGTGGCCTCATCAACTAACTGCGTTACTGGCAGTAAAAATATGGAGCAGACCAATTCAGTGAGAGACTTTACCAACAACCTTTCCTGCGAACCTGATCCTTCCGTATTAGGTTCTTCAGAAGAGGAGACATCAGCCTCTTCCTGGTCCTTTGAGAGAAATTTGTCATCTCTTGCCCCTTGTTCCTCAGCATGAGGATCCTGAGCAATGGACTGGGGCCTGTTACGCTTAGTCCCACTCTGAGACGCGATTAAAGCATCAATTTTTTGCTCCAAACTTAAAACGGTTGAAGAAAAAACCCCCTTCGTAATATACACAGGGGCTGAAGTGTTAAGAGCAGCTGCAACACTTGCCCCTCCTGATGGCGCACTCTGACCAGCCATATTACTCTCAGGGGTGGATGCCATCTTTTTTGAGATGGTTCTAGGCTCCCGTGTGACTATAGTTCTTCTAGAGCCCCTTTTCTGAGGTGTTTTTAACCCCCCTTCCGACCATAGCCCGATGCACAAAGCAGAGGTACTACCAGAAGGAATGCATCCACTGCTGGAGCAATAGTCCAGCTCTGCTGCTGCTATTAATGCTCAACCTGATGCAGTAGTAAATGTGTCAAAAGGAATGCCTGTGTTACCAAAACCTCTTACATGCCACCTTTGCTCTTGTGTCCCTCCGCAGATTGCAACAACAACAATGGTGCCTTTAAAAACACAACTTCCCGCGCTGGGCGTTGGGAGACGCCAACGCAGCGCTAAGCCCCCCCCCGACGTCTACGGTCCTTCCTCTTTTTCAAAAAAGTTTTTTCCGCACGAGTGCGGGCTCCAATCCCATGGGATCAGCAGGGAGAGAGGCAGTAATGGCGATGGGGGGGCCTGGAAGCAGCCAAGTGGCGTGCCGTTCACACCATTTTTTTTTTTCTTGAAGCACTCTCTCCCCAAAAAGTTGGGAAGAAGAAACAGCAAAGGGGGGCGTCTGGTGGGGAGGTAAAACCCCCCCAGACTTACCGAAGGTCTGCTGCCTGTCGGAGGAAGAGAAAACTGCCGTTTCCTGGACACATCGTGAGCTCTCTGAGAAGCATGAGACGGTAAGTGCTCTATACAGCCCCCAGTGGTGACACATAGGCATGACAACATTTACTAAATTAAAGGAGATATTCATAAGAAAAATTTAAAAAATCTCTTAGAAAACTCCACTTAGCTTTTCCGCCGCAGGGTTTTCTGTGGTAAACCAACAGACCCAATCTTCACCCTTTACGGTGGGTTCTGTTAAACCTTCAGGAGCTGGGGATCCTCGGGGAAACCCACAATCCTGAACCTGTAATAGCACCACCTCCAGTAAAACTTTATGGCCTTAATACCAAAAAGTACTGGATCCTGGGGTCCAGTTCTCTAAAAGAGAAGCTTTACAGGCAAGTCCTTGTTTCTTCGGATATGAGACCCGGGTACCATTCAATTCGGCCAAAAGGACACTTTTTGAATTTGAATGGATCCGGCTGCATGGCAAGCCCCAGCAAGGATTACTCCAGTGGAGCACAGCACATCTTTACTCGTGACCAACACCTTAGACACTGGCGAAAAAACTGAGGTACTCCCAGCAGTGGGAGGGGTTATATAGGGAGTGCACTTTTTGTCTTAGGGCGTGCCAGTGTCCATCACCTGAAGGTGGCCTATAACCCACATAGTAACTACTATGGCTCTGTGTCCCGTGATTTATGATAAGTGTAGCCGACCACACTCTTTTGAAAGCTCATTTTATTGAATAAATTGGCCTTTAAAATATAAACAGCCAATATTAACAACTATGACTGCTTTGGAAACTACTTCAAAGAACATCTTCCAATGGTCAGCTTATGCCAGCAAAGTGAACATGACCACCTTAAAAAAAAAAATGTAGATTAATGCTTAAAAAAAAAAAAAAAAAAAAATCAAAACCTCTGCAATGCTAGGACTCATTACAACCTTCCACTTACCTTCTGTTCAAGAAGTGCCCTGCGTAGAGAAACCCTTTGTTCCAGTTCACGCAGTTCTCGATCATGTTGAGCTTCTGCCTGCATCTTAATTTTGCTCTGATAAGCATTTAGTAGCTCCAGTTCTTGTTGCAGCTGCATCTTCAAAACCTGGCACTCAGCTTCCTGGGCCTCGTCCAGTCGCAGCTGAAAGACAAGGTGAAAAGGTTTATCCAAACAGTACCAGTCTCCTGGGCCTAAGGCTGCTTTCACACTGGAGCGGGCGGCATTGATGGTAAAACGTCGCTATAGCGGTGCTTTACCGTCGTTTTTGCAGAGGTTTTCGGCCGCTAATGGGCACTTTTAACCCCGCTAGCAGCCACAAAGGGTTAAAACGACCCGCAAAGTGCCGCTGCAGCGGCGCTTTGCCGGCGGTTCATCGACGCTGCCCATTCATTTCAATGGGCAGGAGCAGTGGAGGAGCGGTGTATACACCGCTCCTTCACCACTCCAAAGATGCTGCTTGCAGGAGTTTTTTTAACCCCCTGCCAGCGCATCGTCTCAGTGTGAAAGGATTCGGGCTTTCACACTGAGACTGCAGGGGAGCCGCTTTCCAGGCGTTATTTTTAGCCCAAAAGTGCCTGAAAAACGCCTCAGTGTGAAAGGGGTCTAATAGAAAGCGTTTGCCTCAATGCATCACTGATGCACATGGGAACTCTGTCTAACATGACAAAGCCACCAGTGATGGTAAAAAAAACAAGAGAAGAGAAAAAAACACAAGAACAAAAGTATGTCTAAATGGGCACTATGGTTTTCAACATCACGGTTTTCAGGAAAACATAAGGGGACTGTGCTGGACCTTATTTTATGTTCCTATCAAATTTCTACAATCTCATCAAAATTCAGCATCTGTATGTATCTGCAGGAGAATACATAACGCATAAGTGCCTAAAAGTAAAATCAAGCATCTAAACATAAATGTGATGGGAGGCTTAATAATTACAGTCAAACTAGTCGGAGGCTAGCCCAGTTTATGTTGACTTTTAAAAACACAAGACAAGTCAGTTGTAAATGACATGGCAATGGCAGTAGGCATTCTGCAGCTGCTCTTTCATGCCAAACTACTTTTTTCATACATTGCAAAGTGTCAATGTGGAACATCTCTCTGTTTCTAAAGCCTGCCCATGGATCACATTTATCAATGTAATCTAGTAATTAAAAATGGGTGGGGTATGCATATCAAAGTCCTGATAGGTGCCTGTGCACAATGGAGGATGCCCAGACACTGACACAAGTGGAATTGGTGAGCTGCTTTTAAATCAGGAATGATATGCCAAATAGTTTTTTTTTTTTTTTTTTTTTTTTACAAAATGCAATCATCTCATTATTCTGTGCTAATGAATTCCCTATACACAGCTGAGGCAGGGTCAGGAACGAAACCTTGGGCAGGGATGGGGCATTTACTATTGTCAATTGTGGGTCCTTTACAGAGCATGGGCAATTTAACACAGTTAAGTTCAGTATGTACAACACACACACACACAAAAAATTAAAATGTATTGATCAAGAACAGAGTCATCCTTCTCTAAGCAATAACAGAAGAGCAACACAGCACGTCATGGAAATTTAGTACCATATTAAGTGGCATGTGAAAAAAATCCTTGCAAATATTTAAAGGATTTGGCAGAAAATACAAAACACAGCGACATGTAACATTCACCCTTTACTCTGTGAAGCCTCAACATTCACCCTTTAGTTTCTTGAGCTGCAAGCAACTCTTCCCACTTACTGCTTGTGTGGACAACATTTCATTAATGCTATGGTCATACTGCTCAGCTAGTATAGCCAGCTTGCGAGTCTGTTCTTCTTTCAGCCGCTTCAGAACAGCTTTGTGTTCGTTCTTTGGTGTAGTTTCCAAGAGGTGGTTCCGCAACGCTTTATACTGCCGTGTCTGGATCTTGCAAGTGTCCTGAAACTGCTTCTTTATCTGCAACTCTTTAGACTGAACACAGATTTAAAGTAAGAATAAGTTAAACCTATACAGAAAAAAAAAATACTTAACAGAAAAGATATCTTAAGGTGATACTAAACACACACTGTTTAATATACATTATCCCTTCTCTTTCTGTATGTGCATGATGGAACTTTATTTTATTAACCGAGCTGAACGAAAAAAACCCCCAAAAAACTGACAGCTCAGGTTGGAGCCGCTGTACTAACAATCTGATGTTAGTACAGAGATCTCCTTTGCTCTTCTAACCCCCCCCCCCACCCCCACCAGAACACTCTGGGTCAGTGCTCTCAGCTATTCGCCGATTTGCAGCCAGGCAGCAGACCTTTTTCAATCATGTAGTACACACGGGCAAAATCCGCCATTTTGAATATGTAAGTAGTTTGATTACAAATTGCCTGTGTAGCCCTGCCCTAACTTTGTGTCAACCTAAACAAAGTTACCTTTAGACTCTTGGGTTGCTGCCGGACTTCCATGACATGTTTGCGCCTCAGTTCTCGCTCACGTCTTTTGTTGTATTCCAGCTGGTTTGTGAGTTCAGTTTGGTGTTGTAACTTAATAAGCTCACAACGCATTCTCTGTATAGTATTAAGATGCCGAAATTCTAGTTCCTGCATGGATTCATGCTGCCGTAGTAGCATGGCGTGCTCCAAATCCTTTTGAGTCTGCCTCTTATTCAGTTCCTATTAAACAGAGCAAAAGACATTGCCTTAACGTGGCTGTAAACCTCAGACATGAAATATGAACAAAGCATATCCCTCTATACTGTGTACTTGTCTCAATCCAGAGCACTGTGTCATTTCTGCCTGCTGCTTCATTCCTCTGCTTTCAGCATGAATCACCTCTGACAAGTTTTCCTGATACTAAGAGAAAAACGGTGATGGGGAGGGACCTCCAGCTGATCGAGAGCCTCCGCTCTGTTCCTGTGTGGAGGGGGCGTGTCTCTTCCCTCCAATCAGCTCTCCTCACTGAGCTCTGCATAGAGTGTGACTATAGCTCCCCGCGCACCTTTTTCTGAACTCTCAGAAAGCTTTATAATTCAGCACTATGAACAAATGTAGAAAAGAGAGAGGGCTGCAGATAAACAGGTAATGTAGGTGGATTTGTTTCATCTGTATCACCTGAGGCGAGTCACTTCACTGGGTATATGTAAGGGTTTACAACCACTTTAATAAAAGCTGATTATATAATTACACTATATTACCTATGCATATATCAACAAAAATGTATGTGTGGATTGATATGGGCTGCAAGTATGAAACTGTTTAATAGGTCTGTTCTGCCCACAACAACCCCTCATTTTGTAACCCTTCAGAATAATGAAAAGGGAGAAGAGGACTTGCTATTACAGCTGCATTTTTGTTTGACTTGGTTGGCAAAAAAATGTACTTGTTAGTTAAACTTAAGCTTTAATGAAAGTTTTGAAAATGCTTGTAAAAAAAAAAAAAAAAAAAAAAAAAAACTTTCTGTACTCCCAGCTCTTCTACATGAAGCCCATTGTGTACAATATCTTAAAGGGTAACTTGACTTTCATGGGGAAAAAAAAATAGCAAAAATCTAGAGTAAATAGCGACACAAGTCATAATGTAATTGGATGTCATTAAAAATCCTTTTCAATATGCAGCTCTGTAACTTTATGTAAAATGTAATGGCAACCCGGAGGCGTTCTGTACAGTGATGGTATACAGAAACCTCCCCTGAAATGTCATTTCCTGTTTGTGTGATTGGCTGACTAATTTTCCCAGAAGTCTGCATTAAAGTATAACTTTTAAAGCAAAACTTTTTCTTTAGTTTTGGAAAGGGTGGAGATGGATTAGAACCCCTGTGAGTTTACTGTTGTCTGCCATCCCAGTAGGGAGATCCATCCTCTCTATTCATTCTGTTTACAATTATCACTGAAAGCGAAAATAAAAGAAAATACCAAAATTAGGGTTGTGCCCAGAAAGGTAAGAGGGGAAATCTTCCAATAAATACACTAGTTCTGGTGGCTTGGGGGTCCCCAAGGGATTCCCTGAATTTGCAGAGATTTCCCCTCACTTTCTGTGTAGGCTATGGAACAGATGGCAAAAAAATATCCAACAGGGGTTATAACCCTCCCTTACTCGATTCAAAAAAAAAAAAAAAAGTTTTGCCTATAGTTCTACATAAAGGTACAAGTCAGATTTTGGGTATCCCCTGCAACACAAATGTCATTTTTGATGAGATACCCAAAAAGGGAAATCGCATCTAAAGGGATGCAGACCCTGACACTTTCCTCATTACAGTCCTGCAGGTGCTGCAGCCGATTGATAAATAAAAAGTCACTCACTTACAGATTCACTCAGCATATGGACACAGACAAACAGCTATTTCTTCAGAACAGCAAAAGGTAGGAATCTGCAAAACTATACTATGAATTACATTCCAATATGAAACCGTGTGCACTGCTTCTCCTGTTAACCGCCTAACAGAAACCCCAAAAAGTCCCAGGGCCCAATTACATTTGCAGCAGTGTAAACTACAACAGAGCATGATTACTTGCAGAGATTATAGGAAACAGGCAGTTATATGATCAACATTTTAAAATGCATTAAGCGGTTTTAGCCAAATGTCCCTGGAGTTCTGTTCAAAACAGCAACCTACCTCTCTAACTAGATCCTGTTCAAGATTATGTCTACTAAGCAGCATCCGCCTCTTGAACCGACGGCACTCCAGCTCTAGGTACTGCCTCTGACGTCGGAGAAGATTGGCTTCTTCTTCCGCTTGGAAATGCTGGAAATTTTCCTTCTGCTTTGATAGCCATTCCTGTTTCTCTTTCTTTGGAGTGCTCTGGTTTTCATTCAGCTCCTGGTGAGAAAACTTGTCAGCCATTATAACCACACAATACAATGAGTTTATGTTTATTTTCAACAATATTTCAGTGCTCATAATTTTGTACATACGCTTCCTCATCTTTTCATAGTTATTAAACTAGATCTCTAACAAATTTGTTTTCTGCTAAAAAGTCATCTTCCACCTTCTGTACTTTTTTATATTGGTGCTCAGAAAAAATATATCATATCAACGAGAGACCTTCTCTTTAACCCGTCCACTACCAGAACCTATTTTGCTTATTTTTTTGCACACATTAATTTCAGTAGCTACAAAAGCAGCATCTGCCGACTTTTAATAAACACTCACCTGTCCAAGGATCCAGTGCTGTCCTCACCCAGGCCGGTTCTTCACTGGTCTTTGGGTTCCCGGCATGTTTACAGCCGGCTGCCCGGCTGCGACTCAATGCAGCTTTACAGCCGGCTGCCCACTGCTACTCAATGCAGCTTTACAGCCGGCTGCCCACTGCGACTCAATGCAGCTTTACAGCCGGCTGCCCACTGCGACTCAATGCAGCTTTACAGCCGGCTGCCCACTGCGACTCAATGCAGCTTTACAGCCGGCTGCCCACTGCGACTCAATGCAGCTTTACAGCCGGCTGCCCACTGCGACTCCTTGCAGCTTTACAGCCGGCTGCCCACTGCGACTCCTTGCAGCTTTACAGCCGGCTGCCCACTGCGACTCCTTGCAGCTTTACAGCCGGCTGCCCACTGCGACTCCTTGCAGCTTTACAGCCGGCTGCCCACTGCGACTCCTTGCAGCTTTACAGCCGGCTGCCCACTGCGACTCCTTGCAGCTTAACAGCCGGCTGCCCACTGCGACTCCTTGCAGCTTAACTAAAGCTGCATTTTAACTTAATTAAAACATTTTTTGGTAAGATATAAAAAAAAAAGAGGAGGTTACATTAAGTGAACAGATAACACAACACCTCAAGCCTTAAAATTGTGTGTGCCCGTGAAAGCAGCAGCAAACGTCAGTAGTCTAAATTTATCATAGGCAATACTTTAAAAGCCCCCGATATGTCATCAGTGTAGGGCTAACCATACATAGGTGCCCTTGACGTTTGTGTTAACATTCATATGTGTGGATGGGCACAAAATCTTTTTGAGGGGAGGAAGGTTTAAGTGCTTGGGTGGCAAGTACTATTTTTCCCCACTAAACTTTTTTTTTTTAAATTACATTGGGGACCAAAAGTCCCATATGTGATAATATTTTGTTGTGATAGGTTCCTTTAATTGAGAGTTCGGGTGTCTTTTAGAACACTCATGTATGAGGGGATACGTGAAAATGTTAGGTGTCTGTACAAAACGTCACTTCGGAGTCCAGCTATCACTTTCCACACCCGCTATGGCCGAGGAAAAAACGGGGTGCAATCTCACAAGACCCCTGATGTCTCTTTAAAAAGAACAGCATCCTTGTAGTCTCTGATTTTTTTTTTTATAGCATGTCTGCAGTATCTGACTAACATTTGATGAGCCGATTATTATATGTGGCCCTTCAATGACATCAAGTATTGCCACAGAGGCCTCCAATATGCATTACAGTGACCACCACTGATGTAAAGCATACCTCTTTTAGCTGTTCTTTGCGCAACTTATATTCACGTTTCTGTGACTCTAAGAAGCTATTCAGCTCTTTCTTCTGTTGAGCCTGAATGTGCTGCTGGAACTTCTTTTCTTCATTAGCCATCAGCTTTAACTGTTAAAAAAATAGATACATTAAATCAAATAGTGTTTTAAATTTTAACATATGTAGGAACATTGTAATTTTTGAGGTCTCATACATTAATTCAGCATTATCACAACTCACGGGAAAAAAAATAACACCAGTCAATAGACAATCATATGCACAATAGTACTAACAGTGGCTTTAATGCCTTACACTATTTGCAATTCTGCAGCTAAATTGCAATATTACCTACTTTACTTTACTACATGTGGTCCTGTGTGAATTCCTACTTCGTTTTCCCTAATGTGGCATGCTAAGGAAGGGGGTTTGGAAATTATGTTTACCATAATTAACACTGACTTATTATATACCTCATTTGCGTTCTATGGTCTTGGAAAAAAAACTGAGGGAAAGGGGGAAATTAATTTTAATTACATGATCTTAAAACATCATTAAACATCAAAAGCAAACATTTATTATATTACAGCATACCAATTCCTAAATGTGATGGCTGTATAGTTTCGCTTTTTTAGGCCTTTTTTCTTCTATTTTCACCTGGTAATCCAGCCACCAAGGAACAAGCTCTCCAGCAGAATGCATCAGTTTACATGGATGAGACAAACCACTTTACACTGGTGTGACTCAAATTATCATCTTATTTATTCATGCAAAACATTTATCCTAAAAAGAAAAATAAACTGCTGTAATTGCTTATAAAGTGTGAGCTGAAATTTGGCTTCAGTTTGTTAGTGGTTCTAAATCTGCTAAAACATTTTACATCTGGCCAGTAACAAACCTCCTGCATTAGAGTGCCCCACTCTGGATGAATGAGCACAGGGGGGCTCCTTTAGACAGTAGCATTGTCAGTCTGGGGGGGGGGGGTGTTAGATGTACTAGGAGATTTAAATACACTAACAAATTTAAGCCAGGCCCAAGCTAATCATTTATAATCAGCTACAGCAAACAGTTTTTTTCCCCTTTTGTGATAAAGAATTTCCATAATTAAATAAGCTGATCCTAGTAAGCACCCCCGTCAGTGTTACATGTTTGGTCTCTCAACAGACATACTGACTGGATCACCAGGTGCCAATAGAAGAAAGAAAGCCTAAAAAAAGAAAATGAATGCAGCCATCATATCTAAGAAATGGTAAACTGTAATATAATAAGTGTTTGTTTTTGTGGTTAACACTTCTTTATGTTTAGACCCCATTAGTTCACCTCTTTGTCCATGGCTGCTTGGTGTTTTTTAATAAGTTTTTCCATTTCTGCTGCAAAGTTGTTACGTTGGGTTTCCAGATCTTTGTCTAGTCGGAGCCGATGTTCGTCCATCTCGGCCTTTAGCTTGTTCTCCAGTGCCATCAGTTGCTTTTGATGCTGCCGCCTCATGCGCTTGTATCCAGACATCTGTTCTCGCAGCTCTGAGTCTTGCTCATGTTCCTGGATTTGCCTTGTCACCTGAAAAAGACAGAATGGATCAACATTTGGTTTTCTAGTGAAACTAATTTACTTTTGAACCTGTTTTATTTTAAAATATAGTTAGTATAATTGCTGCATTTTTTTAAAGACTGCTTGACCGACGACATAGCTATATAGTATGGAAATTTCTATAAAGCACAATTCCAAATAGAAACGACAGACAGTAGAATGATTTCTGTCTAATTCCCTCAAACTAAAATCTATGAAACAGTTTTGCATCTTACTAGCCAAGTACTGCAAGGTCTTTATACATTCCCAAGCCAAAGATGTCAGGGTGACCATACACAGTACAATCATATGCATTAACAGAGTCCAACTACAACATGCGATGCATTTAACATATATATTTTCTATATATATATTCTAGTTTTGGACAAACTAAGGAACCGTTAGAACCTATGTTGGGTTTACATGTCTTTCTTTATCCCATTTAGAAAAAATAAATTCTTGCATTTTGTCTTGGGGACTGTCATGATAGATACAAGTTCCAAAGGCAACTGTCAAAAGGCGAGATTCCCCTCATTCTCCAGGACCGGAAGTGAAAGTAAATCTCCACAGTGTGGACGCAGACGGCAATAAAACCTGACAGAGGTTCTAACTCCAAAACTAGAAAATGTTCTGGCTGGCATTTAGTTTAAAGAAAACATGTCCAAAGCATACAAATTTACATTAGCAGTAGGTTAATGTTTCGTGGTTCTTACAATTTGCATAAACTGCACATATAAAAAAGATTTTCTGACATGTTCATATATTACCTTGCAAATATTTTTTTTGGACTTTTTTTAGTGATCCAGAATCATAAAAGACCCATAAAAGAATACTTGGATTTTGCAAGTTGAAACACATGTAGCACAGTTTACCAAAGCAACACAATAACTAATTCATTAGGGGAAAAAAATGACTATTATGCCATCAGTCAATGATAGAGGTCGACCGATATGGGTTTTTCTCTGGCCGATGCCGATATTTAGAAATTGCGGTGGCCGATGGCCGATATGTGATGCCGATTTTTTTGGCATCACAAAAAAATTCAATGCAGATTAAGTAAAAAAACACCAAATATCAGCCGATATATCGGCCGGCCGATATTTCGGTCAACCTCTAGTCAATGATACCATAGGAGGAAAGAACCTACCAATGAGGCAGTACGAATAGTGGCAAAGTGCTCTCTGTTGCGATAATGAGACTTGTGACGGGACACTTGGGGAGGAGATTGTGGCTCTGATGGTCGAGCTCTAGCTTCAGGTTCCTCTGGGTAATTTTCTTCCTCCTTAAAATTAAACAGGAAACATTAGTAACAAAGTTCAAAAGGAAATTCACTTTCTACCATGTTGATTTCAGAACAAAAACTACCATACTGTCAAACACATTAATGGGGAAGAACATTTTTACAAAAAAAAAAAAAAATGAATAATAATAATAAATTATAAATGCATATTTTTATGCAGCTGAAAAAAAACATGCATTTTTTAATGTTTTTTGCTAGGGAACTGTAAAGACTGACTGTGTGCATCTGTCTGCCCGTACGTCCAATATAGGCAGGTAGGTTAAACTGACAGGAAGCTCAATGAACATCGCTCTGGTAGTTCATTGAGAACTACAAGCCGAAAGCTGCAAAGGCTATTGGGACTTGAAGTTTTCCCATTTACAGGATACTGTGAATGAATAAAGCGACCGGGCGGTCGGATCGTTTCAGGTTTAGTTCGTGACAGCTAGCGGGGATAGCAGTTCCCCTGCTAGCGGTCAAAACGGGGACGGGGGTGCGGGGTCTGGTGCATTTGCAATGTTACACCCTGAAATATGGATGTAACATGTAACAAAAGGTGTCCTTTAAAAACTGAAGATGTATGAAAAAATATGGAACTACAGAACCAAAGAACCAGATGCTGGTTGCAGACAACCATAGCACATATGCACTGGAAGCAAGCTGGTCTCAGTATAGAATGCATCTCTGATGTGCAGTGCTCAAGCTATCCACCCAACATCATTGAAGAGAGGTGTAATAAACCTAAAAATCTCTAGAAATGCGGAACCTTAGAGTGTGGACTGGATTAATCTATATGTAAAGTCAAAAACCTTTTTAAAGCATGCACCTTTAAATGTAATTATCCTTAAATCCATTCTTAAAAAACTACCCACTGGGAATGGCAGTTCCAAAATACCGTATTTATCGGCTTACAACACGCACAGGCGTATAATACACACCTTCATTTTAAAAGGGAAGTTTCAGGAAAAAAACTTAAATTTTAAATAAAGAACTTTAAAGCAAAATAAAGGGTCACCATCCATCAATGCAGCCTGATCAGTGCCCATTTGCAGCCTCACCATTGCCAATTAATGCAGACTGCACAGTGCCCATCTGTAGGCTCTCCATTACCCATTAATGCACAGCCTCACCTATGCAAATGTGCCCATCTGCAGCCTCACCTATGCAAATTAATGCAGCCTCACCTACGCAAATTAATGCAGCCTGCACAGTTCCGGATTACACAGCACCGCAATCACCTGTGTACCCAGTGATCAGTCACACACAGTTCTACCTCCTGGCCCGACTCCTGTGATAGACAGAACAGTGGTCCAATGCCGGGCCAGGAGGCAGGACTGTGTGACTGAGCACCGGGTACACAGGAGATTGCGGCTGTGTATAATCTGTTGGCGCTCAGCACTCCTCTTCCCTCAGAGACGGCAGGAATCAGCATAACAACAGGCACACACGATTTCCCCCTGATTTTCAGGGGGAAAAAAAGTGTGTGTTATACATCGATAAATACAGTACATCTAACAAGTTTCCCTGAGGTTTTTAACACTTGTCTGTTTCACATCTTTTCGATGGAGAAAAGACAAGCGAATGGCTAAAGAATACAAATACAAAATGGATCAAAAAGGAAGAAAACTGATAAAACAATGACGGGGGATATAGCCTAGAGTTCATGGAAAAAGAATACTCATCATTTATAAGAAAATCTGTCCCAACATTGTTTCAATATGTTAAAGCAGAAAAAAACCCAACCCCCTCCACCTCCCCTTTTCCCACTTACCTACTCTCCTAAAACCTAATCAGCTTAAAATATAACCGGTCATGAAAAGAACTGTAGTGGAAATACAAAGGCAATAAAGCATATCTTCCTCTGCACAGTTCCCACCATCACAATGCACCTGTGTTGGGACTGGAGTGAGCCAGTAGCTACTGCTAGGTGAATATCACCTGAAATAAGGGGGCAGTGGTGATGAAGTTCAGGTTACAGTTTAAGAACCTCCTGCAGCATTATATATACTGGTACATATATATACTAGTACTTTCAATATTGTTAATTCTGCAAATACTCGTTTTTCTGTAATATTTAAACATTCAGAACAGATACTTACTGTATGTACACGCACGCTGTATAAAAAAAAAGCCATAAAAAAAAAAATCAACAAACACTCACAGGTTTTAAATGGATGACAGAGCTGTTGGACATCACGGTATGATCTCCTTCCATCATTTCCAATTCACTCTTGTCATCTGAGGCATCCGGAAGACTATTCACACTACTACTTTGGCTACTGGCACTAATGGACATGCTTGGAATAGACTGGTTACTGCCGATGCTGTTCACGGTTCCTGTTCTGCCAACTCCATGCTCTTGCTCCTAAGAAGGAAATCAAACCACCATTGTGAAAAGAACCTTCCACCACTCATACACCATCATATATTCTCTCCTGAACAAGACTTTGGTTGGGTATTTTCCTGCCTCTAAACTCTTGTTAATGCCAAGAGTATGCATGCACACATAGGCTAACATGGAGGAACATTTAGAGGCAGAGGAAATAAAAGATCAAACGCCTGTAAAAGCAGCGTTTTTGAGCTCAAGTGTGCATGAGGCATTAAAGTTTAAAGTTTAAGGGTTTCCTTGATTTCTGTCTAACTTTATGTGCAATAGACTAACAAATACATATTTAGCTTTCTAACCAAATATTAAGCATTGTGTACATGTATTAGACATGAAAACACAATGTTGCTTCATATCAGCTGTAGTATAAACTACCAAGCAGAATCAAAGTATGAACGACTGGCCGCTATGAGCCCACAAAACCTATTTTAATTTCAGACACCTCAAAGAACCTTTCCGTTGACCGAAACCTTCTAAAAATAGTAAAGTATAAAATATATTTTTTTATAGAAAATGTTTATTACTACCCATGTCAGATAATACAGAATTGTGAAATCATCAGTTTTCATCAACTGCTCACTTGATATACATGCTGGAATGCCCTTGAAAGAAATTTTAAGTGGGCCGAACTAAGACAGTTGAGAGTCCACATTGGTGAAAATTTAAGGAGTATAAATGAAGACAATAGCACGCATGCACAACATTTTGCGGCTAAACATGGGGGACAAGTTAAAGGACTGCGGATCAAGGGAATTTAGGCCTTAAAGTGGATGTAAACCCGATTCATGAAATTTGAGCTGGGCACATATATCTGCAGTGTTTTCTTATCTCTCTTCAGAGCACTAAATCCCATAGATGTCTCCTGCTCTGTTCTTCTGTTATCAGCATAACTTCTGACAAGTTCTCCATCATAGGAGATAAAGGCAGCCTGAATTTTGTGTCAGGAGGTTGCTATAAATAGATTAGCACAGAGCTAAACTATTCACAGAACAGCTCTGAGAGTCTCTGCCTATGTGGGGTGGAGGTGTGTGCCTTTCCTCCAATCAGTTGTCTTGGCTGTGTGCTCAGACTTCACTCCCAGTGGTGAACAGGAAGAGAAAATCTCTAACACAATCTAAACAATATATAAAGCTGAAGACAGGCAGGTATACATGTAACTTATCTAGGGAAATTTGTTTCAACCCTGTGTATCATCTGAGGCTGTTCACTTCACTGGGTATATGTGAGGGTTTACATCCACTTTAAATTTAGCTTTTCGCAGAGGAGACGTCAATACAGTACTCCTATGTAAAGAGAAAATGTGGATCTACAAACTGGTAACAAGGTTTAATCAAATTAAATTTACAGGTATTTCTAAATAGTTAATTGATGAAACCTGCCTTTCCCTTTCTTTCCCCCTCCCCTTCCCATTTGCTCATGTTAGAGTATTCTCCACTTTGAGGTCCAAGATCAATATAAATTATTTAGTATTAATAACCTCTTCGTACAACTTGGGACCTAAAAGGAGAATTAACTCTGTCTTTGAACAAAAAAAATGGTTAAATTGGCAATTAGTTACTAAAATATCCCAGTCTATAATGTGTACTTGTCTTAATTAAGAGCACCAAGTGTAATTTCTGTCTGTTGCCTCCTTCCTCTGCTATCAGCATGAATCACTTATGAGAAATTTTCCTGACACCAAGAGAAAAATGGTGACGGGGTGAGACCTGACTGACAGCCTCAGTTCTGTTCCTGTGTGTTTTGTGAAGGGGGCGTTTTCATTCCCTCCAATCAGCTCCCCTCAATAAGCAGATTGACTTCAGCTCTCTGCCCCCTTTTTTTCTGAACGCTCAGACAAGCTTTAAGGTTCAGCACTTTGAACAGATGTAGAGAAGAGAAGACTGCAGATAGACAGATACAACTTCTGTAGGAAGATTTGTTTAATCTCTGTGTATCACCTGAGGACTGTCACTTCACTGGATATATGTAAAGGTTTACAAACACTTTTAAAGCAGCTGAGAATAGGCCCTTCCCTGTCCTAATGAAGCCCGTATCGACTGGGGGGTGAGACACATTGACAAAGTGAAGTCATACCGAAGTCATCCTGTCCAGAACTGTCTGCAGCCCATGCCTATAATCAAGGCGCGCCCTTAATGAGGCTGAAAAGGATCCAGCAGCGCAGAGAGGCATTTTGTTATTAGGTCCATCTGTAGACACCAGAATAGAAGCTAAAGTGGTGCGACTACTACATATGGAGAGGACATTTCTCCTATATATCAGCTGGACACTGAAAGGAGCGGTGAGATCTATGATCATTATATAAAGTGCCAATGCTGGACTATATGAATGGAGATATCTGTTACATAGATCTGCTTGACCCAGCTTGGCCTTTTCTTTCTAGCTCCTAGCCTTGACGGCTGCAAATAAATACCCAGGTGTCCAATTAGCCTCCTCTAATGCTGCATTACTGATTTCTTATTTGCTTTATAGTCGCTTTGCATCTTTGCTACGCCAGCTTTGGCTAATTTCTGCCTTATTATGGGCATTACTATCTGTCGACATGTGAAGATCTGACACAGCCGATAGAGGAGACTGGCATAATCCCATTTATGTTGATGATTATTTTAGAGTAGGAAACCTTAGTTTTGACCCACAGTGGCCAAGTACCGGTATGTGAAACATGGGTCAAGGGTTTTGACAACCTTGTCAATTTTAAGGGGTGAAGGTATTCAAATGCACATAATTCTTTATTATCTGACATAGGGTAATATTAAGCAATTACTATAATAAAATATATTACTTTACAAGTTACAATGCATGGTTCTTAAAGGAGAAGTATAGCCAAAGCTTGTTTGGCTGTATTTCTCCTATGGATCACAAGAGTGCAATTCATTTTGCACTTCTGTGACCCGTTTTTCAGCAGAGAGCAGACTGAAGTCCGCTCTCTGCTGACATCACCAATGTCAGTCCAGGCACCATGTCATTCCAACTACAGAGTATGGATCCGCCAGGTGCCTGGACTGACACCCAGCTCAGCCTCTCAGCAAGCCACTGAGAGCCTGAGATGGCCGCATTGCCCCCTCCACAGCTAAGCGCTCCATTGAGCGAGGAGGGAGAAGAGCAGAGAGCGGTGACTGACAGTCTACAGCTCTCCGCTCACAGAGCTCTGAAAACAGAGTGATTGGTGGCGGTCGATCGCTCGGTTCTCAGTGTAGAGATGCCGGGGGACAGATGCAGCATAGGACCCATGCTGCATCCACCTAGGCAAGTATAAACCTGCAAAAAAAAATTCCTTTACTTCTCTTTTAATAGTAACCTACTATTTTTAAGAGGCTTCTGTCAATCTCGAAAGGTTCTTTGGCGTAGCGTATTTGGTTACAAGATCCATACCAGTATTTTTGGTTAGTCAGTAAACTTGTTATATAATTTTCCCTTTCCTTTTTGGTTATTTTTGCTAAAATTTTCATTTCACACACCAATACAAAGGGGTTCTGAGATAGGAATTTTTCATTTGCATGATCAAAGTTAAACTCCCTGAAAAACGACAAGTAATATTTGTTTGCAGTAGTATACGACAGAGCATTAAGGGTGGGTCTCATACCTCTTCCTCCTCTTGAGTTTCCACAGCAGGTCCATTGTGGGCCTCCTGGAAAAGCAGCTTCTTCATTTTACGGTACTGTAGGTTATCCAACTCTCTGACTGCATCCTTTGTCCTTTGGATAAGGTCAATTAACACTGTTTCTGGTCGCTCACGCAAAGCAAACATGTGCTGTAATACAACATTATAAAATATAAGAAAGCCTGACTCATAACATACCGTATCTTAAGAAAACCAAAGACAAGCAATGCTTTAATCTGCTTCAGAATACATTCAATGATCGTATTATAGGAAACAAGACTAATATGTGAAAAGGTTTACCAAATATAACATCATACTGTATATGGACAATGACTTTGCTGAGCTCTGGATGCATCCTTACAAGCTCCTGTATATGTGCCTGCAATGGTCAATGATTGGTCAGTGAGTAAAGTACACACTGAATCCATGATGCAATAAAGGCAACTGTTATGAGCATAAGCTATAGACCAACAACTATAATTAGGGATGATTCACCCTTCTCACAAACATGCCACACAATGAAAGTCACTGACCTTAAGCAGCTCATCTGATGTTGGCCTGTCTTGAGGGATTTTCTGGAGACAAGAGTCAATAAAGTTTCTGAAGTAGTCAGACCTTTAATATAAAGAGAGTACACAGATTTGTATTGAAGTACTAACAGGATATTCTCAATGACAAAGATTATAAAAGACAAAAAACATATGATCTGAAATATAGAGAACCCCCCCCCCCCCCCCAATTCCTTTCCCCTGGTGGAGTTTTTCTCTATATATCCAGGGATAGATACCTATAAAATTGGATTCAGGAACATAGCTTTGCATGATCTGAAATTTTTTCATTCAAAATTCATCATGGTATAGATTTAAAATTTTGCATGCTAAAGTGAATGTACCATTAGGACAAGAGATTTTTTAACACCCGTGAGAAAAATGTTTTACATGTAAAAAAAAAAACAAAAAACAACAAAAAACAAAAATCGTTCCTATGCACTGCAGTCAGACAGACTCTGGTGAAGGCTTGGTGGTCCTCTATACCAACTTCTACCCAAGTCAAAAATAAAACGATGTGGTAAATGTCCAATGAAAAACTTGCTGCCACCCTTCACGATAAAATAAAAAAATAAAATCTGGTCTCCTTGGATTGAATCCTATCTTCGAAAAGCTTGACAGATCCTTGTTAAGTTTTTTTTTTTTTTTTTTAAATCCAACAAGCTTTTATTAATAAAAAATTAAGTATACAAAATTAGAAGCATTGCATAAGCTCCATGGTGAACAAAGAATATTGTTACATAGATCATTCGCAATAAACATGTTTTAGCAAACAATGATGATTAATAGATGGTTACACATAACACACATTATTATACCTCAAGGAGTCAAGGTGATTAAAATGTTAACAAGAGCACTAGTGAAACTTCAGTTAGGTTGAAGGCCCTTAAACATATGCATGAAACCCCAACGTATGTTGGTAATGGTCAGTCAACCCCCAGGTCCAGCTCTGTGGATGTAGATGCCAATTCTAACCAGCGATCCCAAATTTTATGGTATTTTGAAGGGCAGTTTGTGTACGTGTATATCAGCATTTTATACGATAGGAACTTGGTGACATTCGCCATCCAATCCCATAAAAGTCGGTACATCAGCCTAGAGTCATTTTCTAGACATCAACAGTCTGGCCATGTATAGTGTTTCCTGCATGAAAATGTGGTGGTGTATTTTGTTCTTGTTCAGGGAGTACCCCTAGCAGAAAAGGGTTAACAGGGATTCCATTTCATCATGTAGGAATTTGATCACTTGATCACTTCCCAGTAGCCCTGAATGGCTGGGCAAGACCAGATTAGTTGATAAAAGGAATTGTTTTGGTTGCTACACTTAGGGTAGGAAAGATCCCATAGAGGTTTGCATCTAGCTAAGCGAGCTGGGGTCAGGTAAGATCTGTGCAATATGTATAATTGCTTGAGTCTGTGGGAGAGGTTTGGGAAAACTAGTTTGCAGGCGGTTAACACATCCAACCATTCATCGTCCTCCAGCTTTCCCACGTCCGCCGCCCATTTGGTTTTTGGTCTAAAGGCCAAGTCTGACTCTGCAGGTGGGAGAAAATTGGTGTAGCAAATAGGCCCGTTTTTTTGGGTCCGCACCCAGGAGGACATCCAATAAATATAGAGAGGTTAGGTCTGGGATAGTATCCCCAAAATGGGGTAGCATCGCATGGCGAAGCTGGAGGAAGCGGAAGAACATGGAATTGGGCACGTCAAAAGCTGATTTGAGCTCCTGAAATGACTTCACCCAAGTGTTTTTCATTACTTGATAAACATATATAACTCCTCAATCGATCCAGAGGTCGACATTATGCAGAGTGAGCAATTCTGGGAGGTTTGAATTCCCCCATAATGGTGTGTGGGTATGAACGGGCCTTGCAGTGGTGGTAAACCATACCCCTGCATCCACCAATTTTCTTTCGATTCCGTCTGTCGCCAAGCAGGATCTGAAAAGGGTGTGCAGTTCTAGTAGGGGCTCCTGAGCATGACAGAGTAAGATACCGGAGTTTACCCTCCTTATCAAAATAAAAAAAGTGGGACAATTGAGCGGCTAGGTAGTAGACTTTAAGATCGGGGAGGGCAGTACCACCCAGGTCTGTGGGATTCTTCTTGGCACACCATGATAGCTTGTGGTGAGTGTTACCCCAAACAAATGCGTGAGGATGAAGTCCACAGTTTTAAATACCTGGAGTGGTAAATAGGTTGGGGAATGCCAGAAAATATACAGACGTTTAGGTAGCAGAATCATCTTTACCAGATTTATGCGACCCATTACCCCGAGGTGCAAGCGTGCCCAGGTTTGCGTTTTATCTTTAAGTAGCATGAAAAGAGGTTCTACGTTCAATCTGGTATATTCTTCGGGGGACAGGGTGATTTGAATTCCTAGGTACTTAAATTTGACTTGCTCATCCTTGTTCCGCTTATAAATCAAAAGTTTCCTTATATTGACGTCCACATGCTCATTCCTTATGTATCTATTTCTCCTGGGATTCTCCATTTATATACTCTTCTTCTTTTTTATTCTTCTCTATATTTTTCCATCTCTTTAATTTCTTTTACATCAACATTTATGCCAAAATAGCGCTACAATATGTATAATTCTACGACTTATATTCACTTTTAAAACTTTATTACTATTTATACTGTACTTTGACTTATGATTGATTTAAGCATATTATCTAGATTATCTATATTAATAACTACTATTGTTTAAATGTCTATATATACACACACATTTTTCCTGTATTTTTTAATAAAAATGTAATGAACTAGTAAAAAAAATAAAAAAAAAATAAAATATATATATATATATATATATATATATATATATATATATATATATATATATATATATATATATATATATATATATATATATAATATTTCACCATCATTTTTTGTTTTATTAAACACTGTACTTAACCTAAAACTGTATTTTTGTGTGTGCAGAATGCGTGCAGAAATAAATAGCTTGACAATTAGCACAATGGGTTTGTTTATTAACAAACCTCTTAAAGGGTTACTAAATACACAACAGTAAAATCAATCTTTATATGCAGTAAAGCATGCTTGTTATACTCATTGAGGAACCTAAGGGGTTAATACTCTGCATTGTGTAAAAATAGGATTTTTTTTAACACAGCTTACCTGTAAAATCCTTTTCTTTCGATGGACATCACGGGACAAAGAGCCTCAGTAATTACTGATGGGTTATATAGGTATCACTAGTGATTGGACACTGGCACACCCTATCAGAAAGTTCAACCCCCTATATAATCCCTCCCTCTGCAGGGATACCTCAGTTTTGTAGCCAAGCAATATAGTGTATTAGAAGAGGGGCGGGACCTCTGTGTCCCGTGATGTCCATCGAAAGAAAAGGATTTTACAGGTAAGCTGTTATTAAAAAATCCTATTTTCTTTCTCAAACATCACGGGACACAGAGCCTAAGTAATTACCGATGAGGGGGAACCACGACCAAGTAGAGTGCAATCAGACCTGAGGACCCTGTACCGCTGCCTGCAGCACACTACGCCCAAAGGCGATATCCTCCTGCCTTCTCACATCCACCTGATAGAATCTGGTGACTGTATGGGCTGAAGACCAGGTTGTGGCCTTGCAGATTTGAGCCATAGAGGCTTGGTGATTCACTGCCCAAGAAGCACTAATAGCCCTTGTGGAATGTGCCCTGATCTGAAACGGAGGAATCTTCTGTTTCAAACCGTAAGCCTGAATAATCAACTGTCAAATACATTTAGAAATGGTAGCTTTTGGCGCTGCCTGTCCTCTATTTGGACCCTCCGGCAGCACGAACAAAACATCCGTTTTGCGAATCTGAGCAGTTGCCTCCAGATAGGCCCCGACTGCTCTTACTACATCCAACGAATGTAGTGATCTCTCTTACGGAGAACAGGGATCTGGAAAAAAGGAAGGTAGAACAATGTCCTGGTTTGAATGAAAATCTGAAACCACCTTCGGTAAAAAACTAGGATGAGGGCGCAGTACCACTCTATCCTTGTGTACAATCAAATAAGGCTACTTACAGGAAAGGGCTGCTAATTCTGTTACTCTTCTAGCAGAAGAAATGGCAACCAGAAAAATGAACTTCCTTGTCAACAAGACCAAAGGAATCTGACGTATTGGTTCAAAAGGCTGTTTCTGTAACACAGACATAACCAAGTTCAAGTCCCAGGGGTTTAGGGGCGCCCTAACCGGAGGAATAAGACGCGTCACCCCCTGTATAAAATTTCGGACCAAAGAATGCGAAGCAAGTGGCCGTTGAAAGAATACTGATTAGGCGAGACCTGGCCCTTGGTGGTACTCAAGGCCAGCTTCATCTCTAAACCCAATTGTAGAAAATCCAGGATTCTACCTATCACATATTTTCTGGGATGCCAACCCCTGGATTCACACCAGGATATATAAGCTTTCCAGACTCTATGATAAATCATTCTGGAAGCTGGCTTCCTTGCATTGATCAAGGTAGATATCACAGAACCTGAAAGCCCACGACTCTTCAGAACGTGGGTCTCAATAGCCAAACCGTAAAATTTAGCGTTTGAAGGCAGGATGGAACACTGGACCCTGAGATAACAGGTCTGGGCGTACCGGTAGTGTCCACGGGGAACCCACCGTCATCCTTACTATTTCCGCATACCACGTCCTTCAGGGCCAAGTGGGGGCCACCAGAATTACTGACTTCCTTTCCTGCCTGATCCTGTGAAGGAGTCGCTGCAGTAGCAGAATAGGCGGGAATGCATAAATCAGTGAGAACGATGCCACGGAATCACCAACGCATCCGTCCCGCATGCAAGAGGATCCTTTGTTCTTGCCACAAATCTGTCTATCTTTTTGTTGAATCGGGATGCAAAGACATCTACATCTGGAACCCCCCATCTTTGGCATATGGCCCAAAAGACGTCTGGGTGCAGAGACCATTCCCCTGGAAGTAACTTCTGGCGACTTAAATAGTCCGCCTGCCAGTTCTCTATCCCTGGAATGAAAATTGCCGATATGCATGGCACATGCTTCTCTGCCCAGACTAAGATCTGGTTCACCTCTCTTTGAGCAGCTCGGCTCCTGGTGCCTCTCTGATGATTGACATAGGCCACTGCTGTGGCATTGTCGGACTGGATCCTGACCGGGCAACCCTGTAGCCTGATAGTCCAGGCCTTTAGGGCTAGATATACCGCACGGATCTCCAGAATGTTGATGGGTAAGGTCCTCTCTCTTTTGGACCATACCCCCTGAACCGCAGACTGTTCCAGAACTGCTCCCAAACCTGACAGACTGGCATCTGTTGTTACCACCGTCCAGGTAACCGGCAGAAAGGATTTCCCCTTCTGCAGGTTTTCGGGTATGAGCCACCAATTGAGGCTCTGACGCACCGCATGAGACAGGTGCATCGGAAAGTCCAATGCCTGAACCTTCTTGTTCCAAGCCGACAGAATACTGTGTTGCAAAAGTCTTGAATGAAACTGAAGCATAAGGAACTGCTTCGAAAGAAGATACCATCTTTCCTAGCAGCCTCATACAGAGGCGGACAGAAGGACCTCTCTTGGTCCTGACTGTCAGAATCAGCTCCCTTAAAGCAGTGATCTTTGCCTGAGGTAGAAATACTTTCTCCTGGCTTGTATCTATGATCAGACCTAAATACTCCAGTCTTCTTACTGGTTTTAGGAAAGATTTTTCTAGGTTGAGGATCCAACCTAGGTGTTCCAGATACTTGACTGTGGTTCTAAAGTTCCCATTCAAGGAGGCTACCGACCGGTCTATCAGTAGCAGGTCGTCTAGGTATGCTATGACAGCTATCCCCTGAGCCCTTAATCTGGCTAGAGGAGGGGCTAAGACCTTTGTGAAAACTCGAGGTGCAGTGGCTATCCCAAAAGGCAGAGCCACAAACTGGAAATGGCGCCCTCCTATTTCGAAACCCAGAAACTTCTGATGAGCAGGAAAAATGGGCACATGCAGATATGCATCTCTGATGTCTATTGATGCCAGAAACTCTCCACCCATCTGTCCTGGAAGTCCTCCTGCCAGAGCTCTGAGAACTGTCACAGTCTTCCCCCCACTCGAGCGAGCGGGAGTGCCCCTTCAGGAAGAGGTCTTAGTGTTTTGCCTAGTAGGCTTCTTCCCCAAGGACTTCTTTTGTCCCTGGGGTTGACTCTTGTTTCTGGACCCAGACGGTGGAGGCCGTTGAGACTGCCTGGAGGCTGAAGCCCCTGGCACTGGGGAAAGAGTCTGTTTGAAAGAGGGACGCTTACTCTTCTTCTTAACAGGTAAGAGAGTACTTTTCCCACAAGAGATTCTTTTGATATAGTCATCCAAGTCTTCTCCAGACAACCTTGCACCACGAAATGGAAACCCAGCCAGCAGCTTCTTACATGGTGCTTCGGGTGACCAATTTTTCAGCCATAGGATTCTCCGTATATGCACCAACCCCAGTGAAAGACGAGAGGTTTGCACGATAGAATCTCTGATGGCGTCAACAACATAACATAAGGCCGCAGGAAGGTTAGCCAACCCCTGGGCCTGCTGTTCAGGTAATACTTTGACAACCTGCTTAACATGGTATACCATACAATGGTATCTTAAGTATTACAGACTCCAATCGCTGCTACTGCAGGTTGAGCCACTGAACCTGCCAAGGAGAAAACATCCTTCAATAGGGATTCCATCTTTCTATCTACAGGATCCCTGAGCACCCGAGCATTGTCTACAGGACAAGTCAGACTATTATTAACGGAGGAAATAGCCGCATCAATGGCCGGTATTCCCCACATTTTTATAAACTTTTCTTCCATCGTATAAAGTGTTAAAAACTTTTTCGGCGGAAAAAAACGTTTATCTGGGTGATGCCACTCAGAATAAATGAGCTTTTCAAGTAAATTATGAACAGGCAAAGCCTGTGATATTTGAGGAGGTTTCAGTGACCCTAAAGAAGAAGAGGGTTCTTTAGTTGATTCAGATATGGGCAACCTAAATGTGGAGCGGACCAATCCAGTAAGGATCTGCACTAAGACTTTCTCCTCCTGGGTAGTCGCAGAGGGTCCCTCTCCACCTGTTTCCTCCAAAGAGGAATCATCCGTCTCATCCCGATCCTCTGAAAGGGATTCCTCTCCTTTATCCCAGAGCTCCTCTGCCTGAGGGTCTTGGGAAACAGAGGAAGGCCTAGTGTGTTTTCTTCCACTGAGTGAAGATGTAATCACGGCCATTAATCTTTCCTCTAAACCATTAATAGCTCAGGAAAAAACCTCCTGTGTAATGTATACAGGGGCTGAAGTGCCGGAGGCAGGTATAGCCCATGACCCCAATGGCTCCCTCTGGCTAGCCGCCCCTGGCCCCTCGGGGGGGGGGGGGGGATGCTGCAGAAAGGGGGTCCTTTAGAAACTGAACGAGATCCCCTAGAGTCTCTGGTTCTTGGGGTGTTTGAACCTCTTCTACCCATAGTGCAAAGCAACAAGGTGGAGGTATCACAAAATGAACACTGACTGCTGAACGATGTAGTCCGGCTAAAAGCCTTGCTACCCAATGCCCAGTCTGGTGTTACCAGGTAAATGCTGCCTAGGAGAATGCCTGTGTCCCACCTTACATGCGACCGTCAGCTCTGTGTCCCCCCGAAGGCTGTGTGCACCTGTACAAAGTGCCTTTAATAGCCTGCAGCTGGCCTGTGTAGGCATCTGAGCACGCTGTGCTGACGCCCCGCCCCCCCCTCATATTTCGGAAAAAAACGAGCGCTTCCCGCGCTGGCCGACCCTCCAGACACAATATGGAGGAAAGGCTGGGGGAGGGGGAAGAAGGATGGAGGAAAGGCTGGGGGAGGGGGAAGAAGGACAGAGGCCGGTAGTGATGAGCTGCACAATGGCGGCAAATGGCGCCGGTGATAGAGCGGTGTACAACCGCCTCACAGATACCTGCGGCCTCCCCCTAGCCTGGGGGAACATTCCTGAGGAGAAATCCCCCTTTCCCATCCTACCTGGAGCCGGCCGGAGGAGCGTGTGCAGCGTGGAAACACAGAGACAGACATCAGCATGAGAAGATTTGTGCTCTTGGCAGCCCCCGGTGGTCACAATAGGCATAGCATGCATTTACCTTAAAAGGAGAAATCCTACTAGAATTAAAAAATTCTGTGGAATCTCCTCTTACCTTATCCAGCCACAGGGTTCTGTTGTACAGACCCAATCTTCGCCTCTCACGGTGGCCTCCGTTTGAAAAAACCGTCAGAGAATGGGGCCTCCTATGAATAGGGGGATCCACAGTTCTGGCCCTGTAAAGCACCTGGCTAGAAATGAGGCTAGAAAAACCATTTTCTAATATGCGGGGTCCAGCTCTCTAAAAAGAGAAGCGTTACAGGTAAAACCTCGTTTCTTCGGACACGAGGCCCGGGTACCATCCAATTCGGCCTAGAAAGACACTTTGGAATGGACCCGGTTCGCCTGGCCTGCCCCAGTATAGGATATAGGATAATCCCCTTGGAGCTCAGCACAGGACATCTTTACACGTTCATCACCTAAGACACTGGCGTAAAAACGGAGGTATCCCTGCAGAGGGAAGGATTATATAGGGGGTTGAACTTTCTGATACAGTGTGCCAGTGTCCAATCACCAGTGATACCTATATAACCCATCAGTAATTACTGAGGCTCTGTGTCCCGTGATGTTCGAGAAAGAAAAGGCTGTTTGATCCTGTCTTCTCTGATCCTCCCCTTCTTCCCCAAATTATTGCCTGATAGAACAGAGCCTGGAGGCAAGCTGCATGTGTTTGGTGTGTATTGCTAGAGGTTTTTTTCCTTGGGCGAGTGCATGTGATCAGCACAGGGCCAATCAGCACTGTCCAGGCAGAGGGTCAGGTGTCCTGCAGCCTCATAGGACAATCAAGGGAGGATGGGATGAAAACTCGTCCTACAAGCTTTACCAGACACTGTTAGAAGTCACAAGACTGCTAACTGCTGATAGGAAAATGAATTCAGCAGTTTATATTAACTAAATAAATTAAAACTAGCGGTGCTTTACCGCTAACGCAGCAGGCTGTTCAGTGTGAAAGGGCTCTTAAGGAGCTCCTAAAGCAGAACTTCACTCTCTTGAACATTAGCTATTGGTAATCCTTATGTTTCTAGCATTAGCAAATAAATATGGTCTACTTTCCTAACTACTGGTTTTAAAACTTTTTATTTTTTACATTTCTTCAGTTACTTCCTGGTTTCCAGGCCTAGGCAAATGATGTCATACATCCAAGGAGTCTTCAGGGGAGGAGGAGGGATTTTCTCAGCTAAGCGCACACTACTTCCTGCATGCCTGAGCTAAGGGCAGATGGATTTCAGGAAGTTAATGCTACCTGAATTATCTGCCTTTACTCAAGATGGCCCTGGACAGAAATGCTCGGTGGTGTTTTTCAATTTCAAAGCAAGATAAAGCCTTGGATGGATGGCAGATTCTTTTTAAATATTAAAAATGAATTAAATGGCATTTTTGGTTTGTGGTGCTCAGATGCAACGTAGTTCTGCTTTAAGCCAATTCAGAGAGTGATGCTTCATTTCTGTGTCCTGCTTCTACTAGTGGATTTTAAATAGCAAAACACAGAGAGCTCACTGAAGCAGATGAGAACTGGCTTGGCTTAAAGCAGAGTTCAGCTGAAAAAAAAAGTCAGCAGCTACAAATACTGCAGCTGCTGACTTTTAAAATAAGGACACTTACCTGTCCGCGATGTCCTCACCCAAAGCCGACCTGTCCCTCAGCTGCGCGTGAAGACGCCCGCATCTTCAGTAAGGAAATCAGAAAATGAAGCCTTGCGGCTTCACAGCCTGGTTCCCTACTGCGCATGAGCGAGTCGCGCTGCACGTTCTGACTGGTCCCTGCTGTCTTCTGGGACTTGTGTGTCTCCCAGAAGACAGCAGGGGGGGGGGGGGGGACGTAGGAGGGGCCAGACATGCCGTAGATCGCTGTGGATTCTGCGGCAATCTTTTGCCGGAACTAGGAGCAAATACCTGTATTAGACAACAGGTATCTGCTCCCCCTTGAAAGGTGCCAAATGTGACACCAGAGGGGGGGAGGAACCGGATCAGCAGAAGTTCCATTTTTGGGTGGAACTCTGCTTTAAGGTGAGATTGTCATGTCATAGCCATGGCAGGGCAGAGGGGAGATCTCTATACAAAGCTCCCAAAGTGCAGCAAAGACTCCATGGTAAAATCAAACCATTTTCAATGGAATTGCACTTTAACCCCACATTCTAATCAGAAGGGTAAATGTGATTGTTGGGAGAGAAAGTCTCATCTATGCATTACAGCTCTGTAATGCCCCGTACACACGGACATTGATCGGACATTCCGACAACAAAATCCTAGGATTTTTTCTGACGGATGTTGGCTCAAACTTGCCTTGCATACACACGGTCACACAAAGTTGTCGGAAAATCCGATCGTTCTGAACGCGGTGACGTAAAACACGTATGTCGGGACTCTAAACGGGGCAGTAGCCAATAACTTTCATCTTTTTATTTATTCTGAGCATGTGTGGCACTTTGTGCGTCGGATTTGTGTACACACGATCGGAAATTCCGACAACGGATTTTGTTGTCGGAAAATTTTTATAGCCTGCTCTCAAACTTTGTGTGTCGGTAAATCCAATGGAAAATGTGTGATGGAGCCTACACACGGTCGGAATTTCCGACAACAAGTTCCTATCACACATTTTCCGTCGGAAAATCCGACCGTGTGTACGGGGCATTAGGGTTACCACTTTTGTAAGGCACAGCTTTGGGATGATGTCCTGACATAAGCCAAGGTACGTTTTATCACACTTCCAGGAACAGACCGGGCTAGCTGCCAGCATACCAACCACAGTTTAATGGAGTCCGCTCAGTTACTGGGTGGTGACCAAAATGAGAACCAAAGAAAATAAAAATGCCATGCATGTACTCTGATTGAGGTTGTAGGGAAGGTATCACATGTTCACACTAATTCAGGATCCTGCCAGCTTCCAGAAACGAACAATGTAATTCCACGCTGCAAACTATGTGTTCACGTGGAAGAGACCTAAAGTGTGAAGCAAATGCACTGCTTAGGCCATTATCACTGCTCATCCTAATAATTCTCAAGATGCAACTTAATCTTCTTACTAAGCAAAACACCATGCTACTGCCAACACATGGAATATTAATCAGAAAGAAGGTGGGTTCGTTGGGAATATAAAATACTTTTAGTAAAACAGCGTGGGGTAGAAATTTCATCAACCCATAGGAACCATTCTGCACAGCCACTTCTGTTTTCTTAAAAGAAAGCCACATACAAGAAGATCTCTCATTAAAAGTGACTGGAAAAGGTGGACTAGCAGTACCCCAATCTAGAACTTCTTATATTGCTCCCCAGTTACAACATATGAGGGGTTGGGGTCATCTAGATCACCGAGACCCCATTTGTAGTCTTCTAGTGCCATCAGAGATGGCATACACAGAGGCAGGATTCTCACACTTACCCTCTACTGCACCCACAATTGTCCTGATGAAAACCTTATGGCATATATTAAAGGCCAACCTGAGCATAGTGGGCTTTCTGAAATTGACCCCGATTTGACACAATACCACCTATGTGGAACTGGCCAGGCTGTCAGGCTTTCAGGAATGGGGACAGCCTGAAGTCAGATATCCAGTCCAGCTATATTCTGGCACAGTGATTAAATAATTTTTGGAGTTGTAAGAAGAATTTGCTCTCCCCAGAGGAGTTTTTCAGACATCTCCAGCTAAGACATGCGTTACAGGCTCGGGCCCGTCAGTCTAATCTAACTTTGGCGGATCACCAGATAAGTACAGGATGTTCTGCTAGAACAAGACAAAAAGGGTATGATCTCCTGTATATATTCTGTTTTTTTTAAAGTGCATGTAAACCCCCAAAACATTTTAATTAAGACTCATCGTTTACAGCAGAGGATGTAATTTCATCTGTGCCCAGTCTTGCCACAAAGTGTTAATCCAGCTCTGAGCAATCCTCTTATCTTTCTTCAGCAAGATAAAAACAGACTCAGAGAAATAGGTGTTTGTTCTTCCCCCTTGCTGTGAGTGACAGGTGATTTATGTCATGTACAGGTGTGAGAGACATTCTGTGAACTTTACATTCCCTCCTCCTTTATTTTCCAGCTCACCCAGGATTGGCTGCTCCACACCTCAGCATGATTGGGCATACTGATGTCATGTGGTGACTTTCCTGGGTTTTGACTGGATGTTAGTGATCATGGGGCATAATCCACGAGGCCAGCAGAAGTTCAGTGTAAGAAATATCGATGCCTGAGCAAGGGGAGTGTAGAGGTGGGCGGGGAGTCTACTGACATCACAACTCCACCCACCGAGCCCTGGACAACAGACCTGCCCACAGAATCCGGATAATTGCAGGGCTCCAAACAGCTAAAGGGGAGATATTTAACAGGTAAGGATACATGCAGGAGGTATGTATATCCTTATAGATCAGCACTATAGAAGTAATTTAGAAATGTTTTTCACAACGCATCCAAATTGCCTCGTAGGACCTGGGAGCATTTGGGGGAGAATTCTGGGAAATATGATTAACATCTTCCCCACTTGTGTCGGTTTCAACAACTGAAAAACTCTCCCATCTATTCTTATTGCACAGAGCTTATGGAACCCCGGCTTAATATTTATGGGGGAGAAGGAGCTCCCCTCTAGGCCCTAAACATAAAAGAGATACGGAGGACTTCTTTGTTCCAACGTTGTCCGAAACCATTCGGTTACTGGAAAGATGTCATAGAAACTAGATCCTGGCATATATGTTTACACCTCCTCAAGACCCTATAATTTGCTTACTGGGAGCACCGGATGAGGAACTGCTTACTCCTCAGACCCATGTTGCGATGCTTAGGCTGCTTTACTTCGCCCGTAAACAAATTGCCTGCTTTGGGATGTCAATTCCTATCTCCACAAAAAAACACTGGGTTGAACAAGTAAACTCTATTCTTATATGGGGAAAATTAACTTATGAGCAGAGGAACGCTTCATGGAAATTCTATCTGGCAAAATTTGCTGATAACACCAGGCCTGGCCTCACCTCGGTTAATCTTTCATAGGCTCCTACAGTTGTGATGTCTTGTAGTCAGTGCAGAGATTAATGTTAGTAGCATAAAGAAGTTAGTGGCTGTACAAGATTGGCTCCTAATTGCTTGCCATTATATATTTATATTTTATCTGATCCTTATTATGGTTGTCTTGTTTGTTCTGGTTTTACATTTACTAATTTCTATTGCCAAAAGAGGTCTTGGTGCTAACTAGTTTGTATAAAAAAAAAAAAAACAATCTACAATATATGTAAGCTGGCACTTGAAGTGAAAAGGTTACTATTTTGCAACGGATTGCTCCTGTATGCGCCTTTTCTATTCATTTCAATAAAAATGGACTTCACTGAACTAGCTAACAACATGCTCTGATCCCCCTGTAAAGAAATTATTTCATATCTACACACATATTGAGGTTTGGAAGAGCTCTGGCATTCTGGAGAACAGCTTTACTAGTATGTGTCCGGCCCCTTTCTTACAGGGCGGAATCCGCCAGGAATCCACTTGCTCAGTGGGTGATCTGTCCACTGATCTTCGCAGAGCAGGTGGATGGCTGGTCCGTGTCCACTCTGATTATACAGAGCGGACACAAATACAGCTTACATTCCTCTATGGGCGGCTGGATATAAACCGGCCACTTGTCTGTTTACACCTGACTGCCATCCGTAATATCTGTTTTTAGAGGATTGGATCGGATTGGATGTAGGTGGGTGTAAATGAACACCCAAGGAGAATGGAGGGTCCGATTGGGCCTACCCAATAAACTGACAGGCAGACCCGATTGGACCACTAGTGTGAAAGGGGCATTAGGGGAAAGCTATACTAAAAGAAGTAGTAAAAGGGCAACAATAAAGCAATCAAATAAAAAGGCAAAAAAAAATCATGCAAAGTGTTAGTATTTTTTTTTCTTTCTAATTTTTCTACCCCCCCCCCCCCCCCCTCTATTGGTTGAGCTGGATGGGTCTTTTTTCAACCAGTCTAACAATGTAATTGCTTGACTGCAGGAAAAGGAGGCATCTGAAATCTACATGTGGTGGCAAGGAACATGCTGGCAAGAGAAGAGTGCAGAGGGATTAGCTCATAAGCCTGCTGCTGCTCCTTAAAGTGGTTGTAAACCACAGACATGGAATATGAAAAAAATAAAAAATAAAAAAATAAAACACACATACTTCTATACTGTGTACTTGCCTCTCTCCAAAGCACCGAGTGCCATTTCTCTCTGCTGCCTGGTTGCTCTCAGCAGGAGTCACTTCTGCCAGCTTTTCCCGACACCCAGATTTAAAAAATGTGACAGGGAGGGAGCTGCAGTACACAGCCTTTGATTCATATCCACAGCTGTGCTTATTCTCAGTACTGTATGAAGTGGGAGATTTATCCCTTCTCTCAAATGAGAGCTCAGAGCTGTTCTCTGAAAACGCCAGATCCCCACCCACTGCTACTGGAAGCAAGACACCTCCTTTCCTCTGTTTTTTCAAAACTGTCTACAGCAGAAATGACTCCAGATACACAGCTACAACTTATGTGGGAGAATTTGTTTAATCTCGGTGTATAACCCAATTCTAGTTACTTCACTGGGTAATCAGTGGATATAAAAAGTCTACACACCCCTGTTAAAATGTCAGCTTTCTGTGAGGTAAAAAAAAAAAAAAAAACAAACACACGACAAAGACAAATCATTTCAGAACTGTTTTCGCTTTTTTTTTTTTATTATTTTTATTTAAACAAGAAAAACTTTTTCACCTTTAAATGTGACCTATACACTGTACAACTCAATTGAAAAACAAACTGAAATCTTTTAGGGGAGGGTGAAGTAACAATAAAAAACTAAAATAATGTGGTTGCATAAGTGTGCACACCCTCTTATAACTCGGGATGAAGCTGCGTTCAGAATTAGGCAATCACATTCAAACTCATGTTATATAGGAGTCAGTACACACCTGCCATCATTTAAAGTGCCTCTGATTAACACCAAATAAAGTTCAGCTAATATAGTAGGTCCTTCCAGACATTTTCTTAGTCGCATCCTACAGCAAAAGCCATGGTCTGCAGAGAGCTTCCAAAGCATCAGAGGGATCTCATTGTTAAAAAGTATCAAGTCAGGAGAAGGGTATAAAAGAATTTCCAAGGCATTAGATACACCATGGAACACAGTGAAGACAGTCATAATTAAGTGGAGAAAATATGGCACAACAGTGACATTACCAAGAACTGGACGTCCCTCCAAAATTGATGAAAAAAATGAGAAGAAAACTGGATAGGGAGGCTGCCAAGAGGCCTACAGCAACATTAAATGAGCTGCAGAAATATCTGGCAAGTACTGACTGTGTGGTACATGTGACAACAATCTCCCGTATTCTTCATTTGTCTGGGCTATGGGGTAGAGTGGCAAGACGGAAGCATTTTCCTAAGAAAAATATCCAAGCATGGCTAAAAAAAAAAAAATCTCAAGTCTCCCAAAAGCTTGTGGGAAAATGTGTTACAGTCTGTTGAAATCAAGGTTGAATATTTTGACCATAATTCCAAAAGATATGTCTGGCGCAAAAACAACACTACACATCACCAAAAGAACACCAGACCCACAGTGAAGCATGGTGGTGGCAGCATAATGCTTTGGGGCTGTTTTTCTTTAGCTGGAACCGGGGCTTTAATCAAGGTAGAGGGAAGAATTATGAACAGTTCCAAATACCAGCAATATTAGCACAAAACATTCAGGCTTCTGTTTTTGAAAACAAGAGTGGGCAAATATTGCCAAGTCAAGATGTGCCATGCTGATAGACTCATACCCAAAAATACTGAGTGCTGTAATAAAATCAAAAATGTGCTTCAACAAAGTATTAGTTTAAGGTTGTGCACACTTATAAAACCATTTATAGTTTATTTTTACCTTCCCCCACCTAAAAGATTTCAGTTTGTTGTTCAACTGAGTTGTACAGTTTATAAGTCACATTAAAAAAGGTAGAAAAAGTTCTGAAATTATTTATCTTTGTCTCATTTTTTTTTAACATCACAAAAACCTGACATTTTAACAGGGGTGTGTAGACCTTTTATATCCACTGTATGCAAGGGTTTACAACCACTGTCTACTTACAGGCTGGGTGTAGGAAGGTGACAAAGTTACATCACTTAAAGTAGAAAGTAAACTTGGGCATGTTTTAAAAAATAAAAAAAAAAAAACAAAAAAAAAAAAACCCTGCAAGGTAAAAGGCATAATCTTCCTTAAGGCTTTCATAATCTTCCTTGCGGCTTTGCATGCTCTGGCCGTCTGACTGGCCGAGCCGTGATAATGTCAGTCCCATGCATGCGCACAAGAGTCATGGGCACGGCACACAGCTCTGAAGGAATGACATGAATATGCCATTCCTTCAGAGCACATGTACCAGTGAGGTCACGGGCTGCATGCTGTGTGAATATCTCCTAAACACTGCATGTTTAGGAAATATTCACTGTACCTACAGGTAAGCCTTATTATATGGAGAAAAGTGAGGTCACCAACTTGGATATGCTGTCTGACTGGGTTGTGTAAATCTCAGTACTAGATTGAGAGAAGCGAGAATCCTCTGGCAGGTAAAACAGCTCATATATATGTATTTCAAAAGGCGTATTAAGAAGTTTGCCTGGAGTTAAAGTGTAAGTTTACCTTTTCACAAAAAGAAATGAAAAAGGTTAAAGTGGATGTTAACCCAATTCATGACATTTGAGCTGGGCACATATATCTGAAATGTTTGGTTATCTCTCTTCAAAGCAAAAATGTCCCGTAGCTTTATCCTGCTCCCTCCTGACAAGTTCTCCGACACATATGATAAAAGCATCCTGAGTTTTGTGTTGGGGAGGATGCTATAGATTAGCACAGTGTTGAACGATTCAACAAACTGCTCTAAAAGTCTCTACCTATGAGGAGAGGAGGTGTGTGCCTTTCCTCCAATCAGCTGTCTTGGCTGTATGCCCAGACTTCACTACAGTGCTAACCAGGAAGAGAAAACCTAACACAATCAGAACTTTCTAAAGAACATATAAAAGCGGAAGACAGCAGATATCCATGTAAAACTTATGTAAGTAGATTTGCTTCATCCCTGTGTATCATCTGAGTCTGTTCACTTCACTGGGTATATGTGAGGGTTTACATTCACTTTAACTAAACATACACCCTCCCCACCCCCAGTCTCTGCTGCACTTACCTCGAAGGATGATTATTTCTTACTGTCCATGCAGCCAGTGCAAAGGTCTGGCATTTTGATAGCCTCAGTCTTCTTCCACGATGGCTCAAAGCTATTCTGACTGGTCATGTGCTGGAACATGACTGCTTTCACCAATTAGAATTGCTCTTATCCATTTTGGTGTCCAAAAGGAAAGAAGGGGAAATAGATTTCAAATCCTTGGACCTCTGCACCAGCTGCGTGGGCAGTGATAGCTAATCACCCGTGGAGGCAAGTGTAGCAGGGACAAAGGGGAGTGTGGAGGGTTAAACAGTTAGTTCATCTTTCAGAAAGGGAGAACTCTAAAACTATAAAGCATAATTTAAATTAATCTTATATTAATCCATTACCTTTTTGGAAAAGGGCAAAGCTGAGTGCAGGAGAATTCATTTTGTTCAAATTTTAAAACGGAAACACACAACTTGGCTGTAAAATTATACAGCGGTTTAAATTTATGGCACAATACTCCAAGACCCAAACAAACCAAATGTTAAAGAAATAGCCAAAATCTTGGGAGATAGTAACATCTTATGGAAAGAGTTGATTCTAACTTACATACTATTCAAAAACTTGCAGCAGATAAAAAGTTCTATCATTCGAGGATGAATCATTTCACACAGAGAGAGCAGCTTACAGGGCTCAGGGTTTTCAGTCCTATATCCACACACAGCTGTGGTAAACTAGTCCACTCTGCTATCTCTACTCCAACTGGTGATGTGGAAAAAACAAATATAAACAGACAGCTTTATGCCATCTCTCATATAGCAAGCCTTATGTAGAAATGCAAGCAGCTAAGAATTTTCTTTATTTTATTAAACATACATACATACTGTACATTCACATCAGTCCCTGCCCTCAAGCAGTTTACAATCTAAGGCCCTGACTACCAGCATGTCTTTGGAGAGTGGAAGGAAACTGGAGTACCCAGAGGAAACCCACACAGGCACAGGGAGAACATGCAGACTCCATGCATGTAGTGCCATGGCTGGAATTCAAACCAATGACCCCAGTGTTGCTAGGTGGAAGTGCTAACCACTTAGCCACTGTGCTGCCCATTAATCAGATTAAAAACTTACTGCAAGATGAGGGTGAGAACTTTACAGCATGTTTCAGAAGTACACTTTTCATTCCATGTGTATCTTACTCCAAAAGCTTGTTATAAATTGGGGTGGCTGGCATTTTTTGTTTAGCTTAATGGAATTGGTGCTGGGACACACTGGATGCCATCAGCTGCATTGCACTTTGCTGTGCTTCTGGTCTTTGCCTGCGTCTTTAGGAAAGAAAAGTCTGCCTCTAAGCATACCTGCTCTTACTTTATCTATAGCCATTTATGCTCAACATGACCATTCTCATAGAACAAAGTTAGGACTACACTACAGACAGCCCTTGACAAAGCATTTCAGCTTCCACATATATTTGCAAGTGTGCATCTAAAACCTCTTTTTTTATTAATGCAAATTGCTAGGCAGCATCATTTTATTTATTTTTTGCTAGTAGGCGAGTGTGCTAGGAAATAAATGCTGCTTTGTTTACTCTGTGAAAAGCCCTTCCATGTGCACCATGGGGTGGTTGTCATTTTTGTTTTCACCATCAGTGAACCAGTATGCAGCTGCCGGTACTGGTTAGAGAGCTAGAATAAGGTAAACTAAGTGGACCTGGTCAGACAGCAAGAATAGGCGGGGGGGGTGATATTTTCGATCACACCGACAGCTTCCTGTATAGTAATAAGAAGGAATTAAGGTACAAAGAAACCTACCAACTATATATTATTGCTTCCCTTTGACTCCAATGGATATTTGCATATAAACTTACAGTAGGCAGCACAGCAAAGATAAACATCAAATGATTCACTGCACATAAAGCAAGTTTCTTGTCTGTTTAGGGCATGTACAATATCCCTGGAAAGCACTTTAAAAAACATTGTGTATATGTAACAAGGGAATAAGCAGACTTCCACTACTGAGGTCAGTGGGGAATTATTCCATCACCTCCTTGAAACGCTAAACAAATTGAGCAAGCGATCTCCACAGTAGGGGAATAGGAGGGAGCTATATTTTTTTTAATATTCCTTAGAGTGATAAATAACTATCTAGCAGAGAAATAGCGGCATAAAATGACGGAGCTTTTCAGAAGACTGCGTTAAAGTATGCATTTCACAGCAGAAGTCACATTCTGTATACAAGTGTAGTCAGTGAAATTGTATACAGCTTTATGCCAAGTTCACAAAATGTGTCACTGCAAATTAATTACAATATCATACTATTAATGACCCACCTCATGGTACTTTGACCATGTAACTGAATTACACTTTTTATTTAGGGGAATGTGAATTTTACATATTAATTTTCACTTCAGTTCTGAGTAAACTGCTAGTTTTAAACGGATTTAAATCTGATCTCTAAACGAACACTATTGTGACTGTTTGGAAAGCACACAATGTCAGTGATGAGGATGGAACATTTGGACAGTCATGTGAGGTACTCACCATTCACTAGACTGAAGTGTAGGAGATTCATTCTGCGCTATGTGGTATAAGGCACTCATTGCATTCATATTAAACAAAGGAGGTTTCCTTTCAGCTGTGGAGAACAATCAAAGTGTTAAGTTCTACAATTACTGTACATATTCTTCCGTCTTCCTACAATTACAATCAGCAATTATTTTCCCTGCTTAAATCAAAGGTAATGTCAAGCTGATTATGTCCTTAGTTAAGTGTTTTCTAATATACCAGGTTATGTACATATATACAGGGTGTATATACTTGGAGTTCCATAGATTGCTAAACAGCAAAAGAGATTCACAGAACATGAGACAGAAGGTCAGCAAACAAGAACCATAGAGGGGGAAAAGAAAGACAGTAGAAGAGAACCATAGGGGGGGGGGGGGGGGGGGGAGTATATAAGAACATAACTATTGAGTGAGAGGGACAACATGAAAGACATAGAAAGGGAGAAAAAGAGCAGAAGGGAAACAATAATTAAGATGCTGCAGCATTGTCCATTTATTGTTCATCAAAATTATTAAAACTGGGTTTGGCTAAAAATGGCTTACGAACTGGGACTGACATACAGCTCATCATGCAGTTGGACGGAGTGATAAGAACAAGAGTAAAGACTCTTTATAGTAACCATGGTAAGCCTGAAGAGTAAAAACTGAAAGGCCAAGATGCAAAATAGTGGTTCTACCTGAACTGGTAACAATATGGCAAGTGGCTGTGGCTTTACTCGTCCAGGAGACACGAATGGGAAAGTGAGCTTATGAATAAAATGTGGATCAGGTGGGACCCAGACAAGCAAATGTGCAACAGCTCAAGTCTTATTCCAAGTCTTGCATGGAAAGGAAGAGCAGTTTAAGCCTGATGACAGTGTTATGGTACTCTGAGGAGGTAGAAGCCCCTGAAGAGGGAGGTTTTAAAGACTTCCGCTGTGGCAGAAGGACCTCAGGCTGCTTTACCTAACCAGGCTTTCAGTCATAAGATTCTGCACATATGAACAGAAATCTTTTTTTTTTTTTTAATTTTAGACTTGTCCCCAGAACAAGACATGAAGGTAAACCTCCCAAAGTTTTAATGGAGACACTTGCTGCATGGACAGCTAAATGGATATCACTGGGGCAAAAAGTAAAAGGGAAATCTCTCCAATGGTACACAAAAAAACACACACACACACACACACCTTTCCTACTCTGTACAAAACAAAAGTAAAAAGGTGAACATCGCACAACCCTTTCCCTCCCTTACACTCCCAGTCACTGCTGTACTCATCTCTGAAGATGTTTAGCAGTCAGAACCCCCACAGCAGTTGCAGGGATTTAAGACACCTGCTCCCCTCTTCTCTGGGCAGAGTTTCCGGGACAGACCAGATAGACTGACTGGTCAGCATTCTCACAGTGAATCGCTCTGGTCTGTCCTGGAAGTGTTGCTCAGAGAAGAGCGAAAGAGCAGAGATTTCATTCCCACACTGATAAATGGCTGCGGCCACACTGAAAGCCCTGCATCCTCGGAGGTACGTACAGTGGGAACCAGGGAGGTGGGGAGGATGTATGGTATTCAGCTTTACGTTTTTTTCTGTAAAGTCGGTGAATCACTGTAATTTAGAGCAAAAGCACCCGGAAGATTCCCCTGCAGCGAATGTCATTCACTGCTTTATAAATATGCTCCATAATATTGTCAACCCCTAAAATAACAGAATGGAGTATGCTTGAACAAACAGCTCTGGGTACTGCCAACAGTTCTGGAAAAATACTTCAAATCATAGCAAGTGAAAAAGCCCAGGAAACATTTCAAGCTTTTTGAGTAACTAATTATATATTAAAAAGTGTTACTAAACCCAGTAATATGAAAATAGTCGTTCCCTCCCCCCCCCCCCCCCCCCCACACACAGCTTATAAATCTTCTTTTTACATTAAAATACTGTCATTATATACATTTTTTGATGATCTGTATACCACGGTTACATGATAAACTGCACAGTTTCTCCAGTGCTGAGAGATCAGGAAGGAGGAGATTTTCCACTGCAGCCTGTATAAACGCCCACGTGTGATGTCAATATTATGTGACCTGGCTATCTCCGAGAACAAGCAACCGTTCTCTCCAGCATAAAAGACACAACTGAGCATGTGCAGGTTGGCTACTCTGTCTGTGTTAGATGGCCCTCCCCAGATAGACAGTGCAGGGAGGGAAGGATCTATGCATACAGGATAAAACAGCCTTTGTACACAATGCAGAGGATTAACCCCTTAAGTTCCACAGGGAGTATAACAAGCATGCTATGCTGCATATACAGACTGATTTTACTGTTGCGGGTTTAGTAAGACTAGTTTAAAGTAAGTTTTCTAATCACCAACAAATTCTCAATCAAAATGAACCAACCAGGCTATGCGCAAACAGTTCCACAGTAGATTAATCAAATGTAAGAAAAGGTCACCGAAACTTAAGCCAACAGCATGTTACATTCTTATAATTCAGCCTTTGAAAAAGGGTGATTTTGAGATACACCATTCAGGATCTAAAAAATGATCCAATACAGCATGGCAAGGTTTCCAGTGACATACAGATATATTTGGCTTAAAAAAAAAAAAAAAACAAAAAAACCATGACATCAGGGTGGACATACCTAGTTCAATACAAGTAATCCCCAAAGACCAAACGTCTACTTTTCCATCATACTGTCCTTCATCCATGGCTAAGATTACTTCAGGGGCCATCCTAAAATGAAAACATGTAAATTTAAAAATTGTAATTGCTTTTTTCCCCGAAAAGTCTAAAAAAGTCAATTTTTTACAAAGTCCTTGTTTTAGAAACTAAAAACAAAACCTCTTGTGTAAGACCCACACAGTAAGGATAGGTAAAATTTCTTCTAATCTTTTTTCACACCCAAACAGGCTAATTACAATGTAAGCTTTGTTAAAGAGACAATTAAACCTACAATGTTATAGCAACAGGGATGGCATTGGTAAAAACGTCCCCAGCATCACTTCCTGGTGTAGGAGCGCTTCCCGACATGCCTCTTGAAAATTTAGAGACAATGAAACGCTGCATCAGGGCGGACCAGGCAGTGACAATATCACACACAGTACATCCGGAAGTAACACATTATACACCTGGAGAAAAGTAGGAGGACCGCTCATAGCCACAGCATATGGAGCAGGTACCCTAGTACTCTTGATGTCAGCAAACAAGAAAATGTACCTCAGTGTAAGGCATAGCACTTTTTACTGTGGGCAATGTGGAAGTGGTTTCATGACAGAAAAAAAAAAACTTAAGTACTTTTACCCCCTTTCTGCTCAGGCCAATATTCAGCTTTGAGCATATTTAATCACTATTGGATTTTTTGCAAAAAAATAAAATTAAAAACAAATGAAAAAAGACCGTAAATGTATTTTGAAAAAAAATAAATAAAAAAAAAAAATTCATTTTTCGTAGTTTTGTTTATCAAATTTTGTAAATAAGTTATTTTTCTCCTTCATGGATGTGTGCTGATAAGACTGCACTGATAGGCACCCATGAGGTGGCACTGATGGGCATCACTGACTGGCATCACTGCTGGGAACTGTTGGGGTTGCACTGATAAATCAGTGCAGATCTCCCCTGTGAGGAAATGCCACACAGCTGATCACATGGGTAAAGAGCCTCGTCATTGCTCTTTTACCAAGAACGGTAATGTGCCGTGTCCCAGGGACAGAGCACGCCACTGATTGTTGTACCTCTGTGGGCGCGCAAGCGGGGCGAAAGTGGGACAGCGTCATATGATGTCGTCCCAAAACAAGGGAGCCGCCACCTGCCTGTCATTTGAGAATACGGGGGGAGGTGGTTAAGGTTTCACACTTCGTTAGTATTCCTCAATTTCTTCCTTTTGTTGCATTAGTCTATATGATTACAACACCAGCAAGATGAGAGAAAAGGAGTTGATCAGGTGGAAAGTGGATGGTGTTTAAAACCTCTGTGTAATAAGCATTTTTTGACTTACTTGTAGTAAGTGGTCAGATAAATCTGGTGATTTTTCTGTGTTGGTGAAGGATCACTGGATTACTGAGTTATTTGTTTGTATGTATTCAAGAAGTGAAGAGGGCAAAGAGCCTAAATCTTTTTGTAGATATCTGCGTGACTGCACTTTTTGTGCAATTCTGATACACGGACATTTTATTTTTGCACTTTATTATATAATATATATATATATTTTTTTTAGTTGTATGCACATAGGATTTGTATACACAGACCAGACTAACAATAGTTCAGTCCTGACGAAGGAGTGAGGGCAGGGCCAAGCCATGCTGTCTGTCTATGGATAAAGGCAGCCTGGCTCTGGATTGAGCCGCATGAGTAACCCCATAGGAAGTAGGAGGAGCCAGGAGTGCCAGCGGGGAACCAGAGAAGAGGAGGTTTGGGCCACTATGTACAATTACTTCAATCCTAGCTAGCCTTCACACATATACACACTAGAGATTATAGTCTCACTCAATAACACAGAGGTTTAAATGCTTTTACTTCACATTCTTTCCCTGTATTTTTTTAATATGGTGTATTTGATATTTTGCTGATTTCCTTAACTGTATTAGCTATACGAAAATTAATTTTCAATAAAGCTTGTGTTGGGAAAAAAGTCTAGACATTTATACATATATACGGTGGATATAAAAAGTCTACACACCCCTGTTAAAATGTTTCAGGTTTCTGTGATGTAAAAAAAATAAAGTTAGACTTACCGGTAACTTGTTTTCCAGGAGTCTTTCAGGACAGCACCTTGAGAGCGTGGCTCCACCCACTTGACAGGAAACACACCAAACTTTAAAAGGAGGCTCCTTCCCACTTATCAGTAGTAGTAGTAGTTGTAGTAGTAGTAGAGAACCTCCAGCCCAAGCTGGAACACATAATCAGAATATGGTTAGTCACAGCATAGTAATTTAATACATTAAAGGGCGGGTTGCTGCTGTCCTGAAAGACTCCTGGAAAACAAGTTACCGGTAAGTCTAACTTGATTTTTCCCTTAACATCTTTCAGGACAGCACCTTGAGAGGATAATAGAGGCTTACCCACTTAGGGAGGGACCACAGCCTGCAAGACCTTTCTGCCAAAAGCCTGTTCATTTGCTGACAGAAGATCCAGTCTGTAATGACGGACAAACGTAAGGTAACTTGACCACGTAGCCGCCTTACAAATTTGATTTGGGGTGGCACCAGCTATTTCTGCCCATGTAATGGCTTGAGCCCTGGTAGAATGTGCTTTAATTCCCAGCGGGGGGATAGCCCCGATTGAGAGTAGGCTACTAGAATAGCAGATTTAAGCCATCTAGCTACTGACCCCTTAGAAGCTTGTTGGCCCTTCTTTTTTCCAGAAAGAAGTATAAATAGAGAGTTTGAGGACCGAAAGTTTCTTTGTTACTTCCAGATACTGTAATAAAGTCCTTCTTACATCCAAATTGTGGAATTTGCTTTCTTTTTCCCCCAAAGGGTTAGAGCAAAAGGTTGGCAGGATGATCTCCTGCGACCTGTTGTGGGCTGACGCCACCTTTGGCAAAAATCCAGGTTCGGATTGGAGTACGATCCTATCTGTGTAGATGGCTAAAAAGGGTTTTTTAACAGATAGTGCGTGGAGCTCACTAATTCTCCTTGCTGACATTATTGCAACCAAAAATAAGGTTTTAAGAGTAAGATTCTTCAGAGAGATTTCTTGTAGTGGTTCAAAAGGTTCCCTTGTGAGGGCCTGTAGGACCACTGATAGATCCCAATTAGGAAAGTGCTTAACCGGAGCTGGTCTGGATCTGGTAAGCGCCTTGAAAAATCTTATAACCAAGGGCTCGGAAGAGATTGGTCTTTCTAGAAATACTCCCAAAGCGGCTGTTTGCACCTTAAGCGTGCTGACTGACAAGCTTTTGTCTGCCCCATTTTGAAGGAATTCTAAAATTGACACTAATTTTTTTACCTTTCTCTTTGTCGAATGATAGAAAGAGTTGTAGACTTTCCAATATTTAGCATAGATTTCTCTGGTCACTATTTTTCTACTGGAAAGTAAGGTAGTTACCAAAGGTTGTGACAGACCTTTGTTTCTTAACAACTGCTCCTCAGATACCAGGCCGTGAGGCTTAGATTGGCCACTTCCGGATGCTGTATTGGACCTTGTAGGAGCAAGTCTTGCAGGGGAGGCAGCTGCCAAGATGGTTTGACTGCCATCTGTAGAATGGTGGTAAACCATGCCCTTTTTGGCCAAAATGGAGTAATTAGAATTACTGCCACTTTATCCCTCTGTATTTTTCTCAATACCAACGGGATCAGTTGGAAAGGAGGAAAGGCGTAACCCAGATGGAAGTTCCAACGCTGAATTAACGCATCTGTCCCCTCTTTGCTTCTGTGTGAGACCACACTCCTTGCATGAAGTTTTGATCTAAGTGAGCTCCCCAACCCCACATGCTGGCATCTGTCGTTACCACCTTTGGAAACGACCAGAGCAGGCCCTTTGACAGATTTTCCTGTCTTCTCCACCACCAAAGCGATCTTTTGACTTTGGTGGGGATTTTTACATTTGCTTCCAGAGATTCTGTCCTGTGATTCCATATTCTCAGGAGAAAAGTCTGGAGAGGTCTGAAATGTAACCTTGCCCATTGAATGGCTGGCATGGTTGAAGGTTAGGGTTCCTAGGGATGACATGACTTGTCTGACTGATAATTCCTGATTTGTCTGTAAGGAAGCTACCACATTATGGACTTTTATCTTTTTCTCTTCTGGGAGAAAAACTCTGTTCCCTTGAACAGATCTGATACCCCAGGAATAGTACTTCCTGGGCCGGATTGAAATTGGACTTTTTGCATATTTATAATCCAACCCAAGGCTTCTAGATGACCTCGGGGTTTTCCAAGGTCCTTTAACAATTTTTCCCTGGAAGGGGCAAAGAAGAGTAGGTCGTCCAAGTACGGAATTACCGCAATCCCCTGGAGGCGGAGAGGTGAAGAGCGCTTCTGCCATTATCTTTGTAAATATTTGTGGGGCAGAAGAAAGGCCAAACGGGAGGGCCTTGAATTGTAGGTGCAGAACCTCTTTCCCCAAATCTATCGCCATCCTTAGATATTTTTGAGACTGCGGGGCTATGGGGATATGCAGATAGGCATCTCAAAGGTCTATTGATGCCATGAAGCATTCCTTTGTCAATAAGTTTCTGACCGTGAAGATGGAGTCCATACGAAACCTTTTGTATAGGACTGATCTGTTCAGTGGTTTGAGGTTTAGGATTAATTGGAAATCTCCGGATGGCTTTTTTTTTTTTTTTTATCAGGAATATATGAGAATAAAATCCCTGATAAAGCTCCCCCTGTGGAACGTGAGTCACAACCCCTTGATCTATCAGATCCTTTAACAGGTTCTTCATTGCTAAGGATTTTGTTACCTCTCTTGGGAGATTTGTCACAAAGTACCTTTCTGGGGGGAATCTGAAAAATCTATTCTGTAACCCTGGGCTATCACATTCAGAATGTACTGGTTTTCTGTTATGCTTGCCCAATAGGGGAGAAAGCCCTGAGATCTTCCTCCCACCTGTAACCGGTTGTCATTGCGTCTTGCTGGATGACGCAGGAGGATGGAAAAGGACATTCCCTTAGCCCTTTCCCCTCTGCCCTGACCAATTTTTCTTTTTCTCTTGAGGCTTGTTTTGTTCCTGAGCCATTTGAGGACGAAAAAAACGTTTGACTGGCTGTTTCTTCTTCTTGACAGGAAAAGATTTCTTTTTATCTGCTGTCCTGTCAAGAACTGAGTCCAAATCAGGGCCAAACAATAAATCCCCTAGAAAAGGGAACCCGCATAATTTATTTTTAGATGCTGCGTCCCCCTGCCAGGTTTTTAGCCATAATGGCCGTCTAACTGAATTAGTAAGGGCTGCAGCTTTAGCTGTCATCCTGATATATTCTGCTGATGCATCAGAGACATAGGCTACGGCCACTGAGAGAGTAGAAAAGGAATCAAGGATTTCTTGCTTAGGGGGAATCCGCCATTATATGAGCTTTAAGCTGATGTACCCAAAACTCCAAGTTTCTGGATACGCAAGTAGTTGCCATTGCTGGCTTAAGGTTGTCCATAATGGATTGCCAAGCCTTCTTGAGTTGTTGATCTATTTTTTTTTATCCATGAGGTCTTTTAAGATCCCCATGTCCTCAAATGCCAGATCAGTAGATCTTGATACTTGACAAAAGGCTGCATCAAGTTTTGGAAACTTATTCCAGAGAGCCGCTGGTTCTTCATCAAAAGGGAACCTTCTCTTATGAGCCCTAGAGAAGAATGGTTTCCTATCAGGATCAGCCCATTCTTTCTTGATTGTCTCTGAAATCACTGCGTGGACAGGAAAGGTACAAGTCTTGGGCTCGCTAAGCCCTGCATACATTTTGTCGTGTAAAGACATTTCTTTATGCTCTTCCTCCAGGCCCAGAGTAGCATAAATAGCCCTCAAAAGGACGTCCACTTGATCCAAACACAATTTATATTTGGAAGACATATTCTCCAGCTTATCCCCATCCTCATCTTATTCATCCAGTTCAGAGGACCCATCTCTGCCTCCACTGCCGGGACTAACAGTGAGCCTTGAGAGGACTGAGGTAGTGGGCTGACTTGCGGATGGATTTGTAAGTGAGGATCTAAAGGATTGAATGGTAGCATCCAATTCCTTTTTGGCAGATGCGATCAGATTGCTGCATGCGGAAGCGGTTTCTTCCCTCACCAAGGAGTCAATGCATGCTTGACATAAAGCCTTTTTCCAGCCTTCAGTTAACGTAGTTTTGCATGAAGGACATTTCTTTTTAATCCCTGGGTCAGAGCTCTTGGTCTGCCAAGATAAGGGAAAAAAAGAGAAAATAAGACAAACCATCCTTTAGAGTCAGCCTGAACACTCAAGATGCTCACCACAGGTGCACAGTGAGAAAAACAACAGACTCATGTGCCCTGACAGGCCCTTCCGCCACCAGGGGGAAAAAAATACCCTCAAGCCCCACTAAACATTTAGGGAGAAGAGAGCTAGAGAGAGACCACACCATAAAGTTGAGCAGAAACAACAGTCTGCTCCTTACCTGGGCCTTGCTGGTGCCTGTGCCTGTCCCACTTGCTGCGGTTCCTGAGTCCATGCTGAGGCAGCAGCATGATGCTTGTGGCAAAAACGCCGGTTCCGGACTCCAATAACGCCTGTGCTCCGGAAATAAGTAGGCACCAGACCCATTCCTCCCTCCTCCCCCTGCGCTTCCGGCGGAAATGACGTCTAGCGCCTGCTCGTCGGATGCCGCCCCACTTCCGGTTACCTCACATCCGGCGGATGCAGTCAATGACTGCCCTTCCCAAGATGGCGGTGGCGTCAGGAAAAAAAGCATGTCCTGGACAAAAAAAGAAAGTGCCTGTCATGCCCGATGCCCCCCCGCCCGGGAGCGGCGATTCCTGGAGCTGTCCTGGCTCTCCCCGAGCACTGACAAGGGAGAAGGAGCCCATCCACCCGTAAGCCTGTGGAAATGGGAGGAACTGGCTCTCTTAAGGTATGAAAAAATAGTGGAGTAGGGAGCCTGTCCTCTCAGGACAGCGCCTTGAGAGCTCCAAACTCCCACGTGTTCCCTCCGGAAGAAACACAAAAACTGATAAGTGGGAAGGAGCCTCCTTTTAAAGTTTGGTGGAGGTGTGTTTCCTGTCAAGTGGGTGGAGCCACGCCATCAAGGTGCTGTCCTGAAAGACGTTAAGGGAAAAATGGGACAAAGATAAATTAGATAAATTATTTCAGAACTCAGTTGAACAATAAACTGAAATATTTTAGGTGGAGGGAAGTAAAAATAAAAATATGGTTGCATAAGTGTGCAACACCCTTAAACTAATACTTTGTTAAAGTACCTTTTGATTTTATTACAGCACTCAGTCTTTTTGGGTATGAGTCTATCAGCATGGCACATCTTGACTTGGAAATATTTGCCCACTCTTGTTTTCAAAAACAGAAGCCTGCAAAAGCATTCCAAATCTGTCAGATTGCGAGGACATCTGCTGTGCACAGCCCTCTTTAGATCGCCCCACAGATTCTCAATGGGATTCAGGTCTGGGCTCTGGCTGGGCCATTCCAAAAAACTTTAATCTTCTTCTGGTGAAGCCATTCCTTTGTTGATTTGGATGTATGCTTTGGGTCGCTGTCATGCGGAGAGATGAAGTTCCTCTTCATGTTCAGCTTTCTAGCAGAAGCCTGAAGGTTTTGTGCCAATATTGACTGGCATTTGGAACTGTTCATAACTCCCTCTACTTTGATAAGGCCCCTGTTCCAGCTGAAGAAAAACAGCTGCAAAGCATGATGCTGCCACCACCACTTCTTTTGGTTATGTGCATTGTTGTATTTGCGCCAAACACATCTTTCGGAATTATGGCCAAAAAGTTCAACCTTGGTTTCATCAGACCAATTTTCATCAGACCATTTTCCCCACATGCTTTCGGAAGACTTCAGATGTGTTTTTGCAAAATCTAGTTGGGCTTGGTTGTTTTTCTTCTTAAAAGGCTTCTGTCTTGCCACTCTACCCCATAGCCTAGACATATGAAGAATACGGTAGATTGTTGTCACATGTACCACACAGCCAGTACTTGCCAGATATTTCTGCAGCTCCTTTAATGTTGCTGTAGACCCATTGGCAGCCTTCCTGATCAGTTTTAATCTTGTCTTTTCATTAATTTTGGAGGGAAGTCCAGTTCTTGGTAATGTCGCTGTTGTGCCATATTTTCTCCACTTGATGACTGTCTTCACCTTGTTCCATGGTATATCTAATGCCTTGGAAATTCTTTTGTACCCTCCTCCTGACTGATACCTTTTAACAATGAGATCTCTCTGATGCTTTGGAAGCTCTCTGCGGACCATGGCCTTTGCTGTAGGATGCAACTAAGAAAATGTCAGGAAAGACCTACTAGAATAGCTGAACCTTATTTGGGGTTAATCAGAGGCACTTTAACCGGTCGCCACCTGCCCACCGTCATATGACGGGAGGAGCGATGCGGCTCTTATGACGTCGCCCCAGAACGGAGTGCTAGGACACAGGAGTGACGGTCACATGTAAAGATACCAATCAGCAGAATCTCCTCACAGGGAACACCCGGACATGTAATCAGTGCCCTGATTACAGTAAAGCCCCCCAGTGCCACTAATCAGTGCCCAACAGTGATGCCAGTCACTGCTGCCTTTCCGTGCCTATCAGCGCAGGAGAAAAATTACTTATTTACTAACAGAAACAAAGACATTTTTTTCCAAAATTTTCGGTATTTTTTCTTTTTTTAAGTAAAAAATTAAAAAACCCAGCAGTGATTAAATACCACAAAAAGAAAGCTCTATTTATGTGAAGTAAATGATAAAAAATTAATTTGGGTACAGTGTTGCAATTGTCAAAGTGCGACAGTTTTGAAAGCTGAAAAATAGGAGTTTTAAAACAGCTTACATGTAAAATCCCTTTCTTTGAAGTACATCACGGGACACAGAGCCATAGTTGTTACTATGTGGGTTATAGGCCACCTTCAGGTGATTGACACTGGCACACCCTAAGACAAAGTGCACTCCGTTTATAACCCCTCCCACCACTGGGAGTACCTCAGTTTTGTAGCAAAGCAATACACGTGTATACCAAAGAAGGGAGGGACCTCTGTGTGCCGTGATGTACTTCAAAGAAAAGGATTTTACAGGTAAGCCGTTTTAAAAATCCTATTTTCTTATCGTACAGCACGGGACACAGCCATTAGTAGTTACTATGTGGGGTGTCCCATAGCAATAGCAACGGAAGGGAGGGAGACACAACAAAAAGTAGGGCACTAATAGACTAGAGGACTTATACTGCAGCCTGCAGTACACTGCGCCCAAAGGTGATATCCTCATGACCTTTTACATCTACTTGATAGAATCTGGTAAATGTATGGCCTGAAGACCAAGTTGCGGCCTTGCAGATCTGAGCCATGGAGGCTTGGTGATGCACTGGCCAAGAAGCACTAACAGCCCTGGTAGAGTGCGATTTAATATGAAAAGGTGGAATTTTCCTTTTTAAACCGTAAGCTTTAACAATCACTTGACGAATCCATTTAGAAGTAGTAAATTTCGACGCTGCCTGTCTTCTTTTGGGACCGTCTGGCAACACAAACAAAACATCTGTTTTACGAATCTGAGTGGTCACCTTCAAATAGACCTTGACCGCTCTCACCACATCAAGAGAATGTAGTGACCTCTCTTCCACAGAACGAGGTTCTGGAAAAAATGAAGGCAGAACAATATCCTGGTTTAAATAAAAACCTGACACTACCTTCGGTAGGAAATTAGAAAGAGGCCGCAATGCAACCTTATCCTTATGAATAATCAAATATGGCTCTTTACAAGAAAGAGCAGCCAACTCTGATACTCTTCTTGCAGAAGATATGGCAACAAAGAAAATTATTTTCCTCGTCAAGAGGACAAGGGAATATCTCATATTGGCTCAAAAGGCTGTTTCTGTAATGCCGACAGGACTAAATTCAAGTCCCAAGGGTTCAGGGGTGATCTAACTGGAGGATTAATCCGTGTTACCCTCTGAATAAAGTTACGAACCAGAGAGTGTGAAGCAAGGCCAGCTTCATTTCCAATCCCATCTGCAGAAATTCAAGGATCCTACCTATGACATATTTCCTGGGGTGCCAACACCTGGATTCACACCAGGAGACATATGCCTTCCAGACACTATAGTATATGATTCTGGAGGCCGGCTTCCTAGCATTAACCAAAGTAGACACTCCTGAACCTGACAGCCCATGGTCATTCAGAATGTGGGTCTCAATAGCCAGACCTTTAAATTTAGCGTTTGTAAGGTAGGATGGAATACTGGACCTTGCGAGAGGAGGTCTGGCCATAGTGGTAGAGTCCACGGGTCCCCTACCGCCATCTTTACGATCTCTGCAAACCAAGATCTTCTGGGCCACAAGAATAGCTTCTTTCCCTTCCTGCTTGATCCTGCGAAGAAGGCGCGGAAGCAGCAGAACAGGAGGGAACGCATAGATCAGTGAAAACTGATCCCACAGAAAAACCAAGGCATCTGTTCCGCATGCCATCAGATCCCTTGTCCTTGACACAAAGTTGTCGATCTTGTTGTTGAACCTGGACGCAAACAGATCCACGTCTGGAATTCCCCATCTTTGACATATTGACAGAAAGATATCGGTGTGAAGAGACCATTCCCCTGGGAACAACTGTTGGCGACTAAGTAGTCCACCTGCCAATTCTCTATCCCTGGAATGAAAATTGCTGACAGACAAGGACTGTTGGCTTCTGCCCAAGATAGGATATGATTAACCTCTCTTTGGGCCGCACAACTTCTCGTGCCACCTTGGTAATTGATATAGGCCACTGCTGTGGCATTGTCGGATTGGATTCTGACAGGACAATTCCGTAGTCTGAGCGTCCAGGGCCAGGTGTACTGCCCAAATCTCTAGAATATTGATGGGCAAGGTAATTTCTGATTTGGACCAATTCCCTTGAACAGACGCTTCTTCCAGGACTGCTCCCCAGCCCAGAAGGCTGGCATCTGTTACCACCTTCCAGGTAACTGGTAGAAAGGATTTTCCTTTTTGAAGATTCTTGGATATCAACCACCAATTGAGACTCTGATGCATTTTTGGGGATAAACGCATTGGGAAGTCCAGAGCTTGGACCTTCTTGATCCAAGTTGACAGGATACTGTTTTGCAGCAGTCTTGAATGAAACTGCGCATAAGGAATGGCCTCGAAAGAAGCCACCATCTTTCCCAACAATTTCATGCAAAGTCGAATAGAAGGATTCTTCTTAGTTTTGACCAACTGAATCAGTTCCCATATGGAACTGATCCTTTCCTGGGGCAAAAACACCCTCTTCTGAACTGTATCTATGATCAGCCCCAAGTACTGCAAACTCCTTGATGGTTTTAAGGAGGATTTCTCTAGGTTGAGAATCCAACCTAGGTATTCCAGGTAGCTGACTGCGGTGACCAAACTTTGGTTTAAGTGGGCTACCGACTGATCTATCAAGAGTAGATCATCCAAGTAAGCTAGTATCGTTATACTTTGAGCCCTTAATCTGGCTAAAGGAGGAGCCAGGACCTTTGTAAACACTTGAGGTGCAGTAGCTAGACCGAAGGGTAGAGCTACGAATTGAAAATGAAGATTTTCTACCTGGAAGTGTAAATATTTCTGGTGAGCAGGGAAAAACGGCACATGGAGACAAGCATCTTTGATGTCGATTGATGCCAAAAGTTCTCCACCTTGTAGGATGGACACTACTGATCGGAATGACTCCATGCGAAAAGAGCGGATGTTCAAAAACCGGTTTAGATCTTTGAGATCTAAAATGGGTCTGACATCCCAGTTTGGTTTTGGTACCGTGAAAAGGTTTGAATAAAACCCTAATCCTTGCTCTTCCAAGGGGACCACCAATATCACTCTTTGAGACAAGAGATAATTCAAAGCTTAAAAGAGAGACTTTTTTTTCATGGATCTCTGGGAACGTTTGATCTGAGAAAATGAGGAGAAGGGAATTCCCGGAACTCTAGTTTGTAACCTAGAGAAATTGAGGAAGCCACCCATCCTGCCAGAAACCCTTGAAAACTGCAGAAGTCTTCCCCCCACTCGAGCATGCGGGGGCGCCCCTTCATAAGCAGGTTTTAGTATTTTGTTTAGTGGGTTTCCTCCCCCAGGGCCTCTTCTGACGGTGCAGGCTGTCGTGACTGCCTGGAGGCTGATGCACCTGGCACTGGAGAAAAAGCTTGTCCAAAAGAAAAAACGCTTAAAACTTCTTCTTAAACGGTAAAAGGGAACTTTTCCCATTAGAAATTCTTTGGATGTATTTATCCAGATTGTCTTTTAAATAACCGTTCACCGTGAAATGGGAAACTGGCCAAGAGCTTTTTGCATGGCGCTTCGGCTGACCAATTTTTCAACCATAAGATTCTACGCACATGTACCAGCCCTAGCATAAGCCATGAGGCCTGGAGAATAGAATCTTTCATAGCGTCTACTGTAAAACACAACGCCTATGATATCCCGGGCAAATCTTGGGCCTGCTGATCAGGAATAATGTTGAGTACCTCTAAAAATTGGTCCTTTAGGGACTGAGATACCCCGATTGCTGCCAGCGCAGGCTGAACCACTGAACCTGTGAGCGAAATATAGCTTTTAAAAAGGAATTCCAACTTCTTATCTGTTGGATCCTTCAGCATTTTAGCATTGTCTACAGAACAAGTCAGGTTTTCGTTCACAGAGGATATAGCAGCGCCAATTGCTGGAATCCCCCATTTCTTATTAAACTCTTCCTCCATAGGATAAAGTGTTGAAAACTTTTTTGGAGGGAGAAACTGTTTATCTGGGTGCTCCCACTCAGAATACATAAGCTTTTTTAGCCATGAATGGATAGGAAAAGCATGAACAACTTGGGGAGGCTTTAGTGAACCCAAACCAGAAGTGGGCTCATCGACTGACTCCGCTACTGGCAGCAAAAATGTGGAGCGGACCATTCAGTGAGAGATTGTACCAACAACCTTTCTTGTGAACCTGATCCTAACGTATTAGGTTCTTCGGAACAGGAGTCACCAACCTCTTCCTGGTCCCCTAAGAGAAATTCATCATCTCTCGCCCCTTGTTCCTCAGCATGAGGGTCCTGAGCAATGGACGGGGACCTGTTACACTTAGTTCCACTCTGGGATGCGATTAAAGCATCAATTTTTTGCTCCAAGCCTAAAATGTTTGAAGGAAAAACCTCCTTAGTAATATATACAGGGGCTGCAGTGTTAAGCGCAGCTGCAACACTCATCCCTCCTGATGGCTGACTGACCAGCCAAATTACTCTCAGGGGAGGATGCCATCTTTTTTGAAATGGTTCTAGGCTTCCGTGTGACTGTAGAAGTATGGTGTTTTTACCCCCCCTTCCGACCATAGCCCAATGCACAAAGCAGAGGTAATACCAGAAGGAATGCATCCACTGCTTGAGCAATAGTCCAGCCCTGTCGCTGCTAAAGGAATGCCTGTGTCACCTAACCTCTTTCATGCCACCTTTGCTCGTGTCCCTCCGAAGAAGCAGCAAAGGTGCCTTTTAAACACGTTTTCCCGCGCTGGGTGTTGGAGGACGCCAACGTCGCGCTAAGCACGCCCCCCCTCCCGCCCCTCTCCTTTCCGTTGAAAAAGAGCTCTCTGAGGAAGCGTGAGAAGGTAAGTGCTCTATACAGCCCCCGGTGGTGACACATAGGCATGACGTTCACTAAATTTAACCACTTAAGCCCCGGACCAGAGCACTTTTTGTGATTCGACACTGCGTCGCTTTAACTGACAAGTGCGCGGCCGTGCGACGTGGCTCCCAAACAAAATTGACGTCCTTTTTTACCCACAAATAGAGCTTTCTTTTGGTGGTATTTGATCACTTCTGCGGTTTTTATTTTTTGCACTATAAACAAAAATAGAGCGACAATTTTGAAAAAAAAAAAAAAAAAAAACGCTTTTTTTTTACTTTTTGCTATAATAAATATCCTCAAAAAATATATAAAGAAACATTTTTTTCCCCTCAGTTTAGGCGGATACGTATTCTTCTACATATTTTTGGTAAAGAAAAAAAATTAAAAATTGCAATAAGCGTTTATTGATTTGCGCAAAAGTTATAGCATCTACAAAACAGGGGTTAGTTTTATGGCATTTTTATTAATATTTTTTTTACTAGTAATGGCGGCGATCTGCAATTTTTAGTGTGACTGCGACATTATGGCGGACATATCGGACAATTCTGACACATTTTTGGGACCATTGTCATTTTTACAACGATCAATGCTATACAATTGCAGTGATTACTGTAAAAATGATGCTGGCAGTGAAGGGGTTAACCACTAGCTGGCTAGGAAGGGGTAAGTGTGTCCTAGGGAGGGATTCCAACTGTTAGGGGGCGTGGCTACGAGTGGCACGTCACTGATCACTGCTCCCGATCACAGGGAGCTATGATCAGTGACAGTGTCACTAGGCAGAACGGGGAGATGCTTGTTTACATTAGCATCTCCCCATTCTTCAGCTCCGTGAGACGATCGCGGGTATCCTACTCACGGAGCTCGCTGCAGGGTCGCCCGCCAGCGGCAAATTCAAAGGGACGTACAGGTACGCCCCTTTGCGCAGCCGTGCCATTCTGCTGACGTATATGTACATGCGGCAGACGGCAAGTGGTTAAAGGAGACATTCATAAGAAAATGTCATAAAAATTTCTCAGAAAACTCCACTTACCTTTCCCGCCGCAGGGTTTTCTGTGGTAAAACCAACAGACCCAATCGTCACCCTTCACGGTGGATTCCGTTAAACCTTCAGGAGCTGGGGATCCTCGGGGAAACCCACAATACTGGACCTGTAATAGCACCACCGCCAGTAAAACTTTATGGCCTTACTACCAAAAGTACTGGATCCCGGGGTCCAGCTCTCTAAAAGAGAAGCGTTTACAGGCAAAACCTTGTTTCTTCGGATACGAGGCCCGGGTACCATTCAATTCGGCCTAAAAGACACTTTGAATGGATCCGGCTGCATGGCTAGCCCCAGCAAGGATTGCTCCAGTGGAGCTCAGCACAGCACATCTTTACTCCTGACCAACACCTTGGACACTGGCGAAAAAACTGAGGTACTCCCAGTAGTGGGAGGGGTTATATAGGGAGTGCACTTTTTGTCTTAGGGCGTGCCAGTGTCCATCACCTGAAGGTGGCCTATAACCCACATAATAACTACTATGGCTCTTTGTCCTGTGATGTACGATAAGAAATTGGCCTGGGCATGAAGGGGGTGAAAGTGCCCTGTAGGCAAGTGGGTAAGTGATGGCAGATGTGTACCGACTCCTATTTAACATGAGTTTGAATGCGATTGCTTAATTCTGAATGCAGCTACATCCCCAGCTATAAAAGAGGATATGCACACTTATGCAACCACATTATTTTAGTTTATTTTTACTTCGTCCCCCTAAAAGATTGCAGTTTGTTTTTCAATTGAGTTGTCCAGTTTATAGGTCACATTAAAAAGGGTGGAAAAAGTTCTGAAATGATTTATCTTTGTCTTATTTTTTTACATCACAGAAACCTGACATTTTAACAGGGGTGTGTAGACTTTTTATATCCAGTGTACTTGGGCCTGAATTGCTCACATCAATTATCAGTGCTCTAATAGGAGTGAGAATTCTATGACATGTAGTCAGCTAGTACTTTCAGACATTTCAGATCCAGTTTCTATAGCAACAAAAATAACGGAAAAGAAAGATACTACCCAAAATAAAAAATAACATGTGGAGGTATACAACAAGCAGTGAAAAAAACAAAAGCAACTCCTTACCAATATGGTGTCCCCACAAATGAATTGGCTGGAGATGCTATAGAAGCAGACCCAAAGTCAGCAAGTTTCACTTGGCCAGGCTCTGTGAGAAGGATGTTGCCTGCCTTGATATCTCTAAAAGGGGAAAAAAATACAAAATATGTTAGAACATATGACAAGCTAAAACAATGTGTTCAAACAATTCATGCTAATTATGTTATGAGACAGAACAGCTCCAAATGAATTACTAAAGAGAACAGAATTCTTGAAGCTATGACAAAAAAAAAAAAAAAAAAAAAGGAAAAAAAAAGGCAAGCAGAGGACAACAAACTAATCCTCAGCATTGCTTGTTTCTCCATCACTGACTTAGCATGCCATGTTCTGTCCTTGTTGTGCCTCTGTTTGTAGGAGGACATCTTGGTAGAAGCAGGGCATATGTTTTTTCAAATCAGAGCTTTCAGCAAAGGGAACAGTGAATAGCACAGCAGTGGCCTCAACAAATATCACTTGGAGTCTCTTGAGGAAAGCTGCAAGAAGGGGCAATGCCTTAGATCTCATACAGCAGATATACAGCTATGAACTTGTAGACACAAGAGTGCCTAGGCACCCTCACTTATCAGGAAGTGCACTTTTTCCCTAAAGAGATTAAAACAATCATTTGTACAAAAAATAAAATCAAGAAAGATATTCCAAACAAAAAAGTTCATTTTCAAGGCACTGCTCAGACACAACAACATTTCTACATATTCCCTATAGTATGGCAAATCTTAATTTTTTGAGTTCAGTTTAACTTTAATGTAAATTACTTTACTTCAGGACATTAAGCCAGCTTCGTTAACCACTTGACCTCCAAAAGATTTACCCCCCTTCATAACCAGGCCATTTTTGGTGATACGGCACTGTTACATTAACTGACAAATGCATGGTCATGCAATGCTGTACCCAAATAAAATGTATGTCCTTTTTCCCCACAAATAGAGCTTTCTTTTGGTAGTATTTGATCACCTCTGCGTTTATTTGTTGCGCTATAAACAAAAAAATAAAATAATAATAATAATGTCTTCATGAATTTAGGCCAATATGTATATTGATTGTAGATGCTATATCTTTTGCGCAAACCAAACTGTCATATTTATTACTAGTAACGGTGGCGATCAACAACTTCTAGCGGTGTCACAGTACATGTTGGCATTCATGGTTCCCTCAATGAACTGTAGCTCTCCAGTGCCGGCCGCACTCATGCAGCCCCAGACCATGACAATGCCACCACCATGCTTGACTGTAGGCAAGACACACTTGTTTTTGTACTCCTCACCTGGTTGCCGCAACACACGCTTGACACCATCTGAACCAAATAAGTTTATCTTGGTCTCATCAGACCACAGGACATGGTTCCAGTAATCCATGTCCTTAGTCTGCTTGTCTCAGCAAACTGTTTGCGGGCTTTCTTGTGCATCATCTTTAGAAAAGGCTTCCTTCTGGGACCACAGCCATGCAGACCAATTTGATGCAGTGTGCAGCGTATGGTCTGAGCACTGACAGGCTGACGCCCCACCCCTTCAACCTCTGCAGCAATGCTGGCAGTACTTATACGTCTATTTCTCAAAGACAACCTCTGGATATGACGCTGAGCATGTGCTCTCAACTTCTTTGGTGGACCATGGCGAGGCCTGTTCTGAGTGGAACCTGTCCTATGGAACCGCAGTATGGTATTGGCCACTGTGCTGCAGTTCAGTTTCAGGGTCTTGGCAATCTTCTTATGGCCTAGGCCAGGGATATGCAATTAGCAGACCTCCAGCTGTTGCAAAATTACAGGTCCCATCATGCCTCTGCCTCTGGTAGTCATGATTGTGGCTGTCAAAGTCTTGCTATGCTTAATGGGGTAGTTCTGCAACAGCTGTAGGTCTTCTAATTACATATCCCTGGCCTAGGCCATCTTTATGTAGAGCAACAATTCTTTTTTTAAGGTCCTCAGAGAGTTCTTTCCCATGAGGTACCATGGTGAACTTCCAGTGATCAGTATAAGAGTGATAACACCAAATTTAACACAACTGCTCCCCACTCACATCTGAGACCTTGTAACACCAACGAGTCACACGACACCAGGGAGGGAAAATGGCCTATTGGGCCCAATTTGGACATTTTCACTTAGGGGTGTACTCACTTTTGTTGCCAGCAGTTTAGACATTAATGGCTGTCTGTTGAGTTATTTTGAGGGGACAGCAAATTTACACTGTTATACAAGCTGTACATTTACTACTTTACATTGTAGCAAAGTGTCATTTCTTCAGTGTTGTCACATGAAAAGGTATAATAAAATATTTACAAAATGTGGGTGGTGTACTCACTTTTGTGAGATACTATAACTGCACTGAGGTCCAGGACCTCTCTAGGCTGTTTGAATCACAAGACTGACCGAGTACAAATACAAATCCTTTGTCAGTTAAAATAATTGCAATAATAATAATGTAATTTAAACTGTGCTTTTAAATCTTTGCCTGGAACTTAGCTTTAAGTAGACTAGTTAATTATTTTGTAGTTATAAAAGCTATATATATATATATATATATATATATATATATATATATATATATATATATAAATAAAATCAACATACATTCAGGTTAACTTCAGGCTTTTAACCAAGGCCTTAACGTTGATTTATTTTTTATGTAGAAGGGCAATTTAGACACGGTCCCCATGAAATGGTACCCACCTGTGGGAAGGTGGCTGGGAAAGAACTAGGACTGCCACTGACAATTACTAAGCGAGGCCTGCAAATTTGTTCACTGTGCTCCTACTGACAACTGTACTTGCCATAAAACCTGGTTAAAATAGGGAGCTGCATATTCCTTTGCCTTAAAAATATTGTAGTTCTTTTTTATTATTAAGCAAACGCATTTTAAACAGCAAAATTACGTAGGACGAGGCCGATTTAATACACTGCAAAAAGTCGTGTTGATAATAGTACATTTAAGTCGTTTTTCTAAAAAAAAACATTTAAACATCAATTGAAAATACAAAAGAAATTGTACGCATATGTGCGTACATTTAAACAAAATTATTAAAAACATAATATGCTCACCTATGGATTAAATTATGAGAATGCAAATAAGCTAATCCCTGCAGTGCTCCATGTGTAATTGCGGCGATTTCATTTTCTTGCAATGGCTTTTTGTGTACTGGAAGAAAAGCATCAAATATTAAAAGGCAGCACATGTCTAAACACCTGTAACCTTTAAGGCTAAATTACTAACATTTATTATTCTTTGGCATGCATAAGCAGCTGTGGATGTTGGAATTCATATGGATCAAGTGCTAGTGTGTGTGTGTATATATATATATATATATATATATATATATATATATATATATATATATATATATACACACACATATACATATATACATATATACATACACACACACACACACACATACTTCTATAGAATTTCTATAGAAACACCAGCACCAGGGGCTGCCTGTTCACTTGACAACCTCTAAAGCTAAACGGCTCGATTTTCTCTCATTCAGTCCGCTGACTGAACAAGAGAAAAATCAAATGACTCCTCCAGAATGGATGAATTTCCACTGCCAGCTACTGTATTCAGCTGCCACGGCACCTGTGGCTGCCTAAATATAATGCCACTGACGAACAGTGGCTGTAGTCACTGTTAAACCAATCATTTTCTACTTGTCACGATTTTTAAATTAACTTTTTTCGAGCCAGGTGGCGCTGACAGGGCTAGCCACAGCTTACATTTTGTGCATTTAAGATAGAATTAGCGGAAATACAATCAGGCATGCATGACAAATTTCTCTGGACATGGCAACCATGGGTGGTACATATCCACCCTTCCCGCTTCGATTCAGCACTACTCTCTCTTTAGTATATCTCCACCACCCCGTGAACTCCCCCCTCCTCTTACCTATCTCTCTGTTTCTTCCCCTTCTTCCCTATTCTACACACCTATTTTACTCTTCTTCTGATCTAATCCCCTACCACATCTCCAGTCTCTTTTCTATGTCCTTCTGACCCGCAGGCTTAGCCCTGCTGGGGCAGGACACATGATGACAAAATGTTTATGAATACATATTGCCTTTCTAGAGGTATGTTCATTGCTGTAAGGTTACGTAGCACATTTTCCCTCGACACATACGCTATATAAAAGTTCTGCAATAGCATCTGCACGCAAATGAGACCCAGCATGTAATCACACCACAAAATTCGCTAACCTCACAAAATCGCCCCTGATCACTCAGGAGCTTCTGCAAATCTTTGTGTCTTGGATTATTACTATTGTTAAAGTTTATGTAAACATATATACATGTGTGTCCATCAATCTTTTCCTTTTTTCTGTATTATTGATGATCTTTATGTTCAATAAAACCTTTTGTACAAGAATTAGCGGAAATACCAACTGCCTGACTAGCTCATCTAAAAATCCATATGGGCTATAGCAGATGTGTAGCTTAGGGGAAGGGGGAAATGTGTGTGTGGGGCCTGAAAAACAGCAGATCAAATTGCACATACTATTCACAACACAGCAGTAAACAAATAGGTAGTGAAGGAAAAAGGAGACAAGGACATCACCTACTTGCTGCAAAAGTGCAAATCTGAAAAAATAAATCTCTTCCCACCCAGCCACCCCCAGTGTCATTTTAAATAGTAGTGAATGCCGGGGGAATCCCGTCAGCTTACTGATCGTTACTCCAAACCAAGAGCCGTCTTTCAGCTCGGTCTTTGTGCTGAGTGCATAATAAACATACCCTCAGCACAATCATTGGCAGCCCAGCGATGCATATGTGTGGCCTTTAAAGCCCACCCTTTTGCTGCCACACATATGTGTTGTGCAGTCGTAAAAGGGGTTAATAAACCATTTCAGGTTTAGTAGACAAAATAAAAAGAAAAACAAAAAAACATTAACATTTTTTTTTTTTTTTCAGTCCCGAGCAGAAGCAATGAACTTTAAAAACACTATATATGTTTAATTTAGGTAAATTAAAAAAATTACCTTCTAGTAAGTCTGATGCAGATCCTAAACAATATTCCATGACCAGCTACAAAGAGAAGAATATGCATATTATCTTTTTGGAAAACATAAAAACACCAATCAACAAACTGCCGCTGAACTGAAAACTGGCATAACTTTTAAAAAGTTGTAGAACAATTCTAAATCACAGAACAAGTGCAGCATGTAAAAAACAAGTTAAATGACCAAGAAAACTAAAGCAGCCACCACATACAAGGACAGGTAAGCTGCAATATATTACGTTTTAGTTCTTGGGTTAAGGTATAAATTTACAAAAATATATAAAAGCGAGATGTGTTAGGCCCATAGTTCTCATGTAACTATATGTGATGCACATCAAAGGCTTTTCCAACCTTCTATTAAATCAAATGAGCTGCAAGGGTACAAATAAATAGTGATAGAAATGTAATTATTTTTACAGGGTGTTTTCTTATTTTTATTATTACGGTCAACAGTTTTATTAGTCTTATGGGTCTCGCTCTAAAGCAGTGCAATTACATTTATTGCGAAGTAATTCTACAACGCAAACGCATCCTGTTTGCAGATGTCACTAGGACTGCCCTCTACTGGTAGAGATTGTAGTAATAATACATTGTGACTTATGAATAAAATCAATCCTTAAATGTGTAAAAAAGTTTACAGGTTATGCAGCTTGGCTCAAATCAGTAGAAATAGTTCTTTGCACCTTCTTTGGACTGTAAAAAAAAGAACTTTTGAATGCAGTATGGTACACAGGCTTCTTTAAAGCTTTATAACAAGTTATAATGCAGCTACCTTCAGGGGATTGGACACTGGAACAACAACAAAAAAAAAAAAGCTGCAGGGGCATGCCCTATATATGCCATTCCATTTCCAGCTAGCCTCAGTTTGGTAGCCAGCAATAGGGAGATCATAAAAAAGGGGGATTGCCTGTGTTCTGTATTGTCACTTTAGGAAACACATTTCACTGATAAGTCAGAACCCCTACTTTCCCGATTGTATAACACAGAAGAGAGCAGAGCAAAAACCAAGGCAAGCACCTTGGTGCCCAGGGGCCGTGAACAGGCTAAGGGAAGTGTGACAAACTGGTAAGGGTGATCACCCACTGCAAAATAGATAGCCTTGATGAGGCAGAAAAATGGAAATGTGCGGCTAGGCATTCCAGATATCAATAGAGGTCAGACATTTTCCCAAAAGAAGGGAGACAACGAGCAACCTGGTATTTTCCCTGCAAAACTTTAAACCTGTAGGAACAAGTTGAGAGTTTTCAGATCCAGAATGAACCAATTGCGTCCATTAAAGTTTGGGAACGGTAAAGAGATGAAAGTAGAAACCTGTACTGTTGGTACGCGGGCAACGACGACTTCGGCCCAGAAACGTTGGACAGCAGGCAGCAGGTCCGTGCTGGTTGGGGAACATTTGGCAGGAAGGATGCAGAGAGTAAAGTCAGTTTTTCGCTCCCAGCGTCAGAAATTTTTTGGGACCAGAAAACTGAAGATGTACCCCCACTCTGACAAGAGGGTGCAACCCATCACTGCGAGGAGGCCTTGGCTGGTTTGAAAGGCCACGTCTTCTTAAGAAAGTAAGCTCCCATTTAGATTTAACATTGGAAGACAGAGAGAGGAGAGAAGCCCTCCTTAACCTTAGGGGTAGAAGATCTACTGGTAGAGGCACAAGCCTTTATTTTTTGGGAGAGGAGCGTACTCTTACCTCCATGAGCTCTTAACATACTTATCCAAGGAGGGACTGAACAGGTGTTCGCCTTCAAAAAGGGAACTACTTTTCTTGCAGGGGAGCTCTGCTGACCAGTATTTAAGCTAGAGAATCCTAAGCATGTGTTCAGATAAGAGGCTCATCCTGGAAATTTAACCACTTGCTGACTGCAATACATAAACATATGTTACGGGTTCCAAGTGGTTTACTGGGATTATGGCTTAAGATATCAGCCATGACCCTGGTATCGTTTGTTTGCAGCCAGTGGCTGCCTTTCTCATGAAATCGTCCCGAACTGCACATGAGCTGCTGAAACGATTTGCAAAATTATTTGCAAAATGCCGCCAAAACATCCCCCCCCCCCCCCACAGTGTTTCTCAGCCTCATCGATTCCCCGAGAGGCGATCAGACCATGCTTCCAGCTGCTCCCATAGGCAATCAAAGAGTAGATACTGTTTGTTCCTCTCTATGGCCTTGGAGGACCGGAGTGACATCCCTTGTAATAGTAATAAGAGACTAAAAAAAAATAAAGGGACAGTGTAAAAATAAAAACTTAATAAAATTCAAAGCGCCCACATCCCTCTGTGCTCATGCAGAGAAGCAAACGCATACGTAAACGGTATTCACACCACACACTAGACCTCTTCTAACGCTAAACAGGTAACCTGAAAAGGCATTTTAAGTATCGCCAATGAAGATTTTTAAGTACCGTAGTTTGTCGCCATTCCACAAGCGTGCGCAACTTTAAAACGGGACATGTCGTTAAGTAACTATTTGCTCGGCGTATCATCTTACAGATTATACAAACAAATGGGGTAAATATTGTGTTTTTTTTAATTATTATATATAAAAGTGTATTTTCTTCCAAAAAAATTGCGTTTGCAAACACTGTGTGACATAAAAAATTGCAACGATTGCCATTTTATTCCTTAGGGTCTCTGCTAAAAAGAAATAAAGTTTGGGGGTTGTACGTAATTTTCTAGCAAAAAAACTGACTTAAACTTGTAAACAAAAACTAACAGAAAAAGCCAGGTGGTTAAGAAAGTGTATCCGCCAAGCCATTTAAACAGCAGCATAAGGCTGAAGGCAATAAGTCTGCCTGACTATATAGACAGAGGGATCCATAAAAATGGAGCAAAGATTCTGATCATATGCCAGGTCCTGACAGTAATGGTCTGACAGACTGCAATAAATACAACTGTAGGTTGCACAGACAGGGCCCATCAAGGCATGATGGCCTTAGGCCCCTTTCACATAGGCATACTGATCAGGTCCGCTTGTTAGTTTTTCAGGCGGACCTGATCGGACACTCCATTCATCTCTACGGAGCAGAGGATGTCAGCAGTGACATGTCCGTTGATACTCGATGCTATCCGATCCTCTTCGTCAAAACCAGATGGATGGAGGTCCTATTTTCCACCCGTCTGGTGGATCCGATGGGATCAGATGAAAACGGCAAGCGGTCAGTTTTCATTCGATCTCTCCATAGAGGAAAGTGGGACTGTGTCCATCTCCATTCGGCTCAGTAAGCGAAGACAGACCTGTCATCTGCCTGCTCAGTGGGGATCAGCGGAGCAATCCCCTACCGAGCAAGCGGATCCGGCAGAACGGAGGCACTCGTGTGAAAGGGGCCTTAAGGAGGACCTCTAACTTTTTATCTACTGTGTCTTTTAACCCAGGGATTATCCTCCACTGGGCAATGAGGGTCTTCTTAAAGTAAGACAAATCCAAATCCAATCAACTTAGCAATAATCTCCTTTAATCATGGAGAAATGTCTGTTAAGGTAGCAAAAAAATCCCCTAAATGAGAAACCAAGATCCTGACCAAATGAGGTAGCAAAAATCAATGACAGAAATAAAGAATAGGCTTCATGCTCTTCTTACAAGTAACTGTATCCACAGTTACAGTATATTTACTAAACAATAGCATGGGCATGTCTAGAGATTCCCCCACTTGCCTCCCAAGCCTATTCTGACACTTCTCTCCTACATTTTTACAAACTAGAAAACTACTTAACCCCCCCCCCCCCCAAAACATATATTTTTAAGCAGAGGCCCTAGAGAATAAAATTGGTGAATGTTACATATTTTTATATCACACAATATTTGCGCAGCAGTTTTTCAAACACAAATTGTTGGGAAAAATAAAATTTAATGAGTTTTAATGTGCAAAACCAAATAGAATACCAAATTGTTTGGTAAAATATAAAAAAGACATTACAGTGAGTAAATGGATATCAAAAATGTCACGCTTTAAAATTGCGTATGCCGGTAATATGGCGCCAAGCTATGGTACCTAAATTTCTTGATAGGCGAGGCTTTAAAAGCCTTTACATGTTACCAGTTTAGAGTTACACAGGTCATCTGGTGCTACAATTATTGCTCTCGCTATAACGTTTGCGGCGATACCTCACATGTGTGATGCGAACTGTTAACATATGCGTGCGTGTCCTATGTATGCGTTTGTGCAAAAGCATGGGAGCGCTTTAAAAAAAATTAAATAAATTTAAAAAGTTTGTAAAAAAAAAAAAAAAAACAATGTTTCTTTAACCACTTCAGCCCCGGAAGGATTTACCCCCTTCCTGACCAGAGCACTTTTTACAATTTGGCACTGCATCGCTTTAACTGCTAATTGCGCGCTTATGGAATGCTGTACCCAAACAAAATTTGTGTCCTTTTCTTCCCACAAATAGAGCTTTCTTTTGATGGTATTTGATCACCTCTGCCGTTTTTATTTTTTGCGCTATAAACGTAAAAAGACCGAAAATTTTGAAAAAAAATTATGTTTTCAACTTTTTGTTATAAAAAAAATCCAATAAACTCAATTTTAGTCATACATTTAGGTCAAAATGTATTCGGCCACATGTCCTTGGTAAAAAAAAAAAGTCAACACGCGTATATTTATTGGTTTGCGCAAAAGTTAAAGCGTTTACAAACTAGGGTACATTTTCTGGAATTTACACAGCTTTTAGTTTATGACTGCCTATCTCATTTCTTGAGGTGCTAAAATGGCAGGGCAGTACAAACCCCCCCCCCAAATGACCCCATTTTGGAAAGTAGACACTCCAATTGCTGAGAGGCATGTTAAGCCCATTGAATATTAAATTTTTTTGTCCCAAGTGATTGAATAATGATAAAAAAATAATAACATTTTTTTTACAAAAAGTTGTCACTAAATGATATATTGCTCAAACATATAAATAAAACTTAATTGCGCTAGCAGTGATGATATAATTAGAAAGTGCTTAGGAGACACAATAAGTATGTGAATCCCAACCAAAATAACAATAAGTGCATAGAATCCTTATCCAAAAATACAACAGAAAATAATATATGCTAAAAATCAATAATCATGCACTAAAACCACTAATGATCAGTCCATAATAAAATAATTTGGATAAGAAGGAAAAGTCCGCTTAGTTTGTCTCATCACCAAGCCATGAGGACTGATGGGCCGAAGTAATTCTTATCAGATGTACATTGATTGCAGAAAAGAGAGTAATAGGTGTGCGCTTACCCCTATTGTTGGACCTCCTCTGTGGCAAGGTCTTATGGACTTGCAGATTTCACCCTCTGCGGGGACAAAGTGTTGGTATCCGGGTCTTGACAGCATACACCGCCGACTTCCGTATGGTCTGGATAGCCCAACTGCTCCAACATCAGAGGGGGGCTCAGGAATGGAAGAGCCCATAATCAGGAAAGAACATAAGGAGAAGAAACTCCAATAGTGTAATAACGTTTGGGGTTTTATTGGTTAAAATAAACCACAGGTAAACATTTAAAAAAATTCCAGTAGAAAAAATATTATCATAAAAAGCCGGCATAAACAAAGGCAGAACGCCCGTGCAAATAAAACCTTCGGAACACGTGATGGCAAGCGAGGCCACGCCCTACATGTTTCGTCACGTAGGGCGTTCTGCCTTTGTTTATGCCGGCTTTTTATGATAATATTTTTTCTACAGGAATTTTTTTAATTTTTTTTTTTAAATGTTTACCTGTGGTTTATTTTAACCAATAAAACCCCAAACGTTATTACACTATTGGAGTTTCTTCTCCTTATGTTCTTTCCTGATTATGGGCTCTTCCATTCCTGAGCCCCCCCTCTGATGTTGGAGCAGTTGGGCTATCCAGACCATACGGAAGTCGGCGGTGTATGCTGTCAAGACCCGGATACCAACACTTTGTCCCCGCAGAGGGTGAAATCTGCAAGTCCATAAGACCTTGCCACAGAGGAGGTCCAACAATAGGGGTAAGCGCACACCTATTACTCTCTTTTCTGCAATCAATGTACATCTGATAAGAATTACTTCGGCCCATCAGTCCTCATGGCTTGGTGATGAGACAAACTAAGCGGACTTTTCCTTCTTATCCAAATTATTTTATTATGGACTGATCATTAGTGGTTTTAGTGCATGATTATTGATTTTTAGCATATATTATTTTCTGTTGTATTTTTGGATAAGGATTCTATGCACTTATTGTTATTTTGGTTGGGATTCACATACTTATTGTGTCTCCCAAGCACTTTCTAATTATATCATCACTGCTAGCGCAATTAAGTTTTATTTATATGTTTATCACTTCATGGATATTTGGAGTTTTTTTTGCAGCTGCACTTTTGGAATATATATATTTGTATCACGTATTGCTCATTAGCGCAGGTTGATCCCACCATTTTTTTATTGCTCAAACATGCCATGAGCATATGTGGAATTACACCCCAAAATACATTCTGCTGCTTCTCCTGAGTACGGGGATACCACATGTGTGAGACTTTTTGGGAGCCTAGCCGCATACGGGGCTTCAGGATTTGTAAGGGCGTAAATTTTTGATTTCACTCCTCACTACCTATCACAGTTTTGAAGGCCATAAAATGCCAAGATGGCACAACCCCCCCCCCCCCCCCCCCAAATGACCCCATTTTGGAAAGTAGACACCCCAAGCTATTTGCTGAGATGCATGTTGAGTCCATGGAGTATTTATATTTTGCCACAAGTTGCACAAAGTTGTCACTAAATGATATATTTCTCAAACAAGCCATGGGCATATGTGGAATTACACCCCAAAATACATTCTGCAGCTTCTCCTGAGTATGGGGATACCACATGTGTGGGACTTTTTGGGGGCCTAGCTGCATACGGGGCCCCGAAAACCAATCACTGCCTTCAGGATTTTTAAGGGCGTAAATTTTTGAATTCACTCCTCACTACCTATCACAGTTTCGTAGGCCATAAAATGCCAAGATAGCACAACACCCCCCCCCCCCCCCAAATGACCCCATTTTGGAAAGTAGACACCCCAAGCTATTTGCTGAGAGGCATTGTGAGTATTTTGCAGCTCTCATTTATTTTTGAAAATGAAGAAAGACAAGAAAAATGTTTTTTTTTTTTAATCTTTTTTCAATTTTAAAAACTTTGTGACAAAAAGTGAGGTCTGCAAAATACTCGCCATACCTCTCAGCAAATAGCTTGGGGTGTCTATTTTCCAAAATGGGGTCATTTGGGGGGTTTTGTGCCATCTGGGCATTCCATGGCCTCCGAAACTGTGATAGGCAGTGAAGAGTGAAATCAAAAATTTACACCCTTAGAAAGCTTGAAGGCGGTGCTTGGTTTTCGGGGTCCCGTAAGCAGCTAGGCTCCCAAAAAAGTCTCACACATGTGGTATCTCCGTACTCAGGAGAAGCAACAGAATGTATTTTGGGGTGTAATTTCACATATTCCCATGGCATGTTTGAGCAATATATCATTTAGTGACAACTTTGTGCAAAAAAAAAAAAAAAAAAAAAAAAAATGTGTCTTTTTCCCACAATTTGTGTCACATAATAAATATTCCATGAACTCGACATGCCTCTCAGCAAATAGCTTGGGGTGTCTACTTTCCAAAATGGGGTCATTTGGGGGGGTTTTGAACTGTACTGGCATTTTATGCACAACATTTAGAAGCTTATGTCACACATCACCCACTCTTCTAACCACTTGAAGACAAAGCCCTTTCTGACACTTTTTGTTTACATGAAAAAATATTTTTTTTGCAAGAAAATTACTTTGAACCCCCAAACATTAAAAAAAATATATAAAGCAAAGGCCTTACAGATTAAAATGGTGGGTGTTTCATTTTTTTTTTCCACACAGTATTTGCGCAGCGATTTTTCAAATGCATTTTTTGGGGGAAAAACACACTTTTTTAAATTTTAATGCACTAAAACACACTATATTTCCCAAATGTTTGATGCAATAAAAAAGATGATCTTAGGCCGAGTACATGGATACCAAACACGACATGCTTTAAAATTGCGCACAAACGTGCAGTGGCGACAAACTTAATACATTTTTAAAAGCCTTTACAGGTTACCACTTTAGATTTACAGAGGAGGTCTACTGCTAAAATTACTGCCCTCGATCTGACCTTCGCGGAGATACCTCACATGCATGGTGCAATTGCTGTTTACATTTGACGCCAGACCGACGCTTGCGTTCGCTTTTGCACGAGAGCGGGGGTGGGGGATTGTTGTTGGGGACAGGGGTGCTTTATTTTTATTTATTTTATTTTTCTTTCTTATTTTTTTTGCTTTTTTTAATCTTATTTTTAAACTGTTCCTTTCATTTTTTTTTTTTTTTTTTTTTAGCATTTTTATTGTTATCTCAGGGAATGTAAATATCCCCTATGGTAGCAATAGGTAGTGACAGGTACTCTTTTTTGAAAAAATTGGGGTCTATTAGACCCTAGATCTCTCCTCTGCCCTCAAAGCATCTGACCACACCAAGATTGGTGTGATAAAATGCTTTCCCAATTTCCCAATCGCGCTGTTTACATCTGGCGAAATCTAAGTCATAAAATGCTCATAGCTTTAGGTTTCTTAGGCCATAGAGATGATTGGAGCCATTCTGGTCTCTGATCGGCTCTATGGTCAGCTGGCCGAATCAACGGCTGCATTCTCAGGTTCCCTGTTGGGACAGGAGAGCCAGAAAAAAACATGGAAGACGGTGGGGGGGCATTCCCTCCTACTGCTTGTAAAAGCAGTCTAGAGCCTAATTAGCTGCTAGGATTGCTTTTACATGAAAGCCGACCGCTGGCTGAAAAGAATGATACCAAGATGATACCTAAACCTGCAGGCATCATTCTGGTATAACCACTTAAAGTCCAGCAACATACCAGTACCTTGCTGGTCCTTGTTGGGCATATATTGTAAACATTTTTTTCATGCAGCCTGTGGGCTGAACGAAAAAAAAAGAGATTGATCGGTGGGTATGCCCACCATTAGAATACTTCCCTTCATCCACCGACTTCTAATGATGGGCATATATGCACCGTTTATATATGCCGAAGCATGGGGGCATCCTCCCGCAAAAGGCAGGAGCAAATCGCTCCTCCGCCCACTGCTGCCCCCACGCTTCGGCATATATGCTGAAGTATGTAACTGTGGTGGTGAAATCACCTCCGACAGCGCTGGAGTTACGGCTTTATGTATCGTGGGAGCAAATGCTGTTGCTGTCAAGATAAATAAATCCGCGCTGCAACTGAATGGCGTACCTGCTAAGCAAATTATGGTTAACAATAAAACAAAATAACATTACAGTATAACAGTAAGGCTTACCATACCTGCAAAGCAAATCCAAAAAAAAAAAACAGTAAAAAATAAAACATTTAAAGCAACCTGTTCCTAAAATATATATATGCCGAAGCATGGGGGCATCCTCCCGCAAAAGGCAGGAGCAAATCGCTCCTCCACCCACTGCTACCCCCACGCTTCAGCATATATGCTGAAGTATGTAACTGTGGTGGTGAAATCACCTCCGACAGCGCTGGAGTCACGGCTTTATGTATCGTGGGAGCAAACGCTGTTGCTGTCAAGATAAATAAATCCGCGCTGCAGCTGAATGGCGTACCTGAAAACAAAAAAATGGTTAAAACACAGTAAACTATAAAAAAATTACATACTGAAAAGCAAACATGGTAAAACATAACAACAATAAAACATTGCAGAATAGAATACAGAAAAAATAGCAGAACAATAGAGAGAAAATAGAGAGCGAGAACAATAAAAACGACAACTATTTTTGGTTTTTTTATTTTATATTTTTTTTGTGCATTTTTTTTTTACATTTTTTTTTATAACTGTAACTTCTAAAACTGTAACGGTTCCAGGTTTGGGTCTCTCAAAATGCGATGGCATCTTGGGAGACCCTGTGAAAGTGTGTCCTAGTCTGTGCAATGCTGTACCCTACGCTAAAACTCAACTAGTGTATGGTAGTGCTCAGAACATTCACCAATGCAAAGACCAGGATTGCCAGGACAGGAGGGACAATAATACCGGGTGTCACGCCTATATCCGCGCTTTCTGCAGACATGACATTTTCTTTGGGGGGCTTGTTGGGTAGGGGTACTCGGGAGGACATAAGGAAAATGCCTCCCATGCAGCCGGCTTACTGCATCTGGTTGGGGAAGGTGAGGTGGAGCACCGTCTGGATACAGAAGGGCTCTGACGATCTTTTCCTGGAATTTAAGGAAGGATCCAGTCTGTCCTGAAGCTCTGTATAGCACATGAGCGTTCAGCAAAGCCAATTGAAATAAACAGACACCTTTTTGTACCAGCGTCTGGCCTTACGGGCAACTAGGTACGGCGCCAACAACTGGTCGTTGAGCTCCACCCCTCCCATATTTTGGTTATATTCGTGGACATAGGGGTTTCTCCACAACACCAGTCACCGTAGTAATTTGGACCGTCGTGTCTGCATGAAGGGAGGTAAGAACGAAAACATTCATATTGTCCCTCCACTTCATAGCGAGCAAATTATTACACCGCAAGCAGGCTCTCTCCCCCAGCCTAAGACGGGACTCTACAAGCCGCTGGGGAAAGCCCCGGCGATTAGGTCGCACGGTGCCACATGCTCCAATTTGATGATCAAAAAGGTGACTAAAAAGTTGCACGCTCGTGTAATAATTGTCCACATATAAATGGTACCACTTTCCGAATAAGGGTGACACCAAGTCCCACACTATCTTGCCAGTGCTTCCTATGTAGTCAGGGCAATTTCCACCTGAATTCCGGGTTGGCCAGTGAATGTGGGAAGTACGGGTGCTGCAGAAGTGGTGGGTTCCCAATTCGGATTGGCGAATGCAGCAGGAAGGGCACTATGGGCCTGTGTTCGTCTTCTTGGTGGCAGCGGGACACTACTAGTGCTTGCCACCTCACCAGCTTGAACTGCACTTATGGGACTCGCCACCTCACCACGTGATACTGCAGTGCTGGATGTACGATCAGGGTGTACTAGGCCGCTGGTGCTTGCGAGTTCACCAGAAGGAATAGCGGAGCTAGTACTGCTCTGCTCCATACGAGGGACCTGCGGTTCTTGCACTTCAAGGACAGAAGAAGAAGTTCGGGGTCTGGTACGCCTGACCTTGGCAGGGACCACAACTCCGTCGTCAGAGCTATCTGTCATGGAGCCGCTGTCGTCTACAGGATCGTATTCGGAGCCTGAATCTGACAGATGAGTGACTTCCTCTTCACTATCTGTCATGCTCAGAAACATGTAGGCCTCTTCACTAGTGTACCTTCGATTTGCCATTTTGGACTCTAAATTTAGGGGTACACTAGTGAGACTCACAGGCAAAAAAACTCCTGTCAGCGACTGTATCAAAACGCTACCAAAAAACTTAGCGATCGCAGGGATCAGGCCTGACTCTGCTAACGCTGCAGTTATGTGTGCTTAGTGTTTTGTGTCAGTGATCGATCGATACTGCACTTGGGTGGGCTGGGCCGAGGGGCAAAACGCAGGTGCTAGCAGGTATCTGGGCTGATCCCGCTACCGCTGCGCTTTTGGGGACCCTAAACTGCTGGGGATGCTAGTATAGATCTGATCGGATCAGATATTGATCAGTTCATATACTATAGCACTAAGGGAGGTGTATGCTAAGTGCGTGGGTTTTAGCAGTACTGGCGCTAACCTGATGCTGCCTGGGGCGACGCAGACCTTATCTGACCCTAAAAACGTAACTTATATCACCGCCGGGCGATCGGGGGGTTAAACCTTTATAAGGTAATAAACGGCGGGTGCCCTAAAACTATAATAAACTATAATAAACAAACTAGCTAACCAGCGTCACCCGTAACAATTATATGGTGATCACTGGTGAAAGGGTTAACTAGGGGGCAATCAGGTGGTTAAAACCTTTATTAGGTAGTATATAGGGGTCCCTGTCGCTATAAAACACTGATGGCGAACCTATATACTTACCTCTCTAACTAGCGTCACCTGTGTCACTAATACAGCGATCAGAAAAACGATCGCTTAGTGACACTGGCGACGGGGGGTGATCACGGTGTTAAAACTTTATTAGGGGGGGGTTAGGGGGGTACCCTAGACCTAAAGGGGGGTACCCCAGACCTAAAGGGGGGGCTAACCCTAACTGCCCTAACACTTATAACTGTCACAAACTGACACCAATGCAATAATCAGAAAAAAACAAAACCAAACTGCTTTTGGTGTCAGTGTGACAGGGGGTACAGGGGGGTGATCAGGGGGTGACTGGGGGGTGATGGGGGGGGTGAAAAGTGTGCCTGCGTGTTCTACTGTTAGTGTAGTGTTGGTGCAAACTTACTTGGATGCCTTCTCTCCTTGGCGCCGGAACGAAAAGACCGGCTCGAGGAGAGATGACATCACTTCCTCCGCTTCTGTTTACATTACAGAAGCCGAGGAAGCCTGTCATTCGCCAGGAGCGATCACGAGGGGGGAGTCACGAATGAGTGGCCTCCCCCTTACCTTTGATCGCCCCTGACCTGAATCCGACCGCCACAGGCACCGGGGAGGGGGGGGGGGGTCCGATCGGACCCCCCGCCCGCGGGAAGGCAAGGACGTACCTATAAGTCCTTTTGCCTGCCCGTGCCATTCTGCCGACGTACATCGTCGTGCGGCGGTAGGCAACTGGTTAAATTATTATTTTTTTGCTAATTTATTGCTATCACGGGGGATGAACAACATCCCTTGTGAGAGCATGGGCTGTGACAGGTGTTCTTAATGGAGATATCTATTAAACCCCAGATCTCTTCTCTGGCTGCCAAACCAGCAGATCAGACACAGATTAGTCTGACTGGCTCCTTTACTGGCCGGTAACCGGCCAATAAACACACAACTAAAACTGGAAGTGCCAAAATACTCATCGCTTCCGATTTCTTAGACCATAGAGATGATCAGGGACGCTTTGGTCCTCGAGTCAGCTGCGGAACCACCAACTGGAATCCTGAGTTCCCCAGTGGGATGGGAGAGCCCAGGAAGGGGGCAGGATGGGCCCTCCAATGGCCCGTAAAAGCGATCCAGTGGTTCATTAACTGCTATGTTCGCGTTTACAAAAAAAAAAAAAGATACTGGGATGATGCCTGTAGCTGCAGGCATCATCCCAGTAGAACCACTGCAACTCAAGGACCTACAGGGATGTCACTGGGAGGAAAGTGGTTAAACTGATATTGTTAGGGAAGAATTACTTTTTCCAACGAAAGGCAAAATTTGCATTGGGGTTTGGTTCTGAATGCAATCATGCTAACAAGAACTGGATATGTGTGAAATTTGTCTGTGACAGCACATAGTAGCATGCAGGGAATAAACATCCCAAAACTATAACTGTTCTACAACAGAACAATTTCATCTACTAGGCTGGCTACATGACAATCACTTGTGTACGGTTAAAAAGGGTAACCACACATCAAAATAACCCCAAAATTATAGTAAGGCCCCTTTCATGCGGCAAGCCCACTCGGATCCGCCTGTCTGTTTTTCAGGTGGATCCGAGCGGGCCATCCATTGACTCCTGTGGGGAGATGGATGTCAGCGGAGATGTGTCCACTGACACCCGTCTGCCATTCGATCCGCTAAAATCAGAGGTATGGCTATACGTTTGCCATCCATCTGGGCGGATTGGATAAGATCTGATGAAAAACAGACATGATGTCCATTTTCGTCTGGTCCCTCCATAGGAATCAGCGGCACTCTGACAGGTCCCTCCCCGCTCAGTGAGCGGAGACGGACCTGTCAGTGGAGATCAACGGAGAGATCTCCTGCTGAGCTGGCGGACTCTGCTGAGCGGATCCGCCTCGTGTGAATGAGGCCTCAGTCAATTGCACATTTTGTTTTTATTCTGGTATTAGTGTAGCTTTTGGCAAATAAACATGAATCACAATAGCTTGAGTAGAGATCCTCAGTATGAAGTAAAAAACATCCCATACAACACAAAAAAAACACATCAAGATCCACTGAGACCAGGCAGATACAGGGATAAAACAATGTCACAGTTGTATTTGAGTGAAATGATTCTTACCCATGCTGTATGTTCCCTCAAATAGCAGCCTTTATATTCTATACTGTTCGGATGTTGTATCCTTTGAAGAAATTTCACTTCTTTGATGATATCCTGCCATTTCTGTAGAAGGAAATATTTAAAAAATCTTTGATATGACTAGTATAAAAGAAGCGATAAAAAACAAAACAAAAAAATAAAAAAAAAATAATCATCTTAAAAGAACAATTGTAAGAAGAAAATGCCTAAAAGGGCTACAGTCTTTCTTCAAAGATTTAAAACAGGTCATCTTTGTAAAAAGGTATTAAAAAAGACAGAACATTTTAAATACCTGAGAAATGTTTTACTTTAACACAAAGCAACGTGGAGATTTTGCAAATGAATCCAAAATAAAGTCATTAGAAAAAGGAATAAAAATTTAGAGACATCAAAGAAGAACTTCAACTGATGACAGAAAGTGGCTGGGGAGGGTGAAGGTTCCCTTTACCTGCATCTCATCAGCAGACAATATATATATATATATATATATATATATATATATATATATATATATATATATATATATATATATATATATATATAATATCTTATGGTGACCGGAAGTGAGGAAACAGACGTTGTGCGTTCCAAGGACCCAGCTTGCTAACCGGAAGGAGGAAGTGCTAAGCGGTGAGTTTACCAAGATCGCTCCCACTGTGCTTCAGGCTTCTCCGGCTCCCTAGCATCAGGTAGAGATAGACCGGTACACCAACACTAATCTACATGGTCAACTTGGACAAAGCATATGAAAGTTTTATGCAAGTATTGACGAATTTTAATCGGATAAGCACGGAACGTCCTATGTGGAGTTTTTCTTCTCATGTTCCTGGATTTCCTGATTACTGAGACTTTCTAGCGTGGATCTATCCGTGTATGGGACAAGATAGCGATGTTGATTGAGGCTTGATTATTTCATCTTTGTGGTGAGTTTGAACCCCAGAGGGGTGTGTGGAGCACAGTTTGGAGGAGTTTGGTAAAGGGTGCACTCGTCAGCAGATTCCTCCAGGTCCACCATCTTCATCCACTTTCCTCTATCACCATCTATTATTATTATTATTTTGCTACTATGTTTTAATTATTTTGCAACTAATGTTCGTGTGTGTCGTTGTACATATGCTAGCTAATCAGTTTTTTTTCTGATTGGAGCGCCGCTTTGATTAATTTTTTATAAGATTTTACAGTTTGAAAGATTTGTCATCTATGAGTTCTGTTATGAAAAACAGAATGCAGTGATTTGCCAATCTCAAACCCAAATTTTATTCACAATAGAAAACATAACAAATGATTAAACTGAGAAAATATACAAAATTTAAGAAAAAAATAAGGTAATTTTAAAATTTATGGCAGCATAAATATCATAGCATAACAACACGTCACAAGAAAGTTGGGACAGGACCATGTTTACCACGGTGCTGCATCCCCTCTTTTTTTAACAACACTCCATAAAAGGTCTGGGATCGGAGAACAGTTGCTGGAGTCTTGGTAAAGGAATGTTGTCCCATTCTTGCCTGATATGGGATTGTAATTTATCAACAGTCCTGGGTCATCTTTGCCTTATTCTTTAAGGATGGGCCAATATGTTTAGTTGGTGAAAGGTATGGACTGCAGGCAGGCCAGTTGAGCACCAGGACTCTTCTACTACAAAGCCATGTTGTTTTCAAATATTCCCAAAATATTAGCAAACTAGGTCTAGAAAAATTCCTTAAACAGTAAAAACTAACCCCAGCTGCTGGATTATCTCTGCTCCCTAGCGGGATGATATATGGTAAACCTCTGCCTATCTTTACTTCCGAGACACTGACTCTACAATCTGAAAAGCAGCATCTAAAAATTCTCAAACTATTTCAGAATAAAATGTTCCTCAACCTAAACTGCAAAGACTTTAAATATATCACACAGTGTATATCATCAAAAGGTTCTAAAGAATCTGGAGAAATCTCGGTGCACAAAAGGACAAGACTGAAACAATATTGAATGCCCATGTTCTTCTGACCTTCAGGCGCACTGCATTAAAACAGGAATAATTCTGTGATGGACATCACAGCATGGGTTCAGGAATACTTCCAAAATAACTGTCTGAATGCAGTTTGATGTGCCATTCAAAAATGCAAGTTAAAGCTCTATCATCATGTAAAGAAGAAACCATATCAGAGCATGATCCAGAAAGCTGCAGTCTTCTCTGGGTCAAAGTTCATTTAAAAATGGTCTGTTGCAAAGTGGAAAACTATTCTGTGGTCAGACAAATCAATATTTGACATTCTTTGGTAACCATATGCACCGCGTCCTCTGGACTAAAAAGAGGAGAGGAACCTTCTGGCTTGTTTTTAGAGCTCAGTTCACATCTGGAAAGGCACCATCAACGCTGAAAGATATAGCCATGTTTTAGAGCAGCATATGCTCCCATCTAGAGGATGTCTTCTTCAGGATAAGCCTTGAATATTTCAGCAGGGCAAAGCTAAACCGCATACTGCATGTATGACAACAGTGACATAATCTAAACTACAGAATATCAAAAGATTCAGAGAAACTGGAGAAAAACATGTGAAGAGGGTAATGTCTAAATGCAATACTGGATGCCCGTAATTTTCAGGCCTCAGACTGCACTGTATTAAAAACAGGCATGATTCGGTGGTAATCACCACTGCATGGGCTCAGGAATATTTCCAAATATATTTGTGAACACAGTTTGACGTGCCATCCCAAAATGCAAGTTTAAAGCCCAACTCTAGGGCTGCATGGGTCAACTGTTCGTTTTTTCTATAAGTGAGCATAAAGTTTATACTCATCTGATCCTTCGATCCCTCCGGAACCCCGTGCTCCCCCATGGTCCAGCGGTGGTCTCTATGGAGCATGCTCTGGGTGTGCTAGCATCAGGAACAGTCCATTTTCAAGACCACAGGAGCATGGGGGTGCTGGACTGGTCTTGTGCAAGGAGAATCGGAGGATCAGGTACGTATATCTCTGCGGTCTTCTCCTCTGGAAAAAAAAAATGTTGCCCGGAGTTGAGCTTTAAAGCTCTGTCATGCAAAGAAGTCATATCTGAATATGATCCAGAAACACCATCACTCTCTCTGGGCCAAAGCTCATTTTAAATAGTCTGTTGCAAAGTGGAAAACTGTTCTGTAGTCACACAATTAGAAATTAGACATTTTTAGCAACCATGGATGCCACATCCTCCGGAGCAAAAAGGAGGAGGACCTTCTGGCTGGTTATCAGCGCGCAGTACAAAAGCCTGCCTTTTTGCTGGTATGGGGGTGCATTAGTGTGTATGGAATGGGCAGCTTGAACATCTGGAAAGGCACCATCAATGCTGAAATATACCGTATTTAATCGGCGTATATCACGCACTTTTTTCCCCTTACAATCAGGGGAAAATAGTGGGTGCATGTTATACTCCGATCCCCTGCTGATTGTGAGCGGAGGATCGAGCCACCGAGATACATAGCCGAGTGTACTCTGCTCACAGTCACGCCCAGTCCCACCCTATGATGGACATAACACAGGGACTGGGCAAGACTGAGCGGAGCGGAGCCGAATACACTCAGCTACTCTCGGCTCCACTCCGGACTGCGAGAGTACCCGAGAGTCGCCGAGATACACAGGACATCTGGCTCTGTATCTTGGCGGCGCCATTTTTAAACTGGAAGACTGCACTGACAAGGCTGCAGATGGACACTGATAAGGCTGCATTGATAGGCATTTAAATGTAAGCTTTTTCCTTACACTTCCCTCTTAAAAGCTTTTTCCCTTAAAATTTCCTCCTAAACTTTGGGTGCGTGTTATACGTCGATAAATACGGTATATCGAGGTTTTAGAGCAGCATATGCTCCCATCCAGATGGCTTCTTCAGGGAAGGCCTTGAATATTCCAGCAGGACAACATTAAATCGCATACTGCATATATGACAACAGCATAGCTTCATAATAGAAGAATCCAGGTGCTTAACTTGTCTGCCTGCAGTCCAGACCTTTCAACAATTGAAAATTTTTGGCGCATCTTGAAAAGAAAAATATGACCAAAAAAAGAAAAAGAAAAAAAAAGACCCAGGACTGTTAAAATCCTATATCAGGCAACAATGGAACAACATTCCTCTTCCAAAACTCCAGCAACTGTTCTTCTCAGTTCCCAGACATTTACAGAGTGTTGTTAAAAGAAGAAGGGGATGCTACACCGTGGTAAACATGGCCCCGTCACAACTTTTTTGTAATGCGTTGCTACCATCAATTTCACAACTACCTTATTTTTTTCTTAAAATGGTACATTTTCTCAGTTTAACCACTTGCCTGCTGGACACTTTTACCCCCTTCCTGCCCAGGCTTTTAGCACTGTCACTCTTTGATTGACAATTGCGTGATCATGCAATGCTGTACACAGAAAGAAAAAAAAAAAAAAAAAAAGAAAAAAAGAAATTTAAAAAAAAAAAATTTCCCACACAAATACAGCTTTCTTTTGGTAGTATTTAATCACAACTGGGTTTTTAATTTTTTGTTAAATGAAAAAAGACCAAAAATTTGGGGAAATTTTTTTTCCATAGTTTGTTATAAACAAGGTAATTTTTCTCCTTCACTGAAGTGCACTGGTGAGGCTGCACTGATGGGCCCTAATTGGCAGCACTGGTGGAACTGCACCGATAATCAGTACCCTAATTATCAATTCTAATGTCCCTTTTGCATAAACCAGTTATCGGCTTTCTTCTCTCCTCACGCTGTCAGCGTGAGGAAAGAAAAGCCAATAACCATCTTGTGTCAACATCCTGTGATCAGCTGTCATTGGCTGACAGCTGATCACGTGGTAAAGGGCAGCTGTGATTGGCCCTTTACCTCAATCCGTGATCAGCTAAATCTGAAGGACTTGCGCCATCACGGGAGGACGCCCTCCCAGCAAACTAAGCCCGCGCTGTAGCCTCTTTCGGAAGCATTTAAACACTTGATATCACATTTTCTGTTGTAATTAAAATATGAGATTTGCAAATCATTGCATTCTGTTTTTATGTAGAATTTACACAGCGTCCCAATTTTTTTGGAATTGGGGTTATACAAAATAGTGTCTAAATCTGTTTCCCAGCTCCAGGCTTACCCTACCTCCTTTTTTTTTTTCAACACATTGAGATATACATGGCTAAGATGCTGTTTATTTCTGTTGATACTACACATGAGTTTACACAAACTCGGGCAACTCAAACAGTGTATGAAAAAAATGAGAATTGCTGTGCTGTAACCCACACCTAGCTCAATCATCAATATCACAGCATCCATAAAATCAAGATTTCTATGCAGTACAGGTTTTCAATAAAGCATTTAACCCTTTTACTGCCAGGGACTCAAGACATACAGCGGCACAGAACAGTTTCCAGCTGGCCAGGTCAGTATGGCTTACGTCGCTTGCATTCCCCCTTCTGCTATAAGCATATGGTCACTTCAGTGACCATGAACAGAGCAGAATTGTTCAGCAGACTCTGTTGAACAAAAGAATAGCTGTGATAAGCAGCTGATAAGCCGCTGATCGCAGCTTTTCGTGTAAAACTGCTTGGATATGTCCATGGCTGTACGCAAACAACTTTGAATCCTGACCTGGACACAGAAATACACTCCTCCTTGAGGCTGTACGGCCCTTTGTGGCCATGCAAATGAGGTCTACAACACAATACAATTGTGTGCTGCTGCACATTGTGTTTAAGGCCCGGTTCACACGTTGTGAATTTAGAGCGATTTTGACAAAATTGCGTTGCAAATCTTCTTTGCAAATTCATTACGCGTTTGTTGCGAATTTACTGGGATTCTACTGGAATGAGTTGTCATTTTGGGAGGTGACTGCTATTTCTGTCTGGCCAATGGAACCCAAACTTCCTGTTCTCTTCCTGGTTTTTGTGGAGTGTGTGGAGGAGGAGCTGGAGGTGATGAATTCGCACATATGTGAACCATCAATGCGATTCAAGAACGATTTACATTGATGTCTATGGAGACTAAATTTGCAACGCAATGCAGTAAACTCGCACAAGACCCTTTTTTTATCGCATCACATTCCTAGAGGAATAGCAACACATGTATGTGAACGACCATCATTGAAAACAATGACTTTAGGGATGACATGCAAATTTAAAGTGTTTTTGACGCATCGCATTCGTTATGCATTTGCACCAATGTGAACCGGCCTAAAAGTGGAGTGCAGGGACTAACAAAAAAGGGTCAAATGAATACACAAACTGGAATACACTGAGGTAAGTATAAGCATGGTTGCTGCAGTGCTTCTGGTGTTAAATGAAATGAACACTTACACTCCCCACCCCCATCCCTTTAGATGTCCATGGTTCCTCTTCTTCCTTACTGGCTAACCATCAGCAATCCTAGGGGAATGCAGATCTAAATGACACAATTCAGCGGGCAACTTCACATAAGAAAAAGTAAACTGCTAGAATGTTTCTTGGACCCAGCATAGCTATTAAAAGGCCAAAAGCAAAGACCAAGTACAGTTGGGAAAGGCGGCAGTTAAGTTAACCTTTCACTTTGCTCTGGATGGTCAACCTTTACTGAAGATTAACTTTATTTACCCAATTAAAATAATCACCAATTATTTATTTTTCTTCAGCATCAATAACAGAAAAACACTCAAATGTTTTGGTAGGCAAGCAGTAGAGACTGCATACTGAAGAGTTGCATGAATAGAACCTACAGTACGTCAGCTAAAACTCCATTTACAGCCCCTGATGTCAAATTAATTATGTGGTAGAAAGGCATGCAAATCGAAATTTCAACAGCATAACAATTATCACCCCAATTTGTAACCAGTAATAGCTGTGATGGTAATAACAGCAAACAACGTGCAGAGAGACAACTGTCATGTATTGGAGAACTACAGAAAACTGAAGAACTGAGGCTTTGTTCACACAAGTGCGATTTCAGATGCAACTTCAGTCTCAACTAACTGCATGACAACAGAATTCACATTTTTTCAATGGTGCTTGTTCACATCAATGCAACTCAGCATGGCACAAGTTTTCCTGTACTACTTTGGTGCAATTCCTGCACAATTTGGGCCCCATAGAAAATGCAAACCACTTCAAAGTAATATCCAAATTGCATTACATAATCACACTGAAAGTCAGATCAAAATCAGATCGCAGTAGTGTGAACCTAGCCTAATCAGGTATTAACTAACAACTATGGATTTAAGGATGTGTTAAACCAGGGATCTCAAAACTACGGCCTTCCAGCTGTTGCGGAACTACACGTCCCATGAAGCATTGTAAAACACAGACATGACTAGGCATGATGGGAATTGTAGTTCCTGAACAACTGGAGGGCCGTAGTTTGGAGACCCCTGTGTTAAACGTATCACTGGAGTTTTTAAGAGAACGTATAGCATAGCATAGGATGTTGTAGATTGTGTTTCTACACAAAATAAAAGACCAACAAATGTAACACATTTCATTTCCAAATAAGAACTTTAACCTATGGACTACTTAAAAACTATAGGGCACTGGGGATGGTTTCTCAGCTATATTCCTTGCTTCTCCGTCACAGAAACTTCCCACATACAACTCAGAAAAGATCTGCAGATTTAGGGCTAGAGATAGAGGTACAGGATTCGTCCCAAATTTGGCAAATTACTGACTCTTGTTCACAATAACGTCTTGACAGTAGAGACGAAGTATAACAAAGTTTTGGCAGGCTGTTATATGGTACCCTCCAGGATCGCCCATTGGGTGTCCAGGTACCAACCACAAAGTTTTCGTGAGTGTGAACAGATAGAGACTGTTTTTCACATATGGTGGACCTGTTGTGTTGTACTGCATTTCTGTGAAGAAGTGTTTCAGATGATATCCGAACTACTAGACTCCTCTTAGCCCAACATGGTCTCCTAAATCTCAAACCTTCAGGTCTTCGGAGCGTCAATCTACTCCTTTACACCCTAACAGCAGCTAAGCACACAATCGCTAGAGCCTGGAAATCACCTAACCTCTCCATGGCCAAAACTAAATCAAGAATAAAATTAATTAAGTGTGATCATTCACCCACATTCGATGAATCGACTTCAGTACAACCAGCCTGCCCATACATGGATCGGTTTTTAGCCATTCCCGGTTAACCCCCCAAATTCAATCCATCTATGGCCACCTTTAGAGCCATCTTGTATCCTCTGCACACTTTCTGTATTATCTCAAAGAGCCTTCTAGTCATCATCTTGTTCTACAGACTGATGAGCCTTTATGTTGTAGAGATCCAAGAGTGGCAGTGGTCTGAGTAGCTAACAAAAGACAACGGGCAAGGCTAACACCACTCAGTCCACAAAAAAAAAAAAAAACACTGTTTTGTCATCCAGCAGCAGGACTGAGTGGAGTCCATTTCTGGCAGATCAACAGGTATATTGTTGTACAACTCAAATTCAAAAAAGTTGACAGTGTGTAAAAGATACATAAAAAGAATGTAATGATTTACAAATCCATATTTTATTCACCATAGAAAATATATCAAATGTTTAAACTGAGAAAATGTACCTTTTTTAATAAAAAAACAAGGTAATTTTAAACTTGATGGCGGCAACACATTTCTCAAAAAAGTTGGGTCAGGGCAACGAAAAGCTGGCAGAGTAGGAGGTACTAACAAGGAGGAGCTGGAAAAACATTTTGTTAACCAATTGGGTAATTAGTAACAAAATCAGTAATATAACTGAGGATAAAAAAAAAGCATCTTAGAGAGTTAGAGGGGGAGTTTTACTTAAATTGGAGCACATTTAGAATCTGGTGCAGACATGCATGGTAGCCAATCAGCTTCTAACTTCAGCTTGTTCAATTAAGCTTTGACAATAAAACCCAAACGCTGATTGTTTTCCTCGGTCTTCTCTGGGCCAAAGCTCGTTTTAAAATGTTCTATTGCAAAGTGGAAAACTGGTTTAAGGTCAGACAAATCGAAATTTGAATTTTTTAGCAACCATGGGTGCCACATCCTCTGGACCAAAGAGAAGAGGAACCTTCTAGCTGGTTATCAGTGCTTCATTCAAAAGCATGCATCTCTGGGAATGGGCAGCTTGCACATCTGGAAAGACTTCATCAGTGCTGAAAGATGTATCAAGATTTTAGAGCAGCATATGCTCAGTCAAGAATAGGAGAACATTCTTCTCCCAAAACTCCAGCAACTGGCCTCCTCAGTTCCCAAATGTTTACAGAGTGTTGTTAAAATAGGAGGGGATTCTACACCAAGGTAAACGTGGACCTGTCGCAACTTTTTTGAGACGTATAGTTGCCATCAATTTCAAAATTAACGTATTTTTTTTCCCCTAAAATGGTATTTTCTCTCTGTTTAACCACTTGACGACCACCTCACGCTGATATACGTCAGCAGAATGGCACGGGCAGGCAAAATCACGTACCGTACGGACCCCCCCCACCCCGGTGCCCGAGGCGGTCGGCTTTGGTCTGGGAGCGTTCAGTGATGAGGGGGAGGCCATCCATTCGTGGCCCCCCCCCTCGCGATCGCTCCCAGCCAATCAGAATCTTCCCCTGCCTCTGTATAGTACACAGAGGCAGGGGATGTGACGTCATCTCTCCTCGGCTCGGTATTTTCCGTTCCGGCGCCAAGGAGAGAAGTCTGCAATGTGAGTGTACAACACTACACATCCCAGTAGAACATGCCAGGCACACATAACACCGCCCTTTACCCCCCGATCACCCCCCCCCCCGTCACACTGACACCAAGCAGTTTTTTTCTCTGATTACTGCATGGTGTCAGTTTGTGACAGTTAGTGTGGTAGGGCAGTTAGGGTTAGCCCCCTTTAGGTCTAGGATACCCCCCTAACCCTCCCTAATAAAGTTTTAACCCCTTGATCACCCCCCGTCGCCAGTGTCACTAAGCGATTATTTTTCTGATCGCTGTATTAGTGTCACTGTTGATGCTAGTTAGGGAGGTAAATATATAGGTTCGCCATCAGTGTTTTATAGCGTCAGGGACCCCCATATACTACCTAATAAATGTTTTAACCCCCATGATTGCCCCCTAGTTAACCCTTTCACCAGTGATCACAGTATAACCGTTACGGGTGACGCTGGTTAGTTTGTTTATTTTTTATAGTGTCAGGGCACCCGCCGTTTATTACTGAATAAAGGTTTAGCCCCCTGATCGCCCGGCGGTGATATGCGTCGCCCCAGGCAGCGTCAGATTAGCGCCAGTACCGCTAACACCCACGCACGCAGCATACGCCTCCCTTAGTGGTATAGTATCTGAACGGATCAATATCTGATCAGCTCCATACTAGCGTCCCCAGCAGTTTAGGGTTCCCACAAACGCAGTGTTAGCGGGATCAGCCCAGATACCTGCTAGCACCTGCATTTTGCCCCTCCACCCGGCCCAGCCCAGCCCAGCCCAGCCCACCCAAGTGCAGTATCGATCGATCACTGTCACTTACAAAACACTAACCGCATAACTGCAGTGTTCGCAGAGTCAGGCCTGATCCCTGCGATCGCTAACAGTTTTTTTGGTATCATTTTGGTGAACTGGCAAGCACCAGCCCCAAGCAGCGTCAGGTTAGCGCCAGTAGCGCTAACACCCACGCACGCACCATACACCTCCCTTAGTGGTATAGTATCTGAACGGATCAATATCTGATCCGATCCGATCTATACTAGCGTCCCCAGCAGTTTGGGGTTCCCAAAAACGCAGTGTTAGAGGGATCAGCCCAGATACCTGCTAGCACCTGCGTTTTGCCCCTCCGCCCGGCCCAGCCCAGCCCACCCAAGTGCAGTATCGATCGATCACTGACACTTACAAAACACTAAGTCAGGCCTGATCCCTGCGATCGCTAACAGTTTTTTTGGTAGCGTTTTGGTGAACTGCCAAGCACCAGCGGCCTAGTACACCCCGGTCCTAGTCAAACCAGCACTGCAGTAACACTTGGTGACGTGGCGAGTCCCATAAATGCAGTTCAAGCTGGTGAGGTGGCAAGCACAAGTAGTGTCCTGCTGCCACCAAGAAGAAGACAAACACAGGCCCGTCGTGCCCATAATGCCCTTCCTGCTGCATTTGCCAATCCTAATTGGGAACCCACCACTTCTGCAGCGCCCGTACTTCCCCCATTCACATCCCCAACCAAATGCAGTCGGCTGCATGAGAGGCATTTTCTTTATGTCCTCCCGAGTACCCCTACCCAACGAACCCCCCAAAAAAGATGTTGTGTCTGCAGCAAGCGCGGATATAGGCGTGACACCTGCTATTATTGTCTCTCCTGTCCTGACAATCCTGGTCTTTGCATTGGTGAATGTTTTGAACGCTACCATACACTAGTTGAGTATTAGCGTAGCGTACAGCATTGCACAGACTAGGCACACTTTCACAGGGTCTCCCAAGATGCCATCGCATTTTGAGAGACCCGAACCTGGAACCGGTTACAGTTATAAAAGTTACAGTTACAAAAACAGTGTAAAAAAAAAAAAAAAAAAAAAAAAAAAAAAACCACAAAAAAAAAAAAAAAACACAAAAAAAATATAAAATAAAAATAGTTGTCGTTTTATTGTTCCCTCTCTCTCTCTATTCTCTCTCTATTGTTCTGCTCTTTTTTACTGTATTGTATTCTGCAATGTTTTTTTGTTATTATGTTTTATCATGTTTGCTTTTCAGGTATGCAATTTTTTATACTTTACGGTTTACTGTGCTTTATTGTTAACCATTTTTTTGTCTTCAGGTACGCCATTCACGACTTTGAGTGGTTATACCAGAATGATGCCTGCAGGTTTAGGTATCATCTTGGGATCATTCTTTACAGCCAGCGGTCGGCTTTCATGTAAAAGCAATCCTAGCGGCTAATTAGCCTCTAGACTGCTTTTACAAGCAGTGGGATGGAATCCCCCCCCACCGTCTTGCATGTATTTCTCTGGCTCTCCTGTCTCAACAGGGAACCTGAGAATGCAGCCGGTGATTCAGCCAGCTGACCATAGAGCTGATCAGAGACCAGAGTGGCTCCAAACATATCTATGGCCTAAGAAACCGGAAGCTACAAGCATTTTATTACTTAGATTTCGCCGGATGTAAACAGCGCCATTGGGAAATTGGGAAAGCATTTTATCACACCGATCTTGGTGTGGTCAGATGCTTTGAGGGCAGGAGGAGAGATCTAGGGTCTAATAGACCCCAATTTTTTCAAAAAAAAGAGTACCTGTCACTAACTATTGCTATCATAGGGGATATTTACATTCCCTGAGATAACAATAAAAATGATTTAAAGAAAAAAAAAAAAAATATGAAAAGGAACAGTTTAAAAATAAGATAAAAAAAATCAAAAAATAATAAAGGAAAAAAAAAAAAAAAAAAAAAAAAGCACCCCTGTCCCACCCTGCTCTCGCGCTAAGGCAAACGCAAGCGTCGGTCTGGCGTCAAATGTAAACAGCAATTGCAGCATGCATGTGAGGTATCACCGCGAAGGTCAGATCGAGGGCAGTCATTTTAGCAGTAGACCTCCTCTGTAAATCTAAAGTGGTAACCTGTAAAGGCTTTTAAAGCCTTTTAAAAATGTATTTATTTTGTTGCCACTGCACGTTTGTGCGCAATTTTAAAGCATGTCATGTTTGGTATCCATGTACTAGGCCTAAGATCATCTTTTTTATTTCATCAAACATTTGGGCAATATAGTGTGTTTTAGTGCATTAAAATTTAAAAAAGTGTGTTTTTTCCACAAAAAATGCGTTTGAAAAATCGCTGCGCAAATACTGTGTGAAAAAAAAAATGAAACACCCACCATTTTAATCTGTAGGGCATTTGCTTTAAAAAAAAATATATATAATGTTTGGGGGTTCAAAGTAATTTTCTTGCAAAAAAAAAATTTTTTTTCATGTAATCAAAAAGTGTCAGAAAGGGCTTTGTCTTCAAGTGGTTAGAAGAGTGGGTGATGTGTGACATAAGCTTCTAAATGTTGTGCATAAAATGCCAGGACAGTTCAAAACCCCCCCAAATGACCCCATTTTGGAAAGTAGACACCCCAAGCTATTTGCTGAGAGGCATGTCGAGTCCATGGAAAATTTTATATTGTGACACAAGTTGCGGGAAAGAGACACATTTTTTTTTTTGCACAAAGTTGTCACTAAATGATATATTGCTCAAACATGCCATGGGAATATGTGAAATTACACCCCAAAATACATTCTGTTGCTTCTCCTGAGTACGGAGATACCACATGTGTGAGACTTTTTGGGAGCCTAGCCACGTACGGGACCCCGAAAACCAAGCACTGCCTTCAGGCTTTCTAAGGGCATAAATTTTTTATTTCACTTTTCACTGCCAATCACAGGTTCGGAGGCCATTGAATGCCCAGGTGGCACAACCCCCCCCCCAAATGACCCTATTTTGGAAAGTAGACACCCCAAGTTATTTGCTGAGAGGTATGGTGAGTATTTTGCAGACCTCACTTTTTGTCACAAAGTTTTGAAAATTTCAAAAACAAATGAGAACTGCAAAATACTCACTATACCTCTCAGCAAATAGCATAGGGTGTCTACTTTCCAAAATGGGGTCATTTGGGGGGGGTTGTGCCACCTGGACATTCCATGGCCTCCGAAACTATGAAAGGCAGTGAAGAGTGAAATAAAAAATTTACCTTAGAAATCCTGAAGGCGATGATTGGTTTTCGGGGCCCCGTACGCGGCTAAGCTCCCAAAAAGTCCCACACATGTGGTATCCCCATACTCAGGGGAAGCAGCTAAACGTATTTTGGGGTGCAATTCCACATATGCCCATGGCCTGTGTGAGCAATATATCATTTAGTGACAACTTTGTACAAAAAAAAAAAAAAAAAAAAAATTTGTCACTTTCCCGCAACTTGTGTCAAAATATAAAATATTCCATGGACTCAACATGCCTCAAAGCAAATAGCTTGGGGTGTCTACTTTCCAAAATGGGGTCATTTGGGGGGGTTTTGTGCCATCTGGGCATTTTATGGCCTTCAAAACTGTGATAGGTAGTGAGGAGTAAAATAAAAAATTTACGCCCTTAGAAATCCTGAAGGCGGTGATTGGTTTTCGGGGCCCCCGTACGCGGCTAGGCTCCTAAAAAGTCCCACACATGTGGTATCCCCGTACTCAGGAGAAGCATCTGAATATATTTTGGGGTGCAATTCCACATATGCCCATGGCATGTGTGAGCAATATATCATTTAGTGACAACTTTTTGTAATTTTTTTTTTTTTTGTCATTATTCAATCACTTGGGACAAAAAAAATATAATTAATATTCAATGGGCTCAACATGCCTCTCAGCAATTTCCTTGGGGTGTCTACTTTCCAAAATGGGGTCATTTGGGGGGGGGGGGGGGGGGGGTTGTACCGCCCTGCCATTTTAGCACCTCATAGGCATAGGCATAGGCAGTCATAAACTAAAAGCTATGTAAATTCCAGAAAATGTACCCTAGTTTGTAGACCCTATAACTTTTGCGCAAACCAATAAATATACGCTTATTAACATTTTTTTTTTACCAAAGACATGTGGCCAAATACATTTTGGCCTAAATGTATGACTAAAATTGAGTTTATTGGATTTTTTTTTATAACAAAAAGTAGAAAAATAGGATTTTTTAAAATAGCTTACCTGTAAAATCCTTTTCTTTCGAAGGACATCACGGGACACAGAGCCACAGTAATTACTGATGGGTTATATAGGTATCACTGGTGATTGGACACTGGCACACCCTATCAGGAAGTTCAACCCCCTATATAATCCCTCCCCCTTGCAGGGATACCTCAGTTTTGTAGCCAAGCAATATAGTGTATTAGAAGAGGGGCGGGACCTCTGTGTCCCGTGATGTCCTTCGAAAGAAAAGGATTTTACAGGTAAGCTGTTTTAAAAAATCCTATTTTCTTTCTCGAACATCACGGGACACAGAGCCACAGTAATTACTGATGGGATGTCCCAGAGCAATGCTACCTGAGGGGGGGGAACCACGACCAAGTAGGGTGCAATCAGACCTGAGGACCCTGTACGGCTGCCTGCAGCACACTACGCCCAAAGGCGATATCCTCATGCCTTCTCACATCCACCTGATAGAATCTGGTGAATGTATGAACTGAAGACCAGGTTGCGGCCTTGCAGATTTGAGCCATAGAGGCCCGGTGATGCACTGCCCAAGAAGCACCAATAGCCCTTGTGGAATGTGCCCTGATCTGAAACGGAGGAATCTTCTGTTTCAAACCGTAAGCTTGAATGATCAACTGTCGAATCCATTTAGAAATGGTAGCTTTTGACGCTGCCTGTCCTCTATTGGGACCCTCTGGCAGCACAAACAAAACATCCGTCTTGCGGATCTGAGTAGATGCCCCTAGATAGGCCTTAACTGCTCTTACTACATCCAACGAATGTAGAGATCTCTCTTCCGGAGAACAGGGATCTGGAAAAAAAGGAAGGTAGAACAATGTCTTGGTTTAAATGAAAATCAGAAACCACCTTCGGTAAAAAACTAGGATGAGGGCGTAGTATCACTCTATCCTTGTGTATAATCAAATAAGGCTCCTTACAGGAAAGAGCTGCTAATTCTGATACTCTTCTAGCAGAAGAGATGGCCACCAGAAAAATTAATTTCCTTGTCAACAAGACCAAAGGAATCTGACTTATTGGTTCAAAAGGCTGTTTCTGTAACACAGCCAGGACCAAATTCAAGTCCCAGGGGTTTAGGGGCGCCTTAACCGGAGGATTAAGACGCATCACCCCCTGCATAAAGTTTCGGACCAAAGAATGCGAAGCAAGTGGCTGCTGAAATAATACTGATAAAGCAGAGACCTGGCCCTTGATGGTACTCAAGGCCAGCTTCATCTCTAATCCCATCTGTAGAAAATCAAGGATTCTACCTATGACATATTTCCTGGGATGCCAACCTCTGGATTCACACCATGTTATATAAGCCTTCCAGACTCTATGATAAATCATCCTGGAAGCTGGCTTCCTTGCATTAATCAAGGTAGATATGACAGGACCCGAGAGCCCACGACTCTTCAGAACGTGGGTCTCAATAGCCAAACCGTCAAATTTAGCGTTTGTAAGGCAGGATGGAACACTGGACCTTGAGATAACAGGTCTGGGCGTACCGGTAGGGTCCACGGGGAACCCACCGTCATCCTTACTATTTCTGCATACCAAGTCCGTCTGGGCCAAGCGGGGGCCACCAGAAGTACCGACTTCCTTTCCTGCCTGATCCTGCGAAGGAGTCGTGTTAGTAGCAGAATAGGCGGGAATGCGTAAATCAGTGAGAACCGATGCCACGGAATCACCAACGCATCCGTCCCGCATGCAAGAGGATCTTTTGTCCTTGCCACAAATCTGTCTATCTTTTTGTTGAATCGGGATGCAAAGAGATCTACATCTGGAACCCCCCATCTTTGGCATATGGCCCAAAAGACGTCGGGATGCAGAGACCATTCCCCTGGAAGTAACTGCTGGCGACTTAGATAGTCCGCCTGCCAATTCTCTATTCCCGGGATGAAAACTGCCGATATGCATGGCACATGCATCTCTGCCCAGACTAAGATCTGGTTCACCTCTTTTTGAGCAGCTCGGCTCCGGGTGCCTCCCTGATGATTGACATAAGCCACTGCTGTGGCATTGTCAGACTGGATCCTGACCGGACAACCCTGTAGCCTGATAGTCCAGGCTTTTAGAGCTAGATGTATCGCCCGGATCTCCAGAATGTTGATGGGTAAGGTCCTCTTTGTCTTGGACCATACCCCTTGGACCGCAGCCTGTTCCAGAACTGCTCCCCAACCTGACAGACTGGCATCTGTTGTTACCACCGTCCAGGTAACCGGTAGAAAGGATTTCCCCTTCTGCAGGTTTTCGGGTATGAGCCACCAATTGAGGCTCTGACGCACTGCATGCGACAGGTGCATCGGAAAGTCTAATGCCTGAACCTTCTTGTTCCAGGTCGACAGAATACTGTGTTGCAGCATTCTTGAGTGAAACTGAGCATAGGGAACTGCTTCGAATGAAGACACCATCTTCCCTAGTAGCCTCATACAAAGGCGGACTGAGGGACCCTTCTTGGTCCTCACTGTCAGAATCAGCTCTCTCAAAGCAGTGATCTTTGCCTGGGGTAGAAATATTTTCTCCTGGCTTGTATCTATAATCAGACCTAAATACTCCAGTCTTCTTACTGGTTTTAGGAAAGACTTTTCTAAGTTGAGGATCCAACCCAGGTGTTCTAGATACCTGACCGTGGTCCTCAAGTTTCCATTCAAAGAGGCTACCGACCGGTCTATCAAGAGCAGGTCGTCTAGGTATGCTATGACAGCTATACCCTGAGCCCTTAATCTGGCCAGAGGAGGAGCCAAGATCTTTGTGAACACTCGAGGTGCAGTGGCTATCCCGAAAGGCAGAGCCACAAACTGGAAATGGCGCCCTCCTACCTCGAAGCGCAGAAACTTCTGATGAGCAGGAAAAATGGGCACATGCAGATATGCATCTCTGATGTCTATTGATGCCAGAAATTCTCCTCCCTGCAGGGTGGGAACTACTGTTCGAATTGATTCCATGCGGAAGGATTGAATCCTTAGGAATCGGTTCAGATCCCTTAAGTCCAAAATGGGCCTGACATCCCCATTTGGCTTTTGGACCGTAAAAAGGTTGGAATAGAAGCCCAATCCCTGGTCCTTTGCGGGAACTATCATAATGACCTCCTGCGACAAAAGTCGCTCTAACGCTAGAAGGAGCGACTGCTTCTTCTCTGGGTCTCTGGGAACATTTGATCTGAGGAACCGAGGAGAAGGGAATTCCTGAAACTCCAGCTTGTACCCTAAGGTTACCGTGGAGACTACCCATCTGTCCTGGAAGTCCTCGTGCCAGAGCTCTGAGAACTGTCGCAGTCTTCCCCCCACTCGAGTGAGCGGGGGCGCCCCCTCATGCAGAGGTCTTAGTGTTTTGCCTAGTAGGCTTCTTTCCCCAGGACTTCTTTTGTCCCTGGGGTTGACTCTTGTCTCTGGACCCCGATGGAGGCGGCCGTCGAGACTGCCTGGAGGCTGAAGCCCCCGGCGCTGGAGAAAGAGTCCGTTTGAGAGAGGGACGCTTACTCTTCTTCTTGACAGGTAAGAGAGTGCTTTTCCCACAAGAGATTCTCTTGATATAGTTATCCAAGTCCTCTCCAAACAACCTTGCACCACGAAATGGAAACCCAGCCAGTAGCTTCTTACATGGTGCTTCGGCTGACCAATTTTTCAACCATAGGATTCTACGTATATGCACCAACCCCAGTGAAAGACAGGAGGTTTGCACGATAGAATCTCTAATGGCGTCAACCACAAAGCATAAGGCCGCTGGAAGGTTAGCAAACCCCTGGGCCTGCTGTTCAGGTAATACTTTGATGACCTGCTTAACATGGTCTCTTAAGTATTGACAGACTCCAATCGCTGCTACTGCAGGTTGGACCACTGATCCTGCTAAGGAGAAAACATCCTTCAATAGGGATTCCATCCTCTTATCTACAGGATCCCTGAGCATCTGAGCATTGTCTACAGGACAAGTCAGGCTATTATTTACGGAGGAAATGGCGGCATCAATAGCCGGTATTCCCCACATTTTAATAAACTTTTCTTCCATCGGATAAAGTGTTGAAAACTTTCTCGGCGGAAAAAAACGTTTGTCTGGGTGATTCCACTCAGAATAAATAAGCTTTTCAAGTAAAGTATGAACAGGAAAAGCATGTGCTGCTTGGAAAGGTTTCAGTGACCCCAAAGCAGAAGAGGATTCTTTAGCAGTTTCAGGTATGGGCAACTTAAATGTGGAGCGGACCAATCCAGTGAGGATCTGCACTAAGACTTTCTCCTCTTGGGAAGTCGCAGAAGGTCCCTCTCCACCTGAATCCTCCGAAGAGGAATCATCCATCCCATCCCGATCCTCTGAAAGGGATTCATCTCCTTTATCCCAGAGCTCCTCTGTCTGAGGGTCTTGGGGAACAGAGGAAAGCCTAGTGCGTTTTCTTCCACTGAGTGAAGACGTAATCACGGCCATTAATCTTTCCTCTAGACCATTAATGGTTGAGGAAAAAACCTCTTGTGTAATATATACAGGGGCTGAAGTGCCAGAAGCAGGTGTAGCCCCTGACCCCGATGGCTCTCCCTGGCTAGCCGTCCCTGGCCCATCTTTAGGGGGGGAGGATGCTGCCGACAGGGGGCCCTCAGAACCTGAACGAGATCCCCTAGTGTCTCTGGTTCCTGGGGTGCTTGAACCTGTTCTACCCATAGTGCAAAGCAACAAGGTGTGAGGTATACAAATGAACACTGCCCGCTGAGCGATGTAGTCTGGCTAAAAGCCTTGCTACCCAATGCTCAGTCTGGTGTTACTTCAGTAAATGCTGCCTAGGAGAATGCCTGTGTCCCACCTTACATGCGACCGTCAGCTCTGTGTCTCTCAGAAGGCTGAGTGCACCTGTACAGAGTGCCTTTAATAGCCTGCAGCTGGCCTGAGTGGGAGTCTAAACACTCTGTGCTGACATCCCGCCCCCTCCTCTACCGCCCCCCCCCTCGAGTTTTGAAAAAAACGAGCGCTTCCCGCACTGCCGACTCTCCTGTCATGCTTCTGGAGAAAAGGCTGGGGATGGGGGGGGGGGGGGGGGAGGGAGACTGGTAACAAGATCTGCCTGAACGGCTATCTTCAGAGATGGTGGCCATTAGGCCGCAGAGCCCGGGTGGTATAACCACTTTCTAGACCCCTGTGGCCCCTCTCTAGCCTGGGGGGAACATTCAAACATGAGAAATCCCCCTTTCCACCTTACCTGCTTGCAGCCTGCTTTGAGATGCTGGGACATAATCAGAACTGAACACCTGAGACAGTCAGTCAGCATGTGTAGGTTTGTGCTCTTGGCAGCCCCCGGTGGTCACAATAGGCATAGCATGCATTTACCTTAAAGGAGAAAAGCCACTAGAACTCAAAAATTCTGCGGAATCTCCTCTTACCTTATCCAGCCGCAGGGTGCTGTTTACATAGACCCAATCTTCACCTCTCACGGTGGGCTCCGTTTGAAAAAACCGTCAGAGACTGGGGCCCCCATCAGTAGGGGGATCCAACAGTTCTGGGACCGTAAAGCACCTCGCCAGAAATTAGGAAGTTTAAAGCCATTTTCTGATCTGCGGGGTCCAGCTCTCTAAAAAGAGAAGCATTACGGGTAAAACCTCGTTTCTTCGGACACGAGGCCCGGGTACCATTCAATTCGGCCATGAAAAGACACTTTGAATGGATCCGGTTCGCCTGGCTTGCCCCAGTATAGGATCTTAGGATATTCCCTTTGGAGCTCAGCACAGGACATCTTTACACGTCCATCACCTAAGACACTGGCGTAAAAACTGAGGTATCCCTGCAAGGGGGAGGGATTATATAGGGGGTTGAACTTCCTGATAGGGTGTGCCAGTGTCCAATCACCAGTGATACCTATATAACCCATCAGTAATTACTGTGGCTCTGTGTCCCGTGATGTTCGAGAAAGAAATATTTTCTTTCAAAATTTTCGGTCTTTTTCCGTTATAAAAAACCGCGCAAAAAATAAAAACCGCAGAGGTGATCAAATACCATCAAAAGAAAGCTCTATTTGTGGGAAGAAAAGGACGCAAATTTTGTTTGGGTACAGCATTGCATGACCGCACAATTAGCAGTTAAAGCGACGCAGTGCCAAATTGGAAAAAGTCCTCTGGTCTTTAGGCAGCCAAATGGTCCGGGGCTGAAGTGGTTAAACATTTGATGTATTCTTTATTCCAATATGTTCCAATATGGTTTCATGAGATTCTTTCTCTCTTTTTTTTTTTTTATGTAGAGCTTACAGTGTCCCAACTTTTTTGGAACGGGGGTTGTACTTGCAGGGACTTTAAAGTGGTAAAAACAGAGAAAATGTATTGTATTTGATATTTTTTTTGTTTTGCCATGGCATACATTTGGCTAGTTAGAACAGTCAGAAAAAAATAAAAATAAACAGGGACACTCTATAAAAAGGAAGCATACCTCATTTGACTGCTTGCCACTGTAGGACATTTTCTTGATGGCCACCACTTCATTGGTACGCACATCATGTGCCTAAGAAGAAGGAAAAAAAATAAATAACCAGAATAAAGCAGAAAAAGCAAAAAATTATTTTCGGTATATTGTTTTTCAAAAGACTTTCCCAGTTTGTACCTTGTATATACTACAAATACTTTAAAGGCCGACTCCTCAGAGGTGTAAATTTTAATATGAATGAATTAATTTCCTTTAAAATAAATTGTCCCAAAGCAAAATACCGGATAGTTACAAGTAGATTAATTATCTGTACAACACTAAAAATGGTGAGTATGGCTTCCCTGGCTCATACCACACCCACCCTTCTCCTCCGACCTCACCGCAGCTAACCCACTCAGGGCCTATTAACATTACATGGGTTTCCATCCTATTTTTACCATACTGTACTTTAAAATGGGGCCTTTTCCCAAGCAAGCAATGCGTTGATCTACAGTTGTCCAATAAAGTCACATAAACACAGATAATCAGTTAAGTGCAATTTGAAAACCCTTGGCAATACACATTAAACAAAACAATGCTGCATGCATCTATTGTGAAAAAAAACTCACCATTCAGAATGGGAAAAGAAAAAAAACACACCCCAACACCAACGCACCTTTTTAAGGGCGATGGAAGGGCAATATGAGCACAAAGTCCTTACTGGTGCCTCTAGCAGCCACACTCTCTCATTTGTATAAACCCCATTGGAAATGGCTTTTTAAAAGTTACTTTCTGTGCTGGTTGTTACTGAAGTAAGCACTGATTCTTTCATGCCGTGATATAGATATAAATGAGGAATAAAAAAAATAAACTCATATAAAATGTTATATATACATTATATTCCCAAAAGTATTGGCCTGTTTTTAGACTCACATGAACTTTAATGGCATCCCAGTCTTAGTCCGTAGTGTTCAATATTTAGCTGGCCCTCCCTTTGCAGCTATAACAGCTTCAACTCTTATGGGAAGGCTGTCCACAAGGTTTAGGAGTGGTGACTATGGGAATGTTTGACCATTCTTCCAGAAGCACATTTGTGAGGTCAGGCATCGATATTGGACAAGAAGGCCTGGCTCGTAGTCTCCGCTTAATTCATCCCAAAGGTGTTCTATAGGGTTGAGGTCAGGACTCTGTGCAGGCCAGTCAAGTACCTAAATCCCAAACTCGCTCCTCCATGTCTTTACGGACCTTTCTTTGTGCAGTGGTCCAAATCATTTGGTGGAGGGGAGATTATGGTGTGGGGTGGTTTTTCAGGGTTATGCTTGGCCCCTTAGTTCCAGTGACGGGAGCTCTGAAGGAGTCAGCATACCAAAACATTTTGGACAATTTCATGCTCCCAACTTTGTGGGAACAGTTTGGGGTTGGCCCCTTCCTATTCCAACATGACTGCACACCAGTGCACAAAGCAAGTTCCATAAAGACATGGATGAGCCAGTTTGGGGTGGAGAAACCTGACTGGCCTGCACAAAGTCCTGACCTCAACCCGATAGAACACCTTTGGGAATTAGAGTGGAGACTGCGAGCCAGGCCTTCTCGTCCAATATCAGTGCCTGATTTCACAAATGCGCTTCTGGAAGAATAGTCAAACATTCCCATATACATACTCCTAAACCTGTTAAAATGTTATATATAGGTGTGTGTCACCTACACACACTTATCTGATGCAGAATCACCCTTAGTAAAGAAACGATAACGGGGTTATGTCAGCTAGTTGCTGCCATAACACTGGTATTCAACATAAAAGTAATGACGTATTATTACTATGGGCCGGTTGGCAGGTGGTTTTTTAGCGGTACCAACGTAGACTGCCACCCCACTTTGCCCACTTAAATTAAAGATTTTGATGTATGACTAGAAAGTACCCCAATAATGTACATAGCTTGCCTAAACACCTAAAGCCCACAACTTTACTTTAAATGTAATAAGACTTTTGCCTGAAATTTAATTCTTACTAATTTTAAAAGAACCAAGACTGGTTTGAGGTTTCCTATAGCCAACACATTATTTAAATTTCTAATACACGCTAAGTAAAATGGCAGCGTTTGGTTGCTGCAGGCAAAAATATCTCTTCTTCCATACTTAAACCTTGGTTTCCACTACTGCGACCTGAAAGTTGTGCGATTTTGCTGTGATTTTTATGCAACTTGAAGCAATGCCTGTGTATTCTTGAGGTCTATGGACATCAAGTCGCATCAAAGTGGGACCAAAGTAGTGCAGGGACTACCTTGAAGTCGCACAAATATGAACGGTACTAATTGGAAATCATGGGGTACAACCTGTCATGCGACTTTGCAGTCCCAAGTCACATGACAAGTCACATGACAAGTCACACTACTGGAAATATAGCCCAATACTTCAGGGACAACACTTTTTCTTTCATTTCTCTTACAAATATCTAGCGCATTTGAAAAAAGAATTTGACAAGAAAAATCTTATTGCTTCCTTTTAACATGTATTATAAGACTGCAACTGTTCTTTGCTCAAAACACTATATGAAAATCTGTTTTTTGTTGTTGAGAAGCAGTTGAAGCTTTAAGTATACTCTGAACAGCAGTCATTCCCACCCATGTCATGTTGGACAATTATTCACCCTGAACAAAGTAACGGAGAATGACTCACTGCCTGTACAGGCTGCACTAGTGTGTAGCCAAATGTTTCCTTTATGACAAGCATTTGCAGGAAGAGTGCTCTCTGGTGAGCACCAATCATCTGTCTACTGTAGTGTTCATGTAGTTAGAATTAAAATAGCTAGCTGAATTCTAATTGTTCTTGTACATTAAATATGTGGACGATTAGGCTGAAATAGGGCCAAAGCCAAACCTTTTGTGAAGATAAAAAAACAGCCCAGATAACTATTACTTTATGTAAATATACACACAGTACATCAGAGACCCGGGCGGGCCGCTGTTAATTTCGCCCAACAACCCGATTCTGAATTTGCATTTATTTGTAACCAGGCCCAATCCATAGAGAATGTATTTGAAAAATCAGCTGCTGCCCTTGAGAGAACTATTTTGAAAGATGTCACATTAAAGTGATATTATAACCCAACATTTCTGCAGCTTAAAGTGGTTGTAAACCCTCGCAGTGAATTGACTGGCCTCAGGCGATACTATCATTACAATTATTTTTACACTGTTCTGGCCCCTATGGGACAAAATACATGCAGTGCTTCCTAAGTGTAATCAAGTTTGACCGGCCTCCCTTCTCCCCTGCTGGAAAATCAGACAACAACTGGAAAGGAGACAGACAGGTCCTAACTGCAGTTTGTCCTTGGCTATGACACTTTCCAGAGAGAAGAGGATTACAGGGGGAGAGGTGCATGACACACCCCCTCTTGAATCAATTTACAGTATTGTATGTGCCATACCTGTGGGGTCCCCATAAAATCTGTAGTAGGCATTTGCTATTGGAGTGATTGACGCTGGATACTTGTTCCAAACGGCCGACATGCAACTTCTTGAACACAGAGGGCTGCCCGCTCGGCACTGGCACCATTCAGAAAAGCTCTTTGCATTTTCTCAATGAATGCAAAGCGTTCGCCCGTTAGACGAGGTGGAGACAGCCACATCACCACCCTGCTTCTTCATCTCATCCAGTCAGGGAATACTTTGCATTAATTGAGATAAAGCAAAGTTTCCCTGAAAGTTGAAAGTGAGCAAGCAACCTTCTGCGTTTATATTGCAGTAGGGCAACCACACAGCACAGGACCAGGAAGCTAGTGGAGATCACTATAGTAGTAGTTCCTACTACAGCGATTTCCAGATTCCACAAGGAACCACACAGATATGGCACATGATGATATGTAACTTTGTAAAAATTGCCATTCTTAAACTGCAGCTTTAAAAAGTGGAGTTAATCCTCACATTTCGTGTACCTACCGTAATCTATAGCATATAAGTGTTTGCAATCCATTGTGACGGGCAACCGTTCCCCCCCCCAGCATGTGCATTCTGTGCTGTGGAGGGAGTGATGTCATATCCCCACCACCTACATCCTGAAAGCTGAAAAATACCATCTGATCTGTGTACTTAGAAAGGCCCTGGAGGAAAAGGCCTATGTAAGAGGATTTGCTTCATCCCTGTGTCTCTCCTGAGGCAAGTCACATCAGAGGACTTATGTAAAGAAAAACTGACATGATCTGCCCCATCTTTATTTTCAAACTTGCCCGCCCCCCCCCCCCTTTTCTGGTTCTCAGCCTGATGATGTTGCTTTCTGGTTATAGGACGACTCCTTTGCCTTGCAGGGTCCTATGGGGCCATCGTTGCATGCGCCCTCAAGGTTGGGAGCTCTGTTCTAGGATGTTGTGTGCAATTAACATATAGACACAAAGCCTAGGACACAAGAAACTCCAATGCCCCTCCTTGCTTTGAAAGCTTATCTCCAGATTTCTGTCAATTTTAAAAAGTTCATTTTGACTTAGCTAGTTGTGAGCACTGTATAAATTTGTAATTAGCATAAGCTACATACAGTATACAGAGCTGTGTTCCAGGCAATGGGATGGAGACTGCCTGACCCACTCACAGGAAAAAAAAAAAAAAAAATCAAGCTGAGCTAGGAGCTGCTCAGCCAGTCACAGGAAGCTATGTATTTCTGGAATGAGTACAAGGCTTCCTCTGACTGGCTGAGGTGGTCTTGCCTTCAGAGAAAGCCTTGCCCTCAGTTCAGAAAATGCAAATTTTCCTGTGAATGGCTGAGCAGCGCTCAACCTGACTCACTTTTGTTCCGGGAGCAAATGTGATGTTCCTATCCTGCTGCCATAACACAGTGCTGTATACTGGATGTAGCCGATGCTACGTACAGTTTACAGAGCGCTCACATCTGTTAGTTAAGGTAAAAGTTTGTTTGGACCAGCTCAGTGGAAACAAAATATTTTAAAGTGACAAAAATCTGGAGTACAGCTTTAAGCTCGTAAATGAACACCTGTTTGCGGCTGCGCTGTCCCTTGTGACATTAAACTCGGTGTGCACCCCTCCATTTCAGGAAGTTCAGGGAATGTGCACTGAGGAACCTAGAGTCGTGGCAAAGCATACTAGATAAAATAAGTCTTGTGCCAACATATACAGGAAATGATAAGTCAGGAAATGTATAGCAATTTGCTTAGAACATTTTACTAAAAGTGCTTGTAAAGTCATATTGTGACTTTACATGTATCCCCTCCAGATTATGCTGCCAATAACTACATGTGTGTTTTTTTAAAATAAAAAAAGGCTAAATACCTTTTCTCACACTGTAGCTGTGCGGTCAAGTGATCCCCCTCCGCTGCTCTCCCCAAACTATGGAGAGAAGCGGGAGGGGCCTAGGTTCCCCTGTGACGTCAGCCGGCCAGCAGGGGGGATCACGTGACCGCACAGTGGAGGTGTAGGAAAAGGTATTTAGTAGAGCTGCATGATTCTGGCTAAAATGAGGATCACGATTTTTTTGCTTAGAAGATAGACCACAATTCTCTCACGATTACCGCGGCTTAACATCATCTTTCACATTAAAACAAAGAAAAAAAATTGGGCTAACTTTACAGTTTTGTTTTTTTGTTTTTTTTTTAAATTCACTGAAGTGTATTTTTTCCCAAAAAATTGCATGTGAAAGACCGCTGGGCAAATACAGTGCGACATAAAATATTGCAGCAATTGACATTTTATTCCCTAGGGTCTCTGCTAAAATAAATATATATATATATATATATATATATATATATATATATATATATAATGTTTGGGGGTGCCCGGATTTTTTCTTTACACACAGAAGTTTAGCCCTTTGATCTAAGAAGGAAGAGCTAGTTACAATGTTTCATGTTAAAAACTTGGCAGACTGCCCGGATGTTTTCTTTTGACAGCTGAGTGAGCACAAAAGTCTCTCCACTTGTTATATGAAAGAATCGGCAAACTCTGCAATAGAGATCATCAGGGGGGTTGAATCAAGATCACGATTTTTTTAACGATTAATTGTGCGGCTCTAGTATTTAGAAAAAAAACCCGAACTGTAGTTATTGGCAGTGTAATCCAGAGGGGATGCATGTATATTTGCTGCATATTGCAGCTGAATAGTGGTAGGAGGGGTGAGGAGGAGAGCCTCCCTTAAGCTGGCAGGGAGGGAAAGAGATTCAAAGCAGAGCGCAGGATGACGGAGGCACATGACCCGACCACAGTATCATGGCTCAGCAGCCATGATTATTGTGGCCAGCACAGATGGGGGGTGGGACAGGCAGGATCAACCAGGTATATTACAACATAGGAAGGGACAAATTACACAGCACAGGCACTGTGCTACAGATCATGCCTTAACCTGTTCCTGACCGGCTCACGTACATTTACTGTGGCACAATGGCACTGCCACTCCTTTAAGAGCAGCCAGAGGGTGCGCGACCGCTGCAAGGCGGGGGACCCGATGTGCATGGCCAGCGATCACGTGCACGAGCGCCAGCACTGTAAACATACAAATCCCTGTGCCGTCAGAGGAGAGGAGACATGTTGTTTGTTCCTCCTATGTAGGAACAGCGAAATGTCTCCTCTCCTACTCAGTCCTATCCCCATTTAGTTAGAACACACCTAGGGAACACACATTCAAAACCATGATGGCCCCCCAGTGTTAACCCCTTCCCTATCAGTGTCATTTACACATCAATCAGTGCATTTGTATAGCACTGATTGCTGTATAAATGTCAATGGTCCCAAAAATGTGTCAAAAGTGTCCAATATGTAGTCCGCAATACCGCTAAAAATCACAGATCACCTCCATTACTAGTAAAAAAAAATTAAATAAATTTAAACAAATGCCACAAATCTCTTTCATAGTTTGAAGACGCTATAACTTTTGCGCAAACCAATCAATATACGCTTATTGCGATTTTTTTTACCATTGCTCTGACAATGTATCAGTGTCCATGCTCCCATAAGACCACATTCTACAGCATACAGATTAAGAATATCATAAGTACACATCAATGATTGCATAAAGTATTAAGTGGATGCTTTCACAAATATTCATGCCACTTGTGTATTCTAGGTCTGTATTTTGTGTACAAATATATCATTATGCCACATGACTAGATGTGATGGATACAAAGCAGTTGGGAAAGCAAGTGAATAATCAGCATCTCACGGAAAAAATTGTCAGAAGGCACCACAGGTTTCCATCTGGGTACTTTTATTTAATAAGAATAAAATAAGAGACTTACGAAATAAACTGCTCCGAAACTCCCATGACCAATTTCTCGGAGGTCAGTGAAAAGCTTTTCCGGGTCATCCCTAAAGAAGAGCTCTGCTATATCTGGGTCCTTTAGGCTTCCAGCTCGACTTGTTGACGGCATCCTGCTTGAGCAGTCTGCCGTCTAACTATCTAGGATTACACAGCTGCCTCTTCTCTTGGTTCATCTGTGTGAATGTGTCCTCTTCAGCATGGGAAACTGGGGAAAAATGAGTATAACATAAAATGTAATGATGGAAAGCAAGAAAACCAAAATTTACATTTTTTTTTCCCTGTACAAAACTATTATTGTGCTTAGTAATTTACATAAACCTTGATTAACACATGATACATTCATTCTACACTGTTGCACAGCTTAAAAAAAATGGCAGCATACAATATATAATGAAAAATGTCGATAAAGTTATGAGACTTTACACACCATGTTTACCAGAGATGGCCATAGCCTATAACTTCATCAAGGTATTCTGAGGACTACTATTCCTGCAACAATTTTTGTTTATGGTTTAGCCTGTCCCTTAAGGCCTCAAGAAAACACACACCACGTTTTAGAGGCATTTTTCATTGTTGCCTCTGAATGGTTTTTTACACTGCATTTTTTCTTTCACCTCCTGGAAAAAAACATCCAATATAAATAGGAGTATTTTATTACTCCAGTGTGCATGCGGCCTGTCAAGACCCAGAAGTGGCCAAAACAATGTCTGCTTTTCCATTTCAGCAATATTATTTTATCAGGGTTAAACACTTTTACCTTAATGCATGCTCTCCATTAAAGGTTAAAAAACCCTGGGTGCAGCCCCCCCCCAACCCACTTATACTTACCTGAGCTCCATCTTGATCTAGGGATGTGCATGAGAGCAGTGGCTCTCCCGGGTCTCCCTCTCTCTTCAGTGGCACTCACAGCAGCAGGACCATTGGCTCCTGCTGCTGTCACTCATAGCCAGTGAGCCAATGAGGAGAGAGCAAAGGGCTGGGCCGAGCTGTGCTCTATGTGTGAATAGACCATGTCCATTTATAGGAGAGTAGCTCGGGAGTGAGCCTGCTATGGGCCACTCAGCAGGGAGGAGGAGTCAGGACCGCCAGCGGGGGAACAAAAAAGAAGAGGATCGGGGCTGCTGTGGGCAATACCATTGTACAGAGCAGGCAAGTATAACATGTCTGTTATTTTCTTTTTTTAATTACAACCTTTAGAATCACTTTAAGCATGATGAATTGAGCTTTCAAAGATTAACACACTTATGTACAAGCTATACATGTGCATTACCTACACAAGAAAGCCTTCCACTACATTGTGTCATTTTGGATAGAGCATAAAAATGGCTACAAACCCCTGTAAGTTTTTATCAGATATGCAACTTCATTAGGTAGATTCACCATAAAATGTGTGTCTCAGTGACGCCAAGAAAGGAAATTTGGGAAACGAGTATGTGAGGAACAGGAAGGCACGACAAATCATAAAAATCCGACTGAGATTGTAGCTCCTCTCCACTGTAATGAACAATCAGCTTTTGTTGCCATTTGTGTGCCCAGTAGGAAGGTTTGCCATTGATTCCTGTCCCTCTGACTCCCTCTTACGAGAAGAGAAATCTCTGTCATGGGGAAACAGACATAACAAATTATATATATCAGATGTTCCAACCTTTTCCCTGCAATCTAAAACAAAAGGAAAGTTTTTGCTGGAGCTGCACTTCAAAGCTGAACTCTGTGGGAAAATTAAAAACTATAGAAGGGGGAACCCCACTACAAGGGTTAAATCCTCATTTTTGCAAGGGCACCATAAGAAAGCAATTTTACTTGCCTTATTATCCCTCACTCGTGCAGGCTACCTCCTTTTTGTGTGAATGCTTCCTCAATGGCAGGCAATCTGATGTCATTACATAAAATTCAAGACCAGCAGTTCTGCACGGTCAGTGAAGATGCTAAGGGCCCACCCCCAACCCCCAGTGTCAGAGGAAAGAACAGCACAGGCAGGGGGAGCGTGAAATAGGGTAGGTAAAAATGCTTTATAATGGTGATACTTGCCTGCAAGGGGGAGTTCAGCTTTAATGGTTGCATCAAGGTATCTACATGTATTGAATATGCAGTAGGTGGGTTTTTATTTTTTTTTGCTAGTTTTTATCTACAAATAGATGGATTTTGATAGGTAACTGTCAGGTATAGAAGAAAGATCCATTTTAAAGAGGAACTTCAGTCCCTGTAATGCTGCCCCCCCCCCCCCCCCCCCCACCACCTTTGAAAATCCAGGGTATGCACAGATGGACCAAAGGGCATAGACCTGCAACACATCATTTTTTTATTAGGTGATGGTCTACTTTAAGGACAGTAAGAGCGGATAAAGAAAATACCCTTACAGGAAAGGAAAGAAAAAAAAAGAAAGATGTACGGATGGATGGATTGATGGATAGATAGATAGATCTTAAACAGAAAACCTCAGAGGAAGCTGAGGGGGACACTCAAGGCTAATGAAAGAATTTTATTTGGATGAACTGTGAGGCTGATGTCATGCTGTTCCATCTTTGAAGGAGTCTCTAAATATTAACCCACAGAGACAAGCATACAAACAGTAAAGACAAATAGTTACCAATAAATATCAATGAATTTATTAGTAGTAAGTGATAGGGATCCCACGCTGATGGAGGATGGACTGTCATGCCAGATAACTCAAACTAGGACCTAAGTAAGGAATACAACTGGTAGTCGTAGTAGTGAAGTCCCTAAGAAGGTAAGATCATCATCGACCTGCTTGGTGGCAGGTTTTTTTTTTTAAGGTGGATGACAGGAGCAAATGCAGTGGGCAGAGACCACTTTTCAAATTCAAAGGGAAAGAGGCTTCTTCACATTGTCAGGAAAAAATCATGATGCCACAGGTGGTTTCCAGTCTTTAAAAGAGGAATGGCTTACATACTAAATTTACTGGGAAGGTCTCTGCAGCTGTAACTGTAAAAGACCCTATTCCTGAAACAGAAAGCTGATCCTACAACTGCAGACAGATTATCAAGAATTCCTTGTAAATCCAAGTCATATGGATCTTGCTGAAACACTGGTTCCTTGAGAGAAGGATGTAAGGTCTCAGTCTCACACTGCACAGCTATGCAAGATTCCGATGAGGACGACCCTACACAAATAGGGGCCATGCATCTATGTCACGTGTGTCCCTTCTGGGGATACTGAGAAATCGCCTCTATCAACAATGAAGCAGCTTGCAGAAGAGGGGTCCTCTGGGTGTCTATTTAAAAGGCATGTTACACTGTGTAGGAGACAAAACTGGGCCCAAAGAGAATGAAGGCCTTACAAACCCAAAAAGCTTATGCTGAGGAGGGTCATAGACAGACAGGGGTGACCAAGTCACTTGAATATGGGCAAAAAAGTGCTTCAAAGACAGGACGAGCCACCAGAAGCAGTTTTCTGTATGCAAAAATGGGTAAAAGTCCAAAGAGTGAACAAGTACACAGTACATACGCTGATCCTAGAAGTGCAGAGTCCCTTGGCCCATTGGAAATTTCATCTGTATCTGTAGACCAGCAACAGGGTAGTGGAATGGATGAGCCAACTGGATGGATGGATGGATGGCTGAACAGGAGAAGGGACTGAGACTGGAAACTCTGCAGCTTCCACAGAAGATCTGGGTAAGATCACCTCAATGTGGAAGGAAATGAACAGCAGGGAGCTGAGGTCAGTATCAAATAAAAAACACTTTATTAAAATAGGCAGCACACTTACATTGAAGTTAGCATGAAACAGCATGACTAGGGAACACCTGAGACCAAGTAGCTGTGATCAGCGTGAGGTGTAGACATCACTGAGCAAACAGACAGAGGAAGACAGGGAGCCAGCCAGCTCAAAGTGTGGATATTAGCGGCGGCGTTCTAAGCTGCACATGAGGATGACAGGGAGAGGAGGTGTGCATACTTCCTCTCCTGACATCGACCAGGCATTTTGACAGCCATCATCCTCATATTAAGCTTAGAATGCCGCTGGTGACTATGTTGCCGGCAGTGTATCAGGAAGAAGCCCAGCATACGGGACGGGGTCTGTGCTGAGGGGCTGAACGGCTTCAGTGCAGTCTGCGCCCCTATAAGTATTGGTCCTAGGGCAAACAGACTGGCTGCCCCCCCCCAATGCTACGCAACTGTGTCCCACTATATGTAGGCTGCTGGATTCTGAATAAATTTTCAGTGCAGGGTTGCCCTGTCTCCTTCCTGCTGCTAAACTGGAGGTTCAACAACCCTCAACTGCAGTAAAGCTGATGCAACAGGGTTTTCCCTTACTCCATTGATAAAAGTTCTCACTAATTACACTGCCTATAACATCATCTGTTAATGAGGGTGTAGGGGAATCCCGTGAATGATCAGACTCTTCCCCCATTCTCAGGCAATGTAATAAGTGAGCCCGGGTTCACACCACAACAGGCTGCGGATCGCACAGGAGCGCTGTGCGTCCCTGTTCACCGTTTCAGGGACGAATCAGGGCCTATTCTATGCCTGAATTCGGCCCTGAAACGCAGCCAAAGACGCACAGCGTTTTTGTGCAGTGCGCACCGCAGCCGCCCCGGAGATATGTGAACTGGCTCCATAGGGAGCCAGTCACATTCTCCTGCTATGCGAATTAGAGGTGCGGAAACGCACCTCTAATTCGCATAGGTGTGAACCCGGGCTGAAAGAACTTTTCTCAATGGAGGGGAGGGGAGGGCAGGAGGGTATGTGTCCCTGGCAAATTATCTTTAGAACAGCTGAACCCAGACATCCAGCAGCAGGAGGTGGACAGAGCAACCCTGCAGTGGAGATCTCTACAGAATCCAAGCAGCTTGCACATTGTGAGACATGCCTCTTGAGAGGTTAGCAATTTAACTGCAATATGTTTTTTTTGTTTTCTTTTGCTTTTTTAAACTAAACTTCAGCTTTGCCTGTAAAAACGACATGGTTTTCCAATTTACAATAAATTGTCATGTCACAAGCAACCCCACCATTTTCTTGTGCATTTGTTAAATAGTATTATTATTATTATTATTATTATTATTAAAGTGGTTCTAAAAGCTGAGGGTTTTTCACCTTGCAGCCCCCCCCCCCCAAAAAAAAAACTTACCCGAGACCGATCGCGATCAAGCGATGTGCACGAGAACCCCTGGTCTGCCTCCTCATTGGCTAAGACAGCAGCAAGAGCCATTGGCGATCTTTATAAACACACAGAGTGGAGCTCGGGAGTGAGCACACACAAGTGCCACCATAGCAAGCAGCTTGCTATAGTGGGCACTCAGGGAAGAAGAGGAGCCAGGAGTGATGACGGGGGACCTGAGAAGAGGAGGATTGAGGCTGCTCTGTGCAAAGCCACTGCACAGAGCAAGCACATATAACAGTCTTGTTCTTTTTTTTTTTTAATGCTACCTTTAATATCACTAACATTTTTTTACTGCTAGAGACATTGATAAAAAATACTGCTAGAGCAAAGCTAAATGGCAAAAAATATTTAAGACCTAAAAATCCTGACCTTTTAAATGCACTGTAAATTAAGTAGGTTACATACAGATATAAAAACAAACAGAACTATTTTTACCACTTTCCAAACAATTATATTCTTGCAACTTATAGAACACTGCAAGTCACAAAGCGTTTTTTCACCTGCAAAGTAAAGCCTTTTTTTAGATATCAATTGTATTACCCAGCAGGGTTCAAAGTGAGGTTGTGATCTGACTCACACTTTCTGTGTATGAGGTAAGAAAAACTATATTTAAAATTCATAGAATTATTTATGATTTCCGCAATTCTTGCTGTATATTTGATATTTTATATATATATATATATATATATATATATATATATATTGACTTGTGCAGCTCCTATCCACTTTGCAGCTTTACAAGGATTGGGTGCTTATAATAGAAAGTAAAAAAATACATTTTTGTATTCTAAAACTGTCTCAACCTTTTTTAGTCAAGGCACCCTAAAATCCTGCACAATCTTGAGGGACCCCATTCTAAAATGTAAAAAAAAATAGTTTTACATAATGCAGCCACGTCCACACACTACACCCAACATTAGAGGTGATTTTTTTTTCTCCCAAAGCAAATACACCTTTGCATACTGGTGATGACTAGTTTCCACTCTCTCACTTTTCCCTCACTCAGCTATTATGATCCCAGTGCTGACAGAGATTTTAAATTCTCAACTTAGTTAAAGCGGATTTCCACCCATAAAACTAACTTTACACTATTCAGCAGCAATAAACATAACCAACGACATTTGTAAAAAAAAAAAAAAAAAAAAAAAAAAAAAAAAAAATTTACGTACTTTTTCATGCCTGTTGCTATGTGGTCCCTTTTAATCTGCCCCTTCCTCTATGCAGTGCCTGATGTAATTCACCTCGGCGTCTGTGCTCACTAGTGCTCCTGGGAGATGTGCGTCATTTCCCAGGAGTCAGTGGGCAACGCTGAGGGCTAGAATTGCGGTATTTCAAAACCAGAAGTGACGCGGGCAAGGGCGGCTTATCTTTGTAGCCATCACAACGGGGTGGGCACTTACAACGCCGCCCGTTGTGATGGCAACCTGTGTAGTTTCCTGCACCGCTACGTGCTTTTTCTGCGCATGCGCGAGATCGGGCGGTGCATGCTGGGAATACATCAGCACCGTATCCCAGAAGTTTATGCTTGTGGGCTTTGCCTGCCCACAAGTAAGATGGTAATGCCCAAGCAGGATGGATCAAAGGTAACTTTTTAAATAAAATATTAAATAAATTCCGTGCTAACGACAAGACTAACCAATGGTAAATATACATTATATAATAGTAAGAGATAGATTAAAAAAAAAAAAAATTCATATATGTGGTTGGAACTCCGCTTTAAGTGCTGTTCAAAAATTGATAGCTTCTTTGTGGCCAGTAGTAGTCAAATGAATAAGGGACACATCCTTTGATTGTGCCTTCAAATTATAGCCTTTTACAAGGTAGGAAAATGTGGTGGCGCTGGTGAAAGCTTGTTATGACTCACTAAACTATTCAGGTAATTGATTCCATAAAGTATACTGGCTTGAGGCAATGCATATACATGACAATCAAAAACAATAAATGATTCACTTAGGCCGGAATAACATGTGTGCACTGCGCTTTTGGTGCAGCACTGGTTTAGGCACGCTCCCATTGACCTCTATTAGAATGTGCATTTTCAAGAAAGCAGACTCTGATGTGCATTTATGAAAACGCGCATTCTAAGAGGTCAATGGGAGCGTACCCTAATGTGTGTATACCGAGTCAAAAATGCAGCGCACACTTGTGAACCTGGCCTTAGAGATGATCTACCGCAAATAGCAAAAAGAGAGGCATCACAGAAAAGCAAAATGTAGAGAAATCTTGTAAATTCAAGTTTAAGCATACGCTTTTTTTTTTCTTCTTACCCCCCCAGACAATTGTAGACTTACCAAGGATAAGTGGTGTAATTCATAGACACTGCTCTGGCTCCCCGCTGCACTGCAACCTTGTCTATGATCAACACTATTTCCGGACCGGTGTTGGTGACTCTGCCACCCCCCTCACTGCTGTGAAATTCACAAATCACAGCAAAAGGTTGTTTCTGCTGTACTTTATGTATAGTGAAGCAGAGTTATGGGATGGAGCACAAAACCAGAACTGGTGTCATTCATAGGCACCATTATGATTCTGCAGGGAGCCCAAGCAATGCTTCCTGCTGCACATATCAGGAGCTCTTAGCGGAGTTTATAGAACGCCAAAATTAATTTTAAAAAGTGACAGCATTGATGTAAAAATTAAAGATAAAAATAAAATGAAAATAGCCGTGCCTGGTGTTGGGCTTTTTACTACTATTGAGAAAAGGGAAAACCACATGGTGTGAACATTCTCATGAGTAAGGCCTCTTTCACACGGATGATCCGTATGTCCGTTTTTCATCCATCCGTTTTCGGATGAAAAACGGACATACAGTCATCCCTATGGAGCGTCGGATGTCAGCGGTGACATGTCCGCTGACATCCGACCCGCTCCGATCCGAAAAGTGTAACGGAGGAAAAACCTACTTTTTCCTCCGTTTTCGGATCGGATCGGATGACGACGGACACTACGGACCGTCATCATCCGATCCCCCCATAGGGGAGAGCGGCGCTCTGACAGGTCCGTCGCTGCACAGTGTGCAGCGATGCACCTGTCATCTTCCTGCTCAGCGGGGATCGGCGGAGCTATCCCCGCTGAGCAAGCGGATGTTCACGGGGCGGATCATGACTGATCTGCCCCGTGTGAAAGAGGCCTAAAGCAGAAACACTGCCACACTAGCAAACAGAAAAAAGGGGCACAGAGAAAAAAAACAAACCCAAAAAAAAGTCACCATTAGACTTTCTGAATCTCTCCTCTTGAGCAGTTGTAACTATGCTACCTAAATTATTACTTTAATTAAAAAAAGAGAAGTATGTTTTGTTTTGTTTTTTTTATTTGCCCATTCATACTTATCTAGGTGGATGCAGCATCAGTCCGACGCCTCTACACTGAGAACCTAGTGATCGCACATCACCGATGGCTCGTTTCTCTCAGCTCCCCGAGCGGAGAGCTGCTGACTGTCAATCAGCAGCTCTCCACTCTGCTCCTCCACGCTTACTGGCGGCTCGCTGAGAGGCCGAGACTGTTGTCAGTCCAGGCACCCAGCGGATCCAGACTTTGTCGGGATGACGTGGGTCACAGGAGTGCAAAACGAAGTGCACTCCTGTGACCCATTGGAAAAAAGTCCAGCCAAACAAGCTCAGGCTGGTCTTCTCCTTTAAAGTGATTAACGGTTTTATTGTTAAGTAAAAAACATGTTATACTTACCTGCTCTGTGCAATGGTTTTGCACAGATCCGCCCTGATCCTCTTCTCTTTGGGTCCCAGATGGCAGTCCTGGCTCCTCCCTCTCCGCTGAGTGCCCCCAATAGCAAGCTTTCGAGCCTCTCTGCGTGTCCATTCGTATACACAGACTGGCATTAAGGTAAAAAAATTTTGGCCCTTTAGAACAAACTTTAAAGCGGAACTCGACTAAAAATAATGTTCTTTAGCAAGGAACATACATTCCACATTAAATAACTATAATACCAAAATTAGTGTGTGCTGTAAATTTCCTCCAGCATTGCTCCTGTTTTTTCTTGCTGGAGGCTGCCATTTTGATGAAGCCCAGAGCTCCTGAATAGCAGTAAATTCTTTAAGCTGAGAGCAGATCGGTCTCTAGTGGCTCTGATTTTTAGCACAATGTCAAAAATGGTGAGCAGCCTAGCATGTGCAGAGCATGGTGAAAGTATATTACTGGATTTTAAACAGTAAAGGCAACTAAAGTGGTTAAAACCTTAACCAGTTCAGCTCCGGAAGGATTTACCCACTTCCTGACCAGGCCATTTTTTGCGATATGGCACTGCATAGTTTTAATTGACAATTGCGCGGTTGTGCATCATACCCAAACAAAATTGATGTCCTTTTTTTCACCCACAAATAGAGCTTTCTTTTGGTGGTATTTGATCACCTCTTCAGTTTTTATTTTTTACACTATAAAACAAAAAAAGGCTGACAATTTTGAAAAAAATATAATAAATATCCACAAAAAAAAAAAAAAAAAATTCTTCATCAGTTTAGGTCAATATGTATTCTACATTTTTTTTACCAAAACTGCAATAAGTATTGATTGGTTTAAGCAAAATAGTGGATATATTTATGGCATTTTTATTTTTTTTTTTTTTTTTTTACTAGTAATGGCGGTAATCAGTGATTTTTAGCAGGACTGCAACATGGTGGCGGACAGATCGGACACTTGACACTTTTTTGGGACCATTGACATTTATACAGCGATCAGAGCTAAAAAATAGGATTTTTATAACAGCTTTCCTGTATAATCCTTTTCTAGGAGTACATTATGGGTCACAGAGCCTAAGTAATAACTTAATGGGTTACGGGCCACCTTCAGCTGATGGACACTGGTATACCCAATACAGGAAGTTTACTACCCTATAAAACCCCTCCCCCTTCCAGGAATACCTCAGTTTTTGTAGCAAAGCAATATACTTAAAACCAATAAAAGAGGGGAGGGACCTCTGTGTCCCAAGAAAAGGATTTTACAGGTAAGCAGTTATAAAAATCTTATTTTCTTTATTGAACATCATGGGACACAGGGCCTAAGTAATAACTTAATGGGATGTCCCATAGCAATGCTATTTGAGGGGAGGGAGGGACAACCCGTAGGGCACCCCCAGACCTGAGGAATTATACTGCTGCCTGCAGCACACTGCGCCCGAAGGCGATATCCTCATGCCTCCTTACATCCACCTGATAAAATTTTGTGAATGTATGTACTGAAGACCAAGTTGCGGCCGTGCAGATCTGAGCCATGGAGGTCTGGTGACGCACTGCCCAAGAAGCACTAACTGACCTGGTAGAGTGCGCTTTGACTTGAAAAGGAGGATTCTTTCCCCTTAAATCATAAATCTGAATTATAACTTGCCGAATCCACTTAGCGACAGTGGATTTTGACACTGCCTGTCCTTTCTTAGGACCCTCTGGCAGAATAAGACATCAGTCTTTCTAATCTGAGCAGTTGTCTTTAAATAGATCTTCACTGCTCCCACCACATAGCGACTTCTCTTCCCTGGAACATGGTTTTGGAAAAAACGATGGCAGGGCACTATCTTGGTTCAGGTGAAAACCTGAGACCACTTTTGGTAAAAAGTCTGGACGAGGGCATAACACCACTCTGTCCTCATGAAAAATCAAATATGGCTCTTTACAAGAAAGAGCAGCCAATTCCGAAACCCTCCTTGCCGTGGATATAGCAACCAAAAAATACCAGCTTCCTTGTCAAAAGGACTAAGGGAATATGTTGTATCGGTTCAAATGGCTGTTTTTGTAACACTGACAAAACTAAGTTTAAGTCCCAAGGGTTCAATGCGATTAATCCGCATCACCCATTGCATAAAACCCCAGACTAAAGAATGCGTAGCAAGCGGTCTTTGAAATAAGATCAATAAGGCTGAGACTTGTCCCTTAATAGTACTCAAGGCCAATTTCATCTCTACGCCTAATTGTAGAAAGGCAAGAATTCTGCCTATGATATATCTCTGAGGGTGCCAACCCTTGGATTCACGCCAGGAAACATATAGCTGGCTTCCTTGCATTAATCAAAGTAGAGATAACTGACCCGGAAAGCCCACGTTTCTTCAGAATGTGGGTTTCAATAGCCAGGCCGTTAAATTTAGCGTTCGTAAAGTAGGATGGAATATCAGCCCCTGTGAGAGCAGGTCTGGCCTTAGTGGAAGGGACCATGGATCTTCCACTGCCATCTTTATGATTTCTGCATACCATGACTTTCTGGGCCATGCTGGTGCTACCAGAATTACCGGCTTTCTTTCCAGCTTGATTCTTCAAAGAAGTCGTGGTAGCAACTGAATAGGGGAATGCATAGATCAGTGAGAACTGATCCCACGGGGTCACCAATGCATCTGTTCCGCATGCGAGTGGATCCCCTGTCCTGGACACAACGCTAGAAGATCTACGTCTGGAGTCCCCCATCTTTGGCAAACAGCCCGAAAAATGTCGGGATGAAGAGACCATTCCCCTGAGAATAACTGCTGGCGACTTATGTAGTCCGCCTGCCAATTCTCTACTCCCGGAATGAAGACAGCTGATAGGCACAGAACATTCCATTCTGCCCAAGTTAGAATATGTTCACCTTTCTCTGCGCTGAGAGACTATTGGTGCCCCCTTGGTGATTGATATAGGCCACAGCCGTGGCATTGCGGATTGGATCCTGACAGGACAATCCCTTAACCTGGAAGTCCAGGCCTTTAGAGCCAGACGCACTGCCCAAATTTCTAGGATGTTGATGGGCAAGGCTATTTGGGTTCTTGACCACTGTCCCTGGACAGTCGTCTTCTCTAGTACTGCTCCCCAGCCTGAAAGGGTGGCATCTGTCCTTACTACTTTCCAGATAATTGGTCTGAAGAATTTTCCTTTCAGCAGATTCTGGGTTAGTAACCACCAACTGAGGCTTTGGGACACCCTTGGGGACAGCTGCATTGGCAAGTCCAAAGTTTGGATCGTTTTGTTCCAAGCAGACAGGATACTGTTTTGCATTAATCTCGAATGGAACTGGGCATAGGGGAATGCTTCGAATGAAGTCACCATCTTGCCTAACAACCTCATGCAAAGGCGAATTGAGGGATTTCCTTTCGACCTGACCATCCGCATCAGCTCTCGTATGGAGTTGATTTTTGCCGGAGGCAAGAACACCTTTTTCTGGGCTGTGTCTATGATCAGGCCCAAATACTTCAGCTATAGCGGTTTTAAGGAAGACTTCTCTATGTTGAGAATCCAACCCAGACTTTCCAGGTAACTGGTTGTAATGAGTACACTTTGCTCCAAGTGAGCCACTGACTGGTCTATTAACCATAGATCGTCTAGGTACGCCAAGGCTGTTATGCCCTGTGCTCTTAACCTGGCTAGAGGTGGGGCCAGTACTTTTATGAACACCTGGGGTGCTGTAGCTAGCCTGAAGAGCAAGGCTACAAACTGAAAATGCTGCTGTTCTACTTCAAACCGCAGAAACCTTTGGTGAGCGGGAAATATAGGGACATGCAGATATGCATCCCTGATGTCAATGGACGCCAGAAGTTCTCTTCCTTGTGGGATAGAAACCACTGACCTGATTGACTCCATGCGAAAGGAGCAGATCTTCGGGAACTGATTTAGATTCCTTAGATCTAGAATGGGTCAGACATCTTCATTTGGTTTTGGTACCGTAAAAAGGTTTGAATAAAACCCCAAACCTTGCTCTTCTGTGGGGATCTGTATGATCACCCCCTGAGCCAGTAATCGGTCTAATGCTTGAAACAGATTGCTTTTTCCCTGGATCATTGGGAATGTTTGATCTCAGAAAACGAGATGGTGGAAACTCCCGAAATTCTATTTTTTATTCTAGAGACACTGTGGAGATGACCCATCTGTCCTCAATTTCCCTTTGCCAGACTTCTGAGTATTACAGAAGTCTTCCCCCCACGCTGGCGAGGGGGGGGCGCCTCTTCACGATGAGGCTTTAGTATTCAGGACAAAAATTCAGTTTAAATGAAGGATGTTTATACTTTCTTTTGACCGGCAAAAGAGTACTCTTCCCATTAGAAATAGCTTGGATGCATTTATCCAAATCATCCCCAAATAGTCGCTCCCCATGAAAAATGAGGAAACCCATGAGGAAACTAGCCAGAAGCCTTTTGCAAGATGCTTCGGCTGACCAATTTTTTAACCAAAGAGTCTTACGCATGTGTACTAGCACAAGCGCAAGGCGGGACGCCTGGTGAATAGAGTCTTTCATACAGTCTATAGCAAAACATAATGCCTTTGGTAGTTCGGCCAACTCATGGGCCTGTTGTGCAGGGACCTCTTTAAGGGCTTCTCTGAACTGGTCCTTTAGGGACTGACAGATGCCCATCACAGCGACTGCAGGCTGAGTGACAGCCCCTGCCAAGGTAAAAGATGATTTTAACAGGAATTCCAACTTTTTATCTGTTGGATCTTTAAAGTGGAGTTCCACCCAAAAGTGGAACTTCCACTCATCAGATTCCTCCCCCCCTCCGGTGACACAGTTGGCACCTTTCAGGGGGGAAGGGAGTACAGATACCTGTATATTACAGGTATCTGTACTCACTTCCGGCATAGATAGCCGCAGAATCTGCTGTTATTTACGCCACTTCCTGCTCCCTCCCCGCTGCCTGCTGGGAAACACACGGGTCCCAGAGGCAGCAGGGACCATCCGTATTGCGCTGCGCGACTCGCGCATGCGCAGTAGGGAACCGGGAAGTGAAGCCGCATGGCTTCACTTCCTGATTCCCTTACCGAAGATGGAGGCGGCAGCACCCGAGGACGGAGAGACGGTTCCGCCTCGGGTGCCGACATCGCGGGCGCCCTGGACAGGTAAGTGTCCATGTTTTAAAAGTCAGCAGCTGCAGTATTTGTAGCTGCTGACTTTTAAAAAAAAAAATTTCGGCGGCGCTCCGCTTTAAGCATTTGTGCATTGTCTACTGGACAAGTTAAACTTTTATTCACACTGGAAATCGCAGCGTCAACTGCTGGTACATTCCATCTTTTGGTGAATTTCTCTTCAATGGGATAGAGAACTGAGAATCTCTTTGGAGGGAGAAAATGCTTATGCGAGTGATCCCATTCAGCATAAATAAGCCTTTCTAGTAATGCATTGACCAGAAACGCATGAAAAGGCTTTAAAGTTTTTAAAGAACCCAAGGAAGAAAGTAAACTTTCAACTGACTCTGTTAGGGGTAGCATGAAAGTGGAACGAACCATCCTCGTAAGAGTTTGTATCAGCAATCTCTGATTGCGAAGTTGAAAAAGGTTCATCAACTGTTGTTTCCTCCACAGAGGAATAATCGGGTTGTTGTTCCTCGTGATCGCCTGAGGGTAATACCTCATCCTGTACCCACTGTTCCCTTGGTAAAGGGTTTGAGGTGGGGGAGGGAGATCTAGTACGCTTCCTATCCATTTGGATGGAGGATGCGATTAAAGCCGCTAATTTTCCTTCTAGGCCCTGAAGGGCAGAGGAAGAAGCATCTTCAGTCACGTATACAGGGGCTGAAGTGTGAGAAGCAGTTGCACCAATAGGTTCCAATGACTCACCCTGGCTTGCCATATCTGGTATCTCCAAAGAGGATGACAGTGTGGAGGCAAGACTGGAGTTCCCAGAGCCTGGGGGTGGAACTTTTGGTACCTTTGTGGTAATTCTGGAAGCCATAGTGCTAAGCACAAAAGCAGAGGCACTCTAGTAAAATGTACTACTTGCTGAGCAATAGTCTTAGCAAAACAATGCCACCATAAAGATCAGCTTGATGCTGAGTAACAATGTATTTCCTGTACTGGAAATGCTTGTATACACCCCCTACGTGCCCCAGCGCTCCTGTGTCCTTTGTGACAGACTTCTTCTCTTCAGTTGCTCTAAGAGATCTCTGACAATTAGAGCGTCTGATTTATAACACAACTTCAGGCGTGAGCCTGATTGGCGTCCTCAGCTGTGCACCGTGTGCTCCTCGTGGACGCTATGTCCCGCAAACGGCGCTGCCTGCCTAAAGCCATGCCCCTTCCAGTACCTGCCCTCCTAGTTCAAAAAAAAAAAATGAACGTTTAATCTGCGCACGCCGACAACACGGCATTCAGGTCTGCAATGCAGACCCAAAGGAGAGGAGGCTGCGATCGCCATCTGGCGCCTGCCAGACTCAGAGGAAGTTTGTAACACTATGTACAAGGCTTGGGCTTCTGTCGTTACCCAACAAGGCTTTTCTAAAAGGCAGTCTGACATGCTAAAAATGTGAGTCAATTTTTACCCATAGGAAGCCGCCACCGCACCCTTCCGGGAGGGGGGGGATGATTTTCTTTGCAGCATGGGGCTTATTGTAACACTTTAGTTTAACAGGAGTCATTATATAACAATCTGCTTACCCCCAGCTTCCTGGGGGGGGAACATCTTTGTTCAATTAAGAACCCCCTCCTGCTGCTGGGATACACACACGCTGTTTATAGCTGGACACAGAGCTGCTGAGAAGCAACGTGTCTTTACTTCCCTCTAGTAGAGATTTTAAGGCATTACAATGTTTTTAATACGGAAGAAAAGGGCATAGGGGGACTTTTAACTTCCTAGGTTTCTTCCCTTACCTTTTTCTCGCTGCAGGATACTGCCGAAAACAGACAGATCCAAACTTCACCCATCACGGTGGGCTGCATTAGTAAACCGTCAAAGACCGGGTCCCTATAATAGGGGTTCCACTCCTTTGAACCTATATAGCACCCCTCAGGTTCAACTTTAGGTAATGCAGCATGGCCAAAAAGTCCTGGGTCCTGGGGTCCAGCCCTCAAAAGAGAGGTTACATGCAAAACCTTGTTCTTCTATGCGAGGCCCAGGTATAATCCTGTGGCCTCAGTGGCTTGGATGGATCCGGTCTATGGAGGTTATTTAAATCCAGCATGGATCCCTCCAGTGGAGCTCCTCAGAGCACATCTTCACTCATGACCAACACCTTAGACACTGGTGAAAAAACTGAGGTACTCCTGGAAGGAGAGGGGTATTGGGTATACCAGTGTCCATCACCTGAAGGTGGCCTACAACCCATTAAGTTATTACTTAGGCTCTGTGTCCCATGATGTACGATAAAGAAATAGCCACTGATTACTGTATAAATGTCACTGGCAGGGAAGGGGTTAACACTAGGGGGCGATCAAGGGATTAAGTGTTCCCTAGGGAGGTGCTTCTAACTGCGGGGGGGAGTGGACTGACAGGGAGTAGAGAGAGATCACTGTTCCTGATCACTAGGAACAGCAGATTTCTCTCTACTTCCCTGACAGAACAGGGGATCTGTCTGTTTACATTGATAGATCCCTGTTCTGGCTCTCGGAGGAGCAAGATCGGTTTCCACAGCGTGCACGCCCCCTAAAGCTCTTAAAGCGGCCGACGTACACCTAAGGCGGTTCGCACAGGCGTGCCAACCTGACACAGCTTAATGACAGCGGCTGGTCGTCAGGTGGTTAAAGTGGTTGTAAAGGTGCTTTTATAAAAAAAAAAAAAAACCCATACATGTTGTCATACATCCCTCCTCTGTGCAAGGGTTTTGCACAGAGTGGCCCCGGTCGTCCTCCTCTGGGATTCCCCAGCAGCGCTCCCAGCTCCTCCCTGCATCGAGTGCCCCCCTTGGAGACCTGCATTCCAAGGGGACACCTGTGCAGGCCCGCTCCCGAGTCCTGCTGCAGTGTTCATTGACACAGACAGCAGGGTTCGGCCCCGCCCCCGGCTTCCATGTCACTGGATTGGACAGCAGCAGGAGCCAATGGCTGCACTGCTATCAATCTATCCAATGAGGACCCGAGACAGCGGCTGGAGCTGCTGTGCTCGTCCCCGTGGATGAAACGTTCGGGTTCATGCAAGTAAAAGGGGGGCGCTGCACTACAGAAGGTTTTTTACCTTAAGGCCCCTTTCACACTTGTGCGACCTGTAAGTCGTGTGATTTTTGCCTGATTTTGATGCAAATTTAAGCAATGCCTGTGCAATATTGAGGTCTCTGAACCTCAAATTGCATCAAAGTCGGACCAAAGTAGTGCAGGGACTACTTTGAAGTTGCACAGATATGAATATTACTCATTGGAAACCATGGGGTACGACTTGTCATGCGACTATGTGGTCCAAAGTCGCAGGACAAGTTGCAAAAGTGTGGAAGGGGCCTAATGCATAGATTGCATTAAGGTGAAAAACCTTAACCTAAACCCCTTAAAAAAAAAAAAAAAAAAAAGCTCCTGTTCCTTTAGAGCATGATTAGTAGCATAGTGCTGTTAAAGTGTTATTTTGTCCCTTTCTTTGATCTAAAATACCTGGTTGATCCTGCCTGTTCCTGTGTCTCCGTGCGTGTGCTGACCATGGTAATCATAACACAAATACTTGTATCCCTCCCTGTTTTAGCAAGATATTCAGTACAGTAGGTCAGCTCTTCTGTATGGTCACATGACCTCCCTCTGCTGGCTGGCATCATTGGGGAATCTCAACCACTCCCGTTGTTTTTTGATCGCACTAGGAGAGTAGAGGGAGATCACGTGATTGCACAGGGGAAGGTATTTAGGATTATAATTTAAAATACACACACTGCACTTTATATGTTGCTAAAAATGAGAGGATACAAGTAATTGTGTTATACGACTTTAAAACCTCTTTAACCACTTCACGACCGCTCACTGTATATATACGTCATTTTTTTAAAGATGGATATCTCGGTAACGGCAGCAGCTGCTGCCACAACCGAGATATCCATCTTTACAGCGAGCGGTTCTGTACACGATAATGGTGGTCTCAGCGGCGGGTTCGCCGCGAGATCACCATTATCGGTGGCGGGAGAGGTGCCACCCCCCCTCCCGCCGCTCTCCCGCACCCTCCGCCGCTTACCGGAGCCGTCGGTAGCGGCGGAGGAGATCGGGACCTGTCACCGCTGAGGTACTGAGACGAGTGAGGCCAAGATGGCCCCCACCCGTCTCTATACCATGTGACGGCCGGAGCGACGTCATTACGACGGCTCCGCCCACTTCTCTTAAAGGCACAATTTTTTTTGTGTCATTTTTTTTTAAATGACTTTTTTTTTTTTTTTTTTTTGCATTTTAGTCTAAATATGAGATCTGAGGACTTTTTGACCCCAGATCTCATATTTAAGAGGACCTGTCATGCTTTTTTCTATTACAAGGGATGTTTACATTCCTTGTAATAGGAATAAAAGTGATCCAATTTTTTTTTTTTTTTTTTAAAACAGTGAAAAAATAAATAAAATAAAGTAAAATAAATAATAAAAAAAAAAAAAAAAAAAATTTAAAGCGCCCTGTCCCGACGAGCTCGCGCACAGAAGCGAACGCATACGTGAGTAGCGCCCGCATATGAAAACGGTGGTCAAACCACACATGTGAGGTATCGCCGCGACCGGTATTGCGAGAGCAATAATTCTAGCCCTAGACCTCCTCTGTAACTCCAAACATGCAACCTGTAGAATTTTTTTAAACGTCGCCTATGGAGATTTTTAAGGGTAAAAGTTTGACGCTATTCCACGAGCGGGCGCAATTTTGAAGCGTGACATGTTGGGTATCAATTTACTTGGCATAACATTATCTTTCACAATATAAAAAAAAATTGGGCTAACTTTACTGTTGTCTTATTTTTTTATTCAAAAAAGTGATTTTTTTCCAAAAAAAGTGCGCTTATAAGACCGCTGCGCAAATACGGTGCAAAAAAAAGTATTGCAATGACCGCCATTTTATTCTCTAGGGTGTTAGAAAAAAAACAATATATAATGTTTGGGGGTTCTAAGTAATTTTCTAGCAAAAAAACCTGTTTTAAACATGTAAACACCTAAAATCCAAAACGAGGCTGGTCTTTAAGTGGTTAAAGTTACACTTTAAAATGTCTAGATGTCAGAGCAGAAGTGTCAGGCTTCCACCTGTAAGGTTGCCCATCTCCTGCTTGAGTTCAGTGTTCACGTCACTTTTTAGAAAACTGCCATAAAATAAAAAGCCGTCAGGATTACACAATAAAAAATGAATAGTTTAGTTAAGTTTTACCCTCCCTCCAACAGCTTTGGAAAAGCGCCAATCCTCAACACTCACTCATTCTCAAAGAGAACGACAAACACTTTGAAGTTGGGGTTCAGTCCTTTTCTAGGGAAGATGCCAGATGTGCGACTCCTGTATTTTTTAAAAATTGCAAGTGGCAGGATTGTTAAGAAGCCCTCTATGAAATGTCACAATGGAATTAAAGGATCACTAAAGATATATATATTTTTTTTAAATGACAAACATGTTATACTTACCTCCACTGTGCAGCTCGTTTTGCACAGAGTGGCCCCAAACTTGGTCTTCTGGGGTCCCTCGTGGCGGTCTCGGCTCCCCCCCGCAAGGACTTAACACCTTCATGCGAGCTCCCTCGCATGGTATTTAGTGCTTGCGGGCGCGCTCCCGTGATACAGCAGGCGGCCATAGCCGCTCACTGTATCACTCAGCCCTGCCCCACGGCACGCCGCGTCATTGGATGTGATTTACAGCAGCGCGAGCCAATCCATCCACTCTAGCCAATCAACGGCCAGGCTAAGCGGTGAAGAGGATGTCGGGGGCGAGCATGGGACTTTCGGGAGGTCAGGCAAGTAAAACGGGGGGGGCGGTATTGTAGGATGTAGCATGCATTAAGGTGAAAAACTTTTACCTTTACAACCCCTTTAACCCCACCCCGCCCCTTACAGTGCCTTGAAAAAGTATGCATACCCTATGAAGTTTTCCACATTTTGTCATGTTACAACCAAAAGCGTGAACGTATTTTATTGGGATTTTATGTCATAGACCAACACAAAGTGGCACATAATTGTGAAGTGGAAAGAAAATGATAATTTGTTTTCAACATTTTTTACAAATATATATATGAGCGTGGCATGCATTTGTATTCATCCCCCATGAGTCAATACTTTGTAGAACCACCTTTCACTAATTACAGCTGCAAACTTTTTTTGGGATGTCTCTACCAGCTTTGCACATCTAGAGAGGGACATTATAGCTCAAGCTCTGTCAGATTGGATGGAGAGTGTCTGAACATTAATTTTTAAGTCTTGCCACAGATTCTCAATTGGATTTAGGTCTGGCTTTTGACTGGGCCATTCTAACACATGAATATGCTTTGATCTAAAGATTTCCACTGCAGCTCTGCCTGTATGTTTAGGGTCGTTGTTCTGCTGGAAGGTGAACCTCCTCCCCAGTCTCAAGTCTTTTGCAGAGTCTAACAGGTTTTCTACTAAGATTGCCCTGTATTTGGCTCCATCCATTTTCTCACCAACTCCAACCAGCTTCCCTGTCTCTGCTGACAAAAAGCATCCCCACAACATGATGCTTCCACCACCATGTTTCACGGTGGGAATGGTGTGTTCAGGTTGATGTGCAGTGTTAGTTTTCAGTCACCTAGCATTTTGCTTTTAGACCAAATAGTTCAATTTTGGTCTCATCTGACCAGAGCACCTTCTTCCACATTTGCTATGTGCCCCACATGGCTTCTCGCAAACTGCAAACGGGACTTCTTATGGCTTTCTTTCAACAATGGTTTTCTTCTTGCCACTCTTCCATAAAGGCCAGATTTGTGGCGTGCACAACTAATAGTTGTCCTGTGGACAGAGTTACCATGGGCTTCTTGGCTGCTTCTCTTATTAATGTTTTCTTTGCCCGGCCTGTCAGTTTAGGTGGACGGCCATGTCTTGGTAGGTTTGCAGTTGTGCCATACTCTTTCCATTTTTGGATGATGGATTGAACAGTGCTCCGTGAGATGTTCAAAGCTTGGGATTTTTTCTTTATAACCTAATTCTGCTTTTAACTTCTCCACAACCCTGACCTGTCTGGTGTGTTCCTTGGCCTTCATGATGCTGTTTGTTAACTAAGATTCTCTAACAAACTTCTGAAGGCCTCACAGAACAGCTGTATTTATACAGAGATTAAAGTACACACAGGTGGACTCTATTTACTAATTAGGTGACTTCTGAAGGCAATTGATTCCACTAGATTTTAGTTAGGGGTAACAGAGTAAAGGGGGCTGAATACAAATGCACACCACATTTTAAAGATATTTATTTGTAAATAATTTGGAAAACCATTTATCATTTTCCTTCTACTTCACAATTATGTGCCACTTTGTGTTGTTCGATCATATAAAATACACTTAGGTTTTTTTGTTGCAACATGACAAAATGTGGAAAATTTCAAGGGGTATTAATACTTTTTCAAGGTACTGTATAGCTGAGGCAGCGAGATATGCTTCCCAGTGCTAGTGATCAAGATTCAGCAGAATTTGGCCCAGTGACATCTCCCTGCATAGGTCTATAGAGGAAGTGTTTCCAGGCAGCCTCTTTAAAGCGATTCTAAACAATCACCTTGTAAAACAACCAATTCAGTTTAAAAATAGAAATAAAAAACACAAAACATTTGTGTATAGATATAAAAAAAAAAAGAAAAAAAACAAACAAAAAAAAACACACAAACATTATAAAATACCTTTTTTCTCTCTTTTATAAAATTATCACATCACATTCCCTCTGTCCTCAGCTGCATAAGAGGTGTCGGAGGAAAATCAGCAGCACACTGCGCTTCCCACTGAATGGCTGTGCAGCAGGGGCATGTCAGGACAAGTCTGATAATTGGAGGAGAGCAAGCAGAGTTCCCAGCATAGCTATAGAACTGAACACGGTGTGCTCTCCTGCTTAGGGTGGTCAGTTTTTAATAGGAAAGTAGAGGGACTGGCAGGATCACCAGGAATTTCACATAAAGGAAGCAATGCAAAGATACTTTCTCATACAAGTACATGGTACAGCAGGCACATATCAGGAAAATGAAGTGTTGGGGTAACAAACGCTTTAAGCAATCCTGCCACTGGCAAATTGTCACTAGGGACAACATTGCCCATCTGTCAGCCTTACATTTTAGATACGCCTGCTGGTTGTTAACATTAGTGGGCTGGCAAGATATGTTCTTATAGAAAAACAGTGCCTCAGTTATGAACAATTTAAAAATAATATTTCAAAGAATCGAAAACTAGCTCCTTCACAACCCTTATAGATATAGAGCTGAATTATAGCTTGTTTTAAGTGCCTAAACTGCTTGTTCAGAACATGTCAATATTTTTGGGTGTGTTCTGGGCACAGGTTCACTTTAATATTATGGATAAAAAGAGAGAAATATACTTCAACAGAGGCTAGGAATTCACAGACTGTTGTGGAAACAGAAGGCAATAGTATCTAGAAAGATCTTGTATCATGTAAAATGGGACAGACTGGTTAATATCTCTTCATCTTAAAAACAAAAACTTTACAGGACTAAACACTCACCGACGAGAGGCATCAGCTTTACTGTCCCTAATCAGTCCAAATCAGGAATAATCCAGGTTAGATTGAGATTGAAAGCCACTCCCCACTGTACACCTGCACAAAAATGAGAATAAACTTTATTAGAACGAAGATTTTATTTTATTTTTTAATACAAACACACCACACACAGAATTTCTTCCTTGAACCAATGACCCTAGAACAGGTACTCGGGACAATTGCAGTTCCTTGCACTTAAAGTGGAGTTCCACCCACTTTTACAACTCTTCAGCATCCCTCACTAAACTGTGCACTGCAAACGAATTGGATATTTTTTAATTTTTTTTCTCAGCACCTACTGTATATCTGCTGTATTCATTTTTCACTTCCTCCTCCCTAGCCGTGGCTCATCGCATCATTTCCTGTTTGCAATGCCTTCTGGGAAGGGGCGGCAACTTCCTCTGACACTGCCGTTGCTATGGAAACCCTGACCTGAAACCTATTACTCTGCTTGTGCTGCACTGAGCATGTGCGAGATCTGCAAGGATGAGATCCAGGAAGAAATACAGTCTGGCTTCAGATGCCCACACTTAAGATGGCCACGGCCTGCTGTAAGTTTATAAAATAACAAACTACTGCTATAAACGAACAAAACAGACCTTAGTTTACAGACTAACTTTACCAGAATACATTAAGCTTGTGTATTATATGGGTATTTTTATTTAAAAAGTATAATTTTGGCCGGAACACCACTTTAACTTCCTGTTAAGCAGGATTCCTGAAGTTTAAACCTTTTTTCACATTTTACTTGAAAACAGATTAAAAACTCTTTGGAAAAATTCTGAAGGAACATTTGTCAAAAATAAAATACAAAGTAATACATACAAAGGTCCTCTTGTGACAGCAAATAAATGTAAAGAATTAAAGATGAGGGGTGAGCACTGATGAATGGAAAGGCGCACACCTACATCTTGAACTCCAACATTCATTTAATTGAACTGTCTATTGGAACAACTTATAAGTGGATGCCCCCGCCCAGAGATCACCTATCCTAAACGTGTTTCACTGAAAAACAGCTTGAACACAAGGATCAGGGGTGAGCATTTAATCTCAGCAACCTAAAATCAGTAACTAATCAAACTTTCCAGGTGTGTAGCAGAATGTTCATCTTTGGATAGACACTGGTGGCCTAAACCACTTTCTGGCATTTTAGATCTTAGACTTTTCAGTAGCATTGCTTGCTCTCACATCTGCTCCTAGGATTTATGGTGTCACTAAAAGGCAAGACTTTTTTTTTTGGAAAGAGTAAGGGAGGGTTATAACCCCTGTCTGTACTTTGTCATCAGAGTCCCATTAGGAAGATTTACTTTCACTTCCTGTACCATAGTCAAAATAGGAATTGCGAGGAAATCCCTCCAAAGTGAGGGAATCTTAAGGTATCACCAGAACTGGCATCCCTATTGGAGGATTTCCCCTCTATTACTTTTCTGGGGACAAACCATTTAGGATTTTCTTTTACTTTCACATGATAACGGTAAACAGGACAAATAGAGAAAGGCGAATCTCGGGAGCACAGACAGAAGAAAAAAAAAAAAAAAACACACACACGTTCTTATCCCTTTCCACTGAATCCAAAAAAAAAAAAAAAAAAAAAAAAAAAGGTTTTGTCTTTAGTGACACGGTAATACAGCACTGTCGTGTCATATAGTACCATGCATGCATTAACTAACGGGTGTGATCAGGGCTTAATGGACCAACAGGGAAGCTTAGAAGGTGAAAGAGGAAGGAGAGCTAGGCTTCAGTATAATCTGTTCGATTTAAAATTGCCACAGTCTGTAAGAAATTCACATCAAGGCTTCATTCATGCAGGTGCTGTGGCCCAAACAGCATGGACAAATGCTTTGTTTATGAGGTTGGAGCCAACTAGAGCTGTATGCAGGCAGTCCATGTTTCTCTATGGGGATGCAGCGGCTGTACAGACACAGCTGCTCATTCCTAATGTGACAGATGTGTAAGGGTGGAGGCGCAGCCCTGAAGTCAGACAGTGTACATTCAAGGCTTACCCCTACACACCTGTCACATTAGGATGAGCAGCTGTGTCTGTACAGCCAATGCATCCGCATAGAGAAACATGACCTGCCTGCATGCAGCCCGGGGGGGGGGGTGGAGGCGGTGCGGCGGCGGTGCTTCGCTGCAGTTGATGATGGGATGTGGGGTTCCAGCACCTCTTACCTCTGGACCCCTTTACATTACACGGGACCCTGCACCTCTGGACCCCTTTACATTGCACGGGGCCCTGCACCTCCGGACCCCTTTACATTACACGGGGCCCTGCACCTCCGGACCCCTTTACATTACACGGGGCCCTGCACCTCCGGACCCCTTTACATTACACGGGGCCCTGCACCTCCGGACCCCTTTACATTACACGGGGCCCTGCACCTCCGGACCCCTTTACATTACACAGCCCCCCACAGCTCTGGACCCCTGTTTGTTACACAGACACCCCCCTAACAGTTCTGGACCCCTTGCATGTTACACAGACCCCTCTACAGTGCAGACCCCCCCCTTCAGACCCATAATGTACCTCAGATCAGTGCGGGACTGCATGTCGGGTCCCCTCCCCCTGTGTAGACAAAGGAGGGGGAGGCAGCTTCACTCTGCTCGGCTGTGTGAGACAGCCGAGCCTAATCAGAATTGCGGCCACCATGCCAGAGAGAAGGGGATCGATGCGGGTGTCACTCGAATGCGGCTCCAAGGCTCACACGCACCCACCCCCACTGCAAAGCGCAACTACAGTTCTCAAAGCGCCTGTCACTGGCGGCCCGCCCCCCACTTAGTACGCCACTGGCGGAACATCAGCGCCCGGTGTTAGAACACCGGTCCTGCATGTCAGAACCCGCGACCGACTCTGCATGTCCAAGACATGCAGCCCAGCGGCCCCTGGCCCACCGGGCAAATGCCCGGTCTGCCCTAGCGCCAGTCCGGGCCTGCTCATCACACTGTACAGGCCACAATGAGCCTGTGTGAATGAGGCCTAATAATAATAATAAAATTAAACAGACTATGTATAAACTCCCTAAAGCCAGGACCTGATGTGAATTTACAGTTTGTAATGCTCAGTGTAAACTGTCTGCACTATATAGTCACATAACAACCGTGTAAAAACTAGGGATCGACCGATAGTTTTTTCGGTGCCGATACGATACCGATATTTCGGCCACCTCTCAGGGCTGATAGCCGATATTCTGTACATTTAAAATTTTTATTTTTACACTGTCCTTTTTCGGCGTTTTTGAATACTTTCTATTTTTTAAAACGGGTGCCTTTAAGATGTCAGTAATCCGGGAAGAGATGTCATGACATCACTTCCGGGTTACTAGATCTGGGACCCGAAAGAAGCATCAACGTGCCTGCTGGTTGCTCGGGCCTCCCGATGGGATGGGAGAGCCCAGGCGAGGGGCGGCGTACGGTCGAATGGACGTCCCCTCCTTCTGCTTGTAATAACAGCCGAGCGGCTGCTAAGCCGCATCGTTGTTATTACAATAAAGCTGAGTGCTGACTGTCAGCTCCAAAAAAAAACGGTACCGGTGTGATGAATGCAGCTGCAGATACTTCCAAAAAAGTGAATATCGGTAATCGGTCAATCACTAGTAAAAACCTCAAAGCAGAACTACACCAGGAATTTTTATTAGCTCAATTTCACTATGAAAATTGCGGATGCTGGACATATATATTGCAATTTTAATTATTGTGGAACTGGCTGTAGATAGTCTTAAAGTACTTATTGATTACCAAGCAGATGCAACAACTCACTTGCTATGGGTGAAAGCTATAAAAGTAGAATGTATTAATCAAATTGAACTCAAGTGACTGAGACTGCAAGGCATTTCTGTAGCTTACACCATAGGAAACCACTAGTTTTGCCTATTCAGTGACTGATCACTACTCTGATCAAATAATCAAATTCAGTAGTGCAACAGAGTTACTAAAAATAACCTTACCTGTAGGTAATGCAAATGCAGAATGCTTACAAAACTTGTGAACAGATATGTTTCGACAACAAGAAAAGAATGCACGCAGATGAGACCTTGTATAAACACGTGATAATCAACAATAGGGTGATGTTTTGAAAGCAGAAAAAAAGCTCAAACACAGAAAATACACGGTTCTATAATTAATTATATGAATATAGTAGGCGTGATACATCTAAAAGTATTTCTGCATCTGTGATTGCTAGTATAATCAAATTTCATTCCAAAATGAGTAAGAGTTGTGTAGCAATAGCTGACACACCCTGTATTAATGAATAACCTTGTATGAAATGTTGTTGCTTTCCAAAATCTATTTTAGTACAAAAGCCAGTCTTAAAGGAGCCAAAAGAAAAAAATACGTAAGCACACTTTTTTTTTTGATGGAGAGGACGTCAAACTTTTGTCAGCTTTTTAATCCATTGGAGAGATTTTCCTTCATTTTCAATTTCCTACATTGGTGTACTGATAGAACCAACAGTCCCTTCTAAAATGTTGTTTCCAAATACATAACAATGACATTCATGGGGTCCTTGGACATTAGTCTGCAAATACCCACCAACAACAAACCAGTAACTGTACATTTCATAAAGGCACAACATCAAACACATGAATTGCATGACATGGTCATAGATCACAACTTTTAGCCCAATCATGGCAGTTATAAATACGGACTATTTCTACATTGTGAATCCTTCTGGGATTTATATATTCCACCCTCCAGAGGTTTTAAAAACACAAACCTATCACTAACATGCTTTTTATTCAAACGTTAATTATTCCTCTGGCTAGTGGTTTTCCTAGTGTGGAAACATCTCCTTTAAAAAAAAAAAAAAAATGATGTGAAAAAATAAATTTTTGATGTCCTTTACGTATGCATGTTTTTTTTTATTTTTGTTTTGTACACCAGCACTTGAAGCTGCACAACTTTACCCCAGACTCTGCCTCTCCACCCCACCCCCCACCCCTTTTTTCCCCCCATTTACATTGGCGTGCTTATTTTCATAACTTTTCTAGATGTCCGCTGTTCCCTTTTTTTCCCATAGCCAGCGTCGCTGTCTCCTAACAAGGCAGGCTTGAATGGAGGAGAGGATTTGGATGCCGCACACCGGATGTAGTCAAAAAACTTCACTTTATTGAAAAAATGGGATCATCAAAATAACAAGACTGTCATGCAGAAAGTACAGGTAAGCTGATGCGTTTCGCACTCAGGACTGAGTGCTTACTCATAGCTGTCTCCTAACAACCCACAGCAACTCTTTATAAGACAGTCTGGAGAGGAAATGGCCTAGGCAGCTTACTGCCAGTACCAGTAGAATGCATTTCTAATTTCGGATGCAATGCATGCAATTTGCGAAAATCCCTGCCCTCGTGTGCACGTTGTCTCCTGCTCGCCATGCTAAATTTGGGGCAATATACAGGTAGGACATGGCTTACTATTTATTCCCTTGGGAGAATTATTACCAGTAGAGCTTTAGACACTCTTGTTGGTTGGTTTTTGCGCTCTAGGTTAGATACATTTTAGTTTTGTGGTTCCCAGTCTAGTCTTGAATGGTTACCTTGTACCTGTTGTCTGTGTACTACTTCTGTATTTGCTTACTTTTTGCTGTATGTCACCACCTTGATAAAAGGAGGCTTCTGCATCTGCAAAATATCTGTGTTATTCTGATAGGAGAATTTAGTACATTTTCTACATGAATTTTAACTTGGTGTGCTGGCATTTTAACATTCTAAAGACTGACAGCGCTATATCTGAGCTGCGCACTTAGCCTCAATAAGGGTTTAAAATGTCTGTGCAGTATTGTATGATGTATTACAAGCAATAAAATCCTGACAAAGGTTTTAACCCCAGGAGTTTCCTTATCAGCAGGTTGAATACACCTAAATTTCTACCATGACAGGTGCTCTTTAAAGAAGAACATGAATTACATTACCTAATCTCCAGGTAGCCACTAGAGAAAGGGTTTTAGACTTACCAATAAAATTGGTTTCCTGACGCCTCCATGGCAGCACACACCGGGTTGTGACTCCGCCCCCACAACCTCTCAGGATTGGTTAGCTATAAATTTGAAGGGGAGACACCCTGCTGCATTCTCTTTTTTATCCTCACCTGACAGGTTGGGATAAGCAAGCTTGCTCCTGTTGTCCAGATTAAAGAAAAAGCCTCTTACCGCACTCGCCCCAGCAGGTTCAAGCCTCTCCTGTTTGGAAGTCCCTCCTGTACAGTCTCTAAAGGAGCTTCTATGGAGGGAACCCCCGGTCTGGTGGTCTCAGGGGGCGTCTGGACGTCTGGCACAGTAAGCTTTAAAGAAGCTTCATATACTGCAGTGGTCTCCTCTCTATTTTGCCTGTACCTTTTTTCTTTTGTCAAAGCAGGTTTTTTTCCCCTGCTTAGGAGATTGCTGACACCTGCTGTCCACCACTGTGGAACTGTCATGGCCGCCAACGCTCCTCCTCTGCTTTGCACGTTCTCTATTGTGCTCAGAGCTAGGTACTGCCTCGGGAAGGTTATGCCCTTTTCCAAGATGGCGCCGAGGCGTTCGGGACTCTCTCCGCGCAATGCGCGGGAGCGTCATTTTGCCGCAACGGCGGCACCAAGTTTAAAACCACAGTAATTTTCTGTGTTTTTGCTGAGGATTTTTTAAAAAAAAGCTGGATTTCGCCATGTGTTGCACTGCTTTGCCAGAAATTAACTCAGCAAACCCAGGTAAATCGGATCAACTACTCCAGACTCTTTTTTTTTTTTTTTTTTTTGAAAAGGCTGAAAAGGAAATTTAAAAAAAAAAAAAATTTTTTTTTCCTTATTTACTCTTCAGACTTCCTGTCACTATCGCTATGGAGACCACTGCCCGCGCAGACCACCATCAGCAAACGAGGTAAGAGGCCATCCGTCATTGGTAAGTATTGAAGGGGAGAGAAAAAAAAAAGGAGAGCCGGACCACCAACGCTGCATTTTTGGCAGCCCTACCAGGTCAAGAGCCGCAAATTCCAGGCGTGAAGGAAGATCAAGTCATGCGTCAAGCAAGAGGTCCCACAGAAGCCGTTCAAGATCTTCTTACCATCACCGAAGACATAGCCGCTCACGTCGCAGCCGCTCCCGTCATAGTCGGTCACACCGCAGACGGTCACCTTCATCACACCGCCAGAGCCGCCACACCCGTCCTGCAGCAAACGCTTGCTGGGTATGCGGCGCGCCGGCCTTGTCAGATAAACTAGTCTGCCGATCCTGCTTCAATGAAGCAGCAAAGGAAAAAGAACTAGACGCAAGAGTGGCTACGGAGCTCATAAGAGAATCTGTACGAGAATCCATAAGGGAGACAACGGCACCACTAATGGATAGGCCTACACCCAGCACATCAGTAGCGGATGACCATCAACCCCAGGCATCAGAATCCTCTTCAGGAGATGAGGACCAGGAGATGTCAGCAGGCTTTTATTTTTCCCTTGTAGAGCTTTTTGCAAAGTCAGTTAAGGAAGCGATAGGCTGGGAAGAAGATAAAGTTGAACCGCAGAAAGTTCGGAAATATTTCCCAAATTTAAAAAAAGATCCAGAAAACTTCCCTTTTATAGGTGAACTGGAAGATCTAATAAAAGATGAGTGGGAAAGATCTGATAAGCGGTCCAGTCTCACCAACAGACTGGCAAAGATGTATCCTTTGAAAGAGTCGAAAGTCAATTCATTGATGAACGCCCCCATAGTCGACTCCTCCTTGATGCGTCTTGCACGGCATGTCACTCTGCCTATTGAGGACGCAGTTTCCTTTCGGGGCGTTCTTGTTCGAAAATTGGATCTGGAATTAAAGAAAGCATATTCCATGGCTGGGGGCGCTTGCAGACCAGCAATTACCACAGCAGCAGTGGCTAAAGCCATATCAGGTTGGGCATCCCGGGTAGAGAAGGATCTTCAAGATGGTGCTGAAGTGGACAAGATAATCTCTTCTCTTCAGGGCATCAAGTTGGCAGGCGACTTCGTGGCAGAAGCTTCAGTCGATATTATAAGATCCTCAGCAAGATCAATGCTAGCCTCAGTCACGGCAAGAAGGGCCCTGTGGCTGAAACCATGGATGGCCGATACTGCATCTAAAACAAACTGGTGCAGAATTCCATTCGATGGCTCAAACCTGTTCGGGTCTAAATTGGACGCCGCTATCTCCAAGGTAACAGGAGGAAAGTCGGGATTAATTCCCTCAGACAGGAGACCCAAGGCCCAAAAGTGTCCGCCCTACAGGCACAACCTTCCTGATAAATACAAGGAAGTTAGATCCTACCGCCTCAGTAGGGAGTTTAGAAGGGACTGGAAAAATACAAGACCTTCCTTCCTAAGGATGCAGAAGTCCAAGCCTACCCGGGCAGGGGAGCAGCAGAAGTCCTTTTGAAGGTTCGCCTGCCCACCCAGCACAGGTGGGCGCCAGGCTCAAGGACTTCGTACAGATCTGGTCAAGCCATATAAAAGGACCTGTGGACTCTATCCACAAACAAATTTGGACACAAGTGGAAGTTTATGGGCAGACTTCTGGGAAATCACTTCCAATCAACCAGACTGCCATCTTCACTAATCAAGAGGAAGTTACTATTAAAATATATAGTAGAGTTGAAGGAGAAAGGAGCAATTCTGGAGGTTCCATCAGATCAAAAAGGGAGGGGTTTCTATTCACCACTATTTTTGGTAAAGAAGAAGACCAGAGACTTACGCCCTTGTATTGGATTTAAAAAATCTGAACAGGAACATAAAAATAGAGGCCTTCAAAATGGAGAGCCTGCAGTCCATAATTCTGGCAGTGAACCTGGGCGACTGGATGCTGTCAGTAGATTTATCGGACGCTTAACTACATATTCCGATTCATCCCGCCTTTCAAAAGTTCCTCCGAGTCGCCATCAACAAAAGCCACTTCCAATTCCAGTGCCTCCCTTTCGGCATCTCGTCGGCTCCCAAGACATTCACCAAGGTCCTCCTACCCTTGGTTGCATTCCTCAGGGAAAAGGGTCTTCGAGTCCACCATTATTTGGACGACATCCTACTCTTGGCAGAGGATCGAGAAACTTTGCAGGGTCATCGGAAGATCTTACTCACGACTCTCCAAGACTTTGGTTGGCTAATCAACTGGAAAAAGAGCAGTCTGCAACCCACGCAAAATATGGTATTCCTGGGAGCGGATCTGAACACCAAATTGAACAGGGTATAACTCCCTCAGGAGAAGATTCAGCCTCTAGTACAGAAGATGCGGAGATTACTGTCAGCGAGGCATCTACCAGCCAGAACCTGCTTGAGTGTGCTAGGCTCCATGTCTGCAACTCTACCCATGGTGCAGTGGTCACAATGGCACGAGAGTCCTGCAAAACTCTAAGGCAGTGGGATGGAGTATCGATGCGTCAGACCATTACCATTTCCAGACCAATGAAGCAATCAGTATGGTGGTGGACACACTTGACCAACCTCAGAAAATACAAGCTGATAGTTCCTTCAGACCCGGTAATAGTCACTTCGGATGCCTGTCAGAGCGGCTGGGGAGCTCACTGTCAAGATCAAGCAGCGCAGGGTCAATGGCAGTTCCAGGCCCAGGATATAGTATCAAATATACTGGAACTCAGGGCAGCTTTCCAGGCCCTCATGGCATTTGCACCAGTCCTCAGAGGGAAGAACGTGCTTATCCGGATGGACAACAAGGTGGCAGTGTCCTACATCCAGAGGCAAGGGGGTACCAAGAGTCTCACACTGATGGAGGAAGTCCATCCTATCTTGGAATGGGCACAGGCACACCTAACAGACTTAAAAGCAATATATGTTCCTGCAGCACAGAACATGTTAGCCGATTACCTGAGTCGAGAGACTCTCTCGAACAACGAATGGTCCTTGAGTCTCCAGGCCTTTTCTCTTCTTACGGAAACATGGGGTATGCCAGAGATCGACTTCGCAGCCACACCTGCGAATACGAAGTGTCGGCGGTTTCTGTCCAGAGCGTCGTTCCCTTCAGTCGAGGGAATAGATTGTCTAATTCACCCATGGAATTTCAAGTTGGGGTACATATTCCCGCCAACTCCATTAATTGCGAGATTCCTGTCCAGGCTTCGGAGATCCTCGGCCACGGTAATCGCAGTAATCCCTCTTTGGCCGAGAAGACCATGGTTCACAACCCTATAGCAGCTCAGCCTTCAACCTCCAATCCTTCTTCCGGTAACCCCGGATCTGCTATTTCAACGCCAATTTCTACACCCAGCTCCAGAGAAGTTGCATCTGACGGCATGGAAGTTGAAAGGGTTAGGTTAAGAGAACAAGGCTGCTCTCAGGAAGTAATATCAACCCTGATGCAAGCTAGGAAGAATACCACCAACACCACCTATACAAGAATTTGGAACAAGTTCTTTTCCATGGCACAGCAGAAGGGATGGGATCCCATTGCTCCAGAACCCTCTCAAATCTTAGAGTTCCTCCAGTCAGGAATCGACAATGGTTTAAGTTCAAGTAGCCTTAAAGTACAAGTATCTGCCTTGTCGGCCAAAACAGGCACTGAATGGGCATTACATCCGCTGGCAATCCAATTCCTGAGAGCCTGTCTGAAAATCAAACCTCCCAAGAAACCAGCTTTTCCATCATGGGACCTCTCAGTAGTTTCAATGCCTTCACCAATCCTCCTTTTACGCCATCTGAATCAATCCCTCTGTGGGATCTGACTCTAAAACTGTCTTTTCTCATTGCAATTACATCAGCAAAGAGGGTATCTGAAATCCAAGCACTGATGGCATCAGAACCTTACTTAGTATTCTTTCCTGATAAAGTAGTACTAAGACCTTCAGACCACTTCATCCCGAAGGTAGCAACTTCCTTCCACTACAACCAAGATATTTTCTTACCATCCTTTACTGATGATCAAGGTGAACCTCATCCTCTGGATGTTAAAACAACCATCATTATTTACCTTGCGGCTACAACTCCTTTTAGGAAGACGGATACCCTCATGGTCATTCCCCATGGAAACAGACGAGGTCAATCGGCTACTTCACGTACTATCTCCTCCTGGTTAGTCAAGTCCATTAAGAAGGCATAGTCCATGCGTCATCTGGCAATTCCCGAAGGCATCAGGGCTCACTCGACCAGGGCAGTGGCTACCTTCCTGGGCAGCATATTGCAGGGTTTCACCGGAGACGATTTGCAAAGCAGCGACTTGGTCCTCCAGACACACTTTTATTTCTCACTATAGAGTGGATTCTGCTCACTTGGCTATGGCAGACTTCGGTAGATCTGTTGTTAGAGCCAATTCTTCCGCATTATAAGGAATAAATATTATTTTCTTGCACCCACCCGACTGGCGAGTTATTTCCCAGTGTGTGCTGCCATGGAGGCGTCAGGAAAACGGAAAATTGTATACTCACTTTTCCGTAATTTTCTTTTCCTGACGCCTCTCCATGGCAGCACACAGATTCCCACCCCGTTTTATGGTGATATATTTACAGAGAATGCAGCGGGGTGTCTCCCCTTCAAATTTATAGCTAACCAATCCTGTCAGGTTGTGGGGGCGGAGTCACAACCCAGTGTGTGCTGCTATGGAGAGGCGTGAGGAAAGGAAAATTACGGAAAGGTGAGTATACAATTTTCCGTTTTCTTGGAGTACCATACAGAAACTTAATTTTTACTAGGGTTGCACCGATACCATTTTTTTTTTTTTACTGGCCAATACGAGTGCAGATACTGTCGGTCAAGTACTCGCCGATACAGGTTACCCGCACCGCTGTCACTATGACAAGCCTGGGTTCACAAAGGAGCTGTGTGGAAAACTGCATTCGATCGGACAGGAATCGCACTGCACTTCTGTTCAAATCACACGCGAGTCTTTGCAGCGTGATTTGAGCCCATTCATTTTGTATGGACGAACCACAAAGGTATTGGTTTCAGGTATCGGAGCATTTTTATAAATACTCGAGAAAATTCTTAGTACCGGTATCAGCACCAATACCAGTTTCAGTATCAGCACAACCCTAATTTTTACCATGGATTATATGCAGCTACCTTTAGGTGAAGGGACATTCCTCATATGACCCCCTTCGAGGTAGCCTAGGTTTTGTAGTAAGCAATAGGGAGATAATAAAACTGACATGAGGGACCTGTGCCCCATACTGCTCTCCAAGAAACATTTTACTGGCCAGTCAAAAATCCTATTTTCTTTATTGTTGTATGGTATGGGACACAGAAACTTAAGACTATCATGGGGAATCCAAAATAAATCCAACTAAGGGGTGGGCAATAGCGCTGCACAATTAATCGTTAAGAATTAAAATCGCGATTCTTTTCCCTTCCCAATCTTAAGGGTCCTTTCACACAGGATGGATCCGTGATGATCCGTCCCGTGAACATCCGCTTGCTCAGCAGGGATCGCTCCGTTGATCCCCGCTGAGCCCTTATGGGGGGATCGGAGGAACACAGACCATCAGTCCGTGTTCCTCCGATCCGCTCTGCAGACGGATAGAAAAATAGGATTTTCCCCCGTCTGCAGAATCAGATCACAGCAGGGATGGATGATATCGGGTGTCAGCAGATCTTCATCTGCTGATACCCGCTATCCCATAGGGATGCATGTATGTCCGTATTCCATCCGAAAAAGGATGGATGAAATACGGACATACTGTCCGCACGTGTGAAAGGGGCCTAAGGCAGCATTTCCCAATTCTATCTAACAAGTGCAGATAGTTCTCTGACAGCTGAAAAAGGAAAAAAAAAATCCAGGCAGCCTGCCAAGTTTTATCACAACATCAAAGATAAACAAAGTAACATTTGTTCTTAGATCAAAGGGATGAACTGTAGATGGAGGGACGTTTAACCAGTTAAAGACTAAACCTTTTTCTGACACTTGCTGCTTACAAGTTAAAATCAATATTTATTGCTAGAAAATTACTCAGAACCTGCAAACATTACATATATTTTTTTTTAACAGAGACCCTAGAGAATCAAATGGTGGTTGTTGCAATATTTTATGCAACACTGTATTTGAGCAGCGGTCTTTCAAACGCAATTTTTTTGGAAAAAATACACTTTAATGAATAAAAACAGTAAAGTTAGCCCATTTTTTTTGTATAAAGTAAAAGATGATGTTACACCAGGAGAATCCAGAGAGAATCGTGATCTTTATTCTAAGCAAAAAAAAAAAAAAACAGCGATTCTCACTTTAGCCAAAATAATGCAGCTCTAGTGGGCAACAAAGCAAACAATGCCAACTGGGCAGCCGCAAAAAGGCTGGGAGAGAGGTGCAGGCTTCAGGAACAGCCCAGGATTCGGTGACCCCTGGCAAATCGCCATTGGACCCCCAAGTTGAGAACCACTGATCTACATGAAGGTAAAAAACCTGTGTGCTGCTCCTCCCACAACCCTCCACAATATTCATCTGAGCCCCCTCTCAATCCAATGATTTGCACAGGGTCCTTGGTTGTCCCAGGTCTCCCTTTCTCTCCTCCCTGGCTGAGACACAGCAGCGGGAGCCATTGGCTTGCTATTGGGGGCACTGGTCATGGGGGAGGCGAGCCAGGAGGACTGGGGGGAAGGACCAAAGAAAAAGATTGGGGCTGCTCTGAAATACCACTGCAAGGAGCAGGTAAGTATAACAGTCAGTGGTATGTATACAAAAGATGAAAAAAAAGAAAACACCACACAAAACAAACCAACCTTTTATATAAAACTTTAACTGGGATGTTTTGAACCAGGACAAAAGGATGAGACCCTTATTGAGGTGGAAGGAAGAGCCCACCTTGAAGGAGGATGGAGGCTTTATGTCATAAGATAACCATGTCCTTGTGAAACACCAAGAAGTGATCTTTACAGGATAAGTCTGTTAACTATGGCATGCTACAGATGATACAATTTGCTTTCCTGCAATCAGGGTTGCAAGAAAGAAAATTGCTCGGATTCCCCCAACAACACAGCCAGTGTTGATGGGGGAATCCCTCCCACGGAGCTATTGTGTTTTCCCACCTGGAAGAACACAAGTCGTCCCCTCCAGGAGAACACAGTGATTATTGCTAGCAGGTATAGCAACCAGGGTGCCCCTGTATAGATCAACATTCAGCCGGTTCAGCAGGGATCCATGAATGACTGGCTTAAAGTGGAAGTAAACTCTCTCATCAGTTTCAGCCAAGGAAGAGGTCACTGGCCTCTGTTAATTCTGCAACTGCCATGATGCTGCACATGTGATCCGTTATGACACCACCCATTGCATGGTTTGATAGTTTGGTTGAGAGCACAACCAATGTGAAGAACGTGCTTATCCGGATGGACAACAAGGTGGCAGTGTCCTACATCCAGAGGCAAGGGGGTACCAAGAGTCTCACACTGATGGAGGAAGTCCATCCTATCTTGGAATGGGCACAGGCACACCTAACAGACTTAAAAGCAATATATGTTCCTGCAGCACAGAACATGTTAGCCGATTACCTGAGTCGAGAGACTCTCTCGAACAACGAATGGTCCTTGAGTCTCCAGGCCTTTTCTCTTCTTACGGAAACATGGGGTATGCCAGAGATCGACTTCGCAGCCACACCTGCGAATACGAAGTGTCGGCGGTTTCTGTCCAGAGCGTCGTTCCCTTCAGTCGAGGGAATAGATTGTCTAATTCACCCATGGAATTTCAAGTTGGGGTACATATTCCCGCCAACTCCATTAATTGCGAGATTCCTGTCCAGGCTTCGGAGATCCTCGGCCACGGTAATCGCAGTAATCCCTCTTTGGCCGAGAAGACCATGGTTCACAACCCTATAGCAGCTCAGCCTTCAACCTCCAATCCTTCTTCCGGTAACCCCGGATCTGCTATTTCAACGCCAATTTCTACACCCAGCTCCAGAGAAGTTGCATCTGACGGCATGGAAGTTGAAAGGGTTAGGTTAAGAGAACAAGGCTGCTCTCAGGAAGTAATATCAACCCTGATGCAAGCTAGGAAGAATACCACCAACACCACCTATACAAGAATTTGGAACAAGTTCTTTTCCATGGCACAGCAGAAGGGATGGGATCCCATTGCTCCAGAACCCTCTCAAATCTTAGAGTTCCTCCAGTCAGGAATCGACAATGGTTTAAGTTCAAGTAGCCTTAAAGTACAAGTATCTGCCTTGTCGGCCAAAACAGGCACTGAATGGGCATTACATCCGCTGGCAATCCAATTCCTGAGAGCCTGTCTGAAAATCAAACCTCCCAAGAAACCAGCTTTTCCATCATGGGACCTCTCAGTAGTTTCAATGCCTTCACCAATCCTCCTTTTACGCCATCTGAATCAATCCCTCTGTGGGATCTGACTCTAAAACTGTCTTTTCTCATTGCAATTACATCAGCAAAGAGGGTATCTGAAATCCAAGCACTGATGGCATCAGAACCTTACTTAGTATTCTTTCCTGATAAAGTAGTACTAAGACCTTCAGACCACTTCATCCCGAAGGTAGCAACTTCCTTCCACTACAACCAAGATATTTTCTTACCATCCTTTACTGATGATCAAGGTGAACCTCATCCTCTGGATGTTAAAACAACCATCATTATTTACCTTGCGGCTACAACTCCTTTTAGGAAGACGGATACCCTCATGGTCATTCCCCATGGAAACAGACGAGGTCAATCGGCTACTTCACGTACTATCTCCTCCTGGTTAGTCAAGTCCATTAAGAAGGCATAGTCCATGCGTCATCTGGCAATTCCCGAAGGCATCAGGGCTCACTCGACCAGGGCAGTGGCTACCTTCCTGGGCAGCATATTGCAGGGTTTCACCGGAGACGATTTGCAAAGCAGCGACTTGGTCCTCCAGACACACTTTTATTTCTCACTATAGAGTGGATTCTGCTCACTTGGCTATGGCAGACTTCGGTAGATCTGTTGTTAGAGCCAATTCTTCCGCATTATAAGGAATAAATATTATTTTCTTGCACCCACCCGACTGGCGAGTTATTTCCCAGTGTGTGCTGCCATGGAGGCGTCAGGAAAACGGAAAATTGTATACTCACTTTTCCGTAATTTTCTTTTCCTGACGCCTCTCCATGGCAGCACACAGATTCCCACCCCGTTTTATGGTGATATATTTACAGAGAATGCAGCGGGGTGTCTCCCCTTCAAATTTATAGCTAACCAATCCTGTCAGGTTGTGGGGGCGGAGTCACAACCCAGTGTGTGCTGCTATGGAGAGGCGTGAGGAAAGGAAAATTACGGAAAGGTGAGTATACAATTTTCCGTTTTCTTGGAGTACCATACAGAAACTTAATTTTTACTAGGGTTGCACCGATACCATTTTTTTTTTTTTACTGGCCAATACGAGTGCAGATACTGTCGGTCAAGTACTCGCCGATACAGGTTACCCGCACCGCTGTCACTATGACAAGCCTGGGTTCACAAAGGAGCTGTGTGGAAAACTGCATTCGATCGGACAGGAATCGCACTGCACTTCTGTTCAAATCACACGCGAGTCTTTGCAGCGTGATTTGAGCCCATTCATTTTGTATGGACGAACCACAAAGGTATTGGTTTCAGGTATCGGAGCATTTTTATAAATACTCGAGAAAATTCTTAGTACCGGTATCAGCACCAATACCAGTTTCAGTATCAGCACAACCCTAATTTTTACCATGGATTATATGCAGCTACCTTTAGGTGAAGGGACATTCCTCATATGACCCCCTTCGAGGTAGCCTAGGTTTTGTAGTAAGCAATAGGGAGATAATAAAACTGACATGAGGGACCTGTGCCCCATACTGCTCTCCAAGAAACATTTTACTGGCCAGTCAAAAATCCTATTTTCTTTATTGTTGTATGGTATGGGACACAGAAACTTAAGACTATCATGGGGAATCCAAAATAAATCCAACTAAGGGGTGGGCAATAGCGCTGCACAATTAATCGTTAAGAATTAAAATCGCGATTCTTTTCCCTTCCCAATCTTAAGGGTCCTTTCACACAGGATGGATCCGTGATGATCCGTCCCGTGAACATCCGCTTGCTCAGCAGGGATCGCTCCGTTGATCCCCGCTGAGCCCTTATGGGGGGATCGGAGGAACACAGACCATCAGTCCGTGTTCCTCCGATCCGCTCTGCAGACGGATAGAAAAATAGGATTTTCCCCCGTCTGCAGAATCAGATCACAGCAGGGATGGATGATATCGGGTGTCAGCAGATCTTCATCTGCTGATACCCGCTATCCCATAGGGATGCATGTATGTCCGTATTCCATCCGAAAAAGGATGGATGAAATACGGACATACTGTCCGCACGTGTGAAAGGGGCCTAAGGCAGCATTTCCCAATTCTATCTAACAAGTGCAGATAGTTCTCTGACAGCTGAAAAAGGAAAAAAAAAATCCAGGCAGCCTGCCAAGTTTTATCACAACATCAAAGATAAACAAAGTAACATTTGTTCTTAGATCAAAGGGATGAACTGTAGATGGAGGGACGTTTAACCAGTTAAAGACTAAACCTTTTTCTGACACTTGCTGCTTACAAGTTAAAATCAATATTTATTGCTAGAAAATTACTCAGAACCTGCAAACATCACATATATTTTTTTTTAACAGAGACCCTAGAGAATCAAATGGTGGTTGTTGCAATATTTTATGCAACACTGTATTTGAGCAGCGGTCTTTCAAACGCAATTTTTTTGGAAAAAATACACTTTAATGAATAAAAACAGTAAAGTTAGCCCATTTTTTTTGTATAAAGTAAAAGATGATGTTACACCAGGAGAATCCAGAGAGAATCGTGATCTTTATTCTAAGCAAAAAAAAAAAAAAAACAGCGATTCTCACTTTAGCCAAAATAATGCAGCTCTAGTGGGCAACAAAGCAAACAATGCCAACTGGGCAGCCGCAAAAAGGCTGGGAGAGAGGTGCAGGCTTCAGGAACAGCCCAGGATTCGGTGACCCCTGGCAAATCGCCATTGGACCCCCAAGTTGAGAACCACTGATCTACATGAAGGTAAAAAACCTGTGTGCTGCTCCTCCCACAACCCTCCACAATATTCATCTGAGCCCCCTCTCAATCCAATGATTTGCACAGGGTCCTTGGTTGTCCCAGGTCTCCCTTTCTCTCCTCCCTGGCTGAGACACAGCAGCGGGAGCCATTGGCTTGCTATTGGGGGCACTGGTCATGGGGGAGGCGAGCCAGGAGGACTGGGGGGAAGGACCAAAGAAAAAGATTGGGGCTGCTCTGAAATACCACTGCAAGGAGCAGGTAAGTATAACAGTCAGTGGTATGTATACAAAAGATGAAAAAAAAGAAAACACCACACAAAACAAACCAACCTTTTATATAAAACTTTAACTGGGATGTTTTGAACCAGGACAAAAGGATGAGACCCTTATTGAGGTGGAAGGAAGAGCCCACCTTGAAGGAGGATGGAGGCTTTATGTCATAAGATAACCATGTCCTTGTGAAACACCAAGAAGTGATCTTTACAGGATAAGTCTGTTAACTATGGCATGCTACAGATGATACAATTTGCTTTCCTGCAATCAGGGTTGCAAGAAAGAAAATTGCTCGGATTCCCCCAACAACACAGCCAGTGTTGATGGGGGAATCCCTCCCACGGAGCTATTGTGTTTTCCCACCTGGAAGAACACAAGTCGTCCCCTCCAGGAGAACACAGTGATTATTGCTAGCAGGTATAGCAACCAGGGTGCCCCTGTATAGATCAACATTCAGCCGGTTCAGCAGGGATCCATGAATGACTGGCTTAAAGTGGAAGTAAACTCTCTCATCAGTTTCAGCCAAGGAAGAGGTCACTGGCCTCTGTTAATTCTGCAACTGCCATGATGCTGCACATGTGATCCGTTATGACACCACCCATTGCATGGTTTGATAGTTTGGTTGAGAGCACAACCAATGTGACAGCTAGCATTTCCAGCATGCCAGGAATGTTAACTATGTTTTGAAACTATCAAATCGATGGGTTTACTTCCGCTTTAAAGGATCTCATGTGTAACAAATGCCGAGCAGCATTTCATTTTCCAAATGAACCTTTATTTTTCATAGACACCCATAAATGGCAAAAAAATACATAAAAATCTTAGTCTGTCTGCCACTGCCATCCATCTACTCTATATAAAAAGGTTAGTTGTCTGGCTGTATTGCTGATTTATGGACTTCAAAAGTATATGTGAACTCTTACCTTGTAAAACAACCAATTCAGCCCATTGGAACACAGCAGCTGCATGGGCACAGCCACTAGTTCAATTTGACATCCGTGTGGGTGCAGGCCCTCAGATGCAGAGTCCGAACAGACATGAATGAGACTGCCTGCATTCTGTGCAGGCAAACACGGCCCATCACACTTATATACGCTTACATAGGCCCGTATGAATGAGGCTCATCTATTTTAAGGTTAAATATTTTATATCAAATATTTCTGTTTGACTTCAGATCTGAGAAATAGAAAGACACACATTTGCACTTTTTTTTTTCCTGCATTCTCATAGCAAAAGGGCATTTTACCTTTGGATTTATAAAGTTGTACTGTGGTCACAAAGGGGTTAAAAAACAACTTTTAACTTTTGGTTATTTTTTTTTAATGTACAACTCCGCTCTTGTAAACCAAAGATCTCAATTACGTCAACATCTTATTATACAGCAAAAGAAGGGAGATTGTTCTTCTAGGGAGAAGCATGACCATTTCATCAGCTTCTCAGATTAGAACAAAACATAATACACACTTTGACCCCGTATCATTCCAGAGAAGCTTACACAAATGCCACCCTGTAACCAAGCTCTACTCACTGGGGTCCATTACAATAAAATGTAAATGCTTTTGCCAGTAAAATATGGAGAAGGATATTTAAATAGGAAGCTACTATCTGAATACAAACTTACCACATAACGCCCCGTGTGTAAAAAGAAGCCCCCTCCTCAGCATGTCACAGCTTTCAGTGGTGGGAATGGGCAAAAACACCACACAGTACATCCATCCATCCATGCAAACCTTTTTAAGCCTACAGAAGCTCAGAGCATAGCATTTCAAATTATAAACAAGATGCAGATAGATTTAACAGCAACTAAATTCATGTCTAGTTAGGAAAGAGGGTACTATGCCAGCCTTTCGTTTGGCTGGACAAAGCAGGGCAAAGTGCCATTTGCAGCTGCATATGGACAGAGAATCGCTTTTGGATCTGCTAGCCAGAAGGCCATAACATTCCATTTCTGGTACCTTTGCCAGAGATGCCTCTGCTGTTGCCCTGAATAAAAATGTGAGAGCAAACTTTGAAATCAACATTCTTATTTGGAATGTATGCCGACATTCCCATTGCTAGTTTCACAAAGTTTGGAGAATCAACATGGCATAGGTTTAGCTTTTCCTTATGGCACCCCTGCACAGAGACATATGTAAGTGGCGCATAGTGTCCCCTGCTTGCACACACATATAAATGAGTAACACATGGTAAATATCTGCCTTGTGTTTAAACTTGTACAAGATCTTTGTTGCACACATTTTTAGCAATGCATCCTGTCGATCCAAGGGCAAACAAGAAACTGGGCTACAAACACAATAGTCTTGTTGGCAAATACAGATACACACTAGGGCTGTTGTCACACAAGCAAGCTCATATTGGGCACCCTAGCACACACAGAAGGACTTGCTGTGTTGATTGTGAGCATTTTTCTTCTAGATGCCAGCTAGTGGTGACTGAGGAAACAGCAGCCAATGGGAAAGAAAATAGAGACCAGATCAGACACCATTTTTAATCACCATTGCAACCAAGATTTGTCCTGCCCTGCTCTAAGGTATACTGGACAATCCCACTGATCAGTGGGACTGAGATGCAGAATCTCAGTAAATACAGCAAAGAATTCTGTAATGTATAAATGCTATGGGGAGAGATACTAAAACTGGTGAAGCTGAGCATAGTAACCAATCGGCTTCAAGATTTTGATAAAAGCTTAATTAAATAAGCAGAAGTTAGAAGTCGATTGGTATGCACAGTTTTAGTAAATTTTCCTCGATGTGTAATGCAATTAGCCATTTATTGTGTTCACTAAGGCATGCTTAGAGAATATTTATCATCTCGTTACTTTTGTCTTTGGCCAGGCTTGCCTGGAGGCCTACTTTAGGCCGATGTTACATCGTTGCTCCTGTTGTTGAAAGAACCCACCAGCACGATCATTATGCAGGACACAAGTACAAACTTGCTTATACATATTGCTCCCTCACTGGATGGATGGGCACGCATTGTCCTCTACTTTCTGAAGAACCTTCTTAGCAAGGTAGAAACCCCTACCTCATACAGCCAGCAAGAAAGCAACAGATACAAACAGGCAAGCGTTTTTTCAGCACACTTTACCGATCCTGTTGCTGGAGATACAGAATTGCTAGTGTGACATCAGCCTTAGAATTTACCTGTCATTTTAGAAATACTGTACATTAGCTGACACTACTCACCCCCTTTCTTAGAAAGCTAGGTTAAATGACTGTATCTGGCTTCTAGACACATAAATCATAGCCCTAGAAGCAGCACATAGAAAATTAAAACATAGAAAAAAAAAAATTAGTACCAAGTCAGTGACTCAGATGGTATTGAATCTGAACTATCAGCAGCACCTAGCATTTTCAGGAGGAAAAAGGTCAGCAGTGGCAACACCATATTTCTCCTGTGACAAGTTTACTTTAAATTGATCCAACTGTGAATCACTCTGTGTAATGCTGGTTCTTAAACTGTGGGGCTGGTCTACAATCCGAAACTAGGGAAACATTCCACAGCATTTCTGTCTCACAAACAATAGGTTTAATCCAAGTCAAATGCTTAATAAAAATTCTTGATCAATAAATCAGTGCGAACAGAGTTCTAAATCGGTTGTTGCAACGCAAGGCAATTTTTTCTAATGTAAAAAGCTTGCAAACACAAGAAAAGCGATGTGAACTGACCCTGTTCACCAAATCAGAAACTTAAATGAAATTATATTAACCTTCCAGGGGGTTTACAACTTTTGTTGTGTTATAAATGCTGTCCAAGTCCTTGCTTAGCAGATTTGGCCGTCAGGTTTTAAACAATGTCCCCATAAAGTAAATTCAACTCCTCGTCCTGCTCTGTTGGACATCTGTAACCTGGACAGCAAATCTCCCTTATGTGGAGGTAGGCTGCAATAAAATCCTTACAGAGGTCGTCTACACACTATTCTTGCTCTACTAGTAAATGTGATTTTATTGCCGGTGTCTTGTCAAATACATTCCCCTATCATATAGTGTCCTCCCTGTACTGCGCAGGCGCAGTACGGAGGACAAACGAGACGCCGAAAGTCTCCGAAGTTTATCAGCTGATCATCAGCTGTACACGGCGACTGCGCTTTTATTCTCACCCTATGTCCAGGATCATTCCCTACTATCCAAGTGGACATAGAGTGAGAATAAATAGTTGCCGAGCGCAGCGAGGCCGTGCCCGAAGCGTGGCGAGCGAAGCGAGCCCGCGAGGGGCCCTCTTACACAGCCATCGCTAAGAACTGCCGAAGAACTGCCGAAGCGCCGTGTACAGCTGATGGTCAGCTGATCAACTTCGGACATTTTCGGCATCTCCTTCTGCTCCGTACTGCGCAAGCGCTGCGCCTGCGCAGTACGGAGCGGACACTATCCGATAGGAGGACACTATATGGCAGAACACCGGCTTTGGGAGAAGGAGGTGAAGAATGTTTTGTTGCACATTAACCTCCCTGGCGGTATGATTATTTCGGATTTTAGGTGCTGAAAGCGGTACAATTATTTTGCATGGAAATTTGGCGTTTTATATTGTAGGCCTGTAATTCTTAACAATAACACACTTAAATCTGTCCAAACAAGAGTCTAGTAGATATCCCGGGTATGATGAAGTTTGAAACACAAAAACATAAAATTATAATATAATAAATAAATATAAATAATTAAAAAAAAAAATAATATAATAATAATAAAATAAATTTCCCTATCTTTCACATAAATTTCACAATCGCTCAATTCTGCAAGTGTTCTAATTTACTATCGCTGTTTTCTAGCTGGTCTAAAGCCACTTTTGACATAAAGGGAAACTTTTTGGTTGCTATGGACAATCTCAAGTTTCCAAGTAGAAAGAACAGTATATATCATATAAAACTGCATGCAGGGCATGGGCCAAAGCACTGGGGACAAAAGGGATGTGAAATGATTTCATACAGTACTGTAATCTGTAAGATTACAGTACTGTATGTGTTATGATTTGTAAATTTTTTTGAATTTGCCGCCAGGCTCCACCCCCGTGCGTCGCTCGCAGGGAACAGAGCCTGGCACGGAGAGGCTTCGGAGGAGACAGAGCCCACGGACACTGCGGGGGACATCGCAGGATCCTGGGGACAAGGTAAGTAACACCGCACCAGGATCCTGAGATGTAACCCCGAGCGTGGCTCGGGGTTACCGCTAATGGGACTGAAATTTAACCCCGAGCCACACTCGGGATAACCGTCAGGGAGGTTAACATGCGGTGTGTTGAGGCAGACATTTAACTAGGATGCCAACATACAAGTGGACCTGCACTATTTTTTTCCCAACACAGAGTGCTCCACAACACATTGTAGCGACTTCAGCTTCGTGGACATGGGTGCCAACACACCCATTCTGTATGCTGGCTCACTTTGTTATTGTGCCTGCTTAAAGCCCATGATGAATGTGGGCAGCCTATAGAGGTGGATGCATGAACACAGCCACATGCCAAAATCTGACACGAGCAGGTACATGGATACTGATGCAGATCGTGTGTTCAGATCTATGTAAACACTCGTACCCTCATGTAACATTTTGAAATGTGGCTTTGCCCATGCAGCCATTGTCAGTCACTGCTCCGTCTCATTGGGGAGGAAGCAGGAGCAGCTGGCTCAGGCTCTCAGCAGTGTGCTGAGAGCCTGAGCCAGTTGCTAGTCAGACATCTGGGCAGATCCCAACATTATTGTCGGGATCCTTGCAGAGCTCAGACTGGCCTTGTGACGTCAGTGAACAGCAGACTTCAGATAGCTTTTGGCTGAATCTGTGTCACAGAACTGTAGAATTACATGCGCTCCTGTAAATAGCCTTGGGCATACTTGTCCTTTAAGGCAAAAATTCAGGGATTTACATATGCGCACACACAGTATAGCTAGTAAAGGTAGAAGACATTTAATTGACCAGCATGTTTCAGATTGTGCAAAACCAACATGAACCAGCAAAGAGTATATAAACGTCCCTGTAGACTTAGCCATTAATGGAAATCAAACCCAGAACCCTGTGCTGTAAGACAGAAGTGTAAAGCAGGCTATAAACACACCGATGCTTGCATCCATACAAGTGTTGTGGATGCAGGGTTATCCCCCACAGCGCCATTGTATTCTGACAGGAGGGACACCCTCCTGTCAGAATACACAGATCAGTGGCTGATCAAATGCAGGTTTTCCAGCAGCACTGTTTGACAGAAGCCAGTCTTTAGATGAGCTTCTGTTGAACAGACAACAGTACATGTATACCCAGCTTTAGTCACATCTACCATGCTGTCCAGCTGTAAGCTAGAGTTTAGGAGGACATGCAGCTGGCAAGGCATAGCACAGATTGAATGTACCACATACTGCACATAAAAAAAAAAAAATTTAAAAAAAGAAAAAAAAAAAAAATGGAAGAAGGTTTTTGTATGTATAATCAGTGATTAGTGGAACAGGGAAAACCCAGTGTCAGACACACTGAACAGGCAGGTTGGAATTAATTGTGTCCAATGCTCTGCTGATGCTGCACAAGTGAACAAAACTAACAGTATACCCAATTACTACCGCAGCACCCAAAAGGTACCAGGATAGGAGGTGAGCAGTTAGGATTGCTTGAAGGTCTGACCCAGATGATTAGCTGGGCAGAATATTTACTACATCTCTATAATGCACATTTCCCATGTTTTATCCCTTTTAAAAATGTTGCTATTCTAAAAGAAAAGGTTTGTTAAAGTGAAGCCGCTAGAAGTCACAGCTGGCTGCCCACATTTAGTATGCCAGCGCTGGGGACCGAAGCCTGGTGAGGAAACCGGCCGCGTGAGGACAGCGCTGGATCCCAGAACAGGTGAGTGTCCTATTATTAAAAGTCAGCAACTACAGTTTTTGTAGCTGCTGACTTTCAATTTTTCAAATGACTACTATACAAGCACTTCAATCTATCAGAAATCCAGTGTGCTTCTAACTTCCTGTTTGGCATTTCAATTCCGTAAAAGCACTGCTGTCAGAATTGCCTGCTAGACTATGGAACTCCAACCAATCCCCCCAACATGCTCTGTCCCATTCCTCATGCATAGATTTGATTTATTCCCTAGCAAAACAGTACTGCTGCCTTGACACCCCAAAGCCTGTCTATGTGTAGGGAGAGGGCTCTTGGGGGACAGTTCAGAGGGATGTGCTTCTGCAAAAACAACCATTCCCATACAAACCCACTATAGTATACAGCTAACAGCTAGCTTCACAATACTAAAATTAGGTAAACAGGGTAGAATTAGTATTGTGCCATGGTACAAGTCATTACAACATCAATACCTGTATAGCAAGTTGCACTGCACAGGAAGAAATGTTTCATTCCTCTACATAGTTACATGACAAAGACTGGAATGTCTGAAACACTTTATGGAACACTTAAAGGGGTTGTAAAGGCAGAAGGTTTTTTTTTATCTTAATGCATTCTATGCATTAAGATAAAAAGTCTTCTGTGTGCAGCAGCCCCCCTCAGCTCCCCTAATACTTACCTGAGCCCCATCTCTATCCAGCGATGTCCATGAGTCCCTCGGCCGTCCAGGACTCTCCCTCCTGAATGGCTGAGACACAGCAGCGGCACCACTGGCTCCTGCTGCCGTCAATCAAACTCAGTTAGCCAATCAGGGGAGAGAGAGGGGGTGGGGCCAGGCCACAGCTCTGTGTCTGAATGAATACACGGAGCTGCAGCTCGGCTTGGGTGTCCCCATAGCAAGCTGCTTGCTGTGGGGGCACTCAACAGAAGGGAGGGGCCAGGAGCTCCAGCCAGGAACCCGAAAAGAGGAGGATCCAGGCTGCTCTGTGCAAAACCATCTGCACAGAGCAGGTAAGTATAGCATGTTTATTATTTTAATAAAAAAGAAGAAAAAAAAAAAGAAGAAGAAAGGAGGACGTTACAATAACTTTAAAGTAGAAGTTCAGCCTTTAAAACTAGCAAACTCTAAATCTACTGGCAGGCACATTCTAAGACTGATCTATCCAACCCTGTAAAGCTAAAATCATTATACATACCTTTTCTGCAGCCGCTCCGGTCGCATGCTGAGCTGTCCATGGTGGCTTCTCTGTGTAGGCATCTGCAGAACAGGCAGCAAACAACGGAAGGCCCACAGTAAATGAGGCTGTCTCTTCCACACAGCATCCGCCGCTGGAGACCGCACCAGAGCGGCTGCAGAAAAGGTATGTATAGCGATTTTTGCTTTACAGGGTTAAACAGATTAGTCTTAGAATGTGGCTGCCAGTAAATTTAAAGTTAATTAGATTTAGGCTGAACTTCTACTTTAATGGAAATGATTCTTACATGATGCGATCATATATAAATATTTGTTACTTGTCATGAACAAGCAGTTTAGGTTAAACACAGCTATACAAAACTGCCTTAAAAAGAAGCTTCACATAACAGTCACAGTAACAAAATGACTCACAGCTATCAAATCCTACGTAATTACTGGTCTGGAGAGCCACTGACAAGTTCTTCCCTCCTACAATTTATATCGTGATAAAAATAACAACTCCTAGTAATGATATTTCACACTGATTTCCAGTATGATGAAAATTCTACAACAAATCACACCTCAAATATTTTGACTGCCAAACTCTGGGCATAAGGAAAAAGAATAAAATAAAAAAACAACTTGTAGTGAGACTCCCCTGCACCACAAGGGTTAAATGCTCAATTCTGCCTGGGGTACCCCAGTACAATGCATATTTACTTACCTTATCATTCACTCCACAGAATCTTCCTTCCATGCAATCAGTCCCTCACAGCCTCTTCTCTTCAGCACTCTGGCAGGCTGTCACAGCTGTGATGTCATGTTCAGTGCAGTACCATCAGAGCCCAACCACAAGCCGGAGTGTAATGCCCCGTACACACGGTCGGATTTTCCGATGGAAAATGCCTGATCGGAGCGTGTTGTCGGAAATTCCGACCGTGTGTGATTTTCCGACACACAAAGTTGGAGAGCAGGAGATAAAATTTTCCGACAACAAAATCCGTTGTCGGAAATTCCGATCGTGTGTACACAAATCCGACTTACAAAGTGCCACGCATGCTCAGAATAAATAAAGAGATGAAAGCTATTGGCCACTGCCCCGTTTATAGTCCCGACGTACGTGTTTTACTTCACCGCGTTCAGAACGATCGGATTTTCCGACAACTTTGTGTGACCGTGTGTATGCAAGACAAGTTTGAGCCAACATCCGTCGGAAAAAATCCTAGGATTTTGTTGTCGGAATGTCCAAACAAAGTCCGACCGTGTGTACGCCCTATTAGAGTGAAGTGGTGAGCGACGGCTGCCGTGGAGCAAGGCATAAGGTAAGAAATTTTTTTTTTTTTTTACTGGTGCCCTTAGTAAAAAAAATGGGCATTTAACCCTTGCAGTACTGGGGAAGCCCCACTGTAAGGGTAGTTTTTTTCAGGTTTCTGAAGTTCAGATTTAGCAAGGTTCCCCAGATAAATCGGATCTATCTATCTATCTATCTATCTATCTATCTATCTATCTATACACCCACAAGCCTGTGGCCTCAGAACAAAGCAAATAAAAACAAACATTTAAAAAAAAAAGTAAAAATAAATAAAAAAAAAAGTTTCCTATACAATTTCCACGGCATCTCAGCTACCTTTCCCTTATTTGTCTTTTGCTTCAGAGCCGGTGTCTTGCCGAGAAAGTTCCCTCGGTGGATAAGTTCCCCCCCTGTACTGCGCAGGAAGCGAGGCCGTGCCCGAAGCGTGGCGAGCGAAGCGAGCCCGCGAGGGGCCCTCTTACAGGCGCCGTGTACAGCTGATTTTCAGCTATTCACCTTCGGCTATTTCCGCCGGATCCTACTGCGCAGGCGCAGCGCCTGCGCAGTAGAGGGGGGACCTTATCCGCCGAGCGGAACTTTCTCGGCAGAACACCGGAAGCCAAATGAAGTACCCCCAGTACTTCTTGGTATGGAAGAGCATGTGCCAGCATTGGGGCAATCTGTGCCATCACTGTTCATAGGCCTGTGCCAGCTACACCACCATAGATTTGTAAGGACTTTCCTTTCTTCTCAGTGGCTGAACACAACAGCAGGGGAGCCAACCTATTTTATTACACTACACAGAAAAAAGCATTGGTTCAATTTAAAGTATACCTAGGCTCAAATTCTAAAATATCACATAAGCTTTAACATTTTAAAGCACTTGTGTACTTTTGGTTGTATGCTCGGGGTCACCATCTTGCTGGAAAATAAATCTCCTGTGATTGTTGCAGCACCTCGGCAACAGTAGTACACACGGTCTGTCAAATGGCTCATAACTACATTAGAGACCTCTTAGGTCTCCTTCACTGGTTATCTTACTGCACACGCAATCACTTTTGGTGGTGAACCATTAGAAAAATAGCTGCCGAACAAAGCCTGGTCTAGCATAGCAAAGTGCTCCTTCAATATGATCACATTGGGGGCTGCCTACAAGAGTCCTCTTCTGCTGGTACCGGGTCCCTGCCCATATTGCCAAAATGAGTCCATCACACAGGAACATATACTTCTAGGGATGTGGCCAGCAAGGACACAAAATCCATATTTGGTGGTCCTCCCCTGCCTGGTGGCATTCTGGTCGAGGGTCTTTGGACTCTTGTACACACACTCTTCAATATACCAAGGATGACAAATTAGCACTTCTTCACTGCCTGATCACAGGCCTTTTTTCCTACCAGCAGAAATTGGCCACCTATTTATTGCCGCCAAGCGCGCAATTGCGGTTTCGTTTTCAGAGGTAAAGAGCATCCTGACAACCCTCATGATCAATGAAAAGATGACCAGTATCCTCCAGGACCCCCACACCAAAATTTTATGGTGTGAACCCCATGGGGGGTCCTATGCTCTTCCAACCTTGCACCTGACCATCTTGGGACTTGCCACCTAATGTCTTGTAATCCCCAGCCTGAGGGAACTCTTTCCTCCTCTTTTTTCTCATCTCTTCCTCTGACTATGCTCCCATTCTTGTTTGTTTGTTTTTTTTGCTGTTGACGTCTTGTTCGCCCCCCCCCCCCCCCTTTTTTAGTGGACCCCTGCACTCCTTGTACCCATCCCAGCCTCTGAAGCCAAGGACCCAGGCACTCTGTGTTGACCCCCCCATCCCCGGTCAGAAGGTCATTGTAGTTTAACCATTTACACTTCTAGGCACAAACTCCATAAGAAGAAGACAGCTGCTACAGCTTAAAAGTGGTTAAGCCACCACTATAAAAACCTCCCATCTCCTCTCTAACAATATGTGTCCCCGTGTTATATAAAAAATATGCTGATCTATACCTAAAGCATGTATACCAGCGCTCACATGACTCCTCGGCGCTCTCCCTCTCACTCATCAGGAATGCCTGGCCCCGCACACTGGAGCGGTCAGCCAGGGGGGAGGAGAGGAGTCACCTGAGCCGCTCTGATATAGGTACAGATCGGCATTTTTTATAACACAGGCACTGGGACACGTATTGTTATGTTACATAGGGGATGGGAGTTTTTTTGTAGTTCTGAGAGCAGCAGGAGGGGAGGGGGCGGGCACTGACATAGAACAGACAGGCAGGGGGGGGGGGGGGGGGGGGGGAGGACAGAGCAGGGCTGTGCATGACAGAGGCACGTAAACTGACGGTGTCAGGGCTCAGCAGCCAGGATATACCGTGGTCAGTTTACAGGGAGGAGGGCATAGCCAGGCAGGTTTTTTTTTTTTTTTTTTTTGTAAAAGGGGACAAATTACACAGCACTGTGATGTATAACATGCTTTAAAGGAACAGGAACCCCCTCCTTTTTTTTTTTTTTGGGTAACAAACGCTTTAAGGGTCCATGCACACCAGAAACTGCAAGTAACTGCACATTTCCTTGTACATACACATGCAGATGACATACATGTTACATGCAGTTGAAGTGCATTTTTCTATCTGTATTTTTCCTGTGAGGTCACTTCCTTACTTCTTTCCTTGGGCTGCTATGTGCACTGTGATGTGTTGCAACGCATTTGCATGCGTTTTTTTCTGCATTTGCGTTGTGGAAAAATGCAGCATGCTGTACTTTTCTGCACTGCACAGTACTGCAATGGTGTGAACTATGCCCCTAGGTTAGCCTGAAATTTTGGACACTGAGGGATACTAACGTTTAGGGCAGTATGTGCGCAGGGATGAACGCCTGGAACGAAGACTAATAATATTCCGGGCATTCTTCCCTGGATACATACTGCCCTAAATGTTAATACCACTCGGTACATCATGCAGCCCTGTCCAGCCACTTAAGAGCCCTTGCACACTGGGGCGGTTTGCAGGCGCTATTGCGCTAATAATAGCGCCTGCAAACCGCCCCGAAAGTGCCGCTGCTGTGTATCCAGTGTGCAAGCCCCGAGGGCTTGCACACTGGAGCGATGCGCTGGCAGGACGGTAAAAAAAGTCCTGCCAGCAGCATCTTCGGAGCGGTGAAGGAGCGGTGTGTATACCGCTCCCTTACCACTCCTGCCCATTGAAATAAATGGGACGGCGCGGCTATACCGCCGGCAAAGCGCCTCTGCAGAGGCGCTTTGCGGTGGTATTTAACCCTTTCTCGGCCGCTAGCGGGGGGTAAAACCGCCCCGCTAGCGGCCGCATACCGACGGTAAAACGCCGCTAATAATAGCGGCGTTTTACCGCCGACGCCGCCCCCGTGTGCAAGGGCTCTTAGAGTTCTACAGGCTGCCAGTGGTGGGGCTGTATGGTGCATCTGTGCCTTCCACCAGCACCTAAACAACAGGGATTCATAACACCCAGTGTGTATGAGACCTAAAAAGGTGGTCATTACCCAAAGATTAAGTTAAACAAAAATACTACACAACTAATAAGGAAAAATGTATATACGGTAATTTTCTTCTCTATTTTCAGCTGAGAACAAAGTTGCACTGCAATGAAAAATGAAGGCTGGGAATGAATCCGATAAAAACACCATGTGAGTGATGCACAAGTTCATCTAAGGTTATACATCTGCCATTAACTCATGCAGACTAAAATTACAAGCAGTACTACAAAATAAACCATATTAAACACTACAAATACCTAGGCAAATAGATTGCATCTTTATATAATTACACAATGACTGCAATGCAATTAAAAGAAAAAAAAAAAAAACCTTGCAGTTGTATTAAAGTTTTTCTTCCTGAAATGCTAGTTACCCTGTGGCCATGCAGAACCCCTGGTTCGTTTTATATAATCACTTGCCGACTGTAATACGAATATATATGTTGTAGTTACTACTTACTGTAGTTTACCAGGGTCATGGCTTTTTTTTTTTTTTTTTTTTTTTTAGTATTTTTTCCTACTGGCGATTCTCTCTCATGAAGGCAATCCGAGCGGCTTATTAGCCGATGGATCACTTTCAGCAGCAGCGGGAGATCATCATCTCTATAATCTAGGAGGACTGGAGCATTTTCATGATGTCGCTTCCGTTCCAGAGCGGAAGTAAACTATTTTTTTTTTTTGCTTTAAAAGCAAAAAGAACAGTTTAAAAGAAAGAAGAAAACATTTTTTAAAAAGCACCCCATCCCCCCCATGCTCGCACGCATAAGCAACGCATACGCAAATTTCTCACGCATATATAAAATGGTGTTCGCACCACATGTGATGTATAGCTGCAAATGTTAGAGCGAGAACAATAATTCTAGCACTAGACCTCTGAATATTTAAACAGGTAACCTGTAAAAATGTTTAAAGCGTTGCCAATGGAGATATTTAAGTATCGTTTGTTTATCCCCATTCCACGAACGTGTGCAATTTTAAAGTGCGTTATTTTTGGTATCTACTCAGCGTAATATCTTATATGTTACAAAAAAAAAATAATGGGTTATATATACTGTGTTTTTTGCATTAAAATTCATACCACTTTAAGACCGGGCTTTTTCTGGCACTTTTTGTTTACAAATTTAAAATCAGTATTTTTTGCTAGAAAATTACTCATAACCCCCAAAACATACATTTTTGTTTAGCAGAGATCCTAGGAAATAAAATGGTGATTGTTGAAATTTTTTATGTCACACGGTATTTGCGCAGCGGTTTTGCAAAAGGCATTTTTTGGGGGAGAAAACACACACTTTAATGAATTTAAAAAAAAAAAAAAAGTTTGGAAGCCGTCCCCGCTGGGAGACTTTATATAAAAATACAGCAGGCTGGTTGTACCCAAGCTGATCCATCAATCAACTTGGGCACATTCAGCCTGTCCATAAATGGTTTGAAATGCGGCCAAGATTCAAACCGTCTATGGCCCATCCAAAATGGTCTAAGCCTGAGCCATTTCCACCATATATCAATATGCAAGCCTTGCTGACCACAGCCCCTCCATCATCAGTCTTAGACAGAGGGGTACATCAATGCAACCAGCTTCAAAACACTGTACCACCTTGTTAAGATTTTATAATTACTCTCCCGTGTTTTTTTAATGGATAGAAGAGGTTTTGGTCAAATTCAAGTTAGCGTGCCACTGCGAAACTGAAAACAAACACCCCATCTCAATCTCCCAAGAGAATCTAAAGCCTGTATGATTTTGCACAGAGCAGCCCAGATACTCCTCTTCTCAGGTCCCACACAGGTGCTCCTAGTCCCTCATCCTTCTGCTGTGTACCCCCACCACAAGTAGCCTGCTCTGTGGGGGCACCCAAGCAGGCGTGCTCCCAACCTGCGGCTCTGTCTCTATTCACACACAGCAACTCTGCCCTGCCCCCTCTGCCTCCTGATTGGCTCACTGGCTGTGACAGACAGAAGCAGGAGCCAATGGCTGCCAAAAGCCAATCAGGAGTGCGAGTCCCTGGAGAGACAAGGCTCTCGTGGATCGAGAGGGGGCTCAGGTAAATATTAGGGTGGGCTGGGGGGGAGGGTGCTGCACTAGGGCTGCAACTAACGATTATTTTCATAATCGATTAGTTGGCCGATTATTGTTTTGATTAATCGGATAATAACCTTAAAAAAAGTGTGGTGTATAATTTAATATGTAAAGTTTTTAAAAAAAGGCAATTTATTCTTAAAAATCTCTATGCAGTGGTAAATATAAACAACCAACTATATGATTAGGGAGCAAAATCTCTAATCCACTCTGAGAATAACAGACAGAAGAGATATGCTGTATATACTATTGGAGGTTGAATCTGGTAAATATCATCAGACTCAGAGAGCACATCTTTTTAGTTAGACTCTTTACACTGGGGCGCATGTAATGTGCCCTCCTCCCACATAATGTGCCCTCCTCCCACATAATGTGCCTTGCCCTCATGTAATGTGCCCTCCTCCCACATAATGTGCCCTCCTCCCACATAATGTGCCTTGCCCTCATGTAATGTGCCCTGCTCCCACGTAATGTGCCCTTCTCCCACATAATGTGGCTTGCCTCCATGTAAAAGTTTACTTTAAATGTAATAGTAATGCCTTCTATTACCTCCAGTCTATCAGCCTCCACCTTCTCTGGGTTCAGATGCTGATCTTCCCTGCACAGTCTTTAAAGTATTTTTTTTTTTTTAAACAAACATGTTATACTTATCTGCTCTGTGTAATGGTTTTGCACAGAGCAGCCCCAATTCTTCTCTTCTGAGGTCCCCCACTGATGCCTCTGGCTCCTCCTGCCTTTAGAGTGCCCCAATAGAAAGCTGCAAATTATAGTATAGTGTGCCCCTATAGCAAGGTAAAAATACTTCTGCCTTTAGACCCACTCACTTCCTGCCCAGGACTACATGTTCCATGAGGCATTGCTCCTCACACATTAACAAGTTCTCAGGCACTTACTGACATGTATGGACGGTGTACTGAGCTGTATGCGTGCTGCACTGTATTTCCTGATATGTAAACAAATAATGCATTCTGTATACAGGCCAACTAATCGGCTGGCCAATTAATCGATTATGAAAATAGTTGACAACTATTTTCATAATCGATTAGTTGCCGATTAATCGATTAGTTGTTTCAGCCCTATGCTGCACACAAAAGGTTTTTACCTTCATGCATTTTTTACACTAGTTAAAATTGATTAATCCAGGTCATTAAAAACATATCGCCGCTCAATTCCCGTTTTATAATCGTACTGTATATTTCTGCTCTGAAGATTGCTCCAATCTCTACTGTGGGCATATGAAGCCCACTAGCAGTCTCTTCCGGGATATGGTGATGCTGGATACCCAGCATGCCCCTCCCGATCTCAAGCATGCACCTATACACATGTGCTATACACAGATGCTAGCCTTCAGGGATGCCTACAGACTCCTGGGAAACGATCACACACATCTCCCAGGAACACAGGAGCCGCGGGATATGACGTAAATTGCCACGGCCTGGAAGTGGAAGATTACAAGGGACCCCATGGCAACAGTGCTCACAAAGTGAGTAAAAAAAAAAATAATAATTTGCTAAATGTTGTTGTTCGTGGAGAAAGCTGACAATTCATGTAAAGTTCATATTATGGGTGGAACTCTGCTTTAAGCCAGAGAGACTTGAATCCTGAAAGGGAATCTACCAATTCCCTCAGATGCGCAGCATTAAAATGTTGTAGCCGTTGATACTGCCATGCATCCAGCTCGCTAAGTTTCCCTAACAGGTATAGTTTCCCAGCATGAAAAAGTTTAAGACAGCTAGTATTGCTGTCCAAAGCCCACATCTTCAAACATGTCAGGGATGCACACAAAAAAAAACAAAATAAAAAAACATAACATAATAAGAGGAGGGGAGATATAGGTGGGGACAATGTTTCCTGTTTGTAAAAGATGTCCCAGAGTTCCATAGTATGAGAAGTATAATATTCGCAAGACTTCAATATCAACGTGGAACCCACGGGGAATGGGCTCAAATTACGGTCTGTCACAGTTTTTTCAAGCATTACCCACACTTTTTGATCATCATAGTCTCTCCAGCTAAGTATTCTGGTCAAGACTATTGCTCTAGAACAGTTTTTCAAATTAGGGAGACCTAGTCCACCCTCAAACTTAGCCCTTTAATAATTAGTTATGCTAATCTGGGCTTAGCATTTTTCTACAGAAATTTTGTAAAAACCTGCCGAATAAGAAAAAAAAAAAAAAAAAAAATATGTCTTTGGAAATTCCATCTGCAGGTGGAATAAGACCTTCAATAAAAACACATTTATTTTTAGAATATTAAAAAAAAGAAGTACAGCCAAAGCTGTACTGTGCAGTTCATTCTGGACTAGCTCTGATGTCAGAGCCAGTCCAGGCTCAGGCAAGATCGCGACCATATGGTCGGGAGCCACCCACATGCCTGGACCGGCACCCGGCTCAGCGGGCAGCTGAGAGCCTGAGTCGGCCGCTCCCACCCCATCCCATCGCTCCAGTGAGCTCTGAGAACTGATCGAGCGGCAGCGCTTGGTTGCTTGGTTCTCAATGTTAGAGCTGGCGGGGGACAGATGCAGCTAGGCAAGTATGATTCTACAGAAACAAACAAAATCATAATTACCATACTACTCTTAATTTCACCCAGCCACTTTAAGAAGGCTTTATCCCAACCTTGCAGGTCCCTCTATCTTCTGAAGCAAAAAGGACATCATTTTGAACATACAGTCTTGTTAAAGGGGTTGTAAAGGTAAAAATTTTTTCACCTTAATGCATTCTATGCATTAAGGTGAAAAAACTTTTGACAGTACCGCCGCCCCCAGCCCCCCCGTTTTACTTACCTGACGCCTCGAATCTTCGCTCCTCGTCCTCATCAGCTTCATTGCAGCTCAGCCTGGTCGCTGATTGGCTGCAGTGGATGGATTGAAAGCAGCGCAGCCATTGGCTCGCGCTGCTGTCAATCACATCCGATGACGCGGCGCGCCGGGGGGCGGGGCCGAGTGATACAGCGAGCGGCTATAGCCGCCGGCTGTATCACGGGAGCGCGCCCGCAAGCACTCACCACCGTGCGAGGGAGCTCGCATGAAGGTGGTAAATGCTTGCGGGGAGGAGCTGAAACAGCCGCCGAGGGACCCCAGAAGACCAGGTTCGGGGCCACTCTGTGCAGAACGAGCTGCACAGTGAAGGTAAGTATAACATGTTTGTTATTTTAAAAAAAAAAAAAAAAACATCTTTACAACCCCTTTAAATCTCTGGTTTCAATGTTTTGAGTGACCCACTAGTATGTAAATCAAAAGCTCTTGACTTTACCATTTCAAAAAGGTAATGATGTCATGAACTCCACCTTGTTAAAACAGAAAACACTTTGTATTCATTGAAATAGAGGCAAGGCGTTCTGTGAATGGAGGCAGTGCCCAGAAAAGCTGTGATCAGAGTGCAGAGGAAGCTACCTGTCATAGGACCCAAGGGTTGCAGCAACCACTGGAGTAGTACTACAGCCCTGGCCAAAAGTTTTTAGAATGACAAATATGAATTTGCCAGCAAGCACCAGGACTGCTGTCTCTTACAGCTGATTCAGCTGCGGGATTGGGGTACCACCAGTGCAGAGCTTGCCCAGGAATGGCAGCAGGCAGGTATGAGTACATCTGCACGCACAGTGAGGCGAAGACTTTTGGAGAACAGCCTGGTGTCAAGCAGGGTAGCAAAGAAGCCACTTCTCTCTAGGAAAAACATCAGGGACAGACTGATATTCTCCAAAAAATACTGTAATTGGACTGCCGATTGTTTGGGGCATCCAGAAAAAAGCTTGAAGAAAAAAGGTGAGCTCTACCATCAGTAAGGCTTCATGTATACGGGACGTTTATCAAACTCTCCTGAACGCAGGAAAATCACATTTAAAAAAATGTGTTTAGCAGCATTTACAAGCCACATTTACTAAAGATAACCTCAGGAGACCCTCCCAAAATGATTAGAAAGCACTAAAAACAGGTATTCATTAACTATTTCAGCCATTCTGTGAGAGAACAGTGTGAGTAGCAGCTGAGAAAGCAGTGTGCTTGTAGCTAGCTGTTATTCTTTCATTGGTTTGTTAATATGGATCCCATGATAAGCATGTGTAAGGAAATGCTCCTAATGTTGCTTTTGCTGAGGCTCCAAAGACATAGAAAATTGCATGAGAGGACCAGAGTTCCTCACTACTGGACACATCCATTGATGGCTCAACGCATGTCCACAGGATACTTTTCTAATACGCATGTTCAGCTGCGTAATTACCCAGAGAATTTTTTTAATTTTTACACGCATGTCAACTGCAATCTTTGACGTTCTCTTGGAAAAGTTTAGACCCCGTCTAGTTCACATAACACATGAGAGATTGATATAGGGTAGGCTGAGGGAAGGAAGAGACAATTGTATGAATCTCATTAGCTAGCTGGAAAACTTTATAACATGTTGGGTCATAAAGAAATGCAAACAGCCAGACATTAGGATCTATGTGGGTGTCATCAGGTTAACCACTTGCTTTCTGGGCACTTAAACCCCCCTCCTGCCCAGACCAATTTTCAGATTTCAGCGCTGACGCACTTTGAATGACAATTGCGCGGTCATACAACACTGTACCCAAATGAAATTTTTATCATTTTTTTCCCACAAATAGAGCTTTCTTTTGGTGGTATTTAATCACAGCTGGGATTTTTATTTTTTGCTAAACAAAAAAAAAAATGGAAAATTTTGAAAAAAAAAATCATGTTTCATAGTTTGTTATAAAATTTTGCAAACAGGTAATTTTTCTCCTTCATTGATTTGCGCTGATGAGGCGGCACTGGTGGGCACTGATAGGCTGCACTGATGGGCACAGTTAAGGCGGCACTGATGGGGACAGATAAGGCGGCACTGATGGGGACAGATAAGGCGGCACTGATGGGGACCACGGATGGGCGGCACTGGTAGGTGATACTGATGGGTACTGATAGGTGGCACTGATGTGCAGCAATGTTGTTGAGGCACTGATTGTGGGCACTGATAGGTGGCACTGGTAGGCAGAACTGCTGCCTATTGATAGGTGGCACTGGCAGAGGGCACAGGTGGGCACTGAGGATCTGGTGGCGCTCCCCGTGTTCGGGACTGATGTCCCTCTCACGGCCGCCGGTGATCATCTTTTTTTTCCCCCTCACACTATCAGCGCGAGGAGAAAAAATAGTCGATTACCGGCTCTGTTAATGTCACATGATCAGCTGTCATTGGCTGACATATGATCTTGTGGTAAGGGGTCAGGATCGGCCCCTTACTCCGATCTGTGATCAGGCGAGTCTCATAGACTTGCTGATCACAGGGCACGCAGGCCGCTCATGAACGGAACGACATCAATGGACGTCGTCCCAGCAAAGCAGGTCCATGCTATAGCCGAATTACTCTAGTGGTTAAATTCTCAATGGTTGACGGGTCAGTGAAATTCCTATTCAACTTCAGCAGCAAGTAATGCAAGTCGTATATTGTACAGCATAATTGGCCGATGAGGGGAATATCACATGGTATATCAAGCTTGCATATAGTGATAAGTGAGTTTTTGATGTGTTTTTAGCATTTTCCAGGCTCATAAAAAAATGTTTTCCTTTTAAAAACGCTACTAGACGAAAAAGCGCCTAAACGCGGGTAGCCACATTTGAAATGCCTCTAAACACAGCTTCTGAACGCTTTTTTTAGGTTCCAAAAAAAGCCTCTAAACGCAACTGCCTAGAAACGACTATAAAACAAACCTGTGTACATGTACTGATAAGATAACAGAGGAGAGTTCAGGAGCAGTTGAAAAAAAAAATGCCCAACTGCTCCAAAAATGTCCGTTTACCAGCAAAAATGTACATGAGGCCTAAAGCATCCTGAGACCATTCATGTGTGGGGTTGCTTCTCAGCCAAGGGAGTGGGCTCACTCACAATTTTGCCTAAGAACACAGCCATAAATAAAGAATGGTAAAAAAAAAAAAAATCACCCTCCAAGAGTTACTTCTCCCAACCACCCAAGAACAGTTTGGTGACGAACAATGCCTTTTCCACCATGATGGAGTACCTTGCCAGAATTTGTGGTCAATCCTCAAGAGGCGGTGAACAAAAAAAACCCCACAAACTGACAAACTCCAAGCACTGATTATGCAAGAATGGGCTGCCATCAGTCAGGATGTGGCCCAGAAGTTGTATTGACAGCATGCCAGGGCAAATTGCAGAGGTCTTGAAAAAGAAGGATCATCATTGCAAATATTGACTCTTTGTATAAACTTAATGTATTTGTCAATAAAAGCCTTTGACACTTATGAAATGCTTGTAATTATACTTCAGGATACAATAGTAACATCTGACAAAAAAAGATCTACAGTAAAAACACTGAAGCAACAGACTGTGAAAATTAATATTTGTGTAATTCTCAAAACTTTTAGCCAAGGCTGTACAGTGATTTTCAGCTTCCACGACGATCAGTCAAATGAATGTAAATAAGCAATGCACACCTGGAGTTCAGCTTAAAAGGATAAGTTCACCTTTTAACAAAAAATAATAAGAATGCACATTCTTTGCAGGTAAAGGTTTTTGTTTCTGGAGCCTCTAAAGCAGGCATGTCCAAAGTCCGGCGCCCGGGCCAATCATGGCCCGCATTCAGTTTTTGAACGGCCTGCCTGGTTATTTGGACATATATATCTTTTGTGGCCCCCAACGATCTCCCAGCGCCGGGGCCACAAAATATATATATGCTGGCTGCCTTGGAGGGGACAGGGAGTTGGCGGTAAGGAGTGCCGTGCACACAGGAGAATTTCCTGCTTACACGGCAGCCTCTGTAATAGGAAGTCCCGTCTCCCACACTGCCATTGAAAGACTGTTCTGTCCATCATAGGAGGCGGGACTTTGTATTAAAAAGACTTTGTATTAAAAAGGCCGCCGAGAAAATAGAAGTTTTTTCTGTATGTAATCTTTTGGCGCTCGGCCCGCCCCCCTCCCTGTCCCCTCCAAGGCTGCAGATGGATGGGCATCAATCAGGCTGCACTGATGGCAATGGTGGGTGCTGCAGATGGGCACTGACCCTTATTTTGCTTCACAGTTCTTTATTTAAAAATTAAAAAAAATTTCCTGACACTTCTCTTAACCACTTCGCACCCAGGCCCCAATTCTGACATTTCTCTCCTACATGTAAAATTCATAATTTTTTTGCTAGAAAATTACATAGAACCCCCAAACATTATATATGGTTTTTTTTTTTTTTTTTTAGCAAAGACCCTAGAGAATACAATGGCGGTTGTTGCAACTTTTTTATCTCGCATGGTATTTGCGTGGCAATTTTTCAAACACTATTTTTTGGGATTAAAACAGTTTCATGCTTTAAAAAAAAAAAAAAAAAAAAACAAACACATTAAAGTTAGCCCAATTTTTTTGCATAATGTGAAAGATGAAGTTACGCAGAGTAAATAGAAACCTAACATGTCACACTTAAAAATTGCACACGCTCATGGAATGGCGCCAAATTTTGGTACTTAAAAATCCTTATAGACGACGCTTTAAAATTTTTTACTGGTTACATGTTTTGAGTTACAGAGGTCTAGGGCTAGAATTATTTCTTTTGCTGTAACGTTCGCAGTGATACCTCACGTGTGGTTTGAACACCGTTTTAATATGTGGGCGGGACCTACGTATGCGTTCGCTTCTGTGTGCAACAGGGGCACTTTAATTTTTTTTTTTTTTTTTTAGTTTGTCCCCCCCCCTCCTGCCGCCTCACCGTTTCCATCAAGTGGCGGAACAGCCACTATGATCGTTCTTATGGTGCAGGGAATCGCCGGCTGAAAACGGCAATATCTGAATGATGTCTGTAGCTGCAGGCATCATTCAGATATCACTGCACAATTCAAGGACGTTCCTGAACGTCCTATGGGGCGAAGTGGTTAAAGGGGTTGTAAAGGTAAAAATGTTTTCACCTTAATGCATTCTATGCATTAAGGTGAAAAAACTTTTGACAGTACCGCCCCCCCCAGCCCCCCCGTTTTACTTACCTGACGCCTCGAATCTTCGCTGCTCGTGCTCGTCATCTTCATTGCAGCTCAGCCTGGTCGCTGATTGGCTGCAGTGGATGGATTGAAAGCAGCGCAGCCATTGGCTCGCTCTGCTGTCAATCACATCCGATGACGCGGCGCGCCGGGGGGCGGGGCCGAGTGATACAGCGAACGGCTATAGCCGCCGGTTGTATCACGGGAGCGCGCCCGCAAGCACTCACCACCGTGCGAGGGAGCTCGCATGAAGGTGGTAAATGCTTGCGGGGAGGAGCTGAAACAGCCGCCGAGGGACCCCAGAAGACCAGGTTCGGGGCCACTCTGTGCAGAACGAGCTGCACAGTGAAGGTAAGTATAACATGTTTGTTATTTAAAAAAAAAAAAAAAAAATAACTTTACAACCCCTTTAAAGTAAAAGTGCATGTTATACGCCAATAAATACGGTATATCCAAATAACACGCCCGAGCTCATCTCTTTACTCACACACAGCCACAAAGACAAGAGAATTATTGTTGGGCAGTGTATTACTGCTCGAATGAACACACTAATGCCCTGTACACAATAGGATTTTCCGACAACAAAATCCATGTTTTTTTTCCAACGGGTGTTGGCTCAAACTTGTCTTGCATACACACGGTCACACAAATCTTGTCGGAAATTCCGAACGTCAAGAACGCGGTGACATACAACATGTACGACCTGCCGAGAAAAATTAAGTTCAATAGCCAGTGCGGCTCTTCTGCTTGATTCCGAGCATGCGTGGAACTTTGTGCATTGGAATTCTGTACACACGATCGGAATTTACGAGAACGGATTTTGTGGTCGGAAAATTTGAGATCCAGATCTCAAATTTTGTGCGTCGGAAATTCCGATGGAAAATGTCCGATGGAGCCTACACGCGGTCGGAATTTCCGACAACAAGCTCACATCGAACATTTTCCGTCGGAAAATCCCATCGTGTGTACGGGGCATTAGACCGAATTTTAATGGTTCAAAGAACGTCAGGCAAAATGGTCGGCCCTCACGCATGTTCACGTCATCAAATCTGGCCCTCTTTGGAAAAAGTTTGGACACCCCTACTCGAAAGCATTGCCCCAGCGATTCAGAATTAATGGCACCACAGTGCGCCAATGCACATTGTGCCGCACGTCTTCCCCTTACATAAAATACACAATTCTCACTCTTAACAATGCAGTCCTTAATACAGCATTCAAATGAATGCCGTTAGGCCCCCACCAGCCTGAAAAGTGAACCAATTTCAGGCTGGTGAAGCAAAAAGCAAGAGCGTCTTTGCAAACCACACATCTTGGAGATGGCTTGCCTGCACTCTCCACCACTACGTTCTACATTGCAACTGGCAGTGAAATCAGAGTCCGTGACCAGGGGGAGCAGCACCATTTCTCTGCCATGTGATGGTGCTTGGGCCTAGTGAGTGGCTGACAGGCCTAAGCACTGTCACAAGGGATAAGGTCTTGTGATGGGTAAAGTGACCCAGTCTCTAATTTTGGATGTTCTGATTGTGTTGGGTGGCATGTAGGGAAAAATTATTAAAAATTTTAGTTTGATTTAAAATCTCATTCACTTGAGTACCCAGGCCTGTACAGCATGAAAAGCTATTTGTTTATGTTTCCAGAGCAGCAAGAAGCTTTATGTAGGCAGCCTGAGCTAGTCAATGGAGATGCAGCAGCTGTACAGACTCAGCTGAAGGTCCAATTTTGCGAAAAATGAGGCCCCGCATGCAGACAGTGTGCGTCCTCTGCCATCCACCCATCCCTGCATACCTGTAAACACGGATGTACCGGTGAGTCCTTACAGCTGCTGCCTCTCTATTGCCTAACCCAGGCTGCCTGCACACTGCTCCGAAAGCATAAACAAGTGGCTCTTCATGCTGTAAGGCTGCGTTCACACCTGAGTGTCCTTTTCAGGTAGAAAGTCACGCGTTATTACCACAATTTTGCATACAGGTCAAAAGGTCACCAATGTAAAAATCAGAAAACCGCCCAAATCTGGCTGAATTGAGCTACAAAAAAAAAGCTCCAGCACTTCTTTGGCTTCAGGCGACATGAAGTGGAGATCTGAACCATCTCCATAGAGAATAATTGATTGTCCCCCCCCCCCCCCCCCCAGCATTTGAGCTTCAGGCTTCAAACTACAAAACACTGAGGTGTGAATGGGGCCTAAAGGTCTTTGCACCCATGTGGATGAACCCTTAGAAGACTAACTCCACTTTTGTTTAGAAAAAAAAAAAAATTTCCCCTCTGGGTGATCTATGTACATTGCATGGATTTTAACAAACTTTGTTGCAGATGCCTACCTATTTTCATGCTGAAGAGATTTGCTCAAGCCATTTGTCTGTGTCCATATGCTACTACACCTACAGGGCTCTAATGAGGAAAGTGGCAGGGTCTGCATCCCTTTAGACATATTTTCCTTTAACCACTTGCCGCCCATCGTCAACTGACAGGGGCACGGTGCAGCTCTCGTTCTGGGTGGACGTCATATGACAACTTCCCAGAATGGCCGCTCTCACGCAGCGATCTCGGCCGTGTTGCTAGGACACGGCGTGACCCCGATCTCTGTAAAGAGCCGCGGCTCTTTAATCATGTGATCGGCTGTGTCCAATCACAGCCGGTCACATGTAAACATGGATATGCTGGTAATCGGCGCAGGGCTGACAATACTGCTTGGGATTCAGTACAGCAGAGGCAGTGTTGTCAGCTTACTACAAGAGCTTATGAGATCACTTGATTTCTGGAAGGATCAACCGGTATTTTTCTGTACTTACTGCAGGTCCCAGTTAATGGCCCACTCACCTAGGTACCAGCGATGTCATTTTTTCCTTTTACGGCCTCCTGGTAAAGTTCAGAATCCCAAGTGTTATGAAAGTGTACCTATTACTGTAAGCCTGCAGCAAAAGTCTCCAGTGAGTACCTTTCACTTTTTACTGTTGATGTTTTCTATGAAAAACAGAGACTCCAATTGCCGATTGACTCTGTTCAATACGTCCAAGTAACTATCCCAGGACAAGTACACACCAATTCCTCATCTGTGTCCAGTCATCTGACATACCACGTGGGGTCTTCCAAGAGCTATCTCATGTTTATGGCCAACCTTGCAAAGAAACCAATCAGCAGTTGGACAAGAAGTGTGTCAGCAATGTAAAGACCAAAACAACTACAAGCATTATAGTGAAGGACCAAGAGCGCTTGTGTCATCAGCTTACATATTCTTTCATAACATGACTGTAAACACTGACTTGGTTTTTTGGGTTGAGCAGGATATGACACAAAGGGCTGCCAGGATATCTGATAGATGCACTATACTAAAGAAAGCATTTCCCAAACATATGTGTCTACATTATTGTGCCAATTTATTGTGAATACAAAAGTATACATTTATCTATCAAGACTGCATATACAGTGGGTAAAAAAGAATAACACCCCTTAAAATAATCACGTTGCTGCTTTACAGCCTGAAATGAAGACAGATACAGTTTTGTTTTATCCAGCTGTATTTACTCAATGCAACTCATAACATCCAAGTGAAAGATAGAACACATACATGTCAGAAAAAAAAAAAAGAAGTTCAAAAACACAATCCCTGAGTTGGAAAAAGGATCACCCCTTGTGTCAGTATTTTGTTGAACCAGCTTTTGCTTTAAAATTACAGCCTTTAGTCTGTTGGGATAGGACTCTACTAACTTTGCACATCTAGACATTGCAATATTTGTCCACTCTTCTTTGCAGAACTGCTCAAGTTCAGGTAAACTTGATGGTGACCGTTTGTGGACTGCAGTCATTCCACAGATTTTCAATGAGGTTTAAAGTAGTTTAAAACTTGAATCTTTGACTTGTACCTATTAGGTAAGCCTATAATAAGGCTTACATGTAGGTACTGTAAATATCTCTTAAACATGCACCGTTTAGGAGATATTTACTATATATGCAGCCGATGACATCATCGGTGCACGTGCTCCGAAGGAACAACTAGCCGGGCCTTTAGAATGCTGTGCCGTAAACGACGGCTCCCCCACGCATGCAAAGGAGTGATATCATCACAGCTCCAGCCAGTCACAAAGTAGGAGTCCACAGACCCGGAAAAAAGAGGGTGAAGATGGCAGCGGCCTGCAGCGATGACAACACATCACTGGAATGCTTCGTTTTCAGGTAAGTTTTACATATTGTGCTGGTATGCGAAAAAAAAAAAAAAAAAAGCACCCAGTGATTTACAACAGCTTTAAGTCTGGGCTCTGACTAGGCCATTCAACGACATTCACCTTTTTCTCCTTGAAACCACTTTGTGGTAATTTTTGCTGCGTGTTTTGGGTCATTGTCATGTTGGAAGGTAAACCTTCTTCCCACTGACAACTTTCAGGCAGAAGGCAGCAGATTTTCCTCAAGAATCTGGAAGGTATTTTGCCCCATCTATTTTTCCTTCTATCCTGACAAGTGCTCCAATCCCTGCTGCAGAGAAACACCCCCATAATATTTACTGTAGGAATGGTGTTATTTGGATGGTGAGCTGTATTGGATTTCCGCCAGACATATTGTTTGGTGTTGGGGCCAAATAATTCAATTTTAGTCTCATGTGACCATAACACCTTTTTCCATGTGCCCTCAGAATATTCAAGGTGTGTTTTGGCAAAAATCTCAGTCATGACTGCATGTGGCCTTTCTTGAGGAGTGGCTTTTTTCTTGCAATCCTTTCATACTAACCACATTTGTGGAGATTTGTGATTAATGTTGTCACATGCACACAATGACCACTCTGTCATAAATTCCTGCAAATGCTTAAAGCCTCATACACACGATCGGATTTTCCACAGACAAAACCTCTGACTTTTGTCCGAAGGCGTGTGTCTGGATTTTGTCTTGCATAAAAACGGCAAGGAATTGTTGGCCAACAAACACGGACGTACTGCCGTACTATGTGTTTTTTCAGCTCTTTAGCGCCACCCTTTGGGCTCCTTCTGCTAATTTAGTGTTAGTAGAAGTTTGGCGAGTGTTGATTCGCGCTTTTCATTCCGCACTTTTCATTTAGAGCTTTTCAGGTCGTTTCTGAACGGCCATTCGTCAACCAGCCATGTTGGGGAATCGGAGGAGATAACGTGTTATCTATTATTGGCCTTGGAGTTATTGCAGTCCAGGAACAGGAGGAGGATTTCTTGGACCAAAATTGGTTGCTTTATTAAATCGTGACCAATTATGTCATATGCCTTTGCTGCGGGAGCTCCCAGAGGATAACTCAGATGATTTTCGGAATTATCTCCTGATGATGGACTTCTGCTTTCACCAACTCTTGGCATTGTTGACCCCTATATTTAGAAGCAGGACGCATGAACAAGGCTTTTATTTTATTTTTTGGTTGAATAATAATGATTTAGTGTATTTTCTATATTTTTGGATGCATAAAATGCACTTTTTGGTTAAGTTCTATTGGCAGATAGCATGTCTAACTGTATTTGTTTTCTTTTTTTAATGCACAATAAAAAACATTATGTAGAATAATACTTGGATGTGTTTTACAATTGACAAGGGACACCAACATAGTTGTATCTTTGATCTTGAAAACTACGGGATAATGGTGTTGTGGTAATTTGCCCAAAGAAAAAAAACAAACAAGCATAATATTATTCTTGATATCACTAGATAAAAAAAAGCCTTTGAAAATTTGTTTGCAATAACTCCATCAGTATCACCAGCAAAGCAGCTTCATTATTATCCTATTAAGAAGAGAATGTGCGCTGCATTTTGACATTTCATAATTTGCCACGTCAGGAATGTTAATTCTCCATTACGAGCGCTAGTTTACAAGACCGACCACTTCTGGCTCATCTTTGCTTCCCGAGCATGCGTGTTTATGCTTTGGACTTTTGTCCGACGGACTTGTGTACACACGCTCGTAAAATCCGACAACACACATTTGTCCGTGAAAAATTCTAAAACCTGCTATCCAACATTTGTCCATGGAAAATCCAACAATTGTCCGATGGAGCATACACATGGTCGGGTTTTCTGCCAAGAGCCTGTCATCACACAATTCCCGTCGGAAAATACGATCGTGTGTACGAGGCTTCAGAGATGCTGTAGGCCTGGTAGCCTCTCTGACCAGTTTCCTCCTGGTTCCCTCATCCAGTTAGAAGCGACATCCTGATTCAGGGACGGTCTGTGTTGTATCCAATAGCTTCCACTTCCTAATAATAGACTTCACTGTGCTTCTAGGCATTAACTCTTAAAAATGTTTTTGTATCCATCTCCTGACTTGTGCCTGTCCACAACTTTATTCTGGAGAGCTTTTGACAGTGCCTTGCCACCCATAGTTGATGGTTTGCTTCAATAGAGCTACTGGGGACTGAAATGCTCCAGGAAAGCCCTTTTTCATGCTGAGATAATCAAAATGATCACAGTTGAAAGTCAAATGGCTTTGTGTGTCATTGAGAAGGCGATGAGCTACACCTTACGGTGCAGGAAACCCACGCACTATTATGGGGCGTACACACGGTCGGACTTTTCAGCTACAAAAGTCCGACAGCCTGTCCGACAGACTTTCGACGGACTTTCGACGGACTTGCGGTGGACTTTCTAACGAACAGACTTGCCTACACACGATCACACAAAAGTCCGTCGAATTCTTACGTGATGACGTACACCGGACTAAAATAAGGAAGTTGATAGCCAGTAGCCAATAGCTGCCCTAGCGTGGGTTTTTGTCCGTCAGACTAGCATACAGACGAGCGGATTTTTCGACCGGACTCGAGTCCGTCGGAAAGATTTGAAGCATGTTTCAAATCTAAAGTCCGTCGGATTTGAGGCTGAAAAAGTCCGTTGAAAGTCCGGAGAAGCCCACACACGATCGGATTACCAGCCAGCTTTAGTCCGTCAGCGTCCGTTGGACTTTTGTAGACGAAAAGTCCGACCGTGTGTACGCGGCATTAGTGTTTCGTACACTGCATTCAAAATGAACTGCAGTTGCAAACTGCAGCAGGTGTCAATGCGTTTGCCAGCACTGGATCGCATAGTACAAAAGTACCATGAGTTGCAGTGCATTTCCAAATGTAGTGCATGCACTACTTTTGGTGCCATGCAGTGCGATTTGAGCCAAATCAAAATACATATCCTCAAATCTCACAGGAATGCTAGCAGATTTCAGCAGGCTTTCAACAAGCTTTAAGAAGCACTGAAGATTGCTAGCAGCTTGCTTGAAGTGGGACTCAACACTCCCATTAGGATGTGTTCAACATTTACAAACTGGAGCTGAATGGTACTTTAAAAGCTTCAGGAAAGCTCTGAAAATGCTTTATCAAAGCTTGCTGTTCACCCGGCTCTTACACAAGCTGAGGCCTGTGTGAAAACGGGCTTAGAGAAGCTGCACGGCCCTATGTTATATCAGGATACACAAAACATCAAAAAGAGCCATCTGTACAGTAACTATTGACCTCCATGTAAATGTAAAGCACTGCAATTTTTTAGTAGTCTTCAGTAGACAAACTGCCCCATAGAAGTATACCCATGCCCTTATATTGTAAATTAATAACCATTATCAATTACAATGTATTTTTTTTTTCTTGAGCAGGGTCTCCAAGCTTTGGAAACAAAAAACATTTTGCTGCCCTTCAGACTTAAAAAGAGACCCAACTTGGGCTAGTGGGTGTAAAAGAAAAAAAAAAAGCCCCAATATCAGTAGGTGTAAAGGAAGGGGATTAGTGAGAGTCAAAATTGACCATCTTAGTGTCAGTGGACGGAATAGTGTCCCACCACTGGTGTCAGTGGACGGAATAGTGTCCCACCACTGGTGTCAGTGGACGGAATAGTGTCCCACCACTGGTGTCAGTGGACGGAATAGTGTCCCACCACTGGTGTCAGTGGACGGAATAGTGTCCCACCACTGGTGTCAGTGGACGGAATAGTGTCCCACCACTGGTGTCAGTGGACGGAATAGTGTCCCACCACTGGTGTCAGTGGACGGAATAGTGTCCCATTACTGGTGTTAGTGGGAGGAAGTTTTCTATTGTTGGTGTCAGCAGATGGAATAGTGTCCCATCAAAGTCTTCCATGGGAAGAATTGTGACCCTTCAGTGATGTCAGTGAGAGGACATTTCCACTTAGCTGTGCCTCATTATTGGTGGTGGTGGGAACAGTACCCCATAATTGGCTAAAGGTAAACAAAAAGTCATATTAACTCCATAGTTTGGGGACCACTGGGTTAGATATCTGATTTGCAATAGATCAGTGATAGCTATGGGGTGATTTACTAAAACTGCAGAGTGCAAAACCTGGTGGTCTGCATAGAAACCAATCAGCTTCCAGGCTTTATTGAACAAGCTGAAGTTAGAAGTTGATTGTCTACCAGACACAACTGAACCAGATGTTGCACTCTCCAGTTTTAGTAAATCAACCCCTATGTCACTCCACACAGTGCCGTACACATCAATCACTGATCACAGTTTCCACTGGAAATAATGAGTTCACGGAAAGCCTGTTTATTTCACATTTTAGCAATGCAACAGTCATCAGCGGTATTGAGGGGTTCGATTATGGTTACTGCTGAAGCCAACACTTGTAACTAAACTAATATCTCTATTTTCACCCACAATAAAACCTCAAAGATAAACACTAAAGTAACTGGGCAGCAAATTCCTAATAAGTAAAAATATACAATTAGTGAATCAGTTTTCTAAACTATACCACTACATTATAAAAACACATTATCACTTTAATGATCTTTTAAAAGGCTAGACAGCATCTAAGACAATGATGTCATCAGGGGCACTAAAAGAACTTGTCAAACAGGATGAATGGAAAACAAAGAAACAAGGTAACAAAAAGCTTATTATTTGTAAACTTCCACAGTTCTTGCCACAGGCACTGAAAGCTTTCATCGATAAAATGTAATCGTGGATACATCTATTAAAGAAAAGAAAAGAAAAAAAGACACACAACAACAAGAGCCCTAATAATGACATCACACGTGGTCTTCTGATTACACCTATGCATCATGTAAAGCATTCAAGATGCAACCAAAACATGCTACTGGTAAGAAAAACAACAGATTGGTGAAAGCACAGCACTACATTCCAGCTTGCATTAGGTGGGGCTAGAAAGTAACTAAGGATAAAGACAATGAGAATGATTTTCTTTGTTATTAAATGTAAGTATGTGGTGCCACCAACCTTTTTCTAAGCTTCTTCCGCTGCCTTTGCAGGCCTCCCCCTCCTCCCCTCCAATAACATTTACAGTAACAAGCATACATCCAGGCTGTGTTTGTCAGGAGAGGATAGTGGAGATCTGCAGCACTGCACCACTCAAGATACAAAACATAGAAATAAATAGAAAGCAAAAAAGAGGCAGGAAACATTCCCAGCCAAGTAACTGGTAACCTCGGCACTGACAATTACATCACAATCCTCATTAATAAAAACAAGTAAAAAAAGAAAATACTTCAACATTCAAAGGCTCACAGATCTGGCTTCATCGGAGACATCTCAAACAGAAAAATGAACCACCAAAGTGAAATAACAGAGGATCTTAACACACGGCTGTGCAGCAATCTGCTGCATCTTAGAACATTCTGCCTCCATAGGATTTTCACAAGACCTTCTGCTACAAGAAGTATCATTGGGGTGTACAGAGCTACAGCAATACACAACTATGGGAGGACCTCCACTGGAGGAGACACTGGCCCAGAGCTCTGCTGGAGGACCTCAAAGTGTCAGATTCTGCCTGTTACCCCTAAAAAGAAATCCCAGAACAATGTACACATCTCACAACTTGTCAAAATATAAAACACTTTTGTCCTGAAGATGCAATGATTGAATATAACTCACAAAGACACACACTGACAGGACCAACACAATGCTCAGCTTTATACATGTAAACATCAGCTGGACGGTCTGTGAAGTCCACAACACCTACGTTTGCTCCTCCTCCATGATCTGTGACACCAACAATACAGTGGTATCGGTGGAGGAGGGTACAGGAGAACACGGCCGGTCATACCAGTGTGACAACCCAATGCCAGTTTAGACCGGGAGTTCTCAATGCTGACCATGCTTACTCAATCCAGGATTGCACTGGCACTGCCCACAGCACGGGGGGGGGGGGGGGTCATCTTACAAGGTGTCACTGCACGCAGCACTGGGAGGTCACCATACAAGGCGTCACTGCCCGCAGCACCTGGGGGGTCACCTTACAAGGTGTCACTGCCCACAGCACCCTGGATTACCTTACAAGGTGTCACTACCCACAGCACCGGGGGGGGGGGGGGGGGTCACCTTACAAGGTGTCGCTGCCCACAGCACCCGGGGTTACCTTACAAGGTGTCACTGCCCACAGCACTGGGGGGTCACATTACAAGGTGTCACCGCCCACAGAACCTGAGGTCGCCTTACAAGGTGTCACTTCCCACAGCACCAGGGGTCAACTTACAAGGCGTCACCGCCCACAGCACTGGGGGGGGTCACCATACAAGATGTCACCGCACACAGCACCAGGGGGTCACCTTACAAGGTGTCACTGCCCAGAGCATCGGGGGTCACATCACAAGGCATCACTGCCCAGAGCACCTGGGGTCGCCTCACAAGGTTTCACTGCCCACAGAACCGGAGGGGGGGGGGTTTCCCTTACAAGGTGTCACCACCCACAGCACTGGGGGTCGCCTTACAAGGTTACAAGGTGTCACCGCCCACAGCACTGGGGGACTGGGGTGGTCACCTTACAAGGTGTCACTGCCCACAGCACTGGGGGACTGGGGGGGGGTCACCTTACAAGATGTCACCGCCCACAGCACCAGGGGGTCACCTTACAAGGTGTCACTGCCCAGAGCATCGGGGGGGGGGTCACCTTACAAGGTGTCACCACCCACAGCACTGGGGGTCGCCTTACAAGGTATCACTGCCCACAGCACCGGGGGGGGGGGGGGGCACCTTACAAGGTGTCACTGACCAGAGCACCGGCGGTCACATTACAAGGTGTCACTGACCAGAGCACCTGATGTCGCCTTACAAGGTGTCACCGCCCACAGCACTGGTGGGGTCACCTTACAAGGTGTTCGTGCCCACAGCACTGGGGGGGGGGTCACCTTACAAGGTGTCACCGCTCACAGAACCGGGGGGGTGGGTCACCTTACAAGGTGTCACTGCCCAGAGCCCCGGGGGTCACATCACAAGATGTCACTGCCCAGAGCCCCGGGGGTCACATCACAAGATGTCACTGCCCAGAGCCCCGGGGGTCACATCACAAGGTATCACCACCCACAGCACTAGGGGGGTCGCCTTACAAGGTATCAGCTTACAAGGTGTCACTGCCCACAGCAGGGGGGGGGGGGGGTCACCTTACAATGTGTCACTACCCACAGCACCTGGAGTCACATTACAAGGAGTCACTTACCACTGCACCTGAGATCGCCGTACAAGGTGTCACTGCCCAGAGCACCGAAGGGTCACTCTAGGTGGGGCCAGTGTCACTGACCACAGCAACAATGTCAGTCTGCACTAGGGTCATTGCCAGCATCACTCTGCAGAGCACTGGTATCACCCTACACAGAACCGTCATTACTGCTCATAGTCTGGTGTCACCACATAAGGTGTCACTTCTACACAAAACTGCTGTTAATGCTAGTGGCCCAGCGTCACTCTACACAGCACCGCTTTCACCACACAAGGTGTCACTAACAAGGAACTGGTGTCACCCCACGTAATGTCACTCTCACCCAGCACCCAAGTCTCTTCACAAAGCATCAGTGTCACCTCCCATGGTGTCACTCTTACAAAGCACCAGTGTCACCATATATGGTGTCACTCCACACAGCAGCAATGCCACTACACCTGGTGTCACTCTTACACAGCCCCAAAGTCTTCACATGGCACAGATATCACTGTGCATGGTGTCACTCAACAAAGCATCCGTGTCATCTCCCTTGGTGTCACTTCACACAGCAGCAGTGTCACTGCACATGATGTCACTCTTACACAACACTGTCACATCATATGGGACAGGTGTCACTCTTACACAGCACCAGTGTCACTCCATATAGGGTCACTCTTACACAGCAATGGTGTCATCGCACACAGTGTTACTCTTAAACAGCATCAGTGTCACGCCACGTGAGGTCACTATTACACAACGCTGGCATGGCATCACATGGGAGAGGTGTCACTTTTACACAGCACCAGTGTCACTCCACATGGGGTCACTCTGACATGGCACTGGTGTCACTCCACATGGGGTCACTCTGACATGGCACTGGTGTCACTCCACATGGGGTCACTCTGACATGGCACTGGTGTCACTCCACATGGGGTCACTCTAACATGGCACTGGTGTCACTCCACATGGGGTCACTCTAACATGGCACTGGTGTCACTCCACATGGGGACACTCTGACATGACACTGGTGTCACTCTGACATGGGGTCACTCTGACATGACACTGGTGTCACTCTGACATGGGGACACTCTGACATGACACTGGTGTCACTCCACATGGGGTCACTCTGACATGACACTGGTGTCACTCCACATGGGGTCACTCTGACATGACACTGGTGTCACTCTGACATGGGGACACTCTGACATGACACTGGTGTCACTCTGACATGGGGACACTCTGACATGACACTGGTGTCACTCCACATGGGGACACTCTGACATGACACTGGTGTCACTCCACATGGGGACACTCTGACATGACACTGGTGTCACTCTGACATGGGGACACTCTGACATGACACTGGTGTCACTCTGACATGGGGACACTCTGACATGACACTGGTGTCACTCTGACATGGGGACACTCTGACATGACACTGGTGTCACTCCACATGGGGACACTCTGACATGACACTGGTGTCACTCCACATGGGGACACTCTGACATGACACTGGTGTCACTCCACATGGGACAGGTGTCACCACACAGGATGTGTGTGTATATGGTGGCCCTGTAGACAATGACACCAGTGGCCCGGTGTCAGTGCTCTGAGTATAGGAAGACAGACCTCCTGCCCCCCACACTCACCCTTCTCATCCATAACCCCCTGGGAAGCAGCTGAGTGACATGCCATGGGCCCCTGACCTCCCCCTGAGGGGCCCCTGACCTCCCCCTGAGGGGCCCGGCCCCGCTCTGTCACAGCGGAAGACTGACAAGCTGTGAGTGTCCGGGGAAGGAGGCCTCGGCCCCCGCCTCATGTTTACCCCGCACCAGGAAAGGGCCAGGCCCGCTCTCCTCCCCCTCCTCCTCACTCCCCACTCTCCTCAGGCCCGGCGGAGCGGGCTGGCTTACCTTCCTAGCAGCAGCGCTCCGGAGCGGCCTCGGACAGATTCCCAAAACCCGAGCTGGGGAGGGGCGGCAAGAGGGCGCTGCGAGCACCGGAAACAAAGGCCGGCCCGGGGCAGGGTGGGCGGGGACACGAGGGGGAGGAGCCGCAGCTCGCAGCGATCTGCAGAGGTGACCGTTCCGTCTCCGCCCCCTCCTCCTCCTGGTGTGGGGAGATGGGCGGGGCCAAGATGGCGCCGCGCTGGGAACGGAGAGAGTTGCCGGGAGCGGCACTTCCAGCGCAACGCCTGCGGACCGCCCTCTGACCCGCCCCTGGCAGGGGGACTCCTCGGTCAGCCCCGGGCTCCTTCCACTGTATATCGGGGACATGTGACTGAAGGGCCGCACACTTCCATCTAACTAATGCGAATAGAGCCATACAATCAGGATTGGAATATCCTCTGATTATGATCGATTGATGGTGGAGGACACACAACGATTTTATGTACGATCCCAAGGCCCTATTCACACCTGTGCGTTCCCAAACCAGCGCTACAAACACGTCGTACTTGAGGTGCCCATAAGGCTGCGATCACATCCAAAAAGATTCGGAAATGCACAAAAAGCGTGCAGCGCGCTTGCAGTGCCATTATTTTCCCAGGTAACAGCCGCGTGACAAAACGCAGGAGATCACCGCCAAAGAGAGGTGCACGACCTTCATTGACACATTTGTCATGCGTAGGGCAAAAAAACAAAAGTGCGACAAAAACGTAACGCGTCCCAGAGGTGTGAATGGCACCTTGCTGTCATATCATTTGAAGATGGGAACGGTCACTCAATGAGCCTCATGGTGGCCATACGCGTTTCAATTTTATTATCCAATTGATCTGAGATCCAATCAAAACAATCTGCAAAATCTCGAATAGCCAGAATTTCCAATCGAATTGGATTCAATCATACTGCGCTGATCAGCCAGAGTGGAAAATGACTGATTGATCGGCAGATCTGAGATACTTTGTTCATGAATACAATCGTATTTTGATCAATCAGATTATGGAATGACACGGTGGAAGCAGAGATGCAACGGAAAGACTTATAATTGTACGTTACAATCATATCTTAAAGTGGAGCTCCACCCAAAAGGGGAAGTTTTCCTCCCTCCCCCTCCGCTGCCACATTTGGCACCTTTCAGGGGGGAGGAGCTGGAAGTGCCCTCCCCTCCTCCTTCCCCCGCCGGGCCATTCACAAAGCACTTTGCACATGCACAGTAGGGACCTGGCTGTGAAGCCACAAAGCTTCACTGCCAGCTTCCCTTACCCAAGATGGCGGCACCTGAGAGCCGATTTAAGAATCGGCTTGGGTGAGGACACCACAAGATCCCTGGACAGGTGAGTGGCCTAATAGTAACTATAAGTAAGTATATGTAGCCGCTTTAACCACTTCAGTACTGGGCACTTTCACTCCCTTCCTGCCCAGGACAATATTCAGGTTTCAGAGCTGTCGCACTTTAAATGACAATATCGCAGTCATGAACACTGTACCCAAATGACATTTTTTTCACACAAATAGAGCTTTCTTTTGGTGGTATTTAATCACAACTGAGTTTTTTATTTTTTGCTAAATAAACAAAAAAAAAGACCGAAAATTTTGAAAAAAAAAATGCGTTTTTCTTTATTTGTTATAAAATGTTGCAGATAAATAATCTTTCTCCATATATTTCAGCCAAAATGTATTCTACTACATTTCTTTGGTGAAAATAACCGAAATCAGTGTTTATTATTTAGTCTGTAAGAAAGTTCTAACATCCACAAACTATGGGATAGATCTGAAAATTGATCATTCCTGATGTACTGACGGCCTATCTCTATCTGAGGCCCAAAAACACCAGGACAGTACAGATATCCCTAAGGCCCCTTTCACACTGGGGCGGTGGGTGCGTCAGCGGTAAAGCGCCGCTATTTTTAGCGGAGCTTTACCATCAATTTCGCAGCAATATTTGGCCGCTAGCGGGACGCTTTTACCCCCCCGCGCGCTAGTTGGCGAGAAAGGGTTAAAACCACCGCAAAGCCTATGCCGGTGGTATAGCCGCGCTGCCCCGTTCATTTCAATGGGCAGGAGCGGTGTATACACCGCTCCAAAGATGCTGCTAGCAGGACTTTTTTTTTAGCGTCCTGCCAGCGCACCACTCCAGTGTGAAAGCGCTCGGAGCTTTCACATTGGAGAGACAGCAGTGGCTGTTTCAGGGCGCTTTGCAGGCGCTATTTTTAGCTCTGTAGCACCTGCAAAGTGCCCCAGTGTGAAAGGGTTCTTAATGATACCTTCTTGGAAAGTACACAGTCCAAGGTATTTAGTAAGAGGCATGGCAAGTTTTTTTTAACCACTTGCCGACTAGCCGCCGCAGTTGTACTGCAGCAGAATGGCACGGCTGGGCGAAATGACGATATGTAACGTTGCTTCGCCCTGTGGCCACTAGGGGGCACGCGCTCGCCCCCCGAGCCGATGCGAGTGCCTGGCAGGCTCCCGCGATTACCGCTGACACACGGAGAACCGGGATCTGTGTGTGTAAACACAGTTTCCGGTTCTCTGAGGGGAGAACTGACAGATCCTCTGTTCATACAGAGTATGATCTGTCATCTCCCCTGCACAGTCCCCTCCCCCTTCAGTTAGAACACAAACTAGGGAACACATTAAACCCTTGATCGCCCCCTAGTGTTAACCCTTTCACTGCCAGTGACATTTTTAAAGTAATCAATGCATTTTCTATAGCATTGATCGCTGTATGAATGCCAATGGTCCCAAAACTGTGTCCAAATTGTCCGATGTGTCCATAATGTCGCAGTCCCGATAAAATCGCAGATCGCCGCCATTACTAATAAAAAAAAAAATTAATAATAAAAATGCAATAAAACTATCCCCTATTTTGTAGACGCTATAACCTTTGCGCAAACCAATCAATATACACTTTCTGCGATTTTTTTTTTTTTTACCAAAAATATGTAGAAGAATACATATCGGCCTAAACTGAGGAAAAAAATAGTTTTTTATATATTTTTGGGAGATATTTATTATAGCAAAAAATACAAAAATAATGCGTTTTTTTTTTTCAAAATTGGCGCTGTTTTTTTGTTTATAGCGCAAAAAATAAAAATCGTAGAGGTGATCAAATGCCACCAAAAGAAAGCTCTATTTGTGGGAAAAAAAGGATGTCAATTTTGTTTGGGTGCAACGCCGCACAAACGTGCAATTGTCAGTTAAAGCGATGCAGTGCCAAATCGCAAAAAGTGCTCTGGTCTTTTTTTCTCACAATTCTTTTTTACATACTGTTACCAGTGAAGTACAGTGTCATAATTGGTGTGGCAGTGATCAGGGACACTGAATGGTGTCATTTTTTTTCTTTTGTATTAATTTATTTTCTATTTTTATGTTTTTTTAACACAATGTGACCAGAGCAATACAATGTTACCATAGCAACATTGTACTACTCTGGGGAAGTGATCAGGATTTTTTTTTTGTTTTACATTATGATTGCTTATACCAGTGAATTTCAATAGTATAAACAACCATTTTCAGTGAACTAAAAAGATTAATTCAGTGTGTTTTGTTATGATTAGCTGTGATTGGCCACAGGTAATCACATGGTACAGATGGGCTGTGATTGGCCCTGTCGATACCATGTAATCACTGTGATCAGTTACAGCTAGCAACTCAATTGTACACAATGAATGATTGGTCACAGTGATCACATGGTATCGGCACTCGGTGACAGATCGCACTGCAGTGTGGCCCATTTTGAGAGGACATCATATGACGTCCACCCAGAATGACAAGGGTCCGTCCAGCTATCATTTGACAATAGGCTGGGTGGGAAGTGGTTAAAGTAGTATTAAACCCAAAAGCAAAAAAAAAATTATATTACGGCTTGCCAACTCTTAGATGTGATGAGACAAAGTTAACTGTGAACTCACACAGGAATCAGATCGCATAGGTGAGAACACCCATGCGATCCGATTCTAGTGCGGGGAAAAACAAGTCCCTGCACTATTTTCTGTGCAAATCCAACGCGAGTTCAGCCATACAACTGTATGGCTGAAATCACATTGCCCAGAGATCACATGTGATTGGCACCTGCAGTGCAGGTGCCAATCACGTGCGATCTCTGAGATCGCGCTAGTGTGAACCCAGGCTTAGAGTTTCAGGAAAAAAACTTAAATTTTCAATAAAGAACTGTGAAGAAAAATAAGGGTCAGTGCCCATGAATGCAGCCTAATCGGTGCCCATCTGCAGCCTCACCATTGCCATGAATGCAGCCTCACCATTGCCATGAATGCAGCCTCACCATTGCCATGAATGCAACCTCACCATTGCCATGAATGCAGCCTCACCATTGCCATGAATGCAACCTCACCATTGCCATGAATGCAGCCTTACCATTGCCATGAATTCAGTCGCACCATTGCCATGAATACAGCCTCACCATTGCCATAAATGCAGTCTCACCATTTCCATGAATGCAGCCTCACCATTGCCATGAATGCAGCTTCTCCATTGCCATGAATGCAGCTTCTCCATTGCCATGAATGCAACCTCACCATTGCCATGAATGCAACCTCACCATTGCCATGAATGCAGCCTCACCATAGCCATGAATGCAGCCTCACCATTACCATGAATGCAGCCTCTCCATTGCCATTAATGCAGCCTTACCATTGCCATCAGTGCAGCCCGATCCATGTCCATCTGCAGCCTTGGAGGGGGCAGGGAGGGGGGCGGGACGAGCGCCAACAGATTACATACAGGAGAATCTCCTGTTTACTCGGCGGCCTCCTATGATAGACAGAACAGTCATCCAATGGCAGCCCAGGAGACAGGACTTCCTATTACAGATGCTGCCGAGTAAACAAGATTCCCCTGTATTTAATCTGATGGCACTCATCCCGCCCCCTTGTCACATTGGTGGATGTTCCATCCTTCTCCTCTATCATCATACCTCTCAACTGTCTCTGGGTCCCCACTCACACCCCAGCATTTAGAAATGTGTTTCCAGAAGTGCTTAAAGTGGTTGTAAACCTCCATTTTTGATTTATACCTACAGGTAAGCCTATAAGTCTTACCTATAGGTACAGTAAATATCTTCTAAACATGCGCTGTTTAGGAGATATTTACTCTGTACTGCGCTGATGATGTCATGCCCTCCGTGCCGTTTCTTCACTAGCGAGTGCCATGACTGGTGGCTCACAGGAGTGACGTCACGCGACTCCGGCCAGTCACAAAGCCAGAGTCTGCGGCCCCGGAAGGAAGAGGGGCGAAGATGGATGCGGCCTCCAGTGGCGACAGCACAGGCTTCGTTTACAGGTAAGTGCCACATAATGGGCTAGTATGCGATGCATACTAGCCCATTATGCTTTTACTTTGCACGGAACAAAAGAATTGCTGGTTTGCTATCAGTGCTGAGGAGACCTTGCTGTTGGATGGAAGCCTCCATACTTGACCCCGCTGGAGAAAAGTGATGCGGTCTCTGATGATTATATGGTTACGCGCCGCCCGTGCCCGTGGACAATGTAAGTTATTACTAAATGCGTAGGGTGGAGCGACGCGCTGACGTCACCTCGCACTCCATCTGAGTACCCAGTAGGAACAGGCTGTCTGTTTGTGCTCCGGCCAGCGCAACAGACTTTCTGAGTAAGTAAGTGCATTACTTTTTTTTATTAATAAATTGTCGTTGGTTTTACACTATTGGAGCATTTATTTTCTTTCATGCACCACGACATTTATCTGCTGGTTTGAGCTGTTGTGAAGTGACCTTCCATCATCTGGAGTATGTTTGCTGTCCCGTGGAGCTGGTGTATAGTACAACACACGCTTTCCCTGATCCTCTCTGATGGGGGATCATGGTGTTTTGGTAAGGGCGCATTTCTGCTGATTTTGGTGGTGGATTTCACATAGCATCTGAAGACAACAATTTATTCACTTATTTATGGACTATAATTTACCACTCACTGGTGTATGCTACATTACACTGTTCATTGATTACATGTGTTTTACTTTCAAACGTTAAGGTTGTTTTTTTTTTTGTTTTTCTTTTATGTTTAAAATTATTTATTTTTATGTGTTCACGTATTTTTTTGCACTGTTGATCAACTTCACAATTTATTGTATATTGTTTTTGGATTATATCTATTATTAATCACATAGGTTTTTGGTTAAGTTCTCTAAGGGTAGTGCGATTTTTTAATTTTTTCCAGGGAACAAAAGAGGAAGTAAAACCCATCAGGGTTTACTTCCTCTTTAAAGTGGAACTAAACTCTCTCAATTAACATTAACTATTTTACTCATTATGCTACTAGCCTTAGTAATTAGATAGAAAGGTGTATTATATTTTCATATTTTAAAAAAATGTATACATTTTTTCACTTGTTTCCTGGTTTCTGACCTAGGCCAAAAGATGTAATACATCCCAGGAGTCTTCATGAGCTAAAGGCAGATGGATTTCAGGAAGGAAATGCTACATAATTCATCTGCCATTACACAAGATATTTGTGGCTAGAAATGCTAGGGGGTGTATTTCAAAGTGGTTTCCTAAGAAAATAAAGGATATTGACCAGTTCCTTCCAAGCCTATAGCAAAATGACAGCCGGGCGGGACTTTCATCGATCTGGGTGGATGTCATATGAAGTCCTCCCAGAATGCGCCTCGCGTAGCCCTGGGCCTGTGCTGCGCTGCACTGCGGTGCGATCTTTCAATGACTGACTAGTGTACTGGCCCGCCGCCGATACCATGTAGCAGATCACATGACAATTGTAAACAATGGATTTCTTCCTTTTATGCCATCTATTGTGTACAATTGTGTTGCTAGCTGTGATTGGTCACAGTGATCACATAGTACAGATAGGGCAATTACAGCCCATCTGTACCATGTGATTAGTTGTGGCTAATCACAGCTAATCACAACAAAACACACTGAATGAATCAGTTTCATTCAGTAAAAATGAAATTCACTGGTATAAACAATCATAATGTGTAAGAAAAATCCTGATCAGTTCCCCAGAGTAGTACAGTGTTACTATGTATTAACACTGTATTGCTTTGATCACAGTGCGTTAAAAAAAAAAAACATGAAAAAAATTGTAATAATAAAAAAAAATGTTATTATTATTTTTTTTTTTTTTTTTTTTACATACCAATTAGTGTCCCTGATCACCGCCACACATGTTATGTGATAACGCTTTACTGCACTGGTGACAGTATATAAAAAAAAGAAAGAAAAGTGAAAAAAAATTAAAAAATACATTTTTTAATTTTCTAAAAAATTGTGACAAAAGACTACAACTTCAAAAAACTTGCCATGCTCCATACTAAATACCGTGGACTGTCTACTTTCCAAAAAGGGGTAATTTCAGGATTATTTGTACTATCCTGGCATTTTTGGGCCCCAAGAGCTGTCAGTACATCAGGATTGATCAATTTTCTGATATATACCATAGTTCATGGTGCAGACTAAATAGTATACGCTGATTTGGGTTATTTTCACCAAAGGATTTTTTTTTACATCAAAAATTCACCAAAGGATTTTAGTAGAATACATTATGGCCTAAATTTATGAAGAAAGATTATTACTTGCAAAATTTGAAATGAAAAAAACATGGGTTTTTTATTTTATTTTATTATTAATAATATAAATAATAATTTAATAATAAACCCAGTAGTGATTAAATACCACAAAAAGAAAGCTCTATTTGTGTGTAAAAAACTAATTTCATATCAGTGTTGCATGACCCCGCAATTGTCATTCAAAGTGGGACAGCGCTGAAAGCTAAACATTTGCCTGGGCTGGAAGGGGGTAAAAGTTTCTGGTAATGAAGTGGTTACAAATTAATTAAATAGTGATTTCAGTTTGTGGTGCTCAGATGCAGTTTAGTTCAGCTTTAAACACCCAACACTCAGATTTCCATGCAATTCCATTGTGCCCATTCACATCGGAGAAATGTGCTGATGCTCAGAAAATGTACTAGCTTCCTTGGCCCCAATAAACCTTCTTGGGAGCGCCTGAAAAAGGAGAAATTTCATGACTAACAATTGTCTCTTCCAACTAGTATTCCATTGATTAAAACCAAAATACTTATACCTGAAAATGTGTATAAATGCCCCCCCCCCCCCCCCAAAAAAAGAGGCCAAAGATGCCGACACTCAAGTGTGAATGTAGCCTCATTTGGAATCAAATTTCCCTTTCTCAGTTGTTCTTATTGTGGTCTGATATATAACCTTCTATACAGTAGACATATTTACTGTCTAACTACCAGAAGATAAGCTGTCTCTAGGAGTGTCTCTGCTAAGGTTGTTATCCATCCAGATATGGACCGGACAGACCAGTTTTTTATTCCCATTGTCCGGTGTTTATAAGTGCTATGTACAGCTTCCATTCTAGGCATTCTACATTGACTGGACCTCCCCCTGATTCTACCCCCACTTCTGTTTAAATTACCAGGATCAGGATGTCCTCTGGCAGCCCCAATGCTCATGTTCGCATCTCCATGGACCAAAAAGGTGACTACCCTAGTCTGTCCTTTCCTTCTCTGGTCATCCACCTTACCTGTATTGGACAGCTTGTAGTAATTACTCACATTCATCTGGACTTGTCCCATAATGGTGAAGGCAATTCACAACGTATTCAAAGGACTTCTTCAGAAATGAGGAGGCCCCATAGATTCCTACCTTCCTCTGATGTGTCACAACACTTCCTCAAATTCAGTCTATCCAAAACTGAGCTCATTATATTTCCTCCCCATGTGCCTCTTCCCCTGACTTCTCTGTCAAGATCGATGGCACTCAACTAGCAACCCCTCCCCGCATGCCTAGGTTCTAGGTGTAATCCTAGACTCTGAACTCTCCTTTTGATCCACATCCAATCACTGTCCAAAGCTTGCTGCTTCAACCTACATAACATCTCCAAAATATGCCCTTTCCTAATCAGTGATAACACAAACCTTTTAATACACTCCCTGGTCATCTCTCACCTCGACTACTGCAACTCCGTCCTCATTGGATTACCTTTACATAGGTCAACCCCCCTCAGTCCATCATGAATGCTGCTGCCAGACTCATCCACCTTACCCACTGTTCAAGTAGAAGAGAACAAGAAGACCTGGACAGCAGCACACCGGAATGGATAAATCCATCTTTTATTCAAAAAACAGGATCATGGGGTACACAAAACACGACTGTGGGGTGGTACAAGAATAGCTGCCGCGTTTCGCACTTACACCAAGTGCTTACTCATAGCTAGCTAAAATGGGAATGAAAAGCCATATATATACTAAAAATATTAGAACATGTGACCATGCAATGGTGAGAAAATACAAAACAGCTGAGAAGCAGCCATATGAGATCTCTGCACCTGCTGCTGGTTAGTAAATCTAAGATGGAAATCCCCATAGCAAGTAGATATAGAAACAACAATTTGGAGATGTAATAAAATAAAGTGAAAAAATGAATAAGATAAAAATAGAAATAAGTGTTAAAATAATGTGATATCCATAAATGTATAGAATATACATATAATGTGAAGAAATGTGTGTGTGGTGATATGTGTTACAATATGAACAAATAAAACAATTTATAACCCGGTTGTCCAGGGTCAAAAAAATATTTTCAAAATGTGAATGTGTGTAGTGACAAATAGGCAGTGAAATATATATTGTCTAAATAAAGACTGATCAAGTACGAAGAAGATGTGTAGACACAGGGCAATCAGTTCTAAAAAATATATATGTATAATAGGGTGAGCACTAAGGGTAAATGCATGTGAGTGAATAGGTGCAAGACATGCACGCAAAATTAATATACAAGAAATCAACAACAGGTGCCGTGATCTCAAGACAGCATGATTGTTAGATCTACATAGTCCATAATTATCAAGCCCATGATCTGAAAGAAAAACAAATATGTCACAGACAAATATTCAGAAACAAGTACAAAAAATATATTTAGAATATATAAAGAAAATATTTTTTGGTTATGTGGTAAAGACGTACCTGTAACCATATAAAAACATCATACACAAGATTAATATGTTTCTAGAATGGTGATGAACCACAAACTTGGACTCCTCCATGCGGATGTGTAATTAAACAAAGATATGTATATCCATGTGTATGTATTGGTTCAAAACCTAAATGAAATTGGGGTACTGGAATGGTGTATAAAACAAAAATCCCAATCCAGACACCCTTTAGCGGAACTATATTGAAACGCTCTCCAAAAATATATGTTTAATCATTCATATTAAGCAGCTAGTTTTAGTTGTAAAAATATGGATATAAGTACAACGAAATGTATGTGCGAGCTGCCAGTAAAAAAAGGAGAACCTTTTGGAGAGAAAAAAATTTCCTTTGCATAGGTCAACCCCCCTCAGTCCATCATTAATGCTGCTGCCAGACTCATCCACCTTACCCACTGTTCAGTGTCTGCCACCCCTCCCTGCCAATCCCTCCATTGGCTTCTGCTCACCCAACAAATTACAGTCAAAATACTAACAACAACTTACAAAGCCATGTACAACTATTCCCCCAGCCAAATCACTAACCTAGTCTCAAAATACCAACCTTATCATTCTCTTCATTACGCCCAAGGCCTCCTGCTCTCTAGCTCCTCTCATGCTTGCCTCTCCCATCCTATGGAGCTCCCTACCCCAATCTGTCCGACTATCTCCTACTCTGTTTGCTTTTAGACAATCCTTGAAAACCCTTCTGTTCAGAGAAGCCTGTTCTGCCCACATCTAACAACTGTACTTTTATTTTCTCCATCAGCTCATCCCCCACAGTTTGTATCACTTGACACTCCCTCTTAAGCCTCATACACACGATCGGATTGTTGGCCAACAAAACCGTGGACTTTTGTCCGAAGGGCGTTGACCCAAACTTGTCTTGCATACAAACAGCAAGGGATTGTCGGCCAACAAACACGAACGTAGTGACGTACTACGTGTTTTTTCAGCTCTTTAGCGTCACCCTTTGGGCTTCTGGTAATTTCGTGTTAGTAGAAGTTTGGTAAGTGTTGATTAATGCTTTTCATTTTGCGCTTTTCAGTTCGCACTTTTCATTTCATGCTTTTCAGTTAGTTTCTGAACCAGACATGTAGCGGAATCGGAGGAGATAACGTGTTATTTATTATTGGCCTTATGCCCCGTACACACGGTCGGATTTTCCGACGGAAAATGTGTGATAGGACCTTGTTGTCGGAAATTCCGACCGTGTGTGGGCTCCATCGGACATTTTCCATCGGATTTTCCGACACACAAAGTTGGAGAGCAGGAGATAAAATTTTCCGACAACAAAATCCGTTGTCGGAAATTCCGATCGTGTGTACACAAATCCGATGGACAAAGTGCCACGCATGCTCAGAATAAATAAAGAGATGAAAGCTATTGGCCACTGCCCCGTTTATAGTCCCGACGTACATGTTTTACGTCACCGCGTTTAAAACGATCGGATTTTCCGACAACTTTGTGTGACCGTGTGTATGCAAGACAAGTTTGAGCCAACATCCGTCGGAAAAAATCCTAGGATTTTGTTGTCGGAATGTCCGAACAAAGTCCGACCGTGTGTACGGGGCATTAGAGTTATTGCTTTGACGTTATTTTTTTTGGTTGAATAATGATTTGATTTGGTATATTTTCTATATTTTTGGATGCATGGAATGCACTTTTTGGTTAAGTTCTATTGGCAGATAGCATGTCTAATTTTATTTGTTTTCTTTTTTTAATGCACAATAAAAAAAATTGTGTAGAATAATACTTGGCTATGTGTTTTACTTCAAATGACAGTTTGGGAGTAGGCAGTTACATTTAAAAAAAATACAATGTAAAATTGACGAGGGACACCAACATAGTTGTATCTTTGATCTTAAAAACTACGGGATAACGGTGATTACGGTGATATCACTAAAAAAAAAAAAAAAAAGCTTTTGAAAATTCATTTGCAATAACTCCATCAGTATCACCAGCAAAGCAGCTTCATTATTATCCCATTAAAGAAGAAGAGAATGTGCGCTGCATTTTGAGATTTCATAATTTGCCACGTCACGAATGTTAATTCTGCATTACGAACGCTAGTTTACAAGACCGATGGCTTTCAGCTCGTCCTTGCTTCCGAGCATGCGTGTTTGTACTTTGGACTTTTGTCCGACGGACTTGTGTACACACGCTCGGAAAATCCAACAAAAGACATTTGTCTGCTTAAAATTTTAAAACCTGCTATCCAAAATTTGTCAGCGGAAAATCCGACAACAATTATCCGATGGAGCATACAAATGGTCGGATTTACCGCCAACAGCCTGTCATCACACATTTCCCAACGTAAAATCCGATCGTGTGTACGAGGCTTTAGATTGTAAGCTCTAACACGCAGGGCCCTCTGATTCATCCCATATGAAATTGTAACTGTACTGTCTGCTCTTATGTTGTAAAGCGCTGCACAAACGGTTGACGCTATATAAATCTTGTGTAACAATAATAATTGAATAACGTTAATCCGGCCAACTGAACATTTTCAGTATTTGTGTAGTAGAGGACCATACCACACATAGTTTCAATCTTTCACAGGTCCAGCCTCTCTCTAATCTGGCTCTTATACACAAGGAGCCCTTTCACAACTTTGTGTTTTGGTGAGATTTTTTTGCCTGCTGGCCTTTCTATTGACATCAGTGCAAAAACATCAAAATGTATGTGCATTTGGTTTAATGCTGCAATGCACTGCACTGAATAAGAGTGAAAATGCAGGTTTAATATGCATGTCCATTGATTTCAATGAAAAAACCCTCAGTCAAAAAAAGCAAAAGTGTGAATCCATCCTAGAAGACGCCCCCTTAAAATAGGCATCTGTGGCCTTCCAGACAGTTGCTTAAACCCAAAGCAGTGGCCAGAACCTAGGTGACACAAAGACCCAATCCATCAATTGTCCTGGAGTGCTTTGAGTCTATAGCCTCGTACACACGATCAGAATTTCCTGATGGGAAATGTGTGATGACAAGCTGTTGGCGGTAAATCCGACCGTTTGTATGCTCCATCAGATAATTGCTGTTTGACTTTCCGCCAACAAATGTTTGATAGCAGGTTCTCAAATTTTCCGCCACCAAAACTTTGTTGTCAGAAAGTCCGATCGTGTGTACACAAGTTCGTCGCACAAAAGCTCACGCATGCTCGGAATCAAGCAGATGGAGCCGCACTGGCTATTGAACTTCCTTTTTCTCAGCTCGTCGTACGTCTTGTACGGCACCGCGTTCCCACGTTCGTAATTGTTGGCCAACATTTGTGTGACCATGTGTATGCAAGACAAGTTTGAGCCAACAACCTTCAAACAAAAATCCACGATTTTGTTGGAGGAAAGTCCAATCGTGTGTACGCGGCAATACACTAACCTATCTAGCCCTGTAAAGAAGAAATCAGTATACATACCTTTTTTGAAACTGATTTAATCCAGTTTCCAGCGCCGGAAGCTCTGCAGAGGACACAGCCGACAATGGCTGTAAAATGAATGGGAAGTGACGTCACCCATGGAGTTACTATGGGGTTTCTGTTGTCGGCTGTCTCCTCTGCACCCGCCTGCACAGCGAAGCCGCAGCTGACAACTCAGTGTGGGATCAGGTCGGATCGGCTTCAAAAAAGGTATGTGATTTCTTCTTTGCAGGGCTAGATATGTTAGTGTTAGATCATGGATGCTTGTAGATGCAGGGATTTTAGTGTTAGAGTGGACTTAAAAAATGCCCCAGTAGTGGTTCTTCACCCCTAACCACCTCTCCAATGCAGTATAATGCTCCAGCATGCTCTCATAGGAGAAACTAAGGACAGCTAAGCAAAACCACTGCACAAAGCAGGGAAGTATAACATGTTTGTTATTTAAAAACAAAAATGCTTTTACAATCACTATATATCTGATTTCGGAGTTACATCTTATATGTGTTCAGCACACGCTGCTTCTTGCTAGGTTTGACCAGACACAGGCAGACCATTACAGTCACAAGTAAATCACAGAAGAATGAATAGTGTTTATGGAGTCTAAAGTTAACGTGTTCTTGTGCTAGCCACAAACACACTAGAATGTGTGATGTTGCAAAATTCTAAGTTTCATTCTTATGTAAGAAAATGGTTAATACCAATAAAGAAACTCCGTCTGACGCTTGTGAAGCCAGACCAACGGTTTGAAAATTTGTGATAACATAAACATTTCTACCAAAAATATTGCCCCCCCCCCGTCATCTCTCAACGCTAACTAGAACCATAATGGAAATCCTGGTCACAATCCTGGCAATTGACAGCTTAAAGACAGGGCTGTTTCTTAAAGCCCAACACCAAAAATGTGTTTCACCTCCCAGTATATGTACAGTATAATGCTTGTTTTGGTTAGGGGGATCTAATAGAGAGGAATATTTACCTTAATCTAAGGGCCCACAGGCTTCCTCCCCAACAGTTGTGGTTGAGGCAACCAGTTGTGACGCCGCCTCATGTTATCATATACAATGCAGGACCACTAAATTGTACGCAATCATATCAAGTTCCTGCCCACATTTTGGGGTGAAAGAGAAGAAGACCAGAGAGCTGACTGCCATGGGATCATGGTATTAAACATAAACACAGAAAAATTTAATATACAATATTGCAGTTTATCAATCCTTAAAAGTGGTGGCTGCATTCGTTTTCTATTTTTAGGCTTTTTCCCCCTTATTTTTGCTCAGTGATCTGGCCAGTAACACATTTTCTGCCTTGGGGGGGTCTGGACAGCAGCATTGTCAGTCTGAGGGGAGGGGAGTGTTACAGTAGAAGCATTAGCAGATTTAGATGGCCAAGCAGGGTGAATGGTAAAATCCGCCCAGCCAGGATATTGTATTCTGACAGTGGGACTCTTCACTGAATACACTAATCATTTGATGCAGTTGCTGATCAACAAAAGTTTTCCAACATTCCCATTTGACGATCGACTTCTGCCAAACAAGAATGGCTAAACATGGATCAAAATTCAGCCAGTTCCTGCTGAACCAGTAGGATTTTGATCTCTCTAAGGCCAGCTTTACTGGCCGGATCAACAGATGACAATAAAGGTAAAAAAAAGCCTAAAACTAATGGAAGTCACTACATCTAAGATTTGGTAAGGTACAATACAATGCATTTGTGTTTTAATACTGCTTTAAGGTATTCCATACTAATTACTCTTTGTTAGGTTCCCTCTAGACCAGGGGTCTCCAAACTGCGGCCCTGGGGCCAGATGCGGCCCTTTGCTTGCCATAATCCGGGCCCTTATAGCACTATTCCATCCACTGACACCAACAATGGGGCTTTATTCTTGTTGCTGACACCAACAATGGGACACTATTCCTCCAACTGACACCATCAAAAGGGCACAATTCTTTCCACTGACACCAACTTTGGGGCATTAGTCCCCCCACTGACACCAAAGATAGGGTATTGTTTACTCCCGCTGGATACCTGGACATTTTCTACTCCCAATGGCCATGGTCCGGCCCCACTTAAGTCTGAAGGACAATAAACTGGCCCCTTGTTTAGAAAGTTTGGAGACCCCTGCTCTAGACTAAACAAGCAGCACCGCTTTAAGGTATATTGTATATAAAGTCACAACTATTGGGACCTGGGGAAGGGTCTTTGACCAAACTGGGAAAAGGCTGAGTTTAACTTTAGAGTGCTAGCTAAAGGAAGCTTCATATGGGAATATGAGAACATGAATATTGATTGATTGTTGCCTTAAAGCAGTAAACACTTGTACCTACAGGTAAGATTATAATAAAGTTTACCCGTAGGTACAATGAATATCCCCTAAACGTGCGCTGTAATTTACTATTTCTGCGAACCTAGAAGGAAAACCGGGTGAAGATGGAAGCACTGTCAGCGATGACAGCGCCCTGCTGGAGGTCTTCATTTCATGGTAAGTATTTCATAATGTGCTACTATGTGAAGAATACTAGCAAACTTTGATATTAAAGTGGGAGTAAACTCCAATGGTTGATATTTACCTATAGGTATGCCTATACTAAGGCTTACCTATATGTACAGTAAATATCTCCTAAATGTGCACCGTTTAGAAGATATTTACTTGTGAATGGGCCCGTGCCGTACCTTCAGAGTCATGTGCCATGAAAATAGCGGCCCCCTTAGGGAGTAGGGGTGTAGTTTGGAAAATGCGGGCCCCCAATCATGATAATATTTTCACCATCTGTGAGCATCATGGTTCACATTGCTTTAATACCATGAAGATACTAGATTATTGCCTGATAATGAGTAGGCACACCCCTACTCACCACCACCATATTTTATATATATATATATATATATATATATATATATATATATATTTTTTTTTTTTTTTTTTTTCCCCTTTTCTTTCAAAGTCTTTATATATTACTCAACATTAGTCTTATTGAGGGGTTCCCTCTTATCTTTGTATGTGGACTTGGAGAAGCTGACCTATCTGTTCCAGAACGTTTACAATTGATGGCTGTGTGTATCACTCTATGTATGATCGTTTTATATGTAAATTACAGGTATGCAATATTTTGTTTTCTCCCCAGCAGGGAGGACAAACCTGTACTGGATATTTTTTATTTCCCTGTTGCCTTGACAATTGTATTCTTTATTATTATAGAGCTTGACTCAGTGGCGGCTGGTGCACAAAATTTTTTTGGGGGGGGCGCAAACAAACTGAAAAATTCTGAAAAATACTTAAAAAAAACATCAATTGCAGCCTCACTGTGCCTATCAAATTCAGCCACTTTGCCCATCAAATGCAGCCACTGTGCCATCAATTGCAGCCACTGTGCCATCAATTGCAGCCACTGTGCCCAGCAAATGCAGCCACTATGCCATCAAATGCAGCCACTGTGCCCATCATATGCAGCCACTGTGCCATCAATTGCAGCCACTGTGCCCATCAAATGCAGCCATTGTGCCATCAATTGCAGCCACTGTGCCATCAATTGCAGCCACTGTGCCCAGCAAATGCAGCCACTATGCCATCAAATGCAGCCACTGTGCCCATCATATGCAGCCACTGTGCCATCAATTGCAGCCACTGTGCCATCAAATGAAGCCACTGTGCCCATCAAATGCAGCCACTGTGCCATCAATTGCAGCCACTGTGCCCATCATATGCAGCCACTGTGCCATCAGTTGCAGCCAATGTGCCCATCAAATGAAGCCACTGTGCCCATCAAACGCAGCCACTGTGCCATCAATTGCAGCCACTGTGCCATCAATTGCAGCCACTGTGCCCATCATATGCAGCCACTGTGCCCATCAAATACAGCCACTGTGCCCATCAAATACAGCCCCTGTGCCCATCATATGCAGCCATTGTCCCCACCAAATAAAGCCACTGGGCCCATCATGTGCAGCCACTGTGCCCACCAAATACAGCCACTGTGCCCATCATGTGCAGCCACTGTGCCCACCAAATACAGCCACTGTGCCCATCATATGCAGCCAGGCACGTCCCCCAATCTGTCACTTTAACCAACCCCCCACGGCTGGTCCGGCGGCACTTACCGCTCATGTGGCAGGGCTCTGCTCCTCTCCTGGAGTGACAGGGCTCTCCTCCTCTTCTTCTATAGTGGCAGGAAGTGGTGACTCCTGTGTCCGCTTGGCTCCAGTCCTCAGGCTTCCTCCGCTGTGTCTCCTCTTCCGCTAAAGCGCTAGGCATCCAATAAGATCACCTAATGCTTTGGCCAATCGGGAGACAGGTCTCACTGATCTGCCTCCTGATTGGCAGGGAGGAATGTTAATGTGAAAATAGCGAAAATTCATTCGCTATGTCACAAAACAGGGTGGGATCGGGATGCAGTGCTCTGCTCCCCGTCCCACCCTATTTTGAAGCCTATTAGAGCCTCTGGCTCTAATCACGTGCTTCAAAATACACACCCCCGCCTATCCCTGCCATAGTATTTCATGTGTCCGGCATCCTAAAAGGGGCCGGGCACATGAATAGGGAGGGTGGCGGAGATGTCGGGGGGGGCCTGTGCACCCACAATGTACGGGCCGCCACTGGCTTGACTGTTGATATCTTCCTGATGAAGCGGGTATAAACCCGTGAAACGCGTTGAAGTTACAGCAAGCATGTCATCGTCCAATAGGTACTATAAATATCTCCTAAACGTGCACCGTTTAGGAGATATTTACTTGTGAATGGGCCCGTGCCGTACCTTCGGAGTCATGTGCCATAAATAGGAGCTCCCACACGCATGCGTGGGAGTGACGTCGTCGTGGCACGGCCAATCAGACGGCCAGGGCACGCCAGCCTGGAAGGAAGACCGGGTGAAGATGGAAGCCCTGTTAGCTGGGACAGCATGCCGCTGGAGGGCTTTGTTTTAAGGTAAGTTTCACATAATGTGCTAGTATAGGATGCAGACTAGCACATTATAACTTTATCTTGCAGATTAAAAAAAAAAAAAATCTGATTATTTTTTCTTTTTCTAGACTGTACTACTGCTTTAATAGTCTCCCTTCTCAAACAATGTGATTTGCATATTTTAAAAGTAAATTAAGACTTGATCAGGCCTGGCATAAATCAACACAGAGGAACCAAGTGCCTATGTATTGATGTATAATGTATATATGGTATAGTATATATTTATTGCATCATCTTTTGTTACCTTTATTGAAGAGTCACAAAATGACACTTCATTTAACTGTGCACCACAGCACATCATGATCATGCTGATATGCGGTGTTATGCAGTGAGGTGCAGTGCATTCCAAAAAAAGGAGCATGTCTGCTTTGTGCATCACACTGCCATCCATCTCAGCACAGCGTTATGGTGTGAACAGGAATCATATAAAATGATTGCCCTTGAGTTAAAGCTAGACTCCAGAGAAAAAAACTTTTATTTAAATATAATCCTTAATAGCCACGCAGGATATAAATCCACTTTCTGTTCACCAAATGTCTTTAAAAACTCAGGGAATATTTTGTGAAAGTGATATAATAACTGTGCTGTCCAAAACCTGTGCAGCAGAGCGGTGGGAGGGAGCCAGCAGACCCCACCCACTACAGGCTGCCTGCAGAGAACTACAGGAGGGGGTGGAGACAAGACCAGACACCCTGCACAAGGAGAGGGAGCAGCAGTGACTGGTCATTATTACAGGAAGTTTCAAACTGCATTACAGCACAGACCTGTAAGAAATACACAAAGCACACTAAGATTCAAGGAAGAATACACATGACTCCTGACTTTACACAATATTTTCTTAACCCTGAGTTCAGCTTTAGGTCTGTGTTGATATATGCAGGTCAACACAGCTCTATGGACATAATGTGAACAAACCGTAACGGAATTTATGGGTGGACCACTGAAAAAGCCATACTTGGCCTAAAGTACAAAGCAGGCTGTTTATGCATAACAGCCAATCAGGTCCTTCCTTTAATTTACTGCAAAACATGAAATGCAGAATCTGAAATATTAAAGCGGTATTAAACCCAAAAGCAAACATTTATTATAATGCAGCTAATTTTATCTGGCAATACAGCCAGTAAACCTGGGTACACACAGTATGAATATTGGCCGGTTCGGTGTGTGTGTACCAGGCATTAGTCTGTTGTTTTTAAAAGCGCAAGCTCTCCAGCAGAATGTATCAGTTTACATGGACAAGACAATCTACTTAACACTGGCAGAGGTGATTAAAATGATCAGCTTTTGTCTATTCATGCAAAACCTTTATCCCAAAAGGAAAAACACAGTTTGCTGTAACTCCTTATAAAGTGTGAGCTGAAGTTTGGCTTCAATTTGTTAGTATACAATATATAAATCTGCTAATACATTTGATACAACCCTCCACACCAAACTGACAATGCTGCTGTTTGCTGTGCCTCCTGTGCTCATTAGTCCAGAGTTGTGTCTACCTAATACAGGAGGCGTGTTACTGACCAGATCACCAGGTGAAAACAGAGGGTCAAAAGCCAAATAAAAAGAAAACTGATGAAGCCACCACATCTCATGATTGCTAAGCTGCAATATAATACATTCTTGGTTTTGGGTTTAATACCACTTTAAATGTAATAATTGAGTTTTGTAGACTAATAACCACAGAGCCCAACATAAGGAAAATAAGATGGTATAAAGATACCCAAGACTTGTAATACACTATGTGCCAAAGACCCATTACCTACATTTTAGAGAAAAAAAAGAACCGTTGCTGCAATTTCCTTGTTTTTCATTTCTGTTTAGTTTATAAATAAATCTACAGCCCTGTTTAGCCAGTTTGGTATTTGAAAGTATTCCTACAAATATGTAATCTTTCAAACTCGTATTTCACCCTTTTTCAGCAGTTTTTACTTTTGCTTCCTGGTGTGTTAATAAATGGAAACAATATTCACCATGCCTAAACTTGGCAGCTACAATATTAAACTTTTTTTTTTTTTTTTTTTTTATACTTTAAAGCAGATCTTCACCCCTTTCCTTAAAGTGTTTGCAAAGGTTCACTTAAGGGGGTAGTAAACCGCTGCAAAAAACCTGCAAGACAATAGCATAATGTGCTAGTATGCATTGCATACTAGCACATTAATAAAAACTTACCTTAGAACAAAGCCTCTGCAGCACGCCCGGTCACCGCTGAGACAGCTGACATGTTCCTTCTGCATTTCTTCAGGGTGCACTGTGAGTGGCTGGAGCAGTGATGACGTCACTACCGTGCATTCCGTTCCGGAAAGGAGCTCTGAAGTTCCAGCACAATCCACCGGACCTTCAGAGTGCATGTGTCGCTGACGTCAGCGGCTGCATGCAGGGTGAATATCTCCTAAACTGTGGCGATATTCATTGTACCTACAGGTAAGCCTTATTATAGGCTTACCTGTAGGTAACAATCACCAAGCGGGGTATACAACCACTTTAAGAAAACAAAAATCTCATAAATACCTGCTCTGGGCAATAGTTTTGCACAAAGCAGCCCCGATTCTCCTTTTCTCGGGTCCCCCGCTGGTGCTCCTGGCTCCTTACCCCTTGCTGGGCGCTCCCATAGCAAGCTGCTTGCTCTGGGAGCACTTGTGCATGCTCACTCCTGAGCCACCTCTGTGTGTCTCATAGACTCAGCCAATGTGGAGGGAGAGACTCAGGAGAGCGTCTGCTCTCAATTAAAAATGGAAGAGAAGAGGAAGAACTTTGCTGCAAGCAAGACAACAGTGGACTGCATGGACTAGTAAGTCATTTTTTTTTATTTTGTATACAGGGACAAGGGCTATGGATTAAAATTTTATTTTTTGATAGGTCAGGTGGCGTTCCTCTGATCTTGTTAAAAGTTTCAGTAGTCACGGGTTGCGGCTGTGATGGTGAGCATCAGAATTATGTAGTACATTTTAGACAACATATACAGAAATCCTATGGAAGAACTTCATGTCTCCTTATATGTTCTTCTTGATACTCAAGGGTCAAGTTATCAATGGTGTCACCCAAGATCCACTAAAAACTCACACATATTTCAAATTGAATGTACTTAAAAATGTGAATCTTAGGTGAAACTTGTGTGAATTTTGGGTGGAAACATTGATAAACAGACCCTACAATGTTTGAATTACGAATTGCACAGATTAACCATATACAACCTCTCAAAAATTATGGCATCACCAGTCCCTGAGGATGTTCCTTCAGTTGTTTATTGTTGTAGAAAAAAAGCAGATCACAGACATGGCCAAAAACTAAAGGCATTTCAAATGGCAACTTTCTGGCTTTAAGAAACACTAAAAGAAATCAAGAAAAATAATTGTGGTGGCCAGTAACAGTTAGAATTATAGAACAAGCACAGGGAATAAATTATGGAATCACTCAATTCTAAGGAAAAAATTATGGAATCACCCTGTAAATTTTCATTACAAACACTAACACCTGCATCAGATTAAATCTGCTTGTTAGTATGTAGGTAAAGAGGGTAAATCATCACGCAGTGTTGCACAAGATGTTGGTTGTTCACAGTTGGCTGTGTCTAAAACATGGACCAAATACAAACAACATGGGAAGGTGGTTAAAGGCAAGCATACTGGTAGACCAAGGAAGACATCAAAGCGTCAAGACAGAAAACTTGAAGCAATATGCCTTAAAAACAGAAAATGTACAACAAAACAAATGAGGAACAAATGGGAGGAAACTGGAGTCAACATCTGTGACTGAACTGTAAGAATCCGCCTAAAGGAAATGGGATTTACAAACAGAATTGCTAAAAGAAAGCCATCTCTAACACCTAAACACAAAATAAGGTTACAATGGGCTAAGGAAAGGCAATTGTGGACTGTGGATGATTGGATGAAAGTCATATTCAGTGATGAATCTCAAATCTGCATTGGGCAAGGTGATGATGCTGGAACTTTTGTTTGGTGCCGTTCCAATGAGATTTATGCAGACGACTGTCTGAAGAAAACATGCAAATTTCCACAGTCAATTATGATATGGGGCTGCATGTCAGGTAAAGGCACTGGGGAGATGGCTGTCATTAAATCTTCAATAAATGCACAGGTTTACATTGAAATTTTGGACACTTTTCTTATCCCATCTATTGAAAGAATGTTTGGGGATGATGAAATATTTATCAAGATGATAATGCATCTTGCCATAGAGCAAAAACTGTGAAAAAATTCCTTGAAGAAAGACACATAAGGTCAATGTCACGGCCTGCAAACAGTCCGGATCTCAATCCAATTGAAAATCTGTGGTGGAAGTTAAAGAAAATGGTCCATGACAAGGCTCCAACCTGCAAAGATGATTTGGCAACAGCAATCAGAGAAGGCTGGAGCCAGATTGATGAAGAGTCCTGTTTATCACTCATTAAGTCAATGCCTCAGAGACTGCAAGCAGTTATAAAAGCCAGAGGTGGTGCAACAAAGTACTAGTGATGTGTCCTCAGAATTGAGTGATTCCATAATTTATTCCCTGTGCTTGTTCTATAAATCTAACTGTTACTGGCCACCACAATTATTTTTCTTGATTTCTTTTAGTGTTTCTTAAAGCCAGAAAGTTGCCATTTGAAATGCCTTTAGTTTTTGGCCATGTCTGTGATCTGCTTTTTTTCTACAACAATAAACAACTGAAAGAACATCCTCAGGGACTGGTGATTCCATAATTTTTGCCAGGGGTTGTAGAAGCAAGCGTCCACTATTGTGTTTTCCACTACAGCTAGCATTTGGTATGGCAAAAGTGTTACATCTCATTACATGGAATATGAATTGCAGCATCTGCATGTGTTTGGTGATGAAATTACTGTTAATCTGTTTTGTCCCCCCAGGCCCAGGAGAGCCCTGAATTACTATTTCAACATAAGAAAACATTGTGCCGTATGTTATGTGAGATATATCACCAGTGTACATGAGGCCATATCAGCTGACTGTAGTTTTATAACTGGTCAATGTACTGGTCCATCCCTTAAAGAATGTGTAAACTTCTCCTGTTCTCTTTGTATTGCTTCCTTTGTGCGAAATCCCTGGTGTTCCTGCCAATCTCTCTGGTTTCCTAAGAACTGACCGTACTAAGCAGGAGAACACACCATGGTCAGTTCTTTAGGTATGCTGGGAACTCAGCCTGCTCTTTTGTCTCCTCCAATGATCAGTCTTATCCTGACCCCCACCCCTGCATAGTCTTTCACTGGGAAGTTCAGTGTCTTGCTGTTTCTCCTCCTCCCAACACTTATGCAGCTGAGAATGGAGGGAATGTGATCATTTATTAAAAAGGGGAAGAAAATGTATTTATAATGTTTTTTTATATCTATACAGAAATGGTTTGCCATTTATTTCTATTTTAAAGAGAATGCATTGTTTTACAAGGTGATCGTTTACAAACAGTTTAAAGCCTAATTCCAGCTTGGTTCAAACATACTATTTAAAGTGGTATTAAAGGTTCAGCTTTAACAAAAAAAAAAAACAAAAACAAACAACAAACATGTTATACTTACCTGCTCTGTGCAGTGGTTTTGCACAGAGCAATCCCGGTCCTCCTCTACTCTGGTTCTCCGCTGGCACTCCTGGCTCCATGCCAAATGCTATGGGGGCACTGGTGTGTGCTCTCTCCTGAGCCCTGCTCTATGTGGCCATAAGACACATAGAGCCACGGCTCAGCCCCACCCCCACTGTCTCCTCATTGGCTCACTGTGATTGACAGCAGTGGGAGCCAATGTATCACGTATCTGGTGCTAGAGGCCAATGGAGAGAGGGCTTCCCTTGTGGCTAAGTTCCAGACTACCCTGAAGGTGAAACAGGAGGAGTCAGGCCCAAAGTAGCACAGGTCACCTGCTGAAATGCTTGCAGGGGAACTCAAGAGTACAGCTTACGTGCTGGAGTGGTGTCTGCAGACAGGTGGTGCCCGTGAGATGTGGCAGGTCTTTGGTAGCACAGAGACAGGTTCAGGACAAGCCAAGCCAAGTTGGTAACAGGAAATCACAGGAACAAGGGAATCTCAGGAACAACGCACTGGAGGAGCCGAAGATTAACCAGAAACTGCAGATAGTGACTGGCTTCCTTATAAAGGTTGTTTGCCGCCAAACTAAGCTGGGGGCGTGCATAACTGTGCACCAGTGCGCATATGTGATCCGGCATGCATCTGTGCATGCACTTGTTCGTCAGTGCGCATTCCGTGCACAAACTTGTTTGCCAGTGCGCATGCATACACCATGTGCATCCGTGCGCGCTTCTGTGCATATGTTATGCACCAGTGCGTATTCTTGCGGCCATGCAAGGTACTGGCAGGTATGCCAGGTCTTCGAGCACCTCTGTTGTAGATGGTGCCCTGACACAATGGCTCCCATTGCTGTAGCAGCCAAAGGAGAACAACCATTTTAAACTGATGGCAAAGCTTGAGTTAGGCCTTAATTATTTTCTGTTATACCAACATCAGTTCTTTATTTCTGTAAATGTCCAAGTTATGTTGGAGATGCTGTGCAACCACCTGGGTTTGTTTATTTATATCTTTTGGCAATTCGTCCCTTTTCTGTGATGGTCCATAAGATAATATTTCAATTAATTCAGTGGACCTTTGTCACCACCCAACTTCATATAAGTTGGCTCTGCACACTCGGAAAAATCCTCCCTTAGGATCCATCTTCTCAATGCAGTACAGTCTTTTATATCGGCTTTTTGGAAAAAAACAGAAACCCCGCCATCAACCCTCCAGTTCACCAAAGTTAATGAAATCAGACAGATGGAAGATCTGACAGGATCATACACCATTGGTAGGAGACATTTAGGCATACAAGGCAGCCTTGGACTGCTTCTGATACTCGTATTATCAGACTATGCTGACCTCTCTTGGTCACACATACTTCTCTAGGTCAAGCTACCTCCTAGGTACAATAAACAGGATGTTCTGGACCATATGTAAATGGTTTATCTTCTCTCCATTTGTAATTGTTTTTGGACAACCAGCAGTGTTTGGTCCACTCTCCCCTACTGCAAACTTCCTTATTCCCACATTTCCTTTCCCACCTTTTTTTCCCCTCTGTCCTGGGTGTTTGCCCTGTGCACCATGGTACTAGAAATCCCTTGGTATTATTATACTTTTATGCATTATGTTATTCCTTAGTTACCTTAGTTACCTTTACTGTCATGATGATAATAAAAACACAAATATGTTTATGTTTACTGTCCTAAATAATAAAATAAAATCAGTTCCGCATATATGTTTAAAGGAGCTGGGGTACAAACAACCCATAAACATGCCCCAATCCAATATTAAGTTACTTGAAAAATGTCCTTTCATGTTTTGAGTGCTGCTTTTCTGCTGTCAGGCTCTTTCCACAACTTCCTGGATTCCCTGTAAGCTTTGCAGCTTCTCCTCTGCTGTTTACTACTAATTTTCAAGGACTACATATACCATGGTATCTTGGATCTAAAAGCAGTGATTCCTGTACTGACTGGGCCTCCTGAAACTCCTCTTTTCAGCACCTCAGTACATTAGAAGGCAGGCTCTGTGAAATGTGGTGGTACCCACAGGGCATAATAATATGTGTCATAGAATTCAAGGAAGTAAATGAGTGGGGATCTAGACAGAGTAAGTTTATAGTGTATAGAATAATTGGAGAAGGCTAGAATTATTTGAAATACAAAGTAGAAATGAATACAGTAAAACCTTGGAATGCGAGCAGAATTCTTTCCGGAAACATGTTTATAACCCAAAACACTTGTATATCAAAGCGAATTTCCCCATAAGAAATAATGGAAACTCAGATGATTTGTTCCACAACCATTTATTTAAAAGTCCTTCAGTTTATAGCCCATATAAAAAGATTATAGCAATGTGATAGGTTGTGTAACCATAAAATGTCTCCATCCACAAATGGAAGCCTCCACAAGGGGATTAGAAGCAAAATCCAGCAGGAGCTACAGAGTATGAAAGAGAAGAGAGTTGCTTCTAAGTGTAGCAACATGGTTACATTTAATGAAGGTACAACATTTAGTAACTCGCATGGTTGATGATTAAAGAGGCACATCTAAGTAAGCAAGCACCTGGGGTAAAGCTGTTCACATAGACCGTCCTCCACACTGCCGGCTCTTACCGCTGTCAGTCTGCAATGGTGACCTGGAAGACTACCCTTCAGTAGAGCGATTTGAAAGCAAGGCTTGAAGCGCTCATGGAGCGCAGCATGGAAGGGATGACGTTGATGGTGGTGTGAAGGATGGTCTATGTGAACTGCTTTACCCCGGATCCCTGCATACTTAGATGTGCCTGTTTTATTCATCAACCATGTGACTTGCTAAATGTTGTACCTTCATTAAATGTAACCATATTGCTACGCTTAGAGGCGCCTCTGTTTTGTTTTATACTCAGTTGTGATATGATGCTACTTTTATATCAAGACATCGCTTGTATATCAAGTCAAAATGTATTTAAAAATTTTGCTTGTTTTGCAAAACGCTCTCAAACCAAGTTACTCTCAAACCAAGGTTTTACTGTATATGATTTTACATTTTGACCATAGATACACTTTCAGATCCACATTTAGTACACTGGCACTGATTTCGGAGAACTGGAACATAAGTAAAATAGAGCTATTGCCATAGCAACCACTTTTTTTTTTCTTTTTTTTCCTTTTTTTTTTTAGCTCTTTCATTGTCCAACCAGCATTGTAAAAAAGAAATATGTATCCACTAAAGCAGGCCATACATGGTCGAATTTTGAACAAATTTTCTTTTCAAAATCAGAAAGTTTGTTTTTTTTGTGATCCAATGATGCCACCATTGATTTTCGAAATTCGGCTGACTAAGCCTTCAATTTTACCTCATGTTGCTACAGAAAAGAATTTTCGTGGCCGGGAATCTTCTTTTCTCTCCGTAAATTTTCTTTTCTTATTACATTTCTCGCACTATTCTCCTATCATTGATTAGAAAATCGTTCTTTTTTCTAAAAATTTCCAACATGTCCGATTCCTCAAATTTGATTGCCGCACGAAAATCGGCCGTTGCTGCAGCCCACTAATGGTGCAAAATTCGTACGAAAATTATTAGATACGATTTTTGAAAGAAAATTCTTTCGAAATTCGAACCGTGTATGGCCGGCATTAGTTCTATAGTGTTCCAGTCTTTGTAAATTAGACTAGTTTGTGTTTCTTTCTGTGATGTTAGTCATCTAAAAATGTTAAAATAAATTTGTAGGATTTCTACAAATAGTGCAATGGGAAAGAAAAATGTTCCTGTTTTTAACTGAACTTTTAGGTAAGAAATGGACAACAGCTAAAGAGTGTTGGCTTCCGTGTGGAAAAGAGTAAGTAATTGACAATTACAGATGGACAGGTTATGCCCTGACCATTAAGTCACTTTTGAGGGCAGAAATTCCAGCACAAATGCTCTTCTGTGTCTGTGTCAGTGGTGTTGACAGCTATGTAAGGAACTAATTGTTCATATAGTAAATGATCAGTGGACACAATAGAACTCTCAGTGCATTCTTTTGCAGGCCCATATCCTGTCTTCTGGTGCAGAGAGAACAGGAAAACATCTCTCCCACAACTGCATAGCTAGGTTTCACTACAAGTTTCACTACCAATGGACTTCTGTTAATACCACATTTCTTACATTTCTTGCTTCTTTAAATGGCCAAAGCAGGTGCAGTTTGGATGAGAGCACAATTTGCATTCACAGAGTGACATTCATTTGCAAACTTCCAGTTTTTCATGCCCTCCCTTTTGTTAATCTGTAGGAAAACAATGATATTAAATGCTTTTGTGCAATGAAATCGTGGCTGCTTGGTGGGTGAAAGGGTAATATATTAAAGGGATAGTTCACCTTTACCACAAAACTGCTTATGCAGATAAGGGGCATCTGTAGATAAAAACAAACTGTGCAGCTCTGACTAAAGTTGAATAATATCCTTGCTATAGGTGTAGGCCATTTACATACCTTATGAAGCCCGACTGGAATACTCCCAGGACCTTGCAAAGTACTCCCAGGACATTGCTAAGTGAGGCCTAGTCATCCCTGCTCATCTCCACCATCACAGGAGTGAACTCTCAAACCCTGAGCTCAGAGCTACTGCATCAGAGGACAGAAAACGGAAAATTGAATACTTACCTTTCCGTAATTTTCCTTTCCTGGTGCCTACCCATGGCAGCATACCAATGGTTGGTTGCTCCACCCCCGACCAACCCACAGGACCACTTTAACGCTATAAATAAAAGAGTTGTTCCTCCCTGCCGGCATTCTTGTAACTAGACCTCAGAACATTAAGGATTATTGAAGGGAGGGTGTATGCTGCCATGGGTAGGCACCAGGAAAGGAAAATTATGGAAAGGTAAGTATTCAATTTTCCATTTTCCTAGTGCCTCCATGGCAGCATACCAATGGTAAATAACTCACTTACAGGGAGGGTACTGCAATAAGGAATTTAATGAAAACTACAGCACAGATAACTGCAAGGTCCTCTCCCCAAATTCCCGGGAGGTAAGAACCACTGAGTCTACACTATAGTGAGACATGAAAGTGTTGAAGGACGACCAACTAGCTGCTCGGCAAATTGTCTCAGGGGAGACTTGCGCCAAGGCTGCCCAAGAGGAGGCCATTCCCCGCGTGGAATGCGCATTGACCGCATCTGGAACTGGAAGACCACTAGCCCGCTATGCTCTCTGGATTAACTTCACGATCCAGCTTGCCAAGGTTGTCTTGGATGCTGCCATTCCCCTTCTGGCGCCATTTGGGATGATAAACAGTCTTTGATCTTTGCGTAACTGTTGCGTTAAACTTAAATAGTGCCTCAGGGAACTAGCTATATCTAACTCGTGTAGTCTTGAGGAGTCTGGGTCCTTCACAAATGCTGGAAGAACCCATTCCTGGTGAAGATGGTAGACTGAAGGCACTTTAGGAACGAATTGATGGATGGGTTGCAAAACCACTCTGTATGGGAAAAAGGTGATGTAAGTTTCCTGTGATCCTAGAGCTTGGATCTCTGATACTCTGCGAGCCGAGGTGATGGCGATCAAGAACACCGTCTTCAAGGAAATATTCACCAAGGTGCACTCTTCTGTGGGAGCAAAAGGAGGATTTGATAGGGCATTAAGCACAATAGTCAAGTCCCATTTGGGGTACAATGTTTTCCCGGGAGGTCGCAATCTCATGACTGCTTTCAAAAAGCTTTCTACAAGAGGGTTCAATGCCCATCGTGTATCCATTAGAGCTGAAAGGACCGAGACCTGGACCTTAAGTGTGTTTAGGCCCAAACCTAAGTCCAAGCCATTCTGCAGGAAGAGAAGTATATTCTGGACCCCGGGATCCAGGGGATCAAAATGGTTAACCTCTGCCAGCTCTGTAAACTTTCTCCATATCCTGTAATAGGTGAAATTAGTGGAAGACTTTCTTGCCTGTAGTAGTGTTTGAATAACATTATGTGAGCATCCAACTCATCCAACCTTTTCCGCTCAACTTCCAGGCCCTCAAGTCTAGGATTTCCGGGTGCGGGTGAGAGAAATTGTCCTGAGAAAGAAGGTTGTTCAGGTATGAAAGGGGAAGCGGTTCGCACAGGGCCATCGTGACTAGGAGTGTGAACCACGGTCTTTTGGGCCAATACGGGATCACTGCCAAGATTGTGACCTTCTCTGTTGTCAGACGCTGGAGAAACCTCAATATCAGAGGGGTCGGAGGAAACGCATATCCCTTCTGAAAATTCCAAGGCTGGACTAGGGCATCCACTCCTGCTGACCTCGGAGATGGGAATCTTGAAAAGAATATAGGCGTCTTTGCATTGAGTGGGGAGGCAAAAAGGTCTATTTGGGGGGTGCCAAAGGAAGACCCTCGGATTCAGGGACCACTCGTTGTTGATGAATGATCTTGACAGATGGTCGGCTAATTGATTTTCGGGCCCTGGGATATATGAGGCCCGTAGGTTGATTAGAATCTTCTCGGCCCACGTAAGAATGGGCGTTACTTCGCTGAATAGGGACCTGCTGTGTGTTCCCCCCTGGTTCTGGACATAGGCCACTGCCGCTCTGTTGTCCATCTGTAGAAGTATAGATTTCCCTCTGAGGGAGGTGGCTAAATGCAGGATTGCCATCCATGCTGCTCTTAGTTCCAAGCTGTTTGAAACTACTGCCTCCGAGTTGAAATGCCATCTTCCTTGAACTAGCTCATCTTGGAAGTGTGCACCCCAACCCAACTGACTCGCGTCTGATGTAAGAATGGTCCACGAGATGGGCCCTAGAGAACACTGAACCCGAAGGTTGGATGGTCTTGTCCACCACCAAAGACTGGACTTCATTGCGGGCGTGACCAATATCCTCTGTTTCAAGCGATTCTTCCTCCACTGTGACAGAAACCACAGCTGGAATCCCCGTAGATGCCACCTGGCCCACTTCACCATGGGTATACATGAGGCCAATTTATCAGGAAGGGCTTGTTTCCCACACCCCAGCATGCTTTATCTCCTGGATACACAGGTCTGTGCTGGGAATCATGTCTACTTGAGGTATGTCGGGGTGATCTCTAACCACTGCGAGAAGCATGGGCTGATGATGAGTGAGAATGACCCAAGCTCCTTTGACTCTTTGATCTCCTGTCTGTAGAGTTTCTGCGGGATGACCTGCGGGATGAGCCGTGATGCGGGCTACAATAAAAAATAGAGAAAAAAGGATATTTCAACCAGCCCGGTGTGCTCTTTTTTTTAAAAAGAAACTTACGTGACTGTTGCAGCCCTTCCTTACCTAGTGGTATGCTGAGGATCTTTTTGATGCGGCATTAAAGTACTAGGGACAGCTGGGAAAAAAAAAAGGAAAGACAATCGGTCTTGAAAAGGAGAAAAAAATAAAAGAAGAGGATTTTTTTTTTTACAAAAATAAACGTATATACACAAAGGTATATGCACACATATATATATATATATATATATACATACATACACACACACACACACACACAAAACATATTTTATATTATCCCCCCTGGTACCTTTGCTGGGCTCCATAATACAGGAGAGAGAGAGAGAGAGAGAGAGATGGAGAAGACCCCTTTAGAGATGTCTTCCCCTTAACAGCTGGGTTCCTACTGAAGGGAGGCTCTCCTTTATACCTGAGAGCGATCTGGGTGATCCCAGATGGCCACTGTTGGCTTCACCACGCTACTACGCATGCGCCGTGACGTCCCCCCGTGACCCCGTCCACCCGCCGGGAAAGCAGAGCCGAACGGCGCGCGTGAAGCGCTGCACAGTCCTGCACAGTCCTGAGGAGGAATACACAGACACACGGCCACACTGCTGGAGGTAAAACAGAACTCAGACAGTCTGATGTTGTTGGAACAATGTATAGCCATAAAAGCATATACTTAAGGTATTCCTTATATGCCGAGTCTGGCTCCTGTTAACCCTTGCAGTGCCCCAAAAAGATCCACAGAAAAACGGGCTCCCATACTTATCTGGCACCTTTAGCAGCCCAAGCAATAGGACTCCATACTGCAGGAGAGCATTAACCTGCAATGGTCACACCTTAAAGCGGTGAGGTAAGGCTGAGCGTGATCCTGCAGGAATGAGGACAGAGAAAAGAATGCCGGCAGGGAGGAACAATTCTTTTATTTATAGAGTTAAAGTGGTTCTGTGGGTTGGTCAGGGGCGGAGTAACCAACCATTGGTATGCTGCCATGGAGGCACCAGGAAAGAGCAAAGAAAGGGGGTTTAAATCAGAGAAAGAGCTCACTCCTATGATGGTGGAGGTCAGCAGTAACAAGTAGTCCTCACGTAGCAACGTCCTGGGTAGTACCTAGCGATGTCCTGGGAGTATTCCAGTCCTGCCTCATAAGGTATGTAAATGGCCTACACCTATAGCAAGGGTATTATTTATCTTTAGTCAGAGCTGCACAGTTTGTTATAATCTACAAACATCCCTTAACTGCACAGGCAGTTTTTTTGTAAAGGTGAACAATCCTTTTAGGTAACTCCACTTTTGTTCAGAAAAAAACATTCCCCTCTGGGTGATCTGTGTACATTACAAGGATTTTATCAAGCTTTGTTGCGGATTCCTACCTTTTGTTATTTTGCAGAAATCTGTGTGTTTGTGTCCATGTGCGGAGTGAGTCTTATGCCGCATACACACGATCAGAATTTTCAACAACAAAATAGTGGATTTTTTCCGAAGGATGTTGGCTCAAACTTGTCTTGCATACACACGGTCACACAAATGTTGTCAGAAATTCTGAACGTGAGAACGTGGTGACGTACAAGACGTACAACGAGCCGAGAAAAATGAAGTTCAGTAGCCAGTGCGGCTCCTTCTGATTGATTCCGAGCATACGTGAGCTTTTGTGCAACAGACTTGTGTACACACAATCTGACTTTCCAACAACAAGTGAAGTTGGCGGAAAATTTGAGAACCTGCTCTCAAACATTTGTGGCTGGAAATTCCGACAGCAAATGTTCGATGGAGCATATACATGGTCGGACTTTCCGACAACAAGCTCACATTGAACATTTCCCGTCGGAAAGTCCAACCATGTGTACGCAGCATAATGGGAGTGTTTTTGTAATTATAAAACAGCTGCTGCACCTGCAGGGCTCTAATCAGGAAAATCAGGGTCTGTATTTCTTTAGATGTGATTTCCTATTGACAGTACCTCACCAAAAATGACATTTTTGTTGCAGGGGATGCCTGACGTCTGACTTGTATCTTAAATCCCTTTCGCACTGGGGCCGCCCGTGCTTTAGCTGTTTAAGTGGCGCTTTTCGACCGCTTGCGGGGCACTTTAAACCCCCCGCGAGCGACCGAAGAAGGGGTTAAAAACCCCTGTGTTGCAGCACTTCCAAAACACTTTTCAGGCGCTTCTGAAGCGCTGGCCATTCATTGCAATTATCAGGGGCGTTGCTCCCAAACCGCCCCAAAGATGCTGCTTGCAGGACTTTTTCTAACGTCCCGCAAGCGCACCACCCCAGTGGGAAAGCACTCGGGCTTTCAGATTCGGGTGGCATGGGAAGCAGTTTTCAGGCGCTTTACAGGCACTATTTCTAGTGCTAAAATGCCTGAAAACTGCCTCAGTGTGAAAGGGCTCTTAGTGTAGACTTCTGGAAAAATTGGTAAGCCAATCACATAAGCAGGAAATTATGTTTCTGGGGGGCGTTCTGTACACATTGCAGGTAGCCATATTGCATTGCATTTTACAGAAAATTACAAAGCTACAAACTGAAAAGGAAAGGTAATTTCTAATAACATTCAATTACAATATGACGTAAGTTGCAATTGTATATGCTATATTAATTTTTCTTTTTTTATTTGCTATTTTTTTCTCCACAAAAATGGAATTACCCTTTAAAGTGTTACCAAACCCAGAACCTGCATTCGCTATATCTGGTCTCCCACAGTACACGGAACATGGAAATGCAATTATTTTAGTAAGTATAAACTGCTAAATACCTTTTCTCATCAGCAGTATATAGCAACCTTGGGACTTGTATCAGTTCCTAGTAAAGCTTGTAAGAGGAGTTTTCATTCTCCCCAGACCCTCTGTCTGGACAGTGCTGATTGGCCCTGTGCTGATCACATGCACTCTCCCAAGAAAAAATAAAAACTCTCTAGCAATACACACCAAACTGAGCATGTGCAGCCTGACTCCTAATGCTGTGTTCTATCAGGAGATGGATTGGAGTCAGTTAAAGAAGAAGAGGATCAGAGATACAGGATCACACAGACTTTATACACAATGCAGAGGTTCTACAATGAGTATAACAAGCATGCTTTACTGCATATACAGACTGATTTTACTGTTGTGCGTTTAGTAACACTTTACATTATCTGGATATTTCAATTGAAATGGCTCTAAAAGCTCAATTCCAGGAAATACAAAAAGGGGCTGTAGGAGAGAACAGGAAGAATCCTCGATTGTAGTTCCCTTAGCTGCCACGGCTAGTTTTTGCACATGGGCAGGGAGCTTTAAGTGGTAGTCTCATCATAAATTGCTTGACAGCTGTGCCTAGCCAGTCACTAAGATGTCTGCAGGGCTAGGATATATAATGAGTTGGCGGATTAGAATGGGGCTCTCCTCAGTCACCGCTGTGGGTAGAAAGTATTTCCCCCTATTCTCAGTAATGAACATGCCCAGAGCCAGGATGTAGTCAGCAGCATCTGAGCATCAGCTTTCTTCACTTGGGAGAAGCACATGGATTTCTCCAATTTGGGGAGGTAGGGCTGATGTAATTCCCCTCTCGACGTCTCTTTTCTGCAACATTATGGACTGTTATTAACTTGCTTAAGCATTCTGCTGCCGCTACCCTGTATGACAGAAAATACTCATCCTAGTTCTTCAGTTAGTAAACATTCTTTTTAAGAAGTCTGGTGTGTACATTCTGTTCCAACAAAGGGCTACTGTCATGCAACCGAAAGGATGGGAGTGTAACATCACATGTAACAGGAATGGCCGATCAATGTAAGGGAGCCTCCCAGTCTGACTTTCAAAAAATATAAAAATGAATAGACATAGGCACAACAGAGCAGATATATTGACTTCGAACCAGCATGTGGGCAAATGAATGAGTAAAGTACATTCAGCAACATATTCTGTCTACTAATGGAAGTGGAAAGTTGCAATGTTTGGAAAAGGCAAAGGGCCACAAATATGATCATTTGTGTTCACCATGAAAGTATTGATTTTACCTGTGTCAATTATTTTTTTTTGCAGGTTCAGGCTTTTTAAATATTTTTTATTATCCACAATATACTATCTAGTTCGGCACACTATTGAGACTATTTTTAAAAACTGGTAAAATATGTTCCTCACTATTTTCTTGTCTTAGCAGATTTAGCTCTTCCCTTTGTATTGTAATTATCAAGGTATTTATAGAACTCAAACTGATTTGTCTGTAATGCAAAGCAGTGGTATTTAGCTGTTAAGATCAAATAAAGGATATGCAAAAAGAAGGTAAACTGATAAATGGGGTTTTGTTAAAAAAAATAAAAAAGGGAAAGAAAAGCAGATAGATTTCAAGTTGCCTTTTCTGGTTAATCCTCTGGGTGTACGGTTGAAACTCAAAGCTAGACAACCTTTTATCTTTTGAATGGAATGGGGAAGGGTTACAGCCTTTCTTTTTATTGCCACCTGTGACTCTGTTGGAGACAATTCCCCTTTGGTGCTGTCAGGGAAAAAAGTGAGAGGAAATCTCTGCAATGAGGACAGAGAAAAACACATTTTCAGTAAAGTGGTGAAAGGATGGAACTAATGACACTATTTTATATTGCTGTCCACACCTTCCTATCCCAGTGATTACCACAATTGTTGTTTCTTGTACAGGCAACACAGGGACAAGATGTGAGGGATGATGTCACTAATGGTGTCTTCTCCTCTCTATCCAAAACTAAAAAGAAGAAAACACTTTGGCTGGAGTTGACCTTTAAATAACTGTTGCAACTGAGGGGTGCACACTTCACATGCTGGGTGCCATGGTGAATTGGTAATTGTTCAAAAGACCCCTTTACCAGTCAACCATTTCTTTGCCATTCTCCATTGCAAATAATTAACTTCTAGAAAAAAATGGTGAGGCTCATTTTGTGGTGCGAGGTAAGAAAGGCATTAAAGCCTAACTTGGGCTTACTTCTCCCCCCCCCTCCCCAGTCCCTGGAGGGCCCCCACATGTATGTTCTTTTTTTATACTTACCTTTTTAGATGTCTTTGGGCCAGTTACCTGATGCGCTGGGTCTTTTTCCCATCCCTGACCATGAGCAGTCCTCTGCTGATGCAGAGAGCAGTGCTGATGTGCTCACTGCTGTCTTCTGCAGTCCACCATGAATAAAGGGCACCATGGAGATATCCGCTTACAGGGTGGGACCAGGACACCCATTAATTCATAGTATGCCCCTCTAAAGACTGAGGACATTTAAGTATTGTGGAGACTGCTTTGGATTGAAGGTGGATTTTTCAGTTTGAACTTTTTTATTTTATTTTGTAGCCTGCCTGGGCACCTATTATTTTTTTTATTTTGAAATGCCCAGGATTGTGCTTTAAAAAAGATCTAAACCCAATCACCAAAATCTCATGTAAAGATAAAATGTGATTCCAAAGGTTGTCAATCTTCTTAAATATGCAGCTTTTATTAAAAGAATCCTTGGTGATCCTGCTGTGAAGGTCCATGTTCAGCCACTTTCTATTATAATGTGATAACTGTCTCCTTCTGTTGTCACCCTATTGCATATGCCCTTGGTGGAGACTACTAGCAACACTGTGCGGGAATGACCCACTAATATCACTTAGGAAGCCAGTCCATAGTTTTGATGTGAACCCTATGCTGAAGTTGGTGAAAAACTTGTAAAAACAGTATTTTATGGATAAAAAAAATGGCAGTTTATACTGCACAGTGCTTTAGCAAACTGAATACAATTCTGTTAGGGTTTAGATCACTCTTCTTTAATATATAGTATAATAATTGTAAAGCAGTATTTATATATCAATGTAAAAAGACTTGAATTTGGGAATTGTTTAAAATACTGATTTCTGTAGAGTGTATAGGAGAGGCAAGATGTGATGGTTGTCGAAATGAAAAGCTGTGGATTGTTTCTTTAGAACACTTCCCCCCGGTTTTGTTTTTCACTACATTATATCTTTTAATATTTTGATTTGTTCCCATAAAGTAAGCAAAAACACAGAGGAGAGTGGATGTAGATTTATACAGAACTACCTATGTTATAAAAACTACAGAAAACAATTGGTGGAGAGATCAGGAAATGTCCACATTTTGTCATCTGTATTCATTCCATCGGTCACAGTGCAAAAACATAGGGAAACAGATCAGCCCTCCTGAGTCAATAATTTGTAGAACCCCCTTTTGCTGCAATTACAGCTGCAAGTCTTTTTGGGGATGTCTCTACCACCTTTGCACATCTAGAGAGTGACATTTTTGCCCATTCTTCTTTGCAAAATAGCTCAAGCTCTGTCAGATTGGATAAAGAGTGTCTGTGAACAGCAATTTTTAAGTTTTGCCACAGATTCTCAATTGGATTTAGGTCTGGACTTTGACTGGGCCATTCTAACACATGAATAGGAGTTGATCTAAATCATTCCATTGTAGCTCTGGCTGTATGTTTAGGGTCATTGTCCTGCTGGAAGATGAACCTCCACCCAGACTCAAGTCTTTTGCAGACTCTAATGCCCCGTACACACGGTCGGACATTGATCGGACATTCCGACAACAAAATCCTAGGATTTTTTCCGACGGATGTTGGCTCAAACTTGTTTTGCGTACACACGGTCGAACAAAGTTGTCGGAATTTCTGATCGCCAACAACGCGGTGACGTCAACCACGTACGATGAGACTAGAAAAGACCAGTTCAGAACCAAGCGCGGCACCCTTTGGGCTCCTTTTGCTAATCTCGTGTTAGTAAAAGTTTGGTGAGAGATGATTTGTGCTTTTTCAGACTCGTGGCTTTCAGATCATTTTCTGCGGTTCAGTTTGTGCTTGTGGGTTTGCATCTGCTCTTCAGTGCGTGCAGTCAGTTCGTATCGGAGTTTTCTGTGCGATCTTGCCCGCTCGTTGCTGTTTTTCAGGTCGCTCTTCACAGGCCTTGCTGTTCTTCAGTGCGTCCTGTTACTTCGTTCTGAGCAGCTGACCGTTTTCTAGCCATGTTGCGTATACGTACTCCTCGTAGAGTTCATGCTGTGCGGGGGCTTGGTGTTGGGGTCCTGACCTTGGCACAAGTCCAGTCCATGAACAGGGTGGGGAGGAGTTCATGGACCAAGAATTGGTTGCTTCAGCGTGACCAGTTCTCTCATATGCCTTTGCTCCGTGAGATCTGTGAGAATAATCCTGATGATTTCAGGAACTTTCTCAGGATGACGGACCCCGTATTTCACCGTTTGTTGGCTTTGCTGACCCCCTATATCAGCAGGCAGGATACCTGCATGAGGCAAGCCATCACTGCGGAGCAGAGGCTCGTCGCCACCCTGCGGTACTTGGCGACAGGGAGAAGTCTGCAGGACTTCAAGTTCTCGACAGGCATCTCCCCCCAGGCTCTGGGGATCAGTATCCCAGAGACCTGTTCTGCCATCATCCAGGTCCTGCAGAAGGAGTATATGAAGGTAAGATTTTTATCCTTTAATATCACATTTTATTGTATTGAATGTTTGCTAATATATTGTATTTCTCTCCTCATTCCCAAATTACCATGATTTTAATATGCTGTGAATGTCCCCTTTGTTCTCATGCATGCTGGATTTTTATGTAATTATTTTTTTAGTCCTTCATACATATTTGCCTTCACTAACCTCCCCAGCATGCTCTCCTGCCCCTATATTCACCTCATGTAGTCACTTAACAATGTATTTTGTCAGCTCCATAGTAGTGCTTTACCCCAAACACCCCCTAAAATGTTTTGAAATGTGATTTGTGCTTTAAATTCAGGCAGCGTGCCAGAGGCTTTTTTTTGTGGTGTCCCCAAATCATTTTTATTAATCCTCCCTCCCCCCAGCTGCTAAGTCAGCTGATCCCAATTCTCTATCTATCCTCAATCATCTATTTGCTGACTTTGCCAAACCCATACACACTATACCCATCTCTTTTGTGGTCAGATGTATGGATGAATTCCCCAAAGCATGTAGTGCAAGGGCCTGCCTGTATACTTTCAAATGGTACTGTTTCAATTTTTTGGATACTTTTATTATCTTGATAGATAATAGCAGAATGTCCAAATGTGCTCAAATGTGTACAGTGTGTATTTATATCTTTGTATTAGGACACTTCTTACCTGTCCAGTGGGCTGCCAATAGTGTAACTAAGGAGGGGCTGTTCCAAGTAATACCCTGTATTTAGGCATTCATCTCTCAATGAAGTGGAGAGGGTTACCTGTCCAAGATCCCCCCCCCTATAATGTTAGAAATGGCCCATGAGAGGGGGGGGGGGGATATGATAGGTGTACCTTATACTTTGGTGTTGTAAAATTCCCCTTAATAAAAGTTATCTGGATGTTGGCCAAGAATGTTTGTGTCTAATCTGCTTTCCATGTTTATGTGCAAAAATACTACGTTTTTTTGTTTTCCTCAACAGTTTCCTTCCACGCCACAGGAATGGCAGACTGTGGCCTCCCACTTTGCCCAGCGGTGGGACTTTCCTAACTGCGGAGGGGCAATTGATGGGAAACACGTCCACATCATCCCACCACCCAACTCGGGGTTGTACTTTTATAATTACTAGGGGTTCAATAGTATTGTGATGTTGGCGGTGGTGTTGGCTAATTACAACTTCCTGTATGTGGACGTGGGGAAGAATGGCCGGATGTCCGATGGTGGAGTCATCGCCCAGATGAAGTTTTACAAGCGTCTCCAGAATGGCAGCTTGGACTTGCCACCTCCAGAAGAGAATGTGGAAGGACTCCCATTCGTCTTCGTTGCAGATGAAGCATTTGCGCTGGGGGACCATCTTATGCGGCCATTCCCGATGAGCACCCTCACCCCGGGAACAGAGGGTTTTTAATTACCGGCTGGCCAGAGCCAGAAGAGTGGTGGAGAACACATTTGGAATCATGGCCAGCCGGTTCCGCCTATTTCTGACACCCATCCATATGGCAGAGTATAAACTTAATCATATAATCCTGGCGTGCTGTGTTCTACATAACTTTTTACGCCAACATTCTGCCAACTATGCTGGCTCTGTTGGGCCTGAGGCCGGAATGATCAATGAAACAACCCTGACGGCGCTTGAAAGTGGCTGTCCTGGCTTGCCCTCCCTGAGTGCCCGTGATGTCCGGTTAAGATACCTTGAGTTCTTTGCGGGTAGGGGGGCCATCAATATGCCAGCATATTTGTGAAGCCTTTATCAAAGAAAAACCAAAAAAAAAGCTAATCTTTGTTGACATTTACTGCTTGTGTTTGTTTTAGCTGACCCTGACAGCAATGTGGGGAGTCCTGAAAATGGCGTGATTGTGTAACCTTACAAAGCACTGTTGGGTGTTATTTACTAAAGGCAAAGACACTTTGCACTACAAGTGCACTTGAAATTGCACTGAAACTGCACTTGTAGTGCAAAGAGTATTTGCCCTTAGGAAATAACCCCCATTTTCACATAAAGCAGCAATTGCATCACCACAAAAGTGTTGTAGCGTTGAGACAATAATCCACACATTCTTGATTAACAATCTTTTTAATACCTGCACAATCACATGTGCATTTAGAAAAGGTTTTTAAAACAAACCAACATGTTTGTTGTATAACAATTTTTGGGGTAGCATTAGAAAAAAGATAAATGTCCATTTAAGATAAAACAGGCATGTGTAAAACCAACAAGAAAGACACAAATCTAGAACGTACAAAGTTCACATTTGGTAGAACTTGAAGGCAATATCAGACATGAGTATTTAGGAACTGTGTTTGATATTGCGTTCAGATGGGGGGAAGTCACCCCAGGAAAAGCCAAATTTGGAAGATGCACACAAATTTCCCAATGTCAACATGCGCTAGTTGCCATCATGGGGGATCAAGGGACGTGTTTTGGGGGAGAAACCCCTTCCTCTCAGCTACTTTATTATTGAGGAAGGGGTTGCACCACCAAAAGGCCTACATTGATCTCCCGTGATGGCAGATAGCACATGTTGACACACTGTGTGCATCCTCCAAATTTGGCTTTTCTAAAAATCGCTAAAACATTTTTAACATTGTAGCACAAAAAACAAAGGGATTTGGAGGGGTTTTAAACTTGCACCAAAACATCAATGATGTTTTTATTTTTTTTAATAACATCATTGATGTTTTTCTTGAGGTTTTCCAATTGTAAATTACAGCCCATGATCTCCCCGATCAGGATCTGGGCACTTTCTGATGTGAAAGGATCTGGATCCACAACATCACGATCACCTAAAAAGAGAGAAACCAAAAAAAAACAGGTATCAAAAATATGCCGGCATCCATCTCTTACCTGAGCCTGTGATCGCAGACACTCACCTGTTGTGGTGACAATTTCCACCACGTCTTCCTCCTCCTGCTCTTCTTGGGTTGGGGGTATTTCCCCTTCTTCCCGAGGTGGGCGGTCTGTGGTCTCCTCGGATGAGGGGTGTCCTTCGAGTCTTTTCTCCCCTATGTAAAACAAAAATGCTATACTTAGCACACAGATATTTGATGGCAGAACTATAAATAGGAAACATTGCTTGGAAGTGTGGTACAATTGTCTATTTTGGCAGAGTTCCAAAATGTAGCATTTTCAGTGTCCTTTGTCAAGCTTGAATACTTACCTGTTTTGTACAAGCTTCACAGATGGAGTCACCCCTATAGTATACACTGGAGCACCTGTGTGGGACCCCTAATAAAAAGGGTGTTCTTGGGTCCCACACTAGTGCTCCAGCGTCCAGATGTGAAAACTGCTGCTGAGTGTCCTCTCCTTACACAGAATCTAGTTTGCATTTCATTCTAGTAACAAACCCATCTACACAACCAAATTAGTTTCATACAAGTAGGGCATAAAAAATGTGGCCAAATGCATATGGCCAAAACAATGGTGTTTTATAGGCCGACAGAAAAATGTTTGATACGAACGAATAATGTGCCCATGAACATGAAAGTTGCCATTTAAAAATGTACACTTGTAAGAAAACCACATGGAGCAGCACGAACGTAATAAACATAAAGAATAGGAACACAGGACAACTACTTACTTTTTTGCAGCACCGAATCTTTCTGTACTGCTCATGTTCTCTTAATTTGAGGTCCGACCACCGCTTCCTGAGCTGATCTTTCGATCGTCTTACCCCGAAATGCCGGTGCAGACTCTTGACCACTTTCGCCATGGTCTTGACCTTTCTGACATTGTGGTTGGGGTAAGGTCCATACTTTCCATCATAGTCGGCCTTCTTCAGGATGTCGACCATCTCCAACATCTCCACAAAGGACATATTTGAGGCCTTAAATCATCTCCTTCTGGATCGGGACGTTTCCGGCTCCGGGCTTTCTTCCTCCTCGTTGCTATAATTAGCACACACCTGCTGTGTATCCGCCATGTGCTCTTCCCCCACTGCGCCGAACGAAAAGGGGTGGGGAATAGACTAGAAAGAACGTCAGGGGCGGTCGGAGTTACACGCATGCGCAGTGTGTATAAATCGTGACACGCGTGCGTAGTACGTACAATCTGTGAGCGGAGGAAGGAGCATCGGAGGCGCCGATCATGATAAAGAAGGTAAGATCTAAACTTGGGCCTATACAGCTTCGAAATTGAAGCCTATATTGTAACAAGATTAGGAGAGTTTGGTCTGACCTTAGGGTTTGTCTTGTGTTGTGTCTTGCAGAGAAAATGAATTGCTTCAGCGACCACAATTTGCTCCCCCTGTTCATAGACAAATACAGGGAGCTGCCTTGTCTGTGGCAGGTGAAACACCCGCATTATAATCACAAACAAAAGAGGCAGGCAGCGCTGGAGAAACTGCTGGAGTTGGTGACGCCGGTGGTCCCCACAGCAACCATCCCCTATTTAAAAGCCAAAATTGGTGGCCTGAGGAGCACTTATCTTAGGGAGCGCAAGAAGGTCACAGATTCCCAGAGATCAGGAGCTGCAGCAGATGATGTTTATGTCCCCAGGCTGTGGTACTATGAGAGACTTCGTTTTCTGTCAGACCACACTGAAGTCAGGGAATCCCTCTCCACTCTTCCTTCCACTCTTCCTTCCATCCCAGCTGAGGCTTCCGATGTCCAACCTGGGCCTTCCAGCCAGGAAGAAGTGGAGGAGCCCAGCTGGAGTCAGGTATAGCATTGTTCTACAGATTTCTGGTCAATAAATAAATTATGTTTATTAGATGTTATTATTGATCACTAATTGCTGATTGAAAAAAGTGTTTTTCATATCAACAGACAGTAGTGGGCACCCAAAATTGGGACAAGAATGAAAAATGCTGGGCTCAGAATGATAGTCAGTTATATTTGTTAACATTCAATTTGCAACAGTCAGGAGGTGAAAATTGTGTGTGATTGATGAATAAAAAACTAAAACTATGTCCCTTTTTCATACACAGGAAGACCTCAGCCAGGAGGAGGCTGTGGAATGTGGCAGCCAGGAGGAGGCGGGGGTTAGTGGCAGCCAGGAGGAGGCGGGGCTAAGTGTCAGCCAGGAGAAGCCTGGGACAAGTCGCAGCCTGACAGAATCGCAGGTTCCTCCCCTCCGCCTTCCATACAAAAGAGTGAGGAAGGCGACTCACATGCAGGATTCTGCACTCAGGCTTATTCAGGAGGCTTCTGCGTTCCTCAGAGCCTTACCCACTCCTGAAGAGGCCTTTGCCTGCATGGCTGCCACAAAACTGCAGGGCATGCAGGAGGGTCAACGCAAGCTATGTGAGGACCTGCTTTATAAAGTCCTAAGTAAGGGGGTGAGTGGGGAACTAACACCCAAGACCGACGTGATTGAGTTGGACCATCCTCCTCCTCCTGCTGCCACAACTCCACCACCACAGCCACAGCGTGGAAGGAAGCGTGGAAAGAAGACAAAGAGAGTGATGGCCCTGGGTTCAGTCTGGTCTGACAAAAGATGCAGTCTCTTGTATGACCACAGCCTGGGGACACAGATGTCATCTGCTGCTTTCCGGATCTCTGGGACTTCTGGACCAGACTGCACTCCCTTAGATAAGGATTCCTCAGGCCACCAATTTTGCTTGAAAATACTTGATGTGTGCCCTGGGGGTCCAAGGCTTCACCCACTTCTGCTGTTTTTCCAGCGTTGCCTCCCTCTTTGTTTAGTTGTGAGCCCTTAATAAAGGAATTTTTTGGGAAAATTATACTCTCCAATGTGTGTTTTCATCCAAAAAGGACAGTTTGTTGGTGACGATTCTGGTAAATTTCTAAAGTACAATGTGAAATTAACAAGAGACAACAACACCAAACAATCTCCTACAGATTAAATAATACAAGATATCAATGGTGTTGTGGTAACTTGACACACAAAACACACACAAAAATATTCTGGAGTAAAACTAAAAATACAATAAAACAAAGATCAGCCTTGAAAAAAAGACAAACCAAAAAAACAATAATCTGCCTTAAAAACAAAACAAAAAATACCAACACAAAAAAAATGTTGTCAGATGTGACAAATCTAAATATATTAAGGGAATCCCGCTAAATAATAAAGAAAGAAGTTTGTGAGAAGTCTGTATGAATATGAGCAGCAAAACTACTTAATTCTTCTCACATTATAAAGAAGAAGAGAGTGCGCTGTATTAAACCATTTTTAACATTGCACCGTGACGAAAGTGTTGTATCCATTGCGAACGCTAAGTTTACCAGACCGAGCTGTTCCGTCTCGGAATTTCTTCTGAGCATGCGTGGCACTTTGTGCGTCGGAACAGGCCACACACGATCGGAATTGACGCGATCGGATTTTGTTGTCAGAAAATTTTATAGCCTGCTCGCAAACTTTGTGTGTCGGAAAATCCGATGGAAAATGACTGATGGAGCCCACACACGGTTGGAATGTCCGACAACACGCTCCAATCGGACATTTTCCATCGGAAAATCCGACCGTGTGTACGGGGCATAACAGTTTTTTATCTAAGATTGCCCTGTATTTAGCTCCATCCATTTTCCCATCAACTCTGACAAGCTTCCCTGTCCCTGCTGAAGAAAAGCATCCCCACAACATGATGCTGCCATCACCATGTTTCACGGTGGGGATGGTGTGTTCAGGGTGATGTTCAGTGTTAGTTTTTCGCCACACATAGCATTTTGCTTTTAGGCCAAAAAGTTCAATTTTGGTCTCATTTGACCAGAGCACCTTCTTCCACATGTTTGCTGTGTCTCCCACATGGCTTCTCGCAAACTGCAAATGGGACTTCTTATGGCTTTCTTTCAACAATGGCTTTCTTCTTGCCACTTTTCCATAAATGGCAGATTTGTGAAGTGCACGACTAATAGTTGTCCTGTGGACAGATTCTCCCACCTGAGTTGTGGATCTCTGCAGCTCCTCCAGCGTTACCATGGGCCTCGTGGCTGCTTCTCTGATTAATGCTCTCCTTGTCTGGCCTGTCAGTTTTTGTGGACGGCGATGTCTTAGTAGGTTTGCAGGTGTGCCATACTCTTTCCATTTTCAGATGATGACTTGAACAGTGCTCTCTTGAATCTTCAAAGCTTGGGGATATTTTTTTATAACCTAACCCTGCTTTAAATGTCTCCACAACTTTCTCCCTGACCTCTCAGGTGTGTCCCTTTGCCTTCATGCTGCTGTTTGTTCACTAAGGTTCTCTAACAAACCTCTGAGGGCTTCACAGAACAGCTGTATTTATACTGAGATTAAATTACACACAGGTGGACTCTATTTACTAATTAGGTGACTTCTAAAGGCAATTGGTTCTATTATTATTATTATACAGGATTTATATAGCACTGACAGTTTGCGCAATGCTTTACATCATTAGGGCAGACAGTACAATTACAATACAATTCAATACGGGGGGAATCAGAGAGCCCTGCTCGTTAAAGCTTACAATCTAGGTTTTAGTTAGGGGTATCAGAGTAAAGGGGGTTGAATACAAATGCACACCACACTTTTTACATATTTATTTGTAAAAAAAAATTGAAAACCATTTATCATTTTCGTTCTACTTCGCAATTATGTGCCACTTTGTTTTGGTCTATCACATAAAATCACAAAAAAATACATTTACGTTTTTGGTTGTAACATGACAAGATGTGGATTTTAAGGGGTATGAATACTTTTTCAAGGCACTGTATGTCTGTAGTGTTTACTTATCTCTCTCCAAAGCTCTGAGTGTCATTTCTCTCTCGTGCTTCCTTCCTCTGTTATCAGCATGAATCACTTCTGAGAGGTTTTCTCGACACATGAAATAAATTTGTGTTGGGAGGGGCTCAGAACAGAGCTTGTCAATTCAGAACACAGTTCTTCTTCCTCCAATCAGATTTCACAGACTATAACTGATAATCTTTCCAACCCCTCCTCTGTGCTCCTAACAGATTAAAAAATATTTTTAACACAATCTGTCCTTTTGAAGGGGTGTAGAGAGGAGAACAAGTAAAACTTATGTAGGAGGATTTGTTTCATCCATGTGTATCATCTGAGGCGAGTCACTTCACTAGGTATATGTGAGGGTTTACAACCACTTTAACTTACCTAAATGACAATTCATTATTTCATCCCTTCCCTCTCTCGGAGCATATTCATATGTATGACAGATTTCTGCAAAAATGCCACAATACATTGCCCATCCCACAGAAGCTGGTGACATTTGTGTGCAAGCATGCGAATTTGCTGCATGTGCACCGCCGGTCTCTGCCGGCTCCCAAATGCCTGAAAGTAAGTGGCAACACATATGCTTTGGTGCTGTTTTCTATTTTAAAAATGGTGGAATGGAAGAGGGACTGAGGGAGTTAATTTAGGAGTGTTTAAGTTCCACTTAAATTTGTGCTGAAAAACTGACACTTCTGTAAAGAAGAACCAGAGCAGCAACTACAGAAGTACAAAACATTATAGATTTCTATACCCAAACATTTCATTTTCTGTAAGAGGAACCAAGATGAACAACTATCATTTGTACACAGAACAAATAAATGACTGCACTTCATGACGAAATCTTATTTGATCTCCCTGAATTTCCAACCCTCCTTTTAAAAGGTAATTCCATAACAAGATTTTTATGATTTCAAAACTCTGATAAACACTTTGTTAGTTGAATGCTTCCATGACAATCTAATAGTTGTGCCTAAAATATGTCTGTAGCTTGAGCAAGTTATTTTCATCTTTGTAAAGTCTCCCAGGATGCTGGTCTGATAGCAATCACACAGTTTGCTATGTCTATGGTTTTTTTTTACCCCTGTAGATATACACAGACCTTTGCATTCATTTGTAACTCTACTGATGTAAAACACATTTACATTCAATGGAAACAGTAATGAGGATGTACAAAAGGGACTGAGTAAATCATAGATTCCAAACAGATGCATTCTGATTGGCTTCTAAGGATTACAGCACTTTGCACTTCCTCATTACACTTCCTTATTGAATAACCCTATGTGTGATTCAGTAGCAGTAAGGACTCATTTGGTTTGGATGAGCAGAGGTCAACATTTAACCAATCACTCTTATGGAAGGAACCAATTACCAATTATAGCAGAATGAATTTCCCTTTCTATTAGTGAGACAATTGGTAAGACTGATCACTATCGGAGACTGATACCTAACAAAGCAATGGAAATTCTTCAGTCTGATTCATTTAAGTTTCTTCCACCGGTAACTAGGTTATCTGTAGTACACTATAATAACATACACTACCATAACAAGACCAGTTGTTAGCCAAACCTGTCAAAAATCACAAATATAGGATACCGTGCATCCTTTTTTTATTGCCACCATAAGGAAGGACATGAAATGAGATAAGTGGACGCAATCTATACTGCTCCTCTGCATTGTCCTGATGTTCTTGTCTACTGGCCATAAGTCTCATTGTCATACACTTCTAAGCCAGATTTAATGCATCTCAGGGTGGGGGAATATATGAAGCTGACACTTGGTACTGCAGATATAGCTGGCCCAAAGCTTGGAAGGGGGTGACATGAGGACTTGGGTGCAGTGGATTGGGTCATTTAGGTAAGTATTATTTACTTTATTAACAGCCCCGTTTTTTATTTATATTGTTTAGCTCCCCTGGAATGGCTGTCACAATAATCCAATGATTTCAAAACTTTATGAGTAGGGATGAGCTCAGATGTGTTTGAATCCTAGTTCGAACCTACCCGAAGGAGCAGCCTGGGAAGCTGCCACTGGTACTGGACCAATCATTGTGGCCATTGTATTCCCCACCATGCAGCTGCACGCATACAAGGGGCATGTATACGCGTGGCTGCGGGCAGGGAATGCCTTGGTCGCTTGAGATTGGCTCAGTACTGTGACATCTTCCTGGGGGTCGCGCTCAGGTGGGTTTGGACTAGGATCTGAAAACCAGAGCTCTTCCCTATTGCGGAGACACTATCCTGAAACGTGTATGCAGACCAGGCATTCTGGCTTTGCTGAAGTGCATGCTGGTTTTGGAACAATGGGACAGTTGTAAAGCCAAAAAGAATTGCAACCCGTGAGCTTTGGAGCTGTGGCACCAGAATGCACTAAGATAATTCAGCTCTGATGCACATGCTTTGCTACACACTAGAATGCATGGTAATACACTACTGTGCACTGTAATACACTACTGTGCATTGTGATGTGTGCTGCTTAAAAAAAAAATACTGCACATCCATGTCCCATCTGCCACAGTGGCCAACAGACTTAAGCCTCATATACATGATTGGATTTTCCGCAGACAAAACCTCTGACTTTTGTCCAAATGCGTGTTCCTGGATTTTGTCTTGCATACAAACAGCAAGGAATTGTCGGCCAACAAACACGAACGTAGTGACGTACTACGTGTTTTTTCAGCTCTTTAGCACCACCCTTTGGGCTCCTTCTGCTAATTTCGTGTTAGTAGAAGTTTGGTGAGTGTTGATTCGCGCTTTTCAGTTTATTTCTGAATGGCCGTTCCTCAACCAGACATGTTGCAGAATCGGAGGAGATAACGTGTTATTTATTATTGGCCTTGGAGTTATTGCTTTGACCCAAGTCCAGTCCAGGAACAGGGGGAGGAGGTTTCTTGGACCAAAAATTGGTTGCTTTATTAATCTTGACCAATTATGTCATATGCCTTATATGGAGCTCCAGGAGAATAATCCAGATGATTTTCGGAATTATCTCTGGATGACGGACCCCTGCTTTTTACCAACTCTTGGCATTGGTGACCCCCTTTATTAAGAAGCAGGACACATGCATGAGGCTTTTATTTTATTTTTTGGTTGAATAATTATTTGATTTGGTATATTTTCTATATTTTTGGATGCATAGAATGCACTTTTTGGTTAAGTTCTATTGGCAGATAGCATGTCTAATTTTATTTGTTTTCTTTTTTTAATGCACAATAAAAAAATTGTAGAGAATAATACTTGGCTATGTGTTTTACTTCAAATGACAATTTGGGAGTAGGCAGTTACATTTAAAAAATACAATGTAAAATTGACAAGGGACACCAACATAGTTGTATCTTTGATCTTAAAAAACTACAGGATAATGGTGTTGTGGTAAACTTGCCCAAAACAAAAAAAAGCATAATAATATTATTCTTGATATCACTAGAAAATAAAAGCCTTTTAAGATACGTGTGCCATAACTCCATCAGTATCACCAGCAAAGCAGCTTCATTATTATCCCATTAAAGAAGAAGAGAATTGTGCGCTGCATTTCGATATTTCATAATTGGCCACGTCACAAATGTAAATTCTCCATTACGAATGCTAGTTTACAAGACCGACCGCTTCCAGCTCATCCTTGCTTCCGAGCATGCGTGTTTGTACTTTGGACTTTTGTCCGACGGACTTGTATACACACGCTCGGAAAATCCGACAACAGATATTTGTCCGCGGAAAATTTTAAAGCCTGCCATGCAACATTTGTTCCCAGAAAATCCAACAACAATTCTCCGATGGCGCCTACAAACGGTCGGATTTTCCGCCAACAGCCTGTCATCACACAATTCCCGTCTGAAAATTTGATCGTGTGTACATGGCTTTATAGTGCTAATCAACATGCTCATAGTCCATTAATCCTTCTTACAGATAAAGCCTGTGTGAAGGTATGGGCAGAGATCTGGAGGGTGAGTGTGCAGGAGACTGACATTGCACCTGGCATCCACTGATCGTGGGTGCAATGCTTTGCGGGCTCCTGTAAGAATAAATATATATATATATATATATATATATATATATATATATATATATATACACACACACACATTTTTTTTCCTCGCAAAATCATGTGCATTTTTTTTAAACTTTAAAGCAAAACTGAACTCTCAAAAATACCGCTGGTATCTTCTTCACGGCTACTTCCAGGCGCCAGGATTTCAGCCTCTTGATTGGCCACTGGTGGAATGATATCACCCACTTTGGTGTCAGTCATTCTGGCACAGCTGCGCATGCACAGCACAGTGTGCATTCAATAGAATACTGTGAGCAAGCAGGTACATTTCTGTTATTGCAGAAGAGATATTGCATGTCTGTTCTGCAATCATGAGCTGCCTGCTCACAGTTTTATATTACTTAAAGTGTTTGTTACCCCAACATTTCATATTCCTGATATGTGCCTGCTGTACCATATGCTTGTATGAGAAAGTATCCTGTTCTCTTTGTATTGCTTGCTTTGTGTGAAACCCCTGGTGTTCCTGCCAGTCCCTCTGCTTTCCTATTACAAACTGACCACACTAAGCAGGAGAACACACGTGGTCAGTTCTCTATCTATGCTGGGAACTCAGTCTGCTCTCCTCCAATGATCAGACTTGTCCTGACACCCCCCCACTGCACAGCCATTCACTGGCAAGCTCAGTGTGCTTCTGCTTTTCCTCCCCCTGCTCTTATGCAGCTGAGAACAGAGGGAATAAAGAGAGGGAATGTGATCACTTATAAAAAAAGGGAAAAAAGGTATTTATAATGTTTTTTTTATCTATATAAAAAATGTTTTGTCTTCCATTTCTATGTTAAACTCCATGGGTTGTTTTACAAGGTGATTGTTTACAATCACTTAAGTTTAGTTCCGCTTTAATTCAAAGCATGTTAATTAATTGCAAAGGAATGGAGAAGTGTGAATGGGCCTTGAATCAGTGACAAAATCACATTTCACTTATCTATAGAATTTACAAATATATTGATATAACATACTGTATCTACGGCTCACAGCCCTGATCTGTATGTGTAATTTGTGCCTAGAGTGGTACACAACTGAGATCCAGCCAGTATTCAGATCATTGCAGATATGTATGTATCTATATCACTCTTTAATATAAGAGAAATGTAAAATGTATATAATGTCATCATTTTGTTTTCAGTTTTGAATCAAGAAGGGAATGACTGAACTCTCTGTCATTTTTCATTGCTGTCTGTGTCCCCACTTGCGAGCTTCATACTCTTTTCTGTCCTGGTAACCACTGTCATCAAGATGAGAATTCCCCTTACTTTAGTGATACTTCCTCTCATTTCCTGTTGTGTCTCTAAAACAGGAAGTGAAGATACATCTCCCAATGGGACACAGACAACAAAATATATTCGTTTAATCTTTCCCCACTATGTTCACAACTAACAAAAAATTTGTGGCTATACATACAATTTAAATAGAGACAGAAAATTAACCTCTATCTGAAAGTATAACTAAAGGCAAAACTTTTTTTTTTCAGTTTTGGATAGAGCGGAGAGGGATTAGAACAACTATTAGGTTTTTATTGCTACCTCTGCCTTCTTTAGGGAGATTCACCCTCTCTATTTTCCTGTTTATTATTATCATTGAAAGTGAACGTAAAGGAAAATCCCAAATTTTGGGTTGCCCCCAGTAAAGTAATAGAGGGAAAATCCTCCAATGGGAACACAAGTTCTGGTGACCTGGGAGGCCCCAAGGCATTCCCGTAATTTTCAGGGATTTCTTCTCATATCCTGTGGCTATGGGACAAGAAGTGAAGGAAAGTTGTTCCAATGGGGTAGATTTACTAAAAATGGAGCTCTCAGAATCAGGTGCAGCTGTGCATGATAACCACTTAAAGTGGCGTTCCACCCACTTTTACAACTCTTCAGCATCCCTCACTAAACTGTACACTGTAAATGAATTGGATATTTTTAAATTTTTTTTCTCAGTGCCTACTGTATATCTACTGTATTCATTTTTCACTTCCTCCTCCCTGGCCGTGGCCCATCGCATCATTTCCTGTTTGCAATGCCTTCTGGGAAGGGGCGGCAACTTCCTCTGACACTGCCGTTGCTATGGAAACCTGACCTGAAACCTATTACACTGCTTGTGCTGCACTGAGCATGTGCGAGATCTTCAAGGATGAGATCCAGGAAGAAATACAGTCTGGCTTCAGATGCCCACACTTAAAGTGGGGTTCCCATTAAAAAAATAAATAAAAAAAAATTCAGCAGCTACAAATACTGCAGCTGCTGACTTTTAATTGGACACTTACCTGTCCCAGGGTTCAGCGATGCGGGGGATCGAAGCCCCGCTTGTCCCCTCCTCCGCTCGGCGGCGCCGGCATTCTGAATGTGGGCGCCCGGCTGTGGCTTCACAGCCGGGCACCCACTGCGCATGCGTGAGCCGCGCGCTGTCACTGGCCCCACAATCATCTGGGACCGGGCACGTGTCCCAGATGATTGACAAGAGGGAGGGGAGAGAGGCGATCTCTCTTCCTGCGCCAAGGGAAGTGACGTCAGGAACCCAGGCACCGAAGGAGGCAGACTACAAGGGACCCCCTAGCAACAGGCGTTTAGAGGTGAGTAAAAAAACAATTTTCTCCAAATGTTTTTTTTTCATTTTTTTTAAACACGTTACTAATTTTTTTTTTGGGGGGGTTGGACTCCACTTTAAGATGGCCAAGGCCTGCTGTAAGTTTATAAAATAACAAACTAGTGCTATAAGCTAACAAAACAGACCTTAATTTACAGACTAACTTTACTAGAATACATTAAGCTTGTGTATTATAGGGGTATTTTTATTTAAAAAGTATAATTTCAGCCGGAACACCACTTTAAGGACCAAGACTCTTTCTGAGATTTGTTGTTTACAAGTTAACAACAGTTTTTTTTTGCTAGAAAATTACTTAGAACCCCCAAACATTATATATTTTTTCTAACACCCTAGAGAATAAAATGGCAGTCGTTGCAATACTTTCTGTCACATTTTCTGGATTTACGCAGCGGTCTTGCAAGCGCACTTTTTTTGAAAAAATACAATTTTTTGAATTAAAAAATAAGACAACAGTAAAGTTAGCCCAATTTTTTCTTATATTGTGAAAGATAATGTTACGCCGAGTAAATTGATACCCAACATGTCATGTTTCAAAATTGCACCCGCTCGGGGAATGGCAACAATCTTTTACCCTTAAAAATCTCCATAGGTGACGTTTAAAAAATTCTATAGGTTGCATGTTTTGAGTTACAGAGGAGGTCTAGTGCTAGAATTGTTGCTCTTGCTCTTCCGATTGCAGCAATACTTCACATGTGTGGTTTGAACATGTGTTTGTTTTCATATGCGGTCACTAGTCACATATGCGTTCGCTTCTGCTCGCAAGAGCGTTTAAAAAAAAAATTTTTCTTATTTACTTTACCTTTTTTTTTTTTTACATTTTTACACTGTTTAAAAGAAAAAAAAATGTGTCACTTTTATTCCTATTACAAGGAATGTAAACATCCCTTGTAATAGAAAAAAGCATGACAGGACCTCTTAAATATGATATCTGGGGTCAAAAAGACCTCAGATCTCATATTTACATTAAAGTGCAATAAAAAAAAAAAAAAAATTGGCATTTAAAAATATGAAAAAAAAAATGGTCCTTTAAGAGCTATGAGCGGAAGTGATGTTTTGACGTCGCTTCCGCCCTGCAGTGTCATGGAGACGGGTGGGAGCCATCTTCCCCTCACTCGTCTTCATACCCAGGCAGGGGACAGACACGATCGCCTCCGCCGCGAGGGCACCGGATCGCGGCGGGAGAGGGGCTCCTCTTCTGCCGCCAATAAAAGTGACCACTTCTATCTTAAACTGGACCGCCCACTGAAGACAATGATACCAGGGTTATGGTAGCTAGCTGCTGCCATAACAACGATATCCTCCTTCAAAGTACCGACGTATAACGACGGTGGGCGGTCCGGAAGTAAAACATACGGCTTCTAACTTCAGCATGTTCAATTAAACTTTGCCAATAAAACGTGAAAGATTATTGGTTTCTGTGAAGCGTTGCACCAAATTTTGCACTCTTCAGTTTTAGTAAATAACCCCAATGGGACGCAGATGGCAAAAAAAGAAAAAAACTGACAGGGGTTATAATCCTCCTTTACTCTATCCAAAATGAAAAAAAAAATGCTTATAGTTCTACTTTAATTAATAATGATTAGAATACCTTTTTAGACGTATTAGAAGTTTGCTGGCCCTCAACTGATCTTTATAACCCATAAATGGTTGATTATTTCTTTGTAAATTAAAATCACCTAACAAAGCACTGGGCAATTTAATAATAACATGTTGCTAAGTATGCAATTGTATGTCAACACGAAGGTCAGGCTGTGAGCTGTAGATGTAGGTATTTGGGAGATGAGTAACACAGGTAAATATGTCGTGTGACGGCCGAGAAAAGATGATGTAATGAGAGTGAGCTCAACAATACAACATGGTGTGGGTGTTTTGATTTTTCAAGTGCATGAAGCTTTGGCTAAACAAAAGCACGCCTAGAATGTAAAGTCATTGAAGTCTAACTGCAAGCATGGAACCTCATATCAGACAAAATATTATGCCGTCAGTGTCTGCTGAGACCAGACTGTTTCAGAAAAGGGAACTTCCATGGATTTTTCTGGTTTCACCCTGCAAACCTTCCGCTATAGATAAACATCTGACGCATGGGGGGTTATTTACGAAAGGCAAATCCACTTTGCACTGCAAGTACACTTGGAAGTGCAGTTGCTGTAAATCTAAGGGGTAGATCTGAAATGAGGGGAAGCTCTGCTGATTTTATCATCCAATCATGTGCAAGCTAAAATTTTTTTTTTTTTTTTCCTTGCATGTCCCCCTCAGATCTACAGTGACTTTACTTCCAAGTGCACTTGCAGTGCAAAGTGGATTTTCCTTTAGTAAATAACCCCCATGGGGTTGATAATTTGCAGCAATGCATTGCTATACATTTTTCCTCTGTACCAATCATTAGTAAGAACTCATCTGAAATATGCAGTTCAGTTTTGGTCAACAGTGCAAAAAAAGGATATCGGGGAACTGGAGAAAATGCAGAGAAGGGCAATCAAAGTGATAAGAGCAACTGAGGAGCTCAACTATGAGGAACGATTAGAGGAACTGAATTTATTGTCTCTTGACCAGAGGAGATTAAGAGGAGTTATGATCACCATGTATAAATACTGTATATAAGTGGGGGTCATATACAGTATTGAACTTGTGCAGAGTTATTCATTACAAAGCAGTTGGAGATATAACCTACACATAAGGAAAGGCTTTTTCACAGTAACAGCTGTGAAAATGTGGAAGAGACTCCCTCAGAAATGTTCTGGCCAGCTCAGTAGATTGTTTTTAAAAAGAGCTGGGTACATTCCTAAATTAACAAAATATAACTGGATATTAACATTTACAGGTAATAACACCAGAGATTGTTGATCAGGGAATGTCTGATTGCCTTCTGAGGATTGGGAGGGAATTTATTTTGCTCCCGCTGGAGCAAGTTGGACCATGCTTTATTGCTTTATAAGGTTTTTTGCATTCCTCTGGATCAACTGTGAGTATAGGATTCTGTAGATCGAGGTGTTGTATTTATTTATTCTATATTATTAAAGCGAAGCGGTAGTAAACAGGAAAATTAAAAAAAAAACTTTTCATCTGCAAGGCAATGTTATAAGGTGCATTGCATACTAGCACATTATGTAAAATTTACCTTAAAACGAAGCCCTCCAGCAGCGCACTGTCACCACTGACAGGGCTTCCATTTTCACCTGGTCTTCCTTCCTGTTGGGATATATGACAGGTCCTAGAAGACTTCAGGGCCAGTCACAGACCGCTCTCGCATGCGCAGTGGGCACCCGGCCAATAGTATAGATGCCAGCGCCATTGAGGGAGGACATGGGGAGAATGCTGTGGTGAGTACACCGCTGGACCGTGGGACAGGTGAAAGGTAAAAGTCAGCAGTTACGCTTTTTGTAGCTGCTGACTTTAAATACAAACAAATGACTGGAACTCCGCTTTAACCACTTCAGCCCCGGAAGATTTTACCCCCCTCCTGACCAGAGCACTTTTTACAATTTGGCACTGTGTTGCTTTAACTGACAATTACGCGGTCATGCAATGCTGTACCCAAACTAAATGTGCATCCTTTTTTTTCCCACAAATAGAGCTTTCTTTTGGTGGTATTTGATCACCTCTGCGGTTTTTATTTTTTGCACTATAAACAAAAAAAGAACGTCAATTTAAAAAAAAAAACACAATTTTTTACTTTTTGCTATAATAAATAAACCAAAATTTAAAAAACAAAAACAAATTTCTTCATCAGTTTAGGCTAATATATATTATTCTACATATTTTTGGTAAAAGAAATCACAATAAGTGTATATTGATTGGTTTGCACAAAAGTTATAGCATCTACAAACTGGGAAAGATTTATGGCATTTTTATTATTATTTTTTTTTTACTAGTAATGGCAGTGATCTGCGATTTTTAGCGGTACTGCGACATTGCAACGGACAGATCAGACACTTTTGATACATTTTTGGGGCCATTGACATTTATACAGCAATCAGTGCTATAAATATGCACTGATTACTGTGTAAATGTCACTGGTAGGGAAGGGGTTAACACTAGGGGGCGATCAAGGGGTAAATGTGTGTTCCCTAGATATGTTCTAACTGTATAAGGGGTAAGGACTGACTGGGGGAGGAGACATATCGTTGTTCCTACTTAGTAGGAACAAACAATATGTCTCCTCTCCCCTGACAGAACAGGGATTTGTGTGTTTAAACACACAAATCCCCATGCTGGCTCTCGTGCACACGGTCGCATATGGCCGGTGCGTGCCCTCTGGCGGCTCTTAATGGGGAAGGTGTACCTGTATGGGATTTCGCCCAGTGGTGCCATTCTACCGCAGTATATATACATGAGCCGGTCGGGAACCGGTTAAAGCCTAAGTACAGCCAAAACCAAAAACAATTGAAAGACCCAATTTGCTTATGTTATTATTTGATAAATAATTACCGTAGCTCCTAGATATTATTTATTCTATATTACTAAAGCCTGGTAGACACAGGAAGTGTCGCTGTACTAACTGTGCGATGTTAGTATATCGATATCCTCTGCTGTGCTATTGTGTTCTGACAGCCACCCAGCCAAAACACACCTCTCAGCCATTGACTGCAAGCGTTGATCAGATGCTGATCGACTGCTGGATTTACGGCTTCTGTCGGAAGAGGATCTGTACACACGGAAAGTCAGCCGGTAACAGCCAAACCAACCGTTTTCTGCCTGTATGTACTATCTTAAGTGTAGGCAAAACTCAAAAACAGAAAAATCAGCACAAAGGACATAACCTACAATCAGTAAGATGTGTCCCTTGTGCTGATTCCTCTTCTGTTAGTAGTAATCTTAGTATGTAAGTGGAAGGGAGAAGAGATGCTTTGACTGTCAAATCAATACCAATCATTTAAAGGTGTTGTAAACCTTTGTGTTTTTTCACCTTAATGCATCCTATGCATTAAGGTGAAAAAACACCTGTCAGTGACCCCCCCCCCCCCCAGCCCCCCGTTTTACTTACCTGAACCCTCGAACTTGACCTGGCGGGGACGCGCTGTCTCTCTGCCCGGGGTTCTCAGCTCTTGATTGGATAGATTGATAGCAGCGCAGCCATTGGCCTCTGCTGCTGTCAATCAAATCCAATGACGCAGGCCCTGGGGGGTGGGACAGAGTCCTGCATTTGGCCGATATGGACGCCGAATGATGGACTCAGTAGCACGTCCGCAAGGCAACCCCCTCAGGAAGCGCTTCTCTGAGACGGTTATCAGATGTGGGGAGGAGCTGCGAGAGCCGCCAGGGGAACCCAGAAGAGGCGGATCGGGGCCACTCTGTGCAAAATGAGCTGCACAGTGGAGGTAAGTATGATATGTTTGTTAAATACCTAACAATGGTGCGCTATAAGTAACTTCCTATTAAGTGCACAATTTTGAAAAAATACAATAAAATGAAATAAAATTAAAAAATAATAAAAAAATCCGTGCTATCCAAGAGTGTTCTACTGCCATGGTAGTTGTGATAACAAGATATAGGCTATATTTCAGCCCTAGTTGTTGTGGTGACTTTCGGCCTGACCTCGCGGATTCTTTCCCTTAACCTTCTTCTCTTCTCCCCTTCCTACTATACTTTCTATCCTTTCTTTTCCTTATACTATATTATTCTATGATATTGAATCTCTAATTGATATTTAAATAATAATCTCAATTATTGTCTAGAAATAGAAATAAAACAAGGCAAATGATGTAGCAGAACTTACATAACTCATTTAATTCTATTCTTTTGAAATGGACAAAGACTCCAAAGTTCTTTTTCTCTCCTATTTCTTTATTTCCTTTTAAAATATATTACCTTGTGTTAGAATATATTGTCTTGTTTTACGATATTATTAATGAATTAACTATTCTTTAATTGTAAATGAGCTTCCTTATACTGAATGTATGTTATTATTCAGTGTTATCTGTACATAATCTCCGTACTCAATAAAACTATTTTGACAAGGAAAAAATCTGTGCTATCAATGTGTAGAATGTCTTCAAATCACTAATGGCGGGATCAATTCCTGAAAATTCACAAGGTCAGCCTAAAATATACCATTAGCCATAGATCCTAGGTATGCTCAAATTCAAAATAAAAAGGTGAATGTAATAGACCACATGGAAAACAGCAGAAGAAAGTTCCCTGATACATTCAGCATGAAGCCGCTCCTTTCAGGCTTTCAAAACAGCAATAGTGTCCAGCTGATTAATCCTGCTGTTCCTCTCAATTTCACCATTGCATGAGTGTGGGCATGAGATAGAAGAGAGATATATCATTGCGCAATGATTTACACTTTAAACATGCACTGTCGTCACTGGCTCCTCCCATATATGATCCCGCCATTAGTGATTTGAAGACATTCTACACGTTGATAGCACAGGTTTTTTATTATTTTATTTTATTGCATTTCTTTAAGGCTACTCGTATTGGGATATTTATCCCAGTTATTTGCATTATTGAATCACTTATTGTCTTGAATATTGTTTACTTTGAAAATTGTGCACTTACTAGGAAGTTAATTATAGCGCACCATTGTTAGGTATTTATTCACGTTTATAGTGTCAGAACACTGTTTGAATGGTTGCAGCATAATTATTTCGTTTTTTTCTATTATATCACATTTAAATATTCATTTCAGCACTTTAGTACATTTCACACTATGATATGTTTGTTATTTTTATTTTTATTTTACCTTTACAGTCACTTTAAGTAAAGCGTATCTTTACAGTGACTTTCCACTGCTACTGTGTTAAAAAGCATATTGCAATATTTCCTGTTGTGTCCTTCCCAGACCGATGACACACCAGTCATACCTGCTCGCATATTTCTGGAATAACAAATACTCTCAGTGGACTTTTCACATGAATATATGCTGTCAATAAGTAATGAATGTTTGAAAGGTGAGTCCAAAGCATAAAATAGCTTTGCCACTGCAATTTTCTTTCTCTATAGAAATCCCCTTTTCCTTCAGGTCCCTTTCACACTGGGGCGGTGGGTGCGTCGGCACTTTAGCGTCAATTTTGCAGCACTATTCGGCCGCTAGCGGGGAGCTTTTACCCCCCCCCGCTAGCGGCCGAGAAAGGGTTAATTGGCCCTTTGACAATTAGTCTGTCTTTTCTTCAGGTGGTTATTTAAAGAAAAACTTTCACCAGAATTTAGAAAGGATTTTTAAACCCCTCCAGTGGATGCTGTGCACTTGTCCCTGATACAATCAGTGCTGTGGTTTGATAATAAAGTGTTGTTTTTTTCTGCTGTCCATGCTCACTGTAGTTCTCCCCTAGGCAGAAACCCACATTTTGGGTGTTCCTATGGAGAACGTACGGCCGCTGCTCAAATCTGCAGCCCTCCTTACCGTCCATCCCTGTGACTCCTCAGCTTTGTTTGTATCCGCACCCTCCCACAGCCATCTATTCTGCAGCTATGCCTCATTTTCTACTGTTAAAAGACTGAGCCCACAGTTTCACACAGCCACCAACTAGTTCAGAGGAGATCGCTACAGTAGAAGATGGCAGCTTATGTTGTGTGAAGGGCCTGGGGAGGAGATCGGTCATTCCCAAAAACACAACACAATGGCAGCTACTGCACTGGACTATCTTAGACAAATATAGTAGATGCTGGAGTGTGCTGTTGTTGGCTTGTGTTTTTGTGAATGGGCAGCGCTGCTTCTCAGCATTTGTCATTCACACAACACAAGTCGAGAGCTACTACTGTAGTAATCACCTCTGAACTAGCTGGTGGCTGCAGAAGACTGCGGCCTCAGTCTTTTAACAGTAGCAGAGGAGCCATGGCTGCAGAATGGTGAGAGGGGCTGTGGGAAATTGTGGGATTAGCCTTTCATTTGTACAAAAGGAGAAGAGGAGGGCTGCAAATGTTATGTCTGCAGTGTTCAGACAAGGCAGAGGCTGTGTGTGCAGACTTTGCATGCTCTGGGGGTAATTTACTAAAGGCAAATCAACTTTGCGCTACAAGTGCACTTGGAAGTGCACTTGGAAGTGCAGTCGCTTTAGATATGATGGGGATGCAAGGAAAATAAAAAACAGCATTTTTGCTTGTACATGATTGGGTGATAAAATCAGCAGAGCTTCCCCTCGTTTCAGATCTTCCCCCCAGAACCAACGCGAATGCACTTCCAAGTGCACTTGCAGTGCACTTGTAGTGCAAAGTGGATTTGCCTTTAGTAAATAGCCCCCTCTGTATGCGCTGTGCAGTTAGTGAGAAGTCTATTTCCTTTGTCCATTGTTGTTGGTTAGTGGAGGGTAGTGGTAGAGCCTAGCTATCCGACAGTGCTACTTAGGAACCACAGCACTGATTTTATTAGAGACATATGCTATGTGCACAGGGTCCCCTGGGGAATTTAAAGGGTAATTCCACTTTCGTGGTGGAAAAAATAGCAAATAAAGAAAAAAGATTATAGCGTATACAATTGCGATACAAGTCATATTGTAACTGAATTTTATTAAAAGTTACCTTTCCTTTTCAATCTGCAGCTCTGTAATTTTCTGAAAATGCAATATGGCTACCTGGAGGTGTTCTGTACATAGAATGTGTACAGAACGCCCCCCCCCCCAGAAACATAATTTCCTGTTTGTGTGATTGGTTCACCAATTTTCCCAGAAGTCTGCACTAAGATACAAGTCAGATTTCAGGCATCCCCTGCAACAAAAATTACATTTTTGGTGAAACACTTCCAATAGGAAGTCACGTCGAAAGGGATTAGGCCCAGCAGCTTTCCTCATTGGTGCCCTGCAGGTGCAGCAGCTGATTGATAATTATGAAACCACTCCCATCAGGCCCGGTTCACACTGGTGAGACATATGCTCTGACTTTGGGAGCACATGTCGCACGATGTGTACAAATCAATGGTTCCCTATAAGAGCTGTCTTAACTGGTCTGACACAAGTCGGTCTGACTTTAGAAAATGTTCCTGCACTACTTTGGTCTGTTTTCAGCCCATTCAATATAATTGAAGTCAGATCAAAGTCGGATCCTCGTCCTAACCATCCGACTTGTGACATCCGACATGGTGTTTACAGCAGCAGGAAAAGGAATTTATGTCACACTGGGATTGTTTTGATTGGTCAAAGGACAAGTCAGAATATCTCAAAAGTCAGAGCAAAATCGTATCCTGTTCATTCAAGTTGGATGGAAGTAGGACCGATGTCGTAGGGCAAAGTAGGATGACAGTCGTATAATAGTCGTGTCGTACCAGAGTGAACCCGGCCTCTGACTCACTTTCTCACATGGACACAGAGAAACATACATGGATTTCTGCAGAATAACAAAAAGTAGGAATCTGCAACAAAGTTTTTTAAAATCCTCACAAATCTTTGCTAATAGATTACCCAGAAGGGAATGTTTTTTTCTCAGCAAAAGTAGAGTTAACAAGCCTTTTTACCTTCTGGTGAGACTTATTTAGGTCAGTGAAGGAAAAATATATTAGACTGGCTGGTTTGATTTATTTCTTATGTATCGTTTTTCTTACGTATCCCTCTTTTTTGGGCGGGGGTTATGACAAATGGCCCTCCTCAAACAGGATATTGTGCTAAACCTGTAGGTAAATAGGAGGACTATTCGCAACTGGGTAGTCTAAGGCCTCATTCACACGGGCACCGTCAGTTTAGCCATGTTAAAAATGTATCAGTTCTTATCTGTTGCTTCATCCGTCTTCATCCGTCATAAATTCAGTTAATCTCTGTTTTCATCCGTCTTCCCTTCCGTTAACATCCGTTTACATCCCTTAATTTACCCGTTTACATCCGTTTTTGCATCCGTTTTAATCCGTTTACAGCAGTTTCTGTGGCTTTGATGACATTACCCAGAAAGCATTGCTCCTCCCATGCTGCATTGCAGTTTTCAGTGAGTGACTTGTCCTTGCTTTGTCCTTGTCCTTGTGTGTGCCATCTGTGTAGTGCGATGGATTCCAACAATTTTGCCACTTTGTCACTGTGGTCCCGACATGTTGATTCTCACAAGCCTGGCCTTTCATGCACCAGGTTTATTAGTTGCTCCTGGGAGACATCTCTGGCCATGTTCCTCCTTGGGGATGTACTTCCTATGTACTTCCTATTGTCCAGCTACTGCCTGGGTCATAGGTTACACATATAAACAAACAAAAAAAATTCTTCAAAACGGATCTTAAAGTGGTGTTCCGGCCGAAATATATATCCAATTTGTTTACAGTGCACAGTTTAGTGGGGGATGCTGAAGAGTTGTAAAATTGGGTGGAACTCCACTTTAACTGATCAGACGTTGAAGGACATTGTCCGTTATTGTCAGTTAAAGTGGTGTTCCGGCCGAAATTATACTTTTTAAATAAAAATACCCCTATAATACACAAGCTTAATGTATTCTAGTAAAGTTAGTCTGTAAACTAAGGTCTGTTTTGTTGGTTTATAGCAGTAGTTTGTTATTTTATAAACTTACAGCAGGCCGTGGCCATTTTAAGTGTGAGCATCTGAAGCCAGACTGTATTTCTTCCTGGATCTCATCCTTGCAGATCTCGCACATGCTCAGTGCAGCACAAGCAGTGTAATAGGTTTCAGGTCAGGTTTCCATAGCAACGGCAGTGTCAGAGGAAGTTGCCGCCCCTTCCCAGAAGGCATTGCAAACACGAAATCATGCGATGGGCCACGGCCAGGGAGGAGGAAGTGAAAAATGAATACAGCAGATATGCAGTAGGTGCTGAGAAAAATTTTTTTTAAATATTCAATTCGTTTACAGTGTACAGTTTAGTGAGGGATGCTGAAGAGTTGTAAATGTGGGTGGAACTCCACTTTAATGTCCGTTTTCATGGATCTCGACACATTGCACATTCAAAAAAATGGACAAGATCAGAAGTGGAGGTTAACCTCCCTGGCGGTATGATTATTTAAGATTTTAGGTGCTGAAAGCGGTACAATTATTTTGCACAGAAATTTGGCGTTTTATATTATAGGCCTTTAATTCTTAGGAATAATTCACTTAAATCTGTCCAAACAAGAGTCTAGTAGACATCCCGGGTATGATAAAGTTTGAATAATGAAATCAAAAATTATAATATAATAAATAACTATAAATAATTATACTAAATAATATTATAATAATAATAAAAATGATTCAATAATGTAATCAAATCAAAAACCCTGAAATTTGCTCAGTTGCAGAATTGTTGCTTCCATTACTTTTAGTGTTTGGTGACGGATTTCCCCACAAATCACTATCGCTTAATTCTGCAAGTGATTTTAATTTATTATCGCTGTTTTCTAGCTGGTCTAAAGCCACTTTTGATGTAAAGGGAAGTTTTGGTTGCTATGGACAATCTCCAGTTTCCAGGCAGAAAGAACAGTTTTTATAATATAAAACTGCATGCAGGACACTGGACAGACCACTAGGGACAAAGGGGATGTGTAATTATTTGATACAGTACTGTAATCTTACAGATTACAGTATACTGTATCTATACTGTGTGTTTCACTTTTTGAATTTTGCCGCCGAACTCCGTCCCCGTGCGTCGCAACGCTCGCAGGGAACGGAGCTCGGCACTGTGAATCGTGCGAGACACGGCAGCTCGCAGATCACAGTGGGGAGACATCGCAGGATCCAGGGGACAAGGTAAGTATCCTCTACATGGATCCTGCGATGCGATCCCGAGTCTGGCTCGGGGATACCTCTTTGGGTATTGAAAATCCACCCCGAGCCAGACTCGGGAATACCGCCAGGGGGGTTAACAGATGGTAACGGATGGTCATCTGTTTGCCCATAGGAATGCATTGTTGTCGGTTGACGGATGGATGAAAAATATATAGACGGTCCGATCGTGTGAAAGGGGCCTAAGTGTCTTAGTGACACTAAGCCTCGTTCGCACCATGGTGCAGAGACATCAGTTTTTCTGTACATGTTCTGCAAGGACTGAAAGAAAACAATGGTTCTCTATGTGCCCTGTTCATAACACCACATACAGTTCTTTTTCTGTGCGGGAATCTGCAACGTATATACAGTTTTCTGCATGGAAAAAAAACTTTTCCGGTTGCAATCTGCATGCCCGATCTTAATGTATTGCAGAGCAAGATTATGAAATTTATCTGGGGGGGGGGACAAAAGACCCAGAGTGAATAGTTTCTGATGAAAATTGAATCGTCCCTGCATTCCACCAAACCGATTAGTCATATGATGTGGCTACAAATGAGAGATAGACCAATTATATTGTGCCCCACATTATCCTTTTCTCTAAGCTTATGGGACAGATTGATGAAGCCTCATGTATTGAGATCTTCTCATGCTCCCTTGGCTCCATTGACTGGTAATCTTGATTTCACTCCGGTCTTAATCCTCAAGAGCTCGCATGGTGGACTAACAAGGGCTTGATACGTATTGCTGACATGTGCGACCATAAAGGTATCTTATCGAAACAAACCCTACTAGATAGTTACCAGCTTCCTAACTCAGAAATGTACCATTACTGCCAGTGCATTATCTGAAGACTCTACTGCGTACAAATAATTTAACAACTTCCACCCCAATGGAATATCTGTGTGGGTCCTTTGATAAGCATCTTGTCCTCTAAGTCGGAACATTCGTTTTATATGTACAAGTGGGAACAGGATTTAGAGGTAACGTTGGAAAAAATGGCACAATTCGTCTCAAAATCATACAGTAATATCTCACTGATCGAGGTGAATTACAAAGTTTTGCTGCAATGGTACATGGTACCAGTGAGAGTGGAGACATATGTCCCAGGCACTTTCCCTCTATGTTTTAGAGGATGTGGCATAGAAGGCACAGTATACCATATATAGTGGACATGCCCTAAAGTCAGGCGATTTTGGATTTGCATCTATAATTTTATCTTTTCACTAGCCCAGGTGAATTTAATCAAATCACCACAGCAGGCACTACTAGGATACCCAGTGGAGGGAGTGCCAGGACACACAAAGAAACTTATATCATTCATCTTTACTGCATCCAGGATAGTTGGAAGTTGTCGTGGATCATGATCAATGAACGCCTTTCAGCGATATTACTCGATAAACAGCCAGTCTTTGATAGAGTCCGGGGACCATGGATAAAATACCTGTTCGAAGGCTTATGAGTCACCAGTTCTCTCGCCTTTCTTCCTTCCTCTTTCAGGCTTTTCTTTTCTTCCCCTGCATCCTGTTTGAGTGACCAGTAAGCGGAAATTGGACACATGGTCATATGGTATGGATTCCTCTTCTTCATCTTCATGAAGCTTAAAGAAATGACAGGGATCCAAGAATGTGCTAATCCTTTCCTCCCTTTTTATTTTTATTTTTTTTATTTGTTACAGGTTTCCCTTGTAGTTCATTAAGTTGTAGTATAAAGAGATAAGAGATAAGAGATACAACAATCACCCTTGTCAGGGTATACCATTTTGCTCATACCTCAAGTACCTTAAGACATTATTTTTTATACAGAAATGCTTATCTCATGTAAACAATATGTTGCCTTGGAATTTGATCTATACAATTTTCAATAAAAATGATTGGAAAAGAAAACTGAAGTTAATGTGCATGAAAACTGATGTAAACTGATGTGCAACTGATGTAAACTCATGTCTCTGCAAGTAAAATCTGCATGAGTTTTCCATCAGTTTTCATGCTTGTATTGTGTGAACGAGCCCTTAAGCTGCCCATACATGGGTCACCAGCAGGTTGAACAAAAAAACCTGACCCCATTCCTTCATCCACACATTTGAGGCAATTTATATCCTCCCATGTGTCTTTGTGTCTTTGTATTCTGACAGATCAGCGCTGCAGTCTATAACCTGCAGTGCTGATCGAGCAGCTTTTTTCCAACAGGGCAGTTGAACAGAAATTAATCAGTAGATTGACTTCTGTTCAACCACAGTGGCTATACATGGATTGAAATTCATCTGACTGTGTTGATGGGGGAATCGAGAGATTTCCGATCCTGCAACCTGTGGTTGCTGGTAATATATCACATTATCTTACATGTAGAAATCACCAGATCTAGGATTTGCCCTGGTTGTTGGTCCACCCACTAAGGCTGGCCATACATTATACAATTTTATTATTCAATTTCAATTTTTTTTTTTGCAGTTTAGAGTTACCTTCAACTATGTAGGGCAAGAGCCTGCCTGATTGCATACAAATTGAAAGTCTTTAGGTGTGACCTCACATTATATTTTTATATAGAAAATTGTATAATGTATGGCCAGCCTTACATTCCTATTACTTAACATTATTATTATATTACATTATTACTTCACCTATTCTTGTTTTGTTATAAGTTATTGAAAACCAGTATCAACAAGTACTGTAAGTCAGAGAAATATGTAAGTCAGAGAAATATACAACCAAATTTTCCATCTCTGATGTAACTGTACTGGAGGTCTTTGCAATGCATGATTTATGTCTGCTGAGTTCTGTAATGATAAAGCTGACCTACATAAACCTATGGAGACTCAATATGATAAATAACCTGATAGAATATGGTTACTGTATAACATTAACTATGCCAATTTCTACTGATGTATTTGTGATCTCTTTCTCTCTTTCTAAAAATATTCAGTAGTTTACAAAAAAATTAGGACAGAAAAAACTATATTGTGCAGCTAAATACTGAAAAACAGAAGTCTTTTGTGTATGACGTTAACGTTGTCCATGGGAATTAAGGACATTTGGTAAATATCTCCTTCACAGACTCCTGTTGAGGTGGCAACATTGCTGTGTATTCTGTACACAGCAGTACACAGTGTACAGCCAATCCCTGCAGCCATACAAACTCCCTTACTCACTACAGGTTCCTCTGTGCTAATCCTGGAATGTCTGTATCCAGGAGGTCAGGCAGCTGACATTCATTCAGGGATAACATTATTTGCATCTGTCCCCCTCGCATACACGGTGTTATTTAAGTATTTGCTTAAGTCATTATTTTTATGCAAAATCTATTTAAGAACATTAATTCCCATGATATTTGTGTTTGAAAATGTATATCCACCTGCCCATATTTTGTACAATTTATATTTTACTAACGGCTTATGTATGTTTAATACGTTTATTTTGAAACCATGTTTAATTAGTTACATAATATGTTGAGAGCACTGCGCGAAAGATACAGTGTAAAGCATTCATAGTAGTAAGAATTATAGAAATAAGTATGCATAATTCACTATGTACATTGTAAATTGCATAAAAAGGTGCATATGATAAATACGTATATTACATTGGACCACAGTGGAATAAATATCGTCATTTGATACAGGAAAAATCACAAAAGCTTTAGGCAAACAGCTAAATACACAGATAATATTAATGGCACGGTGCCCTGCCATGGTGTGAAAAGAGGTTATGACTCAGGATTCTCATCCAGGAAGGTTGAGGGGCTCCAGGGAACTTGTGTCATTCAGCAGAAACCTAGTTTCCTCATTGGTTGGTAAAACCTGGTTTGGGACTTCGACCGCTAAAATATTTTTTATATATCTTTGCATTTAGCTGTTTGCCTGACGCTTTAGTAATTTTTCTTCTGTACCTTTTCCATCAAAAAACAAATGACATTTAGCCTTCTGGCTCACACCTTCAGCACTGCTTCTCTGGTCTCACTCTTCAGGCCCCTGTCTGTCTCTTACAGACAGTCTTTATACACACTTGGACCATACACCCCTTGCTGCTCTGGAGCCCACCTCTCTCCTGGGCAAAGACCTCATCTGTCTTCCAGGGTGGAGCCCAGGACCCTAGTCAGGTCTCTCCTAAAAGCCCAGCACACACCAGCCCAATTAGTGTGCTGGTGATTCTCAGACCTGGACCCAAGATTGGCAATATCATCCCTCCCAGATCTCTACTAAATCTCTGGGCTTCAGGTCCCAAACCAGGTTTTACCCACCAATGAGGAAACTAAAAAGTCCCTGGAGCCCCTTAACCTTCTTGGATGAGAATCCTTACCTCCTTTTACACCATGGCAGTGCTCAGCACCCCCCTTTTATATATATATATATATATATATATATATATATATATATATATATATATAAATATATATATATATATATATATACAGGGCTTTTTTTCTCAAACAATAGGTGCTGGAACTCAACCACGGCCCCCCACCCAAAACTCCTCCTCCCACACACACCCTCCAAATCACATCAAATAGTGTGATCAGTCAAATTTTCATGAACAGTAGGAGGGTCTTAAAGGGGCATTAAATACCAGGATTGCATTACATGCAGAGTTCAGGGGGGTTACACACAGAGTGTAGAGCTGTCACTTGTAAACACAGAAACTGGACTTCTGTGTTTACAAGTGATTGTGGTGAGCAGGCCCCCCCCAAGGGTCTGAGCCAGAGGTGGTTGAACCGAGTTCCCCCTGAAAAAAGCCCTGTATATATATATTAGATTAAAGTATCTGTGTTAACTCTGTTACCAACTAAAATCTATAGCTAATTGATCAATGACACATCTATCAACCTGTTCCCACATGCCAAAGTGCTAAGTTTAATCCTGGACTCTGAACTATCTCCTTTCAGTCCCACGTTCAATCAATGTCCAAATCTTGCTGCCTCAACCACCGCAACATCTCCAAATTGACACCACAAAGCTTCTAATTCAGTCATCCACCTTACCAACCATTCATTGTCTGCTACTCCTCTCTGCCAATCTTTCCACTAGCTTCCTTTCACCCAACAAATTAAATTCAAAATACTAATAACAACTTCCAAAGCCATCCACAACACCCCAGATAGATCACTAACCTAGTCTGAAAATACCAACCAAACGTTCTATTTGTTCCTCCCAAGACCTCCTGCTCTCTATCTCCCTTGTCTCCTCCAATGCTCACCTCCAGAACTTCTCCTGAGCCTCTCATCATCTGGAACTCCCTATCCCAATCTGTCTGACTATCTCCTATTCTGTCCACTTTTAGGTGATCCCTGAAAACTCTTCTCTTTAGAGAAGCCTACTCTGCCTCCACCTAACAACTGTACTTTTATTTTCTCCATCAGCTCACCCCCCCACAGTCATTAACTTTTGTATCACTTGACACTTGCTTTTAGATTGTAAGCTCTAACAAGCAGGGCCCTCTAATTCCTCCTGCATTGAATTGTATTGTAACTATACTGTCTGCCCTCATGTTGTAAAGTGCTGCACAAACTATTGGTGCTATATAAATCCTGTATAATAATAATAATAATTTAGCACCACATAAGCAGATTTATCATCTAACAACAAAACTTAAACAGTGCAGTGCTGTTAATATTCTAAGACGTGTATAATAACACAATAAGAACTATACCGTGTATGAACAGTGCAATATTCCTACTATTGACTAACACAATAAATATTGCAAATACATTGCAAGTGAAAATAAAATTGATTCCACAACCACTGTGAAACACTTCACCCAAATTGAATTTATTTGCTCGTATAAAATCACATTTTATGTTTTTTTTTCCTTTTCTTTTTTTCCCCCCTTCCCTCTTTGGTTCCCCTTTCTTCTTCTGGCCTACTTCTTGCCTAGATGCCTTCAATATTCCACATTAGTGACATAAGCCTCGTACACACGATAGGATTTTCCGACGGGAACTATATGATAACAGGCTTTTGGCAGAAAATCCGACCGTTTGTACGCTCCATCGGACAATTGTTGTCAGATTTTCCGAATGTTGGATGGCAGGCTTTAAAATTTTCCGCAGACAAATGTCTGTTGTCGGATTTTCCGAGCGTGTGTACACAAGTTCGTCGGACAAAAGTCTAAAGTACAAACACGCATGCTCGGAAGCAAGGATGAGCTGGAAGCGGTCGGTCTTGTAAATTAACATTTGTGACGTAGCAAATTATGAAATCTCGAAATGCAGCGCACATTCTCTTCTTCTTTAATAGGATAATAATGAAGCTGCTTTGCTGGTGATACTGATGGAGCTATTACAAACAAATTTTCAAAGGCTTTTTTTTCTAGTTATATCAAGAATATTATTATTATGGTTGTTATTTTTTTTATTTGGGCAAGTTACCACAACACCATTATCCCGTAGTTTTTAAGATCAAAGATACAAGTATGTTGGTGTCCCTTGTCAATTTTACATTGTATTTTTTAAAATTGAACTGCCTACTCCCAAACTGTCATTTGAAGTAAAACAGATAGCCAAGTATTATTCTCCACAATTTTTTTATTGTGCATTAAAAAAAGAAAACAAATAGACATGCTATCTGCCAATAGAACTTAACCAAAGAGTGCATTCTATGCATCCAAAAATATAGAAAATATAACAAATCAAATCATTATTATTTAACCAAAAAATAAAATAAAAGCCTCATGCATGTGTCCTGCTTCTTAAAACCACTTCCCACCCAAGGTACGTCATATGATGTCCTTGATTTTGCGGGGGTATATCTGAATGATGCTGTCAGCTACAGACATCATTCAGATATCATCTTTTAGTGTCGGCGATTCCCTACACCATAAGAATGATCATAGTGGCTGTTCCGCCGTGTGATTGTTCTTATGGGCAGCGAGAGGGGACGCCACCCCCGCCGCCCTCCGGTGCTTCTACCGACTCACCACTTCCATTGGTGAGGCGGAGACAGGATTCGCCGGCCCTGGATGGTGACCATAGAGATTTCTGCTGGACCAGATGGTCGCCGGAGTCTCTATGATCGTTCGGAGGCCGGGCGCGATGTTATGACATCACGCCCGGCCTCTGCATTCAAACGAATGGCGACGCCTTGGCTGGGAAGCCGAGATTGTTTTATTTTATTTTTTTGATTTCAGGCTTCCCAACCTAGAGGTGAGATGTGAGGTCTTATTGACCCCATATCTCACTGTAAAGAGGACCGATCATGCCATATTCCTATTACAAGGGATGTTTACATTCCTTGTAATAGGAATAAAAGTGATCAAAACATTTTTTTTTTAAAGTGTCAAACTAAAAAAAGAAAAGTAAAATTAACAATAAAAAAATAAATAAATTTAAAGCGCCCCTGTCCCCGTGTGCTCGCACGCAGAAGCGAACGCAAACGTAAATCCAGCGCACATATGAAAACGGTGTTCAAACCACACATGTGAGGTATCGCCGCGAACGTTAGAGCAAGAGCATTTATTCTAGACCTAGAACTCCTCTGTAACTCAAAACATGTAACCAGTACAAAATTTTAAAGCGTCGCCTATGGGGATTTTTACGTACCGAAGTTTGACGCCATTCCATGAGCATGCACAATTTTGAAGCGTGACATGTTAGGTATCTATTTACTCGGCGTAACTTCATCTTTCACATTATGCAAAAAAATTGGGCTAACTTTAATGTTTTTTTTTTTTAAGCATGAACCTTTTTTTCCAAAAAAAAGTGTTAGAAAAATTGCTGCGCAAATACTGTGTGAGATAAAAAGTTGCAACGACCGCCATTTTATTCTCTAGGGTCTTTGCTAAAAAAACATATATAATGTTTGGTGGTTCTATGTAATTTTCTAGCAAAAAAATGGTGAATTTTACATGTAGGAGAGAAATGTCAGAATTGGCCTGGATGGGAAGTGGGGGGTCAACAATGCCAAAAGTTGGTGAAAGCAGAGGTCCGTCATCTGGAGATAATTACAAAAATCATCCGGAATATTCTCCAAGAGCTCCCGCAGCAAAGGCATATGACATAATTAGTCACGATTAATAAAGCAACCAATTTTTGGTCCTAGAAATCCTCCCCCTCCTGTTCCTGGACTGGACTTGGGTCAAAGCAATAATTCCAAGGACAATAATAAATAACACGTTATCTCCTCTGATTCGGCAACATAGCTGGCCAACGCCCTTCGGACAAAAGTCAGAGGTTTTGTCTGCGGAAAATCCGATCGTGTGTATGAGGCTATAGACTCGAAGGCTATAGTCCAGGTTTAGGCAGATATAATGGGGTTGATTTACTAAAACTGGAGAGTGCAAAATCGTAGAAATCAGCTTCCACCTGGGTTCACACATATGCGAATACAGACATCGCATTTGATGCACACCCGCATTGCTGTGCCAGTCACATGCGATGTCTGTGCAATGCAAATTCATGAATTCATGAAATTTATGAATTAACCCTTCATTTTGGGTTTGCACATAAGAAAAACTTTTTTTTCTGAACAGTCAGTAATTCAATGGACTTTATTTTTGTACATAAGAAAAACTATTTTTTCTGAACTGTCAGTAATTCAATGCGGGCAACCAGTCGCTACCTGTTTATTACATACTACTCCTGATCTCTGAACTCTGTATTACATACTACTGATCTCTGAACTCTGTATTAGTTATTTCTGACCTCTGAAATTTTACAACCAAAAACATAAATGTATTTTATTGGGATTTTATGTGATAGACCAACAGAAAGTGACACATAATTGTTTAGTGGAAGGAAAATAATAAATGGGTTTTCACATTTTTTACTAAATATCTGAAAAGTGTGGTGTGCATTTGTATTCAGTCCCCTTTATTCTTATACCCCTAACTAAAATCTAGTGGAACCAATTGCCTTCAGAAGTCACCGAACTAGTAAATAGAGTGTGTATTTTGTGTAATTCAACCTCGGTATAAATACAGCTGTCCTGTGAAGCCCTCGGAAGTTTGTTAGAGAACCTCATTGAAAAAAAAGCATCATGACGGCCAAGGAACACACCAGACAGGTCAGGGATAAAGTTGTGGAGAAGTTTAAAGCAGAGTTAGGTTATAAAAAAATATCCCAAGCTTTGAACATTGCAACGATCACTGTTCAATCCACCATCCGAAAATGGAAAGAGTATGGCACAACTGCAAACCTACCAAGACATGACCGTCCACCTAAACTGACTAGGCTGGGCAACGAGAGCATTAATCAGAGAAGCAGCCAAGAGGCCTATGGTAACTCTGGAGAAGCTGCAGAGATCCACAGCTCAGGTGGGAGAATCTGTCCACAGGACAACTATTAGTCATGCACTACCCAAATCTGGCCTTTATGGAAGAGTGGCAAGAAAAAAGCCATTGTTGAAAGAAAGCCATAAGAAGTCCCATTTGCAGTTTGTGAGAAGCCATGTGGGGGACACAGCAAACATGCGGAAGAAGGTGCTCTGGTCAGATGAGACAGAAATTTTACTTTTTGGCCTAAAAGCAAAATGCTATGTGTGGCGGAAAACTAACACTGCACATCATCATGAAACATGGTGGTGGCAGCATCATGTTGTGGGGAAGCTTTTCTTCAGCAGGGACAGGGAAGTTGGTCAGAGTTGATGGAAAGATGGATGGAGCCAAATAAAGGGCAGTCTTTGAAGAAAACCTGTTATGCCCCGTACACACGGTCAGACATTGATCGGACATTCCGACAACAAAATCCATGGAATTTTTCCGACGGATGTTGGCTCAAACTTGTTTTGCGTACACACGGTCGCACAAAGTTGTCGGAATTTCTGATCACCAAGAACACGGTGACGTACACCACGTACGACGAGACTAGAAAAGGCCAGTTCGGAACCAAGCGCGGCACCCTTTGGGCTCCTTTTGCTAATCTCGTGTTTGGTGAGAGACGATTCGCGCTTTTTCAGACTTGTGGTTTTCAGATCGTTTTCTGCTGTTCAGTTTGTGCTTGTGGGTTTGTATCTGCTCTTCAGTGCGTGCAGCGAGTACCATTGACTCTTGTCATTGTGTTCTTGTTTGTTCATTACTGTTTTTCAGGTCGCTCTTCACAGGCCTTGCTGTTCTTCAGTGCGTTCTGTTACTTCGTTCTGAGCAGCCGACCGTTTTCTAGCCATATTGCGTATACGTACTCCTCGTAGAGTTCGTGCTGTGTGGGGGCTTGGTGTTGGGGTCCTGACCTTGACACAAGTCCAGTCCATGAACAGGGTGGGGAGGAGTTCATGGACCAAGAATTGGTTGCTCCAGCGTGACCAGTTCTGTCACATGCCTTTGCTCCGTGAGATCCGTGAGAATAATCCTGATGATTTCAGGAACTTTCTCCGGATGACAGACCCCGTATTTCACCATTTGTTGGCTTTGCTGACCCCATATATTAGCAGGCAGGATACCTGCATGAGGCAAGCCACCACTCCGGAGCAGAGGCTCGTTGCCACCCTGCGGTACTTGGCGATGGGGAGAAGCCTGCAGGACTTGAAGTTCTCGACAGGCATTTCCCCCCAGGCTCTGGGGATCATTATCCCAGAGACCTGTTCTGCCATCATTCAGGTCCTGCAGAAGGAGTATATTAAGGTAAGATTTTTATCCTTTAATATCACATTTTATTGTATTTAATGTTTGATAATATATTGTATTTCTTTCCTCATTCTCTAATTACCATGATTGTAATATGCTATGAATGTCCCCTTTGTCCTCATGCATGCTGGATTTTTATGTAATTATTTTTTGTCCTTCATACATATTTGCCTTCACTAACCTCCCCAGCATGGTCTCCTGGCCCTATATTCACCTCGTGTATTCACTTAACAATGTATTTTATCAGCTCCATAGTAGTGTTTTACCCCAAACACCCCCTAAAATGTTTTTAAATGTGATTTGTGCTTTACATTCAGGCAGAGTGCCAGAGGCTTTTTTATGGGGGTCACCAAATCATTTGGAACCCTCCCTCCCCCCAACTGCTAAGTCAGCTGATAACAATTCTCTACCTATCTTCAATCATCTATCTGCTGACTTTGCCAAACCCATACACACTATAGCCATCTCTTTTGTGGTCAGATGTATGGATGAATTCCCCAAAGCGTGTAGTGCAAGGGCCTGCCTGAATACTTTCAAATGGTACTGTTGAAAGTTTTTTTATACTATTATTATCTTGATAGGTAATAGTAGAATTTCCAAATGTGCTCAAATGTGTACAATGTGTATTTATATCTTTGTATTAGGACACTTCTTACCTGTCCAGTGGGCTGTCAATAGTGTAACTAAGGAGGGGCTGGCCAAAGTAATACACATTATTTAGGCATTTATCTCTCAATGAAGTGGAGAGGGTTACCTGTCCAAGAGCCCCCCCCCCTAAAATGTTAGAAATGGCCCATGAGAGGGGGGGAGGGGGAATCTGATAGGTGTACCTCATACTTTGGTCTTTAAAAACTCCCTCAAATAAATGTTATCTTGATGTTGGCCAAGAATGTTTGTGTCTAATCTGCTTTCCCTGTTTATGTGCAAAATGACAATTTTTTTTTCTTGTTTGACTCCACAGTTTCCTTCCACGCCACAGGAATGGCAGACTGTGGCCTCCCACTTTGCCCATCGGTGGGACTTTCTTAACTGCGGAGGGGCAATTGATGGGAAACACGTCCACATCGTCCTACCACCCAACTCGGGGTCATACTATTTCAACTATAAGGGGTTCAATAGTATTGTGATGTTGGCGGTGGTGTCGGCTACTTATGAGTTCCTGTATGTGGACGTGGGGAAGAATGGCCGGATGTCCAATGGTGGAGTCATCGCCCAGATGGAGTTCTACAGGCATCTCCAGAATGGCAGCTTGGACTTGTCACCTCCAGAAGACAATGTGGAAGGACTCCCATTCGTCTTTGTTGCAGATGAAGCGTTTGCGCTGGGGGACCATCTTATGCGGCCATGAGGACCCTCACCCCGGACCAGAGGGTTTTTAATTACCGGCTGGCCAGAGCCAGAAGAGTGGTGGAGAACACGTTTGGAATCATGGCCAGCCGGTTCCGCCTATTTCTTACACCCATACACATGGCGGAGTACAAACTGAGTCATATCATCCTGGCCTGCTGTGTTCTACACAACTTTTTATGGCAACATTCTGCCAACTATGCTGGCTCAGTTGGGCCTGAGGCTGGAATTCAAAATGAACCAACCCTGACGGCGCTTGAAAGTGGCCGTCCTGGCTTGCCCCCCCTGAGTGCCCGTGGTGTCCGTCTAAGATACCTTGAATACTTTGCGGGTAGGGGGCTATCAATATGCCAGACAATGTCTGAAACCTTTTTCAAATAAAAAAAAATTAACTACTAAAATCTTTGGTGAGATTTACTGCTTGTGTTTCTTTTAGCTGACCCTGACAGAAATGTGGTGAGTCCAGAAAATGGCGTGATTGTGTAACATTACAAAGCACTGTTGGGTGTTATTTACTAAAGGCAAAGACACTTTGCACTACAAGTGCACTTGAAACTGCACTTGTAATGCAAAGTGGATTTGCCCTTAGGAAATAACCCCCATTGTCACTGAAAACACCAATTAGAGCACAACAAAAGTTTGAGAGCGTTGAAACAATAATCCACATATTCTTGATTAACAATCTTTTTAATACCAGCACAATCACATGTGCATTTAGAAAAGGTTTTTAAAACAAAGCAACATGTTTGTTGTATAACAATTTTTGGGGTCACATTAGAAAAAGTAGAAATGTCCATTTAAGATAAAACAGGCATGTTTAAAACCAACAAGAAAGACACAAATCTTGAACTTACAAAGTTCACATTTGGTAGAACTTGAAGGCAATATCAGACATGAGTATTTACAAACTGTGTTTAATACTGCGTTCAGATGGGGTGAAGTCACCCCTAGAAAAGCCAAATTTTGAAGATGCACACAAATTGCCGAATGTCAACATGTGCTAGCTGCCATCATGGGAGATCAAGGGATGTGTTTTGTGGGTGCAACCCCTTGCTCACAGCTACTTTATTATTGAGGAAGGGGTTGCACCCCCAAAACGCGTCCATTGATCTCCCGTGATGGCAGATAGCACATGTTGACACACTGTGTGCCTCTTCAAAATTTGGCTTTTTGCAAATATGTCAAAAAATGGTAAACATTTTTAGCTCACAAAAAGCACAAACAAAAAAGGGATTTTGAGGGGTTTTAAACTCTCCCTAAAACATCAATGATGTTCTTCATTTTTTGTTGAACATCATTGATGTTTTTCAGGATGTTTTCCAAGTCCCTATTACACCCCATGATCTCCCCGATCAGGATCTGTGCACTTTCTGAGGTGAAATGGCCTGGATCCACAACATCACGATCACCTAAAAAGATAGAAACAAAAACACACCACGTATTATAAATCTGCCAGCATCCATCTCTTACCTGAGCCTGTGGTCGCAGACACTCACCTGTTGTGGTGCCAATTTCCACCATGTCTTCCTCCTCCTGCTCTGCTTGGCTTGGGTGGATTTCCCCTTCTTCCAGAGGTGGGGGGTCTGTGGTCTCCTCGGATGAGGGGTGTCCTCCGAGTCTTTTATCCCCTATGTAAAAAAAAATAGGTATACTTAACACACAGATATTTGATGGCAGAAATAGGAATATGAAACATTGCTTGGAAGTGGGGTAGAATTGTCTATTTTGAGAGAGTTCCAAGATGTAGAATTTTTAGTGACCTTTGTCAAGCTTCAATACTTTACCTGTTTTGTACAAGCTTCACAGATGGAGACACCCCTATAGTATACACTGGAGCACCTGTGTGGGCCCCCTAATAAAAAGGGTGTTCATGTGTCCCACACTAGTGCTCCAGCGTCCATATGTGAAAACTGCTGCTGAGTGTCCTCTCCTTACACAGAATCTAGTTTGCATTTAATTCTAGTTACAAACCCATCTACACAACCAAATTATTTGCAGACAAGTAGGCCATAAAAAATGTGGGCAAATGCATATGGCCAAAACAATGTTGTTTTCTAGGCCGAACGAACAATGTTTCATACGAACGAATAATGTGCCCGTGAACATGAAAGTTGCCATTTTAAACTGTATAACAGTTAAGAAGAGCACACGGAGCAGCACGAACGTAATAAACATAAAGAATAGGAACACAGGACAACTACTTACTTTTTTGCAGCACTCTCCGGATCTTTCTGTACTGCTCGTGCTCTCTTAAGTTCAGGTCCGACCACCGCTTCCTGAGCTGATCTTTCGATCGTCATACCCCAATATTCTGGTGCAGACTCTTGACCACTTTCAGCATGATCTTGGCCTTTCGGACATTGGGGTTGGGGTAAGGTCCATACTTCCCGTCATAGTCGGCCTTCTTCAGGATATCCACCATCTCCAACACCTCCCCAAAGGACATATTTGAGGCCTTAAATCGTCTCCTTCTGTATCGGGACGTTTCTGGCTCCGGGCTTTCCTCCCCTCCTCCTCGTTGCTGTAATTAGCACACACCTGCTGTGTCTCCGCCATGTGCTCTTCCCCCACTGCGCCGAATGAGAAGGGGCGGGGAATAGAATAGAAAGAACTTCAGGGGCGGGTGGAGTTTCACGCATGCGCAGTGTGTATAAAGCGTAACACGCGTGCATAGTACGTACGATCTGTGAGCGGAGGAAGGAGTATCGGAGGCACTGATAGTGATAACGAAGGTAAGATCTAAACTTGGGCCTATACTGCTTCTAGATTGAGGTCTATATTGTAACAAGATTAGGAGAGTTTTGCCTGACATTAGGGTTTGTCTTGTGTTGTGTCTTGCAGAGAAAATGGATAGCTTCAATGACCACAACTTCCTCCCCCTGTTCATAGACAAATACAGGGAGCTGCCCTGTCTGTGGCAGGTATAACATCCACATTATAATCATAAACAAAAGAGGCAGACAGCGCTGGAGAAACTGCTGGAGTTGGTGAAGCAGGTGGTCCCCACAGCAACCATCCCTTATTTAAAAGCCAAAATTGGTGGCCTGAGGAGCACTTATCTTAGGGAGTGCAAGAAGGTCACAGATTCCCAGAGATCAGGAGCAGCAGCAGATGGCGTTTATGTCCCCAGGCTGTGGTACTATGAGAGACTGCGATTTCTGTCAGACCAGACTGGAGTCAGGGAATCACTCTCAACCCTTCCTTCCACTCTTCCTTCCACCCCAGCTGAGGCTTCCGATGTCCAACCTGGGACTTCCAGCCAGGAAGAATTGAAGGAGCCCAGCTTGAGCCAGGTATAGCATTCTTCTACAGATTTCTGGTCAATAAAGAAATGATCTTTACTAGATGTTATTATTGATCACTAATTGCTGATTTAATAAAGTGTTTTACATATCAATAGACAGTAGTGGTCAAAAATAATTGGGACAAGAATGAAAAATGCTGGGCTCAGAATGATAGTATTTTATATTTGTTAACATTTAATTTGCAACAGTCATGAGATGAAAACTGTGTGTGATTGATGAAGTAAAAACTAAAACTATGTCCCTTTTTCATACACAGGAAGACCTCAGCCAGGACGATGCTCTGGAATGTGGCACACAGGAGGAGGCTGTGGAATGTGGCAGCCAGGAGGAGGCGGGGGTTAGTGGCAGCCAGGAGAAGCCTGGGACCAGTAGCAGCCTGACCGAATCGCAGGTTCCTCCCCTCCGCCTTCCAAACAAAAGACCCAGGAAGGGGAGTCACGTGCAGGATTCAGCTCTCAGGCTCATTCAGGAGGCTTCTGCGTCCCTCAGAGCCACCCCCACCACTGAAGAGGCCTTTGCCTGTATGGCTACCACCAAACTGCAGGGCATGCAGGAGGACCAACGCCAGCTGTGTGAGGACCTTCTTTATAAAGTCTAAACTAAGGGGGTGAGGGGCAAAATCACACCCAATACCCACGTGATTGAGTTGGAACATCCTCCTCCTCCTGCCACAACTACACCACCACAGCCACAGCGTGGAAGGAAGCGTGGAAGGAAGACCAGAGAGTGATGACCCTGGGTTCAGTCTGGTCTGGCAAAAGATGCAGGCTCTTGTATGACCACAGCCTGGGGACACAGATGTCATCTGCTGCTTTCATGATCTCTGGGACTTCTGGACCAGACTGCACTCCCTTAGATATGGACTCCTCAGGCCACCAATTTTGCAGTAAAATAATTGATGTCTGGGGGTCAAAGGCTTCGCCAATTTCTGCTGTTTCTCCAGCGTTGCCTCCCTCTTTGTTTGGTTCTGAGCCCTTAATAAAGGTCTTTTGGTTTCAATTATACTCGCCTATGTGTGTTTTCCTTCAAAAAGGACAGTTTGTTTGTGAGGAGGAAGGTACATTTCAAAAATACAATGTGAAATTAACAAGAGACACCAACACCAAACAATCTCCTTGAGATTAAATAATATAAGATAATAATGGTGTTGTGGTAACTTGACACACAAAACACACACAAAAATATTCTGGATGTTAAATAACTAAAAAAAAAAAAAAAAAAAAACAAGATCAGCCTTGAAAAAAATACAAACCAAAAAAAAAAAAAAAAATCACATCAGGCTTTAAAAAAAAAAAAAACACAAAAAAAAAATTATATGGATTTTTGGTCAGATGTGACAAATCATAATATATTGAGGGAATCACGATAAATAAGAAAGAAAGAAGTTTGTGAGAACTCTTTGTGAACATCACCAGCAAAACTACTTCGTTCTTCCTGCATTATAAAGAAGAAGAGAGTGCGCTGTATTAAACAATTTTAAAGATTGCAGCCTGACGAAAGTGCTCTATCCATTCCGAACGCTAATTTTACCAGACCGAGCTGTTCCGTCTTGGAATTTCTTCTCAGCATGCGTGGCACTTTGTGTGTCGGAATTGTCCACATATGGTCGGAATTGACGCGATCGGATTTTGTTGTTGGAAAATTTTATAGCCTGCTCTCAAACTTTGTGTGTCGGAAAATCCGATGGAAAATGTCCGATGGAGCCCACACACGGTCGTAATTTCCGACAACACGCTCCGATCGCACATTTTCCGTCAGAAAATCCGACCTTGTGTATGGGGCATTAGAGTCTGCAAAAGAATTGAGACTGGGGCGGAGGTTCACCTTCCAGCAGGACAACAACCCTAAACATATAGCCAGAGCCACAATGGAATGTTTTAGATCAAAGCATATTCATGTGGCCCAGTCAAAGTTCAGACCTAAATCCAATTGACAATCTGTAGGAAGACTTGAAAATTGCTGTTCACAGACGCTCTCCATCCAATCTGACAGAGCTTGAGTATTTTGCAAAGAATAATGGACAAAAATGTCACTATCTAGATGTGCAAAGCTGGTAGAGACATCCCCAAAAAGACTTGCAGCTGTAATTGTAGCAAAAGGTGGTTCTACAAAGTATTGGCTCAGGGGGCCGAATACAAATACACGCCACACTTTTCACATATTTATTTGTAAAAAAATGTGAAAACCATTTATCATTTTCCTTCCACTTCACAATTATGTGCTACTTTGTGTTGGTCTATCGCAGGGATATGCAATTAGCGGACCTCCAGCTGTTGCAAAACAAGTCCCATCATGCCTATGTCTCTGACAGCCACAAGCATGACACCCAGAGACTTGCTATGCCTCATGGGACTTGTAGTTCTGCAACAGCTGGAGGAATTGCATATCCCTGGTCTATCACATAAAATCCCAATAAAATACATTCACGTTTTTGGTTGTAACATGACAAAATGTGGAAAATTTCAAGGGGTGTGAATACTTTTTCAAGGCACTGTACATATTACTGACCTCTGAACTTTGCATTACTCTCTCCTTATCTTGCGCTGTGTGTTAATCTGTACTGATCTCGGCTCTACTTACAACTGACCTCTAAACTCTGCGCTACTTCCACTACTCCTGACCCATGCATTCTGCATTACTTACTCCTAGCCTCTGAACTCTGTGTTACATACTACTTACCTCTGAACTCTGCATTATTTATTCTGAACCCAGCACTCTGCATTACATACTACTGACCTCTGAACTTTGCGTTACTTACTTCTGACCTCTGCACTACTTACTCCTGGCCTCTGAACCCTATGTATTCCTGACCCCTGAACTCTGTTACTAGCTACTTAATCCCGACCCCTGCGTTCTACATTACTTACTTCTGGCCACTGAATTCTGCGCTAAATACCACTGATCTTTAAACTCTACCTTGCTGATTTCTGACCCCTGTATTCTGCATTACATACTATTGACCTCAGAACTTTGCATTACTTACTTCTGACCTCTGCACTCTGTATTAATCTATACTGACCTATAAACTCTGTGCTGCTTATTTCTGACTCCTAAACTCTGCTCTACTTACTAACAACCTCTGAACTTTGTGCTACTTACTACTGACCTCTGGACTCTGCAATACATACTAATAATGCATTACCACTGACCCCTCAACTCTTCAAACCTTTCATACTTTTTAATGTGGTTTTGCTAGGTTATCGCCCTAACAAAATAAAAAAAAAGCACTGCACCATGGTGATCTTTGATCTCCCATTTTGTTCAGATAGTTCCAGATAGTTCTCCACCTCTCTGGGGATGCCCAACCCTTGTTAACAGTATATATTCCCTTCTATGAAACAGCAAGGGGAGATGAGGGGTGGACAAAAGTGTATGTGTATAATAGCTGCAGCGCCGGAAGAATAGTAAGAGTTATGCTTTGCAGCCACAATAAACTGTAAAAAAGTTCTGTTTACAAATGACTATGACAACAGGTTTATCATGCTTTTTGTAGTTCACTGATGTGATGATAATCATGATGATATTTTTGCTGCTCTACTGCCCTCTCCTGGCCATTAAGTAGTAGGAAATGGCCATAATGGCAGGCTTTTCCAGAATGCAAAGCTAAAGTCCATAAAAACTGATCAGACGCCAGTTTACTGAAATCAAATTAGTGTTAGTTCAACGTTGATTGATTGCCTTAATTACTACACTTTGCCTTGCTGAATAACCAGGGAGGTGTCCTAATTACCAATTGTTAACATTTCCTGTTCTGCTGCATGTATATAGAGCAGTTCATACTTGCATTGAAACATTTTTTCTTTGTTGCTTTTCGGAAAATACATAATCTTATTACATTGTCTCAACTGCTTATTGCCTGCAATTCACACCTGAGCAATTTTTCCCTCTCTGTACTCAGTGGAGCCTGTTCACACCTGAGCACTGTGCTGCCATAGTCATTCAGGCAGAATTTTGGCCCCATAGACTTCAATGGGAGCACCTGGAATCACACAAGCGATTTACACAAGCGATTTACTGCATTTTTTGCGCCTAACAACTAATCCTTCCTTGTAGTAACCTCAGGCCTGTGAACAAAATAAAGGATTCAGGAGTGTCTATGTTGGATGTGACAATAAAATCCCATTTTTGTATGTGTGCACTCTAATCTTTTGTTCTGTTTGTATGGTCTTATGGCAGCACCATTGTTAATGTGATGCATAGTTAGGTTAGCCCCCCAAGTCTTTGTTTGTCTGTTATATGGGCCCTGACCAGACCCCTTGGGATGGAGCACCCCATTATCCCCTACCAGTGCTGTCCACCTGAGTTATAAGATGAGTCCTTTTAGTTTCCCCATAAAGTGGAGTGTATTTCTCCAATGGATGAGAAGTGGGATCTTTCATTCTATGAATAGTGTAGGTCCCACTGATAATGGAGTACTTTGATGCAGTAGAGAGCTTAAAGTGGATGTAAACCCAACATTTTTTTTTTTGTATGTCATAATGTAGAGTATAAGATTTCCTATCATTTGAGCCCAGTCATGCCACAAAGAGTTAATCCAGCTCTGAGCAATCCTCTTTTATTTTTCAGTGAGATAAAACTTGACAAACAGAGAAAAACTTTGTCAAATCCTCCCCCTTGCTGTGAGTGACAGGTGATTTACATCTCGTGCACTAGCCTAAGACATGCATTATTTTTTAATTCCCATCCCCACTCCTTTCTTCAGCAGCTCTGTAAGGATTGGCTGTTCCACACCTCAGCATGATTTGGCATGCTAAAGTCATGTGGTTACTTTCCTGTCTTTTCACTGGATGTTAGAGATCATAGCAGAAGTTCAGTGTAAGAAATACACAGGAGAAAATGCATATTGACAAGGGGAGTGTAGAGGTGGGCGGGGAGTCTACTGACATCACGACTCCACCCACCGAGCTCCAGACAACAGACCCACCCACAGAATCTGCAGTTTTTTGGGTCTAATAACAGACAGAGGGGAGACATTTGACAGGTAAAGATACATGCAGGAGGCATGTATATCCTTATAGATAACCCCTATGGCAGTAGTTTAGAAAGGATGACATTGGGTTTACATCCACTTTAAGCACTGAATGGCCATATGGTGCGACCAAATCCCCATATTTGCTTATTTGCTTATTATGTTCAGGTGCTTTAAATAGCCTTGTAGGATTTAAATTCGATTTTTGTATGTGTACGCTATAATCTTTTGTTCTGTTTGTATGGTCTTATGGCAGCACCATCTTTAATGTGATGCATAGTTAGGGCGTGCCCCCCAAGTCTTTGTATGCTGGATGTGGAGGCTTTTGTCCACCTGGTGAGGGCCCACAAGAACCTCTACAACCTCAGTGATGCCCATTACAAGAACCATGGCAAGCAGCAGAAGGTCTGAGGAAAATTTGTCCTTGCAGAAATGGCTCAAGAGCTGTAAAAGCACAAAATACCATAACACCACATGAAAAAAAAATCAGAAAGCAGATACAAAGATGACACAATGTCACATATGATACAGCTTTCGATTAGCAAAAATAAAAAAGGGCTTAAAAAACGCTTCAAAAACTGCTGAAAATGCTCATGCTAAAGTGTGAATAAAGGGCTAAGTAATGGTTACAGATATCCTGGTAATTCATGTAAAGTGTGAATTTTATTTATAGGTTCTCTTTACTAGTGTTGTTGTATTACTTTATTGGTAATTAAAGTTATCATATTGCGTCTTAATTTTTCCTTCCTTTGGCAATCGCATCTTTATGGTCTTATAGGACTTGTTTACACTGGTGGCAAGGGAGCGTTGAAAACAGTTGAGCCATGGTTTTACCACCCCCGGGCTGTCCACCTAAAAGATAACATATAGCCATAAGGTGTGTACACATGGGTCAATGAAAAAACTGCATCTGAAAACAAATTCCTGTATCCACATAAGCAAGGTAAATATGGGTTTTGTAAAGGTAACAATTTTTTAAAATAATTGAATGAATGTTTATTTAAAAGAGTAACATATTTAACCTAGTGATTCACAATGTGACAAAATATATGAATCAAAATGAACACATATGTCTATTTTATTTTGCAATCTTGTAAGTGTATGTCCTACAAGGGGGGGATTTCTATCCAAATAAATTAGTTTGAAACGGGATTACACTATGAAGTTCTCTCTTTCTATGTGTGAATGAGCTCATTAGTGGGTGACCCGTCCTCCCGGCTGCAACAGGATTCGTGATCAATTATCCAGCGAGAGGATTGAACATAAGAGTTTGTTTGCTGTGCCTGTTGCCTAGCACAGTCCGGTAAGAGTCTGATTCATAGGGGGATTTTTTACCCCCCAACTCTACACGTGTGGAGGTGATGGTGGAATGGTTTGGACTCTACTTAAACCTTAATGTGAAGTGATCACACTGCTGCAATGATTATTTTTGGACTTTAATATTTATATGCACTTGCATGATAGCACATTTGTAATAGTTGGATGTGTTTTTATGTAGCGCTGCCTTGATGAATGTTTTTTGTCTGTTTTAAATTGTCTTAGTTTATAATAGGAGTTTCTGTCCTATGTCAGGATGTCATTAAAATATGTGCTCTATCAGTAAATGTTCTATGTTTTGTCAGTAAGTCATGGGGGGTTGGCAACCCTGTTAGACATTATACATCGGTATTCACCCACATACCAATCATTACACTCTAATTAGAATGATGTAGCATCCTCCTAGTTTGGTACTAGGCTGTCAGGTAAATGTACGTCTTTTAAAGCTCCTCTGTAATCAGTGGAGCAGCTGAGGATTACTTTGGACTGATCATGGTCCCACAGGCTGCTGGGTTAATTGCTTCTATCTGCCTTGTAGAAAGCTCCAGAACATAGGAGTGGAGTAGTCCTGAATATTTATGGGGTCTATATGGAGGCGTGCCCAGTAGGTGGTTGCAAAGCACATAAACAGTCTGGGGCTGTAGCAGTCTGGGTTCTTGTTCCAGAGAAGAAGTTCCCAGCCTGGAGGGCTGCTGCCCTATCAGTCAGCCCAGTCCACACTCGCCAAAAAGTCAATTGCGATCCCAACTATGCTAAAGCTGGGGGCTCTATTTACTAAGGATCTCAATGAAGTGCTCTCCATGTCACTATTCCATGCATGGAAAAGAAGAAGGGTAACAGCGCTCTCTGCAGGGACAACTCAATCCATACACCAGGTCCACTCACAGGTGCCGAGGCTCGATGTGTCCCAACATACTCCAATGCAACAGTAATAAGGAGAGCCGGCAAAACTGTAATCCTTGAAGTGTCGTTTTTTGGTACATCAGAGTGACAACAAAGCTGACGCCCTTTCGGCAATAGCCTTAGTCGTAGCTATGACTAAGGTTTTGCCGAAACGTGTCAGCTTTTTTGTCACTCTGATGTACCAATAAACGACACTTCAAGGATTACAGTTTTACCTGCTCTCCTTATTACTATTCAATGCATGTAAGCTGGCACTTCAGTATTGGGATTCAGAACCCCCCCCCCCGATACTGGAGGAGTGGGTACATAGCTTAGATGTTATTTTCTGTCATGAACACTTGAGTTACCAACACCGTGGGTGTTGGCAAGTTTTGGCAAGTTTTGGGACAATTGGTTTGACCTGGTACTACTCAGACTGTTGTGAAACTCCCACCTTGTTGCTATTTGCTCATTCCTCCTCTAGACATAGTCCAGGTAGGCCATACCTTCTATAATGATACATAACTGGAAGTTGTCTACTGTACCATCACCTTGGAATGTGAGAATAGTCGTATTGAGATTGATATGTTTGTATTACTGATCACTGTCCTGTACGCTGTAATTCTTTATACTTAATTGGTCACACTTGCTAGAAATAGTTGTTTGTTTCCACAGATTTTTATACGTTTGTTCAATAAAAAATGTCTATGATTTAAAAAAAGAAGTTGCAACCAAATTGCATCCAAGTTGCACTACATAATCACAATGAAATTTGGATCAAAATCATATTGCAGCAGTGTGAACCTAGCCTTAAGGATGCAATTTTTGCAGGCGTGCATTAGGATGTGTGTCATCGACAATTAAATATTTTGTCCCATGAGTGATAAGTCTGTTAGAGTTTAGTCCACTTGCTGCCAATGAGTAAATGCAGTCAAATCAATCTCCCCTTACATGCTCACTTTTTAAAAAAAAAATACGTGAAATATTGCAATACTCTTCCCATTATTTTTTTGTTTAAAGATGTTTCTGTGAAGAAAACATATTGCAGTTCATGTATTAGCCACCAGAGGACACCACCTTGTCAAAGCTGAGTGTTTGTTTAAATAGTGTATGTTGTTGCATTTTATATACAGTAATTAACAAAGTAGGGTTGTTCATGCTATTGTTTTAAAAATGTCTATTCATTTTATCAGAAAGCTTTAGAATATTAAAAAAAAGATTGATTGTAACAAATTTTGTATAAGGTCAACAATAATAAGAAAGTGTGGCCCACATTTCTTTAGATGACACACTGCATCTGTAAAATACATACAGACCAATAGCAAGTCATGAAGATTATGTAAGTTCTGGCATAGTCCTAAGACAATAAAGCTGATCTCATTTTCAAAATCGTAGGTTCGCTGGGCCCTTATAATGCCCACAGTAAAACTGATCTTTTTATTCCTGAAATACTTTGTGATATTTGTGAATACTGCTGAGGTGTTTGTGTAATTAAAGCTGGACTCCAGGCAAACAACTAAATACACAGATAAAATACATATACAGTGCCTTGAAAAAGTATTCATACCCCTTGAAATTTTCCACATTTTGTCATGTTACAACCAAAAACGTAAATGTATGTTATTGGGATTTTATGTGATAGACCAACACAAAGTGGTACATTCTTGTGATGTGGAAGGAAAATGATAAATGGTTTTCAAATTTTTTTACAAATAAATATGTGAAAAGTGTGGTGTTCATTTGTATTCAGCCCCCCTGAGTCAATACTTTGTAGAACCACCTTTCGCTGCACTTACAGCTTTTGGGATGTCTCTACCAGCTTTGCACATCTAGAGAGTGACTTTTTTGCCTATTCTTCTTTGCAAAATATCTCAAGCCCTGTCATATTGGATGGAGAGCGACTATGAACAGCAATTTTCAAGTCTTACCACAGATTCTCAATTGGATTTAGGTCTGAACTTTGACTGTGCCATTCTAGCACATGAATTTGCTTTGATCCAAACCATTGCATGGTAGCTCTGGCTGTATTTTTAGGGTCGTTATCCTCCTGGAAGGTGAACCTCCCCCCAGTCTCAAGTCTTTTGCAGACTCTAACAGGGTTTCTGCTAAGATTGCCCTTTATTTGGCTCCATTCATCTTCCCATCAAATCTGACCAGCTTTCCTGTTCCTGCTGAAGAAAAGCATCCACACAACATGATGCTGCCACCACGTTTCACGGGTGGGATGGTGTGTTTAGGATGATGTGCAGTGTTCGTTTTCCGCCACACATTGCATTTTGCTTTTAGGCCAAAAAGTAAACTTTTGGTCTCATCTGACCAGAGCACCTTTTTCCACATGTTTGCTGTGTCCCCCACATGGCTTCTTGCAAACTGCAAACAGGACCTCTTATGGCTTTCTTTCAACAATGGCTTTCTTCTTGCCACTCTTCCATAAAGGCCAGATTCGTGGAGTGCATGACTCATGCAGCGTACACACGATCGGACTTCTCTTTGGAAAAAGATATGACGGCATTTCCGATGGGATTTGCCTTGCATACACACGGTCACGCAAAAGTTCGCTGAACTTATGACCGTCAAGAATGCGGTGACGTACAACACTACGACGAGCCGAGAAAATGAAGTTCAATGCTTCCGAGCATGCGTCGAATTGTTTCCGAGCATGCGTAGGAATTTTGCACGTCGGAATTACCACAGACGATCGCTTTTTCCAATAGGAACTTTTTCCGACCGAAAAATTGAGAACATGCTCTCAATCTTTTGCTGGCTGGAATTCGGCCAGCAAAAGTTCGATGGAGCATACACACAGTTACATTTTCCGACGAAAAATTCTCATGAGTTTTTTGCGGGCCGAAATTCCAATCATGTGTACGCGGCATAATAGTTGTCCTGTGGACAGATTCTCCCACCTGAGCTGTGGATCTCTGCAGCTCCTCCAGAGTTACCATGGGCCTCTTGGCTGCTTCCCTGATTAATGTTCTCCTTGCCCAAACTGTCAGTTTAGGTGGACAGCCATTTCTTGGTAGTTTTGCAGTTGTGCCATACTCTTTCCATTTTCGGATGATGGATTGAACAGTACTCAGTGCAATATTCAAACCTTGGGATATTTTTTATAACCTAACCCTGCTTTAAACTTCTCCACAACTTTTTCCCTGACCTGTCTGGTGTCTTCCTTTGGCCTTCATAATATTGTTAGTTCCCTAAGGTGAGCTAACAAACTTCTGAGGGCTTCACAGAACAGCTGTATTTATACTGTGATTAAATCACACACAGTTGGACTCTATTTACTAACTAGGTGACTTCTGAAGGCAATCAGTTCCACTAGATTTTAGTTAGGGGTATCAGAATAAAGGGGCTGAATACAAATGCACGCCGCACTTTTCAGATATTTATTTGTAAAAAATGTGAAAAACCATTTATCATTTTCCTTCCACTTCACAATTATGTGCCACTTTGTGATGGTCTATCACATAAAATCCCAATAACATACATTTATGTTTTTGGTTGTAACATGACAAAATGTGGAAAATTTCAAGGGGTGTGAATACTTTTTCAAGGCACTGTACGAGACCTGCATTACCTGCCAAAGGATTTGTATTTCTATTTATCCAGTTATGGGATTTACACAGCTGTGAAACAGCACAGCCCTGGCTGGCAGGGCAGGAGACCTGATCCTTTCCATTCTTTCTGCTGCACTTAAGTAAGGGGTTGCTGTTTGTGCCCTGAAAAATGCAAAATTTGTCACCGTCCCTGGAAAACGAAATCTGAAATGTTCAAATGCATTGGCTTCAGTGCAAATAATATACTAAAAGTCATGCAGTATGCATAATTATATGGGCATATGGGTAATTATGTGAATATAATTATGCACTCATCTTTTGATAGTCAGTATGAGTCTCCTCTTCCTGTGTCTTACAATGCCATTTGCCTTTCAACATTGAAGGTGGTAGTGGGGAATCTCACAGGGGGGTGAGCAAAGCCCCTTGCAAAGCACCTCTGTCCAAAAGTTAAGGCATGAGAGCCTTCGCCCTACCTTCATGTCCTCCAAAAATGTGGGGACAACAGTAAAATAGGGGGGATTTACAGTGGAATCTGGAGGCCCTTTTGTAATAAGAAGGTGACCAACTTCTACTTAGCGACTTTAAAAATAAAGTTTATTAATGTTCTCAGAAGTAAACCCAGCATCAGTCAAGATGTCCAGCATGGTATTTAATTTCAATCACAATGACCCGTCAGCCACAGATCTGTACACAAACTACTTCTGTTCCTGACTGATAGATTCCAGCTGAAGCAATTTAAATTTATCACCGGGATAACCGGATAATGTGTGACCAAATTTGGTTACCTGGTATTCCCAGCTGTATTACTGCAGATGGAAATCTATCATTTAGAAACACTCCCACCACTAAATTGCAGATTCCTGGGGAGGTCATTTCAATGTACCCAAAGGAATCTTGAGGGAGATTATTGACCACATTTAATCAATGACGTCAGGTATTCCCGCTCGTATTGCTGTAGCAAGCAATTGGTCAGTGGAGGAGCAGCATGTGAAGATCAGAAGGCGATGGGTCATGATGATTAACATGAATTAACTCGCTGTAATGGATACATCGATGGACCCCCTGACTGACACTGGATTTCACTACTGGGGACACCTTTTTACCTCTTGGTGTCAGGCTGTCAGAAGTGACTCATGCTGATAGCAGAGGAATAAGGCAGTACATAGAAATTACATTTAGTTCTTTGGATTGAGACATGTACACACTACAGAGGTATAGTTGGTAATTATGGGTTTGTGTAATATTTTCTTAAAGGGTTTTTAATACAGTGTTGGTGTTTGCTTTTTCTTTCTTTTACTTTTAAATTTTTATTATAAAGGGGGTTTCCAGGTTCCACTGTAGGCCCCCCCCCCCCCCATTTTACTATTATCACCACCCCCTTTTAGGACACTCAGAAATTGGGAAAAGAAACTTGTCCTTCAATATGAGGACCAAGGTAATCTGCAGGAAATGGAGTGGGGGACTTTGCTGCATCTCCTTGAGAGGTACTCCTTAATTGTTGAAAAGCATATGGTCTGGCATAGCGAAGGAAGAGGGACCCCTGTTGACTGTAAATAGCCGTAAGCGTAATTAAATGCACATAATTCTGACTATGCACTTATAGTTATGCACGCTGCATGGCTTTTAGTGTATTTTTTGCAATGAATTCAGTGCACTTAAACATTTCAGAACTGAATCTTCAATGTTTGGGGTGAATTTAGAATTTTCCAGAGCACAAACAGCAACCCTATTACTTAACTGTAGCAGAGAAGAACCTGTACAGTTTACTGTTCTCAGATTAGTTTCTGGGTTCAGAACACAGTTCAGTAGCTTCAATGAGCAATACAATGTAACAACATTATTGTTACATTGTATTTACAATGTGCAAATCAAATGGTTGATCTTTGATCTAAATATTATGTCAGTTAAAGCAAACTTTCAAGTAAATGCTTTTTTATTTATATTTGTTCATATTTAACTCATTATTAAATTAGCTGTGAACACACCATGTTATAGACACTTTTTAAAACAGTTAAAACCAAACAGGCACCATAGCTGCTTTTGCTTAGTTTCAGAAATGATCTTTTTTACCTTTTTTAGTTAAATAGTTCTGTCATGTGATCATGCATCTTATGTTCCTATGTTCCTGATAGTGGGGGTGGTGTTACAGGAGACTGCGCAAACACACATAGGGCCTGTATCAGTGGCAGCTGGTGCTCAACCCCCCCGTGCAAAACAGACGGGAAGACAGCGATCCCAACCCCCCCCCCCGGGAGATGGACGTGAAGGCGGCGATCAGGCCCCCCCCCACGAATGGACAGAGGCATCCTTACCATAGGAGGCAGATGACAGGGATCTCGCTCCTTGCTCCGGGGATGTTGCTTCTCCACCTGGATGAACAGAAAGTGGGTCCTGAGACTCCCTGGCCAATCGTTCTCAGGACCCGCTTCCCTGGCTGGGAAGAGAAGCAGGAAGACAATAACAAATATTAATTTGCTAATGTCATACAAGTGGGTGGGCAATGCCCTGCGCCCCAAGCCCACCTTTTTTTGATCCAATCAGAGCCTCAGGTTCTAATCACATGCTTAAAAAAAAAAAAACTGTTGAAAACCAATGCGTCCAGTGCCCTGCATGTAGATTAGGGGCCAGGCGCATGGATTAGAGGGGCGGCACTCCGTATGGATGGGCTGCCACTGGCCTATATGCTATAGTCTGTTCAGCCTCTTTCAGAGGAAAGATGCAGGTCATGCTTTATTATGGGGTGCATTTGAAGTCAGGCTGTAATTGGGACAAGGTGTGTGCTAGAGGCAGGCTGTGATTGGTCAGAGGGTGTGGTGGCTGAACAAACTACCCAATATGTGTCTGCACAGTGCCCTGTACCCCTGAATGGCCATCCAAAGGACAAGAACTGACCATGCTAACACAGATCAGCCTCTGTGCTTTGTGTGGTCAGTTTAGAACTAGGAAGAAAGGTGACTGGCAGGATCAACCAGGTACTTCAGATGGAAGAGGTACATGAAAATGACTCTAAAGGGTAACTCCACTTTCTTAATATAGCGTATACAATTGCAAAACAAGTCATATTGTGATTGAATGTTATTAAAAATTCCCTTTCCTTTTCAATCTGCAGCTCTGTAATTTTCTGAAAATGCAATTCCTTATGGCTACCTGTAATGTGTACAGAATGCACCCCAGAAACATAAATTTCCTGCTTGTGTGATTGGCTCACCAATTTTTTCCAGAAGTCTGCGCTAAGATACAAATCAGATTTTAAGCATCCCCTGCAACAAAAATGTAATTTTGGTGAGATACTTTCAATAGGAAATAATGGCTAAAGGGATGCAGGCCCATCAGCTTTCCTCATTAGAGCCCTGCAGGTGCACAGCTGATTGATAATTAGGAAACCACTCCCATTAGACTTACTCCTCACAGCGGCACACACAAACACACATGGATTTCTTCAGAATAGCAAAAGGTAGGAATCTGCAACAAAGTTTGTTAAAACCCTTGAATTGTACATAAATCACCCAGAGGGGAATGTTTTTTTTTCAACAAAAGTGGAGGTAAACTTTAAGTGACAATAATTTTAAAACGCACCTCTTGAGGAAGCATTTAATGCGAAACGCGTCAGTATGAAGCAGCATAGTAACCCTTCTGGTTTACCTTCTGCTGGGTGGAATAAAGCATCATGCCTTGGATACCCTTCACCTCTACTTTATAGATAATTCCTAGAGTATCACATAGAATACACGGGAAGGGTGGTGCTTTATTACCATGGGGTTGGTGTCTGTAAATATGGTTTGCTGAGCTTATGTTTTTAAGGGAATATTACCCCAGATTCTTTTTGATGAAATTTGTAATAAATGTAATTCTTTTAAAAAATATGATCATATGGCTATTACTCTAGTAGACGGTTTCAACACCTTTAAAATCTCATTACCTCTATCTGACCATTTTTTCTATACATATTTGGGTGTGGTGTTGATTATAACAACTGGACTCACTTATTTGCATTCATTTTAAAATCCACATTTGTGAACACACACATATATACAAAAATATTTAGGGTAACATACACTTTAATATCTTATTAGTGTAACATAAAAATGCATAAAAAGCCCTTTAGTTACCGTAACTTGTATATAACCTTTCAATGCTTTGTACTGGAAATTTGAATTTAGTCTCATTATAACCAGGAGAAACTATAAAGATATATTTATACTTTTTCTTTACACTAATACTAGAGAGGTGTTTTTTTGTACATTTTTTCATGCAATATTTACACTATTTGCATCCAACATTCACACATTTCCCTGATTTTTTTTCCAAGTTCAATTAAAAAAATGTGAATATTTGGTGAAAGTTGGGTTAATCTTGGATGAATTTAAAAATAGACAACTAATTGTTATAAAGTGATTGTAAACAGATTTTTTTAAATAGCAAACATGTTAAAGTTACCTGCTTTGGTTTTACTCAGAGCAACCCCGATCCTCCTCTTCTGGAGTCCCACGCTGAGTGCTATGGGGATATTCGTGTGGGCTCGATCCAAAGCTGTGCTTTGTGTGCCCACCAGGGCCACCATAAGGGGGGTACAGCCGATACAACTGTAAGGGCCCCGCCCAAGCCAGAAGAACGCAGGACAGGTGAACTGTTGTTCTATAGTGCACAACTGTTGTTGTGCACTATAGAAACGATCTTGCAGCTTCTGCTGCTCTCTGTTTCATTGAGCTAAGACATCAAGCTCTTTACTGCCACCTCTGGCTACTATGTGTATGTGCACCCCTCGTGTGAGCTGCCTGTACTGTGTGTCAGCAACATGTCAGCTTTGTGGAAACAAGAGCTGGGACTAGGTAGGAAGATTTTCTTTACAAGTAGGGGCTGTGAAGGAAAGGGAGGGGGGCTGTTTGTGTACAGGGAGGGGCTAGAGGCTTGTATGTTTACAGATTTGTGTATGTGTGGGGCTGACATATATATACAGGTGGGAGGGCTGACATATATACAGGTGTGAGGGGGGCTGGCATATATACAGGTGTGAGGAGGGCTGGCATATATACAGGATTGGGGGGGGCTGAGTGCATACAGGTGAGGTGGCCGGTGTGTGGATTCGGTGGGATGGCCCGTGGGCAAGTCCTGGGGAATGTTGGTGGTCAGGCTCGGGGGGCCCAGGCCTAAAGCTGTGTAAGGGGCCCAAAAATTTCTGATGGCTGCCCTGGTGCCCACAGACACACACAGATTTGGCTCAGTTATCTATAAAGGAGTGTGGGGGGGAGGGGGGGGGGGAGGGGCTGCACACAGAAAGTTTTTCACCTTAATGCATAGAATGCATTAAGGTGAAAAACTGTCAACCTTTACAACCATTTTAAGATTAATGTTGGTCAATTGGGAAAAAAAACTTTTTTTTGTCTACAGTTTGCATAGAAAAGTAATTTTTGGAAGATTATTACCAAATAAGGCTGTTATTTCAACAAATGACAAAGCTATAATTGAGTCAATAGGCTCAAAGCAAAAATTTATAAAATTGCTATGATCCATATGTGGTATAAACGTGCTGTTCTTCATCCAATCACAGTACAATTCAAGTAGGGGAGGCTAAAAAGTAAGTGGATCGTGTTTCTGAGGCATTTGACAGGTTGTTTGAAGGCAATACATTGCCTTCTCACTGCCTGTGTTTAACCATTGAAAGCCCACGGTACAGTGCTGAAACAGCATGCATTACATACTGTGGCTGCACGGTCCCATGTGCTTGAATTGGTTGCAATTTGGTGGTGATTCTGCCTGCCAAACATGACAGGTGGTATCACATTTTCACAACTCCTGGCTATGTTAACTTGCAGTTTAGTGGTTGGAAGGCGGCGGGGGGGGGGGGGGGAGGGTAATAAAACCATGGCTCAACTGTCTCATTTGGCAGGCGGAACCACTGCCAAATGCAATCTAATAATATGAATGGGAATGTGCCAAATTCAGTCTGCAACAGAGTGTGATGCATGTGGTCATGGCGCGGTGCTGTGGCTAACATAGGTGGTGAGATAGGTGTGCACCCCAAAACTCAAACACACAAGATGACAATGTCAGTAAGGCAGAGGTTGGTGTCAGTAGAGCAGTGGGTGGTATCAGCAGGGCAGAGATTGGTGTTATGTTTTTATAATTTTTTACAATTTAATTTTTTTTGTTTTTTTAAAAAAATCTATATTTTATTATTATTTTTTTTTATATTTTTTTAGTTGCCCCATTATGGGGCTTTGGTGAAATATCAGGGGTCTAAATAGACCCCTGATGTCTTGCTTTTGAAAAAGGGACAGAGGACAGAGCATCTCCAGTCCTTTTCTCTGCAGCCGAGCAGCAGGGGGGAATCTGCACAGCACAGGGTGATTAGGGTATACTCAGGCACACCCGGTACACCCTGTCCACACACCTATGAGCGGTGAGGATGCCATATATTACTTTGGAGCCTTCTGTCAATGTCTACAGTGGATCGCTTTTCATTGGGGCAGTACACACAGGTTTGGGATCTGCTCAGCCACTACAACCCAGGTGTTGTGGGTTGTTAAATGAATGGCTGCGTGAAAAAGTGGCCATAATGTTGTCTGCAGCCAGGTGAAAGGAGGACTAGAAAGCAGGCTGGCAAGCAGAGCAGGGACACTGCTGCATTCGAAATGCGTGTGAAAGAAAACCTCTTAAAAGATTTTTGGTAAGGACCAAAGTATTAAATATTTAACATAATTAACTGTAATTATGTATGTTCTCAATGCTTACTGTTAATTAAATGTTTGGCCAAATGACTTTTAAATGTTGGCTAATTACAGCCTATACAAATTGGTATGTCATGACATGAGAGCGAGAGGTTGTGCTGATGACTAAGAAAGGTTAATTAAATCTGGTTATAACTGATACATTTTCTATAAACAGATTCCTGCAAAGGGACTTCCCCAACACTGCTAATATTTCCCCGGTATTAGAAAAACACTTAGGTTGTGAGTCACAAACACCGAACCCAACCAGGCCGAGTGCCAGGGCTTCTACAGTAATGATCAGCTGAGTTGACTCACAGCCAAAAATCTTGTGTTCCTCCCAAGTCATTTTCTTTTTTAGATTCCTAAGGAAGCACTTCACATTATTCCTCCTAAGAAATTGCAGCTTATAACTACAGACATTTGATGGCATAAGCATTTCCGATTTGAGAGATGCTCACAATACTGGCACCATATGTACACAATGGCCCAAATGGCAACAAAAGACCATGTGCCACATATTTCTACGTCTTTTTTACCCAATTGTGGTCATTTGAGGGTGTCTCCTGAGGCCTGCTCTGCTTTGTAAATAGCTCAAGTGTCATTCAATCCTGACAAAAGTGCATTTATGGTGCAGGTGTCTCATAATGTTTATTTCTACCTTCAAGCTGATTGTGATCTTAAATTCTTTTTTATATGGCACTTGCTGCTCAGGCCAAAACTATTTATGGGCTCTTCCCCAACTTCTGTGCACACCTCCCTTTGGATTTGTAAAAGTTCCATAAGTATTCACATTGCAGCCTCTACCCTCCCACCCACTATGCTCTGGAAACCTCCAGAGAGTTCCAGAATACAAGGGGGAGTAGCAGAGCAGCAGCCTGTGAAAACCTAAGCAGCCCTAAACAATCAACCCCTGCTCTACTAATTATAGTGGTGCCAAATTCAATTTACCCCACAGCCCTTCCAGTACTCAAGAAGGTACTACAGAAAAGATATGCATACTCACCTATTCTGAAGCTACTCTGGTCAAGTCACAAGTCCCAGTGTCTTCAGTGCACAGGAGGGAGAGCCAAAAACGGATGCCCCATAGTAAGCCTGTTGGTGACCACAGCGCCCAGGCTCTGCAGTGGTTGCCTCTGCCTCTCCCCTACACAAAAGTCGGCGCTGAGGCTTGATCATGTGACTGGACCAGAGCAGCTTCAGGATGGGTAAGTTTTGACATCATTTCTTTTACAGGGTACCAGTGGCGGCTGGTGCTCCATTTTGGGGGGGGGGGTGGCAAACAAACCAACCCAACCCCCCCGTTCGGTCGATCAAAACCCCCAGCCGTCGCTCAGCAAATAAACCCTCCCAGGTTGCTCGCCTGTCCGCCAACCATTCCCACACTTACACCATCCAGGTCGCAGGCAGCTTCAGTGGCTTCCCCCTGCATCTCCTCCTCGGCCACTTCCCCCTGCTTCTACTCCTGGCCAATACAGTCGCTTCTCCTCTAGGCCAATTGGGTCTTAAGACCCACTTCCTGATTGGCTCGGTAGAAGCAGGAAGACAATAGCGAATATTAATTTGCTCTTGTCACACAACTGGATGGGCTCGGGGCCCCGAGCCCACCATTTTTAAAGCCAATTAGAGCCTCAGGCTTTAATCATGGGCTTCAGAAAAAAAGCCCCATTGAAATCCATGCATCTGGGACCCTGCATGGAGATTAGAGGCTGGGCGCATGGATTAGGGTGGTGATGCCCTTGCACCCCTAATTGAGCGTCCGCCACTGTTGGGTACACAGAACAGACTTAGGGCTGGGTTTAGGCTTTGTTATAATTTGACTGGAATTACACTTTAATATCTCCCTTTGTAGCCATCCACTCAGAGCAGAGACTGCCAGTGCAAGTGATGATGAGTGAGTCAGAGTGAAAAAAACACATTGCAGCATCCCTTTATATAAGCATGTTCTTCCTAGCTGGCCACTGGATGGTGAAAAGTTTTAGCTGTGCTGCGCTGATCGGTTGCTTGATTACTGTTCCAGAAGCAGGCCTGATAGAAGCAATGGATGTGTAGATTGCACAGCTTAAAGTGGTTGTAAACCCTCGTTTTTTTTTTTGTTTTTTTTAATAACAAACATGTTATACTTACCTCCACTGTTCAGTTTGTTTTGCACAGAGTGGCCCCGAACCTCTCTTCTGGGGTCCCACAGTGGCAATGGTGGCTCCTCCCCACATCGAGTGTCCACGTTGGAGCAGTACGTCACTACGTTCATGTTTGTTGGCCAACAATTGTGTGCCATTTGTATGCAAGACAAGTTCATGACCAACACCCTTCGGACAAAAGTCTGATGCTTTGTCTGTGCAAAATCCGATCGTGTGTACGAGGCTTAAGTCTACACTATGTCGTAGCCAGCTTTCTCCCTGGAACATGCACATCTAAAGGGTGCCTGGAGATATAATCTATCACTCTGGTTCATAGGAACAGCAGTACAGTGACTGAGAGCACTGCAAGAAACCATCGGAAATGTAGTTTTGCAATCAACAGGAAGCTGATACATCACCCCCCACTGGCTGTTAAGAAGAGCTGAAAATACTAAATAAGAAGAAGATAAAAAATAGTTTTGAGTCAATGATTAATGCTCTTTATTAATACTTAATGTAATGAAAGTACTCCCTTTTAATATATATATATATATATATATATATATATATATATATATATATATATATATATATATATATATATATACATATATAATTTTTTTTTTTTTTTTTTTAATTTTGTTTGCAAACAGTGTAAAAAGCTAATTTTTGCTATTTTGTCTACACTTCTACTATGGATCACAGGAGTGCAGCTTGTTCTGTACTCCTGTGACACGTTTTCAGCTGACAGTGGGCCAAAGCCTGCTGTCTACTAATGTCAATCCAGTCCAGGCTCGGGAAAGATCCAGACTTTACAGTCAGGATGCACCCAGATTCCTGGACCGGCAGCTGGCTCAGCCTCTCTGCATGTTGCTGATAGCCTGGGCTAACCCCTTCAGCCCCCTCCACAGCCCAGCGTTCCAGTGAGCGCTGGAGGGGCAGATCAGAGAGCTGGTGACTGACAGGGAAAGGGAAAACTGAGCGATCAGCAGTGTCTGATCGCTTAGGTTCTCATGGTAGAGCTGATGGGGGATTGGTGCTGCAGCCATCTAGGTGAGTATGATTTTTTTTTCATATATTCCCATACTTCTCTTTTAATATCATTCACATTTAATTTTCTGTCCATCAGTACTCACACTAGATAGAGGAGCTGGACTGAGAGCTAATCAGGTGTGCTGTGTGCAAATGTGCTGAGAAGGAACATGCTGACAGAGGTAATCAAAATGAGCAGAGGGATGGCTTCATCAGTTTACTGCTGCTTTACCACTGTCCAGTTAGCTGACTGGAGATGGAGAGAGGACACTAATGTATTCTACTTATAGTCTATATCTGTGAGAGAAAGTGGTGTCATCTGCCTGGCTATGCTGTGAGATGGGAATGTGTAAATCTCAGGAATAAATAGAATTACAAATCATTTGATGGATAAAACATCTGTGTATTTAGCTGTTTGCCTGGAGTTCAGCTTTAACAGACAGCTGGCATGACAACAATCAAAGCTTGTGACACGTGTAAACATCTAAGGACATAACCTTTTGAGGTTACTGTTTTCAGTCAGTTTGGGGGCCAAAGGTTTATTTTTTGTTAGCACATTGTCAACATCAAAAAGAAGGGTCAGGACAGACAAAGTTCATGCAGTTATATTCACAACAGAGTTCATGAATCTGGAACAAAGTAAGAAACATTTGGAGGGGTAATCAGAAATATATATTAAAAAATTGGAATTAACAGCTAAGAAACATGTCAAATTATTAGAACAAGTGAGACAGAATGGGTACCTACAATAATGTGCAGTACACAGATGCTTGGGGTTTTAGAATGCTAATAATAAGAAATGATCATGATGACTGCAATATGTGAAATAAAGTGCCAATCTGTTTACTGAAACTGTTATTGCTGAATTCATCATTAAAGTGGATCTTTACCCAAAAAACTTGATGTGCCGCTTAGCCTCTCTGCCACCCTTCCCAACCCCTAACTAATTTGCAGCATTTTTTTTCATTAATCGGATACCTTTTTTTTGACAGGTACCCCCCCATTTCCACTTGCTCAATCCTCCCCGGGGTGATGATGATGTCAGTTTTGCCTTTAAATTTGTGTAATCAGAAAAAAATGACAATCAAATGTATTCATTTTTGTTTCTTTTTCCAAGAAGAGTGTATAACAGTTACCATAACAAGAAAATATATTTTTTGTCATTATGGATATTAAAGAGGAACTGCAGTCTGCTCACATAATTTGTAATAAGAACATCTTTGCCATTCTGAAGCCCAACCACTTTGCATATTATTTTTTATATACTGTGATTCTGTACTTGCCAAATATGCTGCAGAAATCTCCCTCCACTAAGTCTGGCTGCAGCCATTTTAACTGCGGGCAGCTGAAGCTGCTGCCTGTTCACTTCCTAGATTTACACAGACACACAGAGGCACACCTTCAGCTCTGCAGCCCTGTAGCTCTCAATGGCCCTCTTATGACTCATCGCCCCTCCCTTCCTGGCAAACTCTCACAAGAGTGAGAGAGAGCTGTACATGATGTCATAAGCCTAGGCTTTTTACCAGACAAGAAACAGGAAGTGGGCTGTATAAGGTATTTACTGGCATAAAAAAATATTTACTGTCCAAAGTTAACCACTAAGCCCCGGTTCACACAGGGGCAGCACGACTTGCAGGTCGCCTCAGCGAGGCGACCTGCAAACTACTTCCGAGGCGACTTGCAAAACGACTTCTGCATAGAAGTCTATGCAAGTCGCCCCCAAAGTAGTACAGGAACCTTTTTCTAAGTCGGAGCGACTTGCGTCGCTCCTATTAGAACGGTTCCGTAGCACAGAACGGGAGGCCACTAGCAACTAGGTCGCCTGACAAGTCGCCCCTGTGTGAACCGGCACTTAAGGACCAGCCTCATTTTGGATTTTAGGTGTTTACATGTTTAAAACAGTTTTCTTTGCTAGAAAATTACTTAGAACCCCCAAACATTATTTATGTTTTTTTTTTCTAACACCCTAGAGAATAAAATGGCGGTCGTTGCAATACTTTTTTTTGCACCGTATTTGCGCAGCGGTCTTATAAGCGCACTTATTTAGGAAAAAATTCACTTTTTTTTTTAATAAAAAAATAAGACAACAGTAAAGTTAGCCCAATTTTTTTTTATATTGTGAAATATAATGTTACCCAACATGTCACGCTTCAAAATTGCACCCGCTCGTGGAATGGCGTCAAACTTTTACCCTCAAAAATCTCCATAGGCGACGTTTAAAAAATTCTACAGGTTGCATGTTTTGCGTTACAGAGGAGGTCTAGGGCTAGAATTATTGCTCTCGCTCTACCGGTCGCGGTGATACCTCACATGCGTAGTTTGACCATCGTTTTCATATGCAGGCGCTACTCGCGTATGTGTTCGCTTCTGTGCGCGAGCTCGTCGGGATGTGTGGTTTTTAAAACTTTTTTTTTTTAATTATTATTTATTTTACATTATTTTATTTATTTTTACACCATTTAAAAAAAAAAAAAAAGTGTTACTTTTATTCCTATTACAAGGAATGTAAACATCCCTTGTAATAGAAAAAAGCATGACAGGACCTCTTAAATATGAGATCTGGGGTCAAAAAGACCTCAGATCTCATATTTACACTAAAATGCAATAATAAAAAAAAAAAAGTCATTTAAAAAAATGACATTGAAAAGAATATGCCTTTAAGAGGCGTGGGCGGAAGTGACGTTTCTTTTAAAAGATTTTTACAATGAAAGGCTCCTGTTATTATATTCTAAATAAGTCCCAAAACCAGTTACTATACGATTCCTGAGCTTAAAAAAGTATATTAAAAAAATCTTCTGTTACCTTTCATGAATGAGCCAAAGGGATTGATTTACTAAAGGCAAGTTGCCCTCTCATAGGTGTACACAGCCTACTGCATTACGGTGTGCACCCCAAAGCTCAAACACACATATCTTTCTCTGCAGCCTCCGTTGAATGGGAAGTGCTATGTGCTGAATGGCTTCCTGTTCATTCACAAACTAAAGCATAGTAAACACAGTTTATTATGCTTTAGTTATGAATGGACACAGTGAGTGAGTGTGTTCACTCTGTTCATTTAGAAAAGGAAGGGCCGGTTAATTACATATTTCCTTGCCTCTTCCTCCCACTCTCCATCCTGAAATATCCCCTGCAGCAGCCGGGGGGAAAGGAGAGGAGGGAAGCCAGCAGCACATGGGGCAGTGGGGCCAACGGGGGGGGGGGGGACCGGAAAGTAGGGATAATCGGCACCACCGCACATAGTGATTAGGGTGTACCCAGGCACACCTAGCACAGATTTGTGCGCACGCCTATGTGCTCTGTGCAAGTGCAGCTGCTCGAGAGCTTAGTAAATGAGGGAAGGCTTCACTTTGCAAAGAGTACCCAATCACATGCAACATGTAGGATAATTTTAAAAAAACAGCATTTTTGCTTGCACATGATTGGATGATGGAAATATATTTTTTTGGGGTAAATCTATCGGGGAAATGGCTGGTGTTGGCGCTTCAGTCATCATGGCACCATAGTTGTTATGGTTTCAGGATGATTGAAGCGCATTATTACTATTATTACATTGTTATAAAAAATTAAATAGTTTAACTCACCATAATGCAGAATCAGTGGGAGCCCAGAGTGTGTCACTTGCCACGTCACCTGTCACCAGATGCAGATTGTCACTTGCCACGTCGCCTGCCACACGTTGCGGATTGTCACTTGCCACGTCGCCTGTCACCAGATACAGATTGTCACTTGCCACGTCACTTGCTACGTCGCCTGTCACCAGATGCAGATTGTCACTTGCCACCGGGCGTGAGAGATGATGTCATCTCTCTGCTCCCCCGCCCGCCGGCTCCCTAATTGGCCAGCAGCGCGTCACACATGGAGCCGCACAGCTGCTCATCCGCGCTCTCACCCACTGAGCCGCCGGACCAGCCCGCTGTCTCTCTCCCGCGGAGCCGCCCGCCGGCTCTCTTACCTACGGAGCTGCCCGGTGGCTCTCTCATCCGTGGAAAGTGGCACATAATTGTGAAGTGGAAGGAAAATGATAAATGGTTTTCAAGATTTCTTTACAAATAAATATCTGAAAAGCTTTTTTAATTTAATCTCAGTATAAATACAGCTGTTCTGTGAACCCCTCGGAGGTTTGTTAGAGAACCTTCTTGAACAAACAGCATCATGAAGGCCAAAGAACACACCAAACAGGTCAGGGATAAAGTTGTGGAGAAGTTTAAAGCAGGGTTAGGTTATAAAAAAATGGTTTAGATCAAAAGTATATTCATGTGTTAGATGGCCCAGTCAAAGTCCAGAACTAAATCCAATTGAGAATCAGTGGCAAGACTTGAAAATTGCTGTTCACAGATGCTCTCCATCCAATCTGACAGAGCTTGAGCTATTTTGCAAAGAAGAATGGGCAAAAATGTCACTCAAGATGTGCAAAGCTGGTAGAGACATCCCCAAAAAGACTTGCAGCTGTAATTGCAGCGAAAGGGGGTTCTACAAAGTTATTTTGTGCCACTTTGTGTTGGTCTATCATATAAAATCCATTTACTTTTTTGGTTGTAATATGACAAAATGTGGAAAATTTCAAGGGGTATGAATACTTTTTTCAAGGGACTGTACATTTTTTGCATGCATAGTTTACTCTGCTAATGTTTTCTGTGCTTTGTTGATGTTTAAAAGTTAATTGGACTGTAAAACAAATGACAATGTGTATAAACATAGAGTTAATTTCAATATAAATACATATAAACACTATAAAGAAAATTCATATTCTAAAACAGAAAATCACAACAAAACAGCAGCAAATACAGCAGTTAAATGAAACAAACGTACAAAATGTTCCTCAGCAAAAATACATGATTAAGTAATCAGAGAAATGAGGGATGTCAAACAATTTTTATGTGTTGACCGGGTATATATTTACAACAATTTCAGCCCCAGGGTTACAGGAGGTTAGCTACAGTACTGTACAGTATATTGCTGTTTTCCTTGGAATAAGTACTTTACATTTGCGGAGAATACTGATAAAGAGCAACACATTTATCTAGGGTTATACTGCTAAGATACACTAACATTTCGGTCACATCGAATGCGGCTTTGAAATCGCGCGACTTCGCTTGAAATTGCACAATTTCAAAGCTGCATGTCAGTGCAGCTTCAGGTGCGACTTGGAAGACATCTGTGCCACTTCATGCACAGATATCTATGCAAGTCACACCTGAACTTGCAAAAGTAGTGCAGGAACTACTTTCAAAGCGATGGAGTCGGAGTCGCACCAATGTGGCCACTTCCATTGTGGACAATAGGGTGCAACTGGTCATGCGATTTGAAACTATCAAATCACATGACAGTGTGACCGGGGCTTAGGGGGAGATTTACTAAAATTGGCGTATACAAAATCTGGTGCAGCTCTGCATAGAAAGCAATCAGCTTCCAGGTTTTATTGTCAAAGCTTAATTGAACAAGCTGAAGTTAGAAGCACATTGGTTACTATGCACAGCTGCACCAGATTCTGTGTGCACCAGTTTAAAGCTCTGTGCAACTTGTCATGTGGCTTTCGACACATAAAGTCACATGACAAATCACAGCCTATTGATTTCAATTGCACCCGCTCCAATCAATGCGATTTAAAGTTGCAGAAACTTTGAAAGGGTTCCTACACCACTTTGATGCAACTTTCTTGCGACTTGAGTGCCAGAGAGTGTAAAGTTGTATGAAAGTCACATCAAAGTTGCACTCAAAATCGCATGATTTTGGAAACACATTATTGTGAACCATGCCTTAGTAAGTCTCCCACCGAGGATACATTCACACCAGATGTGCTGGGACAGTGTTGTCTGGCTATTCCAGCACAGATCTACCTCATGATAAGGCAGAACTCCTTGACTTCTTATCTGCCCTGTTCACACCACTGCGTTGTGGTGGTGTGTGAGCAGTGCGCCCTGAAAAAAAAGTACTTCCTCACAAAACAGTGTGAGACAATCCACTGCCTTACACCACACAACAGCCAATTGAACTTCATCAGATGTCTGTTTGACATTGCAATAAAGTTTGTTAAAAAAAGTGAACATTGTGACTACGCTGATCTAGCTGGACCACACCGCATACCAGCTGCTGCAATGTAATGCAATGCATGTATACAAGCGGTTATGTGTCTGCCTTGATATTGCACTTTCCTTAATGCAGCATTATGGATATGCAGCAACTGCAACTGCACGATGCTATCATGTCATAATGGAAAAATATCTGAGGAATGTTTCCAACACCTTGTGGAATCTAACCCTAATGGTCCAAAATAGAGAAAATATCCAGTTGTGTTTACGAATGTGCCTTGTTGATGTCAGAGTTCAGAGGAGAATAGGCAGACTAGTGCAAGATGATAGAAAGGCAACTCAAATAACCACTCGATACAACCAAGGTATGCAGAATACCATCTCTGAACGCACAACACTTCGAACCTTAAACCAGATGGGCTAGAGCAGCAGTAGACCACATCGGGTGCCACTCCTTTCAGCTAATAATAGGAAATGAAGGTTACAATTTGCACAGGCTCACCAAAGAAAAACGCTGCCTGCTCTAATGAGTCTGCGACAGAATTGGTGTAAACAACAGAAAGCATGGCTCCATCCTGCCTTCATTTCAGGCTGGTGGTGGTGTAATGGTGTGGGGGATATTTTCTGGACACACTTTGGGCCCCTTAGTATCAACTGAGTATAGTTTAAACACCATGGCCTACCTGAGTATTGTTGCTGATCATGTCCATCTCTTTAGGACTACAGTGTACCCATCTTCTGATGGCTACTTCCAGCAGGATAATGCACTATGTCACAAAGCTCAAATCATCTCACCACTGGTTCCTAGAACATGACAATGAGGTCACTGTACTTCAATGGCCTCCACAACCACCAAATCTCAATCCAATAGATCTCCTTTGGGATGTGGTGGAACGGGAGATTTGCATGATGGGTGTGCAGCCGACAAATCTGCAGCAACTGCGTGATGCTATCATGTCATAATGGAAAAATATCTGGAGGAATGTTTCCAACACCTTGTGGAATCTAACCCGGTACTAGCAAGCTGCACCTAATAAGGTGGCTTCTGATTGTATACTTTTTTTGTTTAGCCAGAGGGCTAAATAAAAAAAAAATGGAACACATTCCAGGTGGATGGTGGAATCCTCCCTGCTGTCCTATTGTAGTCTGACAGCGGGGAGTCTTCCCGACCATCAGAATACACAGACCAATGTTGCAGCCTATTGCCTGCAGTGTTTATCGAGCAACTTTTAACAGGGCAGCTGAACAGAAGTCGATCAGCAGATTGTGCAACAGCAGTGGTCACACATTGATTGAAATTCAGACGGTCCCTGCTGTTCTTGTCAAATTTCGTTCCAAGTATGGCCAGCTTAATCCAGCCTTTCTCAACTAGGTTTTCTGCAGATTAACCTAGGGGTTCCTTAAGCAATTAATAATTTCCGCCCCCACACATAAGTATCGACTGACAGCTATGATCTTCTTAGCTACCTCTAAGACTCACCATACACGTTACAATTTGACTGTACAATATTAGATTTACCAAAACTATACAACACTGGGACTAATCTAATCCATCCAACCAAATTGCATTAAATCAGGCAGACCCTCACACTACATATTTGTTGTAGTTTGTACAGTTAGGCAGCCCATAGATGGATCTGTTTTTTTTTTGTTTTGTTCAAACAACAGGTTAAATGGAAAAAACTGACCTGGGGACAAGGTGCTTTGGTGGGGACCCCAAAACACCCTCCCCATGTTGAGGGCATGTGGCCTAGTACGGTTCAGGAGAGGGGGGGGGCGCTCTCTCGTCCCCCCCCCCCTTTCCTGCGGCCTGCCAGGTTGAGTGCTCAGATAAGGGTCCAGTATGGATTTTGGGGGGGACCTCCACGCCATTTTGTTTTTAAGTTTTGGCACAGGGTTTCCCTTAACCACTTCAATGCACTATATTATATATACTACACTGACTGAATATAGATTCTACACTGAATATCTAATCTACACTAAATGCAGAGTGTGTGTGTAAATATATATAAAATACACTGCCTGCAGGTCACTAACTAAGCTGCCTAATCTCTCTTTATTCATAACACTACACACAGCCGCTATGTAAGCAGCCTTACATAGTGTGGGGTGTGGCCCCCTGAGCCATGATTGGCCAAAGGCACCCTGCCTTTGGCCAATTATGGCTCTCTCAGCAGAGCACACTGTTATTGGCCAAAGTATGCAGGTCAGCTGCATGCTTTAGCCAATCATAAGACGCCAATGCACTGCGATCTCACAGTGCATTATGGGGCTTTCTGCAGCGCTCAAATTTACCGCAAACGCCCCATAATGTTCTAAATTCGGCAAACACCCGATGTTCGAGTCAAACTTACATTCGACTCGAACATTGCTCTCATCTCTAATTATTACTGAAAAGAAATGTTATTGTATAGAACAACTTTGGATTCCAAATACGCTAGTATGCCACATACTTTTTCGTTTATTTATTCTTATATATCAACCTATTGTCCACAGTAATGTACAATGAGCTGCAGACATAATAATTATTATAATAATAATAATAATATATAATAATAATAATATTATTATTAATATTCACGATTTATATAGCGTCAACAGTTTACACAGAGCTTTACAATGTAGAGGGGGGACAGCACAATTGCAGTACAGTTCAATACAGAAGGGAGAGGAGGGCCCTGCTCGTAGAGCTTACATTCTAAAGGTAGGGGGTGGTGGTACAAAAGGTAATAGATGCGGGGAATGATTTGATGGGGGTGGCTCGGGGACAGTTGTTAGGTGGGTGTGGGATAGGCTTCCCTAAATAAGTGAGTTTTCAGGGATCTCCTAAAGGTGGACAGGTTAGGGGCTGATCGGATATACCGGGGCAGGGAGTTCCAGAGGATGGGAGAGGCTCTGGAGAAGTCCTGAAGGCGAGCATGGGAGGAGGTAACAAGGGAAATAGAGAGCAGGAGGTACTGGGAGGAGCGGATCGGACGATTTGGGCGATATCTGCAGATGAGGTTGGTGATGTAGCTGGGGGTGATGTTATGGAAGGCCTTGTATGTTGTGGTTAGCATTTTAAATTTTATACTGTGGAGTAGGGGAAGCCAGTGAAGGGATTGGCAGAGAGGGGCAGCAGTCACAGATCAGTTAGTGAGGTGTATTAGTCTAGCAGCAGCATTCATAATAGACTGAAGGGGGATAGCCTGCATAAGGGTAGGCGATTAAGGAAAGAGTTGCAGTAGTCAAGGCAGGAAATAATCAAGGAGTGGTGTCATTAGTCAGGAAGGGTCGAATTCTGGAGATGTTGCGGAGGTTAAGGTGGCAGGATTTAGCCAGTGATTGGATGCGGGGGCTGAAGGAGAGGTCAGAGTCAAAGATTACACCCAGCACCCTGGTATGTGTGGAGGGACATACCAATGGTTAATGGTAAAGTCATGGGTGGGGGGGGGAACTAGGTAGGAGGAAATATAACAAGCTGAGTTTTAGAAAGATTGAGTTTAAGAAAGTGTTGTGACATCCATACCGATATGTTATTCAGTAAGTTTGAGATCCGTGAGGAAATCGAGGGGGGTCAGTTGAGGAGTGGAGAGATAGATCTGTGTGTCATAATATTATAAGAAGTTCCCTGCAACCTGAACATTATTTTAAGGGTTCCTCCATTTTAAAATAGCTGAGAAAGGCTCTTTTAATTACTATACCACAAATGAGAGTCTCACAGACACACAGGGGTTGATTTACTAAAAATAGAGAGTGCAAAATCTGGTGCAGCTCTGCATAGACACCAATCTGCTTCCAGGTTTTTTTTTTTGTCAAAGCCAATTGAACAAGCTGAAGTTAGAAGCTAACTCTCCAGTTTTAGTAAATCAGCTGTGGCCAATCACAGCTAATCACAACAAAACAAACTGAATTAATTGATTTAATTCAGTAAAATGCTTGCATATAGCAATTTAATGCATTGCAATAAGCAAACATAGTCTTTAAAAAAAATAATACTGGTCACTTCCCCAGAGTAGTACAATGTTACTTTTGTAATATTATCTTGCTCTGGTCAAAATGTGAAATAATTTCTTTCTTTTTTAATTTTTTTTTTTCATACTGTCACCAGTGCCCCAGATCACCACCACACCAGTAATATTACAGAGTGAAAGGCCTATAATACCATAAGGATTTTAATAGGTACAAGTACCATCATCCCAAAATGTCATAATCAAGGAAAATAAGAGGGTAGAGCGGTAGCTGCAGTTGCTGATACTGTCAGCCAGCGTCTCCACCCCCAACAGGAGGAAGAGAGGGGACTATTACGGTACTCAATATCAGTATACAGTAATGGGTATGGAAAAAATAAAGACATTTTTTTTTTTAAATTCACTTTTTTTTCTATTAAAAGTGAATTTTTAAAAAAAAATGTCTTTATTTTTTTCCATACCCATTACTGTATACTGATATTGAGTACCGTAATAGTCCCCTCTCTTCTTCCTGTTGGGGGTGGAGACGCTGGCTGACAGTAGCAGCAACTGCAGCTACCGCTCTACCCTCTTATTTTCCTTGATTATCACACCAGTAATATGCTGATGCTGTACTGCACTGGTGAAAGTATGTAAAAAAAAAAAAAAAACAACATTTGTTTTAAAGTTTCTTAATTTTCCCCAAAATTATGACAAAACATGACAACTTCAAAAAACGTGCTATGCCTCTTACTAAATACCTTGGACTGTCTACATTCCAAAAAGGGGTAATTTGGGGATATTTGTACTGTCCTGATATTTTTGGGACTCAAGAAATGAGATAGGCCATCAGTACAAAAGGATTGATCAATTTTCAGATATATACCATAGTTTATGGCCTATAGAACTTTCCTACAGACTAAACAATATACACTGATTTAGGTTATTTTCACCAAATGAATGTAGCAGAATACATTGTGTCTAAATTTATGAAGAAAGGTTATTTTTTTGAAAACTTTTATAACAGAAACAAAGAAAATTGTGGGTTTTTTTTCAAAATTTTCACTCTTTTTTTCCAGTCTTTTTTTTTGTTTATTTAGCAAAAAATAAAAATCCTAGAGGTGATTAAATACCACCAAAATAAAGCTCTATTTGTGTGAACAAAATTTTAAAAATGTTGTTTGGGTACTGTGTTGCATGACCGCGCAATTGTCATTCAAAGTGTGACAGCGCTGAAAGCTTAAAATTGGCCTGGGCAGGAAGGGGGTAAAAGTGCATGGTATTGAAGCGTTTAAATAGTAACTCCACTTTTGATGAGAAGAAAACATTCCCCCTCTGGGTGATCTCTGTACATTTCAGGGGTTTTAACAAGCTTTGTTGCAGATTCCTACCTTTTGTTATTCTGAACAAAAAGCTGTTTTTCTGTGTTCATGTGGAAAGTGAATCTAATGGGAGTGATTTAATAATTATCAATCAGCTGCTGCACTTGCAGGGCTCTAATGAGGAAAGTGGCAGGGTCTACATCCCTTTATGCATGATTTCCCTTTGGGAGTATCTCACCAAATAGGACATTTCTGTTGCAGGAGATACCAAGAATCTGAAAATCAGTAAGCCAATCACACAAGCAGGAAATTAAATATCTGGGGGGAGTTCTGTACACCATCTGTGTACAGAATGCCTACTGGCTGCCATATTGCATTACATTTTACAGAGCTAATGATAGTGCTGCAGATTGAAAACAAAAGCCATTAAGGAAGAATGTAATTAACATAGTTGGGACATACTTAGCAATGAGCAACTGTTGAGACAATAAACAATTTGATCAGGAGTATGTAATGTATTATATAGCAGTGGCGGCCCATCCATTAGGGGCGCAGGGGTGCCGCCCCCCCAATCCATGTGCCCGGCCCCTAATATACATGTAGGGAGCCAGACACATGGATTCCAATGTTTTGATTTTTTTTTTAAACAGGTGATTAGAGCCTTAGGCTCTAATTGGCTTCAAAAAAGGTGGGCTTGGGGCGCAGAGCACTGCGCTCTGAGCCTACCCAGTTGTGTGACAATAGCGAACAGTGGTGCGAGTAAGATGTTTGCAACCCCCCCCTAAAATATTGAGCACCAGCTGCCACTGTTATATAGTATAAGGAGTGCATGGGACAGCAGTATGTAAGGTGACAGGGTCAGGAGTACATAACACACAGAGTGCATGTGTCATGTTTCCACGTACCTTATGGATGAGCCCAGTAATGCAGAGGAAGGCCTCCCTTAGCAGACAGGGGACCTGATAGTTACAGAATGGTATGAGTGCCTGGCAGGTAGGTAGTCAGGAGAGTTGCTCCGGAATTCCTGATGCCACAGGAATGAGGACTGGTGGGATAAGATGTTAGCACAGCAGGCAGTAGAGGAGCTGGGTCAGTACAGTAGGCAGTAGAGGAGCTGGGTCGCCACAGCAGGCAGTAGAGGAGCTGGGTCGGCACAGTAGGCAGTGCACAGTGGATCAGTCCTGAGGGGTATGGAGCACAGATAGGCACGGGCACATACAGGTTAGAGAAACAGGACGGGTGCAGTGGCAGAGACAGGTCAGAGTACAAGCTTGGGTTGCAAAAGGCGGAAAGTGTAGTAACAAGAGGAGAAGGCAGGATCAAAGTCAGGGACAAGCCGAGGTTGTGTGCAGGCAGGAGGAATAGTCAAAGGCAAGCCGGATCAGAACACAGGTACAGGATCTCAAAGCAGGTTACATTTAGCAGGGGTCACAGGAAGCTGCAGATCGGACAGCACTGATTCTGTTTACAAGCCCAGTTTAAATAGGACATCTGGCGCCAAAACCCACGGGCACGCGCACCCGCGCCTGCAGGCATGCACCAGCAGCAAGAATCCTTCTGCGGGGCATTTCCTGACAGCATGGGTCAGGAGTACATAACACACAGAGAGCATGGGTCAGGAGTACATAACACGCAGAGTGCATGGGGTCAGGAGTACATAACATGCAGAGCTCAGGGGTCAGGGGTACATAACACGCAGAGTGCAGGGGCCAGGAGTGTATAACACACAGACTGCAAGGGTCAGGAGTATATAACACACAGAGTGCAGTAGTCAGGAATATGTAACACACAGAGTGCAGTAGTCAGGAGTATGTATCACACAGAGTGCAGTAGTCAGCAGTATGTAGCACACAGAGTGCAGTAGTCAAGAATATGTAACACACAGAGTGCAGTAGTCAGGAATATGTAGCACACAGAGTGCAGTAGTCAGGAATATGTAGCACACAGAGTGCAGTAGTCAGGAGTATGTAACACACAAGGCAGCAGTCAGAAATATGTAACACACAGGATGCAGGGGTCAGAAGAACATAATGCACAAATGGCAAGGGACAGGAGTATGTAACACACAGGGTGCAGCAGTCAGGAGTATGTAACACACTCTGAGCGCAGGGGTTAGATGTCATCCAGCTTGGTTTTTAATAGCTTTCAAGTAGTCACAGACAAAAGATGACCCTCACCCAATCCTGCCAGTTAGAGCTGTAAAGGAAACCACTTTAAATATGTATATACTTCCTGACCTCTTTCTACACAGCAGCCTTGGAACTGCATTTCAGACAATTTGTTCAAGTTCTGGGGTATAGGTCCCACTGATGTCCACTAGGACAAATGCAGTAGCCTACTGTTTTCTTGTTTACAGTGTAGAATACCCCCTAACACAGTTCAAATAAGGACAATTTGAATGTTAACACTCTGAGCACAGAATGATAAGGGGCTTTTGACGTTTTACGTTTTCAATTAGTAATAGTGATAAAAACTTCAAATTAAATGAGGTTTAGGTGAAGGATTTGTAGCAAATTTCAAAGCAGTTGGTTAATCATTCTTATTATTTATTGGGATGGAATCAGTGGTGTATTTAGGTTTTGTGCTGCCCTAGGCCTGACTAAACTCATGCACCCCCCTAATTTAAATACGACCCACCCTTTCCTGCTGAGGCCACAACCCTTCCTGTTTAAGACCCACCCTATCATCTGTAAACCACACCCCTTCCTCTTTAGGCTCATTTGGCACCTTTCAGGGGGGGAGGGGGGAATGGGTACCTGTTTTTGACAGGTACCCTTCCCCACTCTCTGGAGACTGCGCTGCCCCCTCTGAAGTTCGACCCCCCTCCTCCTTCCTCCACTGGGCCATTCAGAAAGTGCAACGCACTTCGCACACGTGCAGTAGTGAACCGTCCGGTTTCCCTTACCATGAATGATGGTGGAAAAACCCGAGAGCCAATCCGAAAATCGGCTGAGGTGTCGACATCACGGTCCTAATATTAAAAGTCAACAGCTACAGTATTTGTAGCTGCTGAGTTTTAATGTTTTCACAGGATGAGTTTGCATTGATTTCAGCATTGATGGAGCACTTTATTGCAATATCATGATCTGCATATTAATGCACTTTCAATAAATGTGGACTGTTTAATGGGTTCGCATTGGTTTTAGCATGCATGGAGCACTTTGCACATGCCAGTGCCAGCTGGTGCTCAAATTTTTTTTTTTGGGGGGGCGCAAACAAACGAAAAAATTCAGAAAAAAAGACATCAATTGCAGCCTCACTGTGCCCCATCAAACACAGCCACTGTTTCATCAAATGCAGCCATTGTGCCCATCAATTGTAGCGACTGTGCCATCAAACACAGCCACTGTGCCCACCAAACGCAGCCACTTTGCCCATCAAATGCTGCCACTGTGCCCATCAATTGTAGCCATTGTGCCCATCAATTGTAGCCACTGTGCCATCAAACGCAGCCACTGTGCCCATCAACTGCAGCCACTGTGCCATCAAACACAGCCACTGTGCCCATCAGTTGCAGCCACTGTGCCATCAAATGCAGCCACTGTGCCCTATCAAACGCAGCCACTGTGCCCCATCAAACGCAGCCACTGTGCCCTCAAACGCAGCCACTGTGCCCATCAAATGCTGCCACTGTGCCCATCAAATGCTGCCACTGTGTCCATCAATTGTAGCCACTGTGCCCTCAAATGCAGCCACTGTGCCCATCAACTGCAGCCACTGTGCCCTCAAACACAGCCACTGTGCCCATCAATTGCAGCCACTGTGCCCCATCAAACGCAGCCACTGCCCTCAAACGCAGCCACTGTGCCATCAAACGCAGCCACTGTGCCCTCAAACGCAGCCACTGTGCCCATCAAATGCTGCCACTGTGCCCATCAATTGTAGTCACTGTGCCCTCAAACGCAGCACTGTACCCATCAAATGCTGCCACTGTGCCCATCAATTGTAGCCACTGTGCCCTCAAACGCAGCCACTGTAGCAATCAATTGTAGCCACTGTGCCTATCAATTGTAGCCACTGTGCCCATCAGTTGCAGCCACTGTGCCCAATTAAACGCAGCCACTGTGCCCTATCAAACACAGCCACTGTGCCCTATCAAACGCAGCCACTGTGCCCCATCAAACGCAGCCACTGTCCTCAAACGCAGCCACTGTGCCATCAAACGCAGCCACTGTGTCCATCAAATGCTGTGCCCATCAATTGTAGCCACTGTGCCCTCAAACGCAGTTACTGTGCCCATCAAATGTTGCCACTGTGCCCATCAATTGTAGCCACTGTGCCCTCAAATGCAGCCACTGTACCAATCAATTGTTGCCACTGTGCCCATCAATTGCAGCCACTGTGTCCATCAATTGTAGCCACTGTGCCCTCAAATGCAGCCACTGTACCAATCAATTGCTGCCACTGTGCCCATCAATTGCACCCACTGTGCCCTCAAACGCAGCCACTGTGCCCTCAAACGCAGCCACTGTGCCCATCAAATGCTGCCACTGTGCCCATCAATTGTAGCAACTGTGCCATCAAATGCCAACACTGCGATATAATTTATTAAATAATTTTAAATGCTGTCCTGGGGGTTTCCCTCGTGCTCCCCTCTCTCTCTCTCTCTCTCCTCCTGACGTCACTGCCAGACCCCGCCCCAGTGCCGAGAAGAAGATTCACGGAAAGCAGTGTGGAGGAGGGTAGGCAGAGCATAAGGCTCCACCTCTGTCAGTCACCGGCCACTTATGGGGGCATGAGTCACACGCCGCCCCCCCGCATGAGAGAAAGTCCCCACCCGTCTATCCGATTCCCGGCTCCCTCGGCCGCCCCCCGCACACATGCAGCCCATGGCGGCCGCCTTGCTGTAGTGGCGCCGCTATGTATGGGCATGATTGGCAGAGGGTGGAGGGACATGAAACGCCCCTCCACCCTCTGCCAAGCACGCCCATACACAGCGGTGCTGCTACAGCAAGGCAGCCGCCGTGGGCTGCATGTGTGTGGGGGGGGCGGCCGCGGGAGCTGGGAATCGGGTGGGGGGACTTTCTCTCATGCAGGGAGCGGCTTTCTTTGCCGCCCCCCACAAAGTGCCGCCCTAGGCCAAAACATAGCCCTGGATGGAATACTGAACATGCATTCTTTCTGCAAATGTAAAAATCAAACCTCTGGTGCTTGAGCACCTCAAATTTCTGCCCCCCCTAAAAAGTTTAGATGCATTGGATTCAAAGCCTGCATTGTGCCAGAACTTAAGAGTAGGCATGCCTGTGAATCCTTGGAAGTCAGGGTTTTGCCAATGTAGGAGGAATAGTGAGGTATGACTTTTTAGAAGACATTGAGCACAAGTTATATGCCAGGTGAGCCAAGTAATACGAGAGGATTCAAATTCATTGTTGGTGCAAGAGATCCTCATGAAAATTAAAGTTTTCAATAGGATAATATGGAGTAACGTGTTTTGATCAGGAAAGAAATTAGTGTACAGTCATGTGAGGGTGTCAAATTACTTAAAGTGATTGTAAACGATCACCTTGTAAACCTTGTAAACGATCACCTTGTAAAGCAAGTCATTCAGTTTAAAATAGAGTAGAAAGGCAAAACATTTTGTATAGATAGAAATAAAATTATAAATACCTTTTTTCCCTTTTTTTATAAGTAATCACATTCCCTCTGTTATAAAATCTGAAGAAATAGGGGATTGGCGCTGTTCACTGGTAAAAAAATATAAATAAACTATAAACAGACTCCTAACACAAGGGGAACATTACACCACAATTCTGGGTGAGTGAAAAGTGCAACACAGTGTAATATAGTATTTGTAAATAAATATACTTGCTAAAAATTATCACAGAATGTGCAATCTGCCCAAGGTGAGATGTAATATAAAATAAAATAATAATAATAATAATTAATAAATAATTTTTATTATTTTATTTTATATTACATCTCACCTTGGGCAGATTGCACATTCTGTGATAATTTTTAGCAAGTATATTTATTTACAAATACTATATTACACTGTGTTGCACTTTTCACTCACCCAGAATTGTGGTGTAATGTTCCCCTTGTGTTAGGAGTCTGTTTATAGTTTATTTATATTTTTTACCAGTGAACAGCGCCAGTCCCCTATTTCTTCAGATTTTATAGCAATTGGATCACACCTAGGTGCTTTCTTTATCTGGGGGGCTGCAGTTTGGTCACAAGCCCGTCCTGAGCGCGGAATACCACTATACACATTCCCTCTGTTCTCAGCAGCATACAAGCTAGGGGGAGGCACACTGAATTTCCCAGTGAATGGCTGTGCAGGGGAGGCATGGCAGGACAAGTCTGGTCATTAGAGGAGAGCACACTGCGTTCACAGCATAGCTAGAGAACTGACCACGGTGTGTTCTCCTGTTTAGTGTGGTCAGTTTGTAATAGGAAAGCAGGGGGACTGACAGGAACACCATAGATTTCACATAAAGAAAGCAATACAAAGAGAACAGAATATTTTCTCATACATTACATGGTACAGCAGGCACCTAACAGGAGTATTAAGTGTTGGGGTAACAAACGGGGTAACATGATGTTATAGAACCCAGGTGACAGGTGTATGCCTTGTCCACAATCAACCAGATCTAATTTAATTAACATCTATGTATAAAGTTACGTAGTTAATCCGCTTGAGAAAAGAAACAAGTCCATCTGGTTTGGCAAACAGAACAAAATAAATGAATAGGAAATAAAAAACCCCCATTCACAGAACCATAGACCCACTGTTGATCCAGAGGAAGGCAAAAAGATATCAGATATTCCCTGGATCAACAATGTCTGGTGTTATTACCTTTAAGGAGTTGTAAAGGCAGAAGGTTTTTTTTATCTTAATGCATTCTATGCATTAAGATAAAAAGCTTTCTGTGTGTAGCAGCCCCCCTCGGCCCTACTAAAATTTACCATAGCCCCATCTCTGTCCAGCGATGTCCACAAAATTCCTCAGCCATCCAGGACTCTCCCTCCTGATTGGCTGAGACACAGCAGCGGCACCACTGGCTCCCGTGGCTGACAATCAAAGTCAGCTAGCCAATCAGGAGAGAGAGGGGGCAGGGTCGAATGGCAGCTTCATGTCTGAATGGACACACGGTGCTGCAGCTCGGATCCGGTGCCCCTATAGCAAGCTGCTTGCTATGGGGGGCACTCGACATGAAGGAGGGGCCAGGAGCAGAAAAGAGGGACCCGAGAAGAGAAGAATCCGGGCTGCTCTGTGCAAAACCACTACACAGAGCAGGTAAGTATGTTTGTTATTTAAAAAAAAAAAACGAGACTTTACAATCACTTTAAATGTTAACAGCCCGTTATATTTTTTGCATTTAGGAATTCATCCAGCTCTTTTTTAAAACAATCTACTGATCTGTTCAGAACTAGTTCTTAAGGGAGTCTTACAGTGAAGAAGCCTTTTTGTATGTGGAGGTTAAATCTCTTTTCCTAAAGACGTAAAGTACCTCCTTGTCCAATGTAATAACTAAAGGATACATTCACCTTTGGGAACAGGTTACACGTTCCATCCATTTTTAGGGTGGAACATGTAACATATTCCCAATGCTGCAGCCGCTGCCCCCCTCTATGTGGCAGCAGTACGGGGAGAAGTTTCCTGTACTGGCATTCACTTTTTAAAAGCAGCGTGGCTGTGCGGGGCTCCACCCACACGGCCGCGTCATTCAATAACCACTTCAGATCCGGGCCATTGCCAAATGACGGCAACAGCGCGGATCTACATTACCGGGATGACATCTATTGACGTCGTCCCCTTTCCTCATTCCCAGCGCGTTCTTAAGAGCGCGCCTCTGGGAAAATCTGTGTTGGCCGTGTCCCTTGCCAAACACAGCGGCCATTTACAGTGCGATCGCCGCCTCCAATGAGAGATGATCTGAAATGTAAACAATTGAGATCATCTGCTGGCTCTCTCTCCTCACACAGAGACAGCGTGTGAGGAGAGAGAGCTTCTGTGAGTAAATTTGTGACAGTATTAAAGTGAAGTGTGCCCAAGAAGTGCCCAACAGTGCCCACAGTGACATCTATCTAGTGCCATCTGTGCCCACCTGTGCGCATCAATGCCCACTTGTGCCATCAGTGCATCATCTGTGCCATCAGTGCCCGTCTGTGCCCATCTGTGCCCATCAGTGCCCGTCTGTGCCCATCAGTGCCCATCTGCAATCAGTGCGCATCTGTGCAATCTGTGCGCATCTGTGCCACCTCATCAGTGCCCATCTGTGCCACCTCATCAGTGCCCATCTGTGCCATCTCATCAGTGCCCATCTGTGCCACCTCATCAGTGCCCATCTGTACCAATCAGTGCCCATCTGTGCTGCCTCATCAATGCACATCTGTGCCGCCTCATCAGTGCCCATCTGTGCCGCCTTATCAGTGCCCATCTGTGGTGCCTTATCAGTGCCCATCTGTGCCACCTCATCAATGCCCATCTGTGCCACCTCACCAGTGCCACATCAGTGCATATCTGTGCCCACCTGTGCCGCCTCATTAGTGTAAATCTGTGCAATCAATCAGTGCACATCTGTGCTGCTTCCTCAGTGCCCATCTGTGCTGCCTCAGTGCCCATCTGTGTCGCCTCATCAGTGCCCATTTGTGCCACCTCATCAGTGCCCATCTGTGCGATCAGTGCCCATCTGTGTAATCAGTGCCCATCTGTGCCACCTCATCAGTGCACATCTGTGCCATCAATCAGTGCCACCTCATCAGTGCAGGCTTAGCACACACCTGTGCAATCTCATAACCACCAGCAGCCATGTCCAAAAAAAGCTTTTCCGCCGAGGAGGCATACCAAATTCTTTCCACGGCAACGGGGAGCTCTCTTTTTCGGATTCCCTTTCCAATTCGGATTCTGACGTAAATTACGAGCCAGTCCTCAGTAGTGGAACACTAACAGATTCAGAGGAGGAAGAAACTCGGCCCGCCAAACGAAGGTGTTCTGGTGAGGAGGCAGTGGCATCTACAAGCACCGCAGTGGCATCCACTAGCACCGCAGTGCCATCCACCAGCACCACAGTGTCATCCACCAGCACCGCAGTGTCATCCACCAGCAATGCAGTACCTCGGCAAGAAAGGCCAAGTACCAGTGGAGTGTCAACTCAGCCCCAAAGGGTTAGTTCCCATACCAGCCTTCCCTATGCCCTCCAGAACCCCTTGTGGCTTCCTCCTAATTCAGGAGAAGCTAGCGTTCCCCCTTTCACTGCCCAGCCAGGAGTCCAGGTGGATACAGAGAACTTTACCCCAATTAATTTTTTAATTTAATTTTTACGGAGGACATGTTGGCGTCAATTGTTACCTAGTGCAATCTGTATGCACAGCAATTTATTTTGCAAAATCCCACATCATATTATGCCCGTCCCTATGAGTAGAGAGAACTGACAGTGGAGGAGTTCAAGGTTTTTTTGGGCCTCACATTTAATATGGGGCTCACCAAAAAAAACAAATTCCGTTCCTATTGGTCAACCCACCCCCCTCCACCACATGCCGCTCTTCTCCGCGGTAATGCCTAGAACCAGGTATCTGATGATAATGAGGTTCCTACATTTCAGCGACAATACCCAGTACCCTCCCGAAATTATCCAAATTATGACAGGCTTTACAAAATTCAGCCAATATTAAATTATTTTCCTGAAATATTCCCCCAGCTGTTCACCCCGGACCAACACATATGTGTGGATGAGTTCCTTGTTAAATTTAGCGGCAGGCTTAAAATTAAGCAATTTATCCCCAGCAAAAGGGCCCGCTATGGGGTGAAGGTGTACAAACTATGTGACCGGGCCACAGGGTACACATATTCCTTCATAGTGTACGAAGGGAAGGACACCCAGCTGCAGCCCCCTAATTGCCCGGACTACTTGGGAACCAGCAGGAAAGTTGTTTGGGACCTCATATACTCCCTACTCGACAAAGGATACCATCTGTATGTAGACAACTTCTACACTTCTCTGCCCCTGTTCCACAACCTTCATTGGAAGAAGACGCCAGCATGTGGCACCGTAAAAAAGAATCGGAAGGGCTTTCCTCAAAGTCTTGTTAATAAGAAGTTGAGAAAAGGAGAAATGGCAAGTCTGCGTAACAAAGAGATTCTGGCAGTGAAGTGGAGGGACAGAAGGGATGTGTACATGTTGTCTTCCATCCGCAATAACACCTATGTGGAAATCCCCAGAAGGAATGGCCCCATCCAGAAACCCACATGCATCCATGAATACAATTCGTTTATGGGGGGAGTCGACTTAAACGATCAAATGTTGGAACCACACCTTGCCAAAAGACGGACATACCATTGGTACAAAAAAGTAGCAATTTATTTTTTTCAATTGGCCATATTCAATTCCTATATCATTTACCACAACTCCACCCAAAACCCCCAACCCTTCCTTGGCTACCAGGAGGAAATTTACACTGCCCTTATATTCCCGAACGGCCCACCAGAAAACATCCGATCAGATGTTGTTAGTCGACTCTCCGAACGCCACTTTCCAGATAAACTCCCTCCCAAATCAACAGGCCAAAGACGTCAAAAAAGATGTAAGGTGTGTACCAGAGCAGGAGTCAGAAGAGACACATCTTATTATTGTGCACAATGTCCTTCCCAACCAGGCCTCTGCATAGGTGAATGCTTCCGCCGTTACCATACTTCTCTAAATTATTAGTGAAGTATGGTAAACGTAATCCTCAGTTCCTGCCTTCACACCCCTAATGCCACTGCCTGCTCTGTAACTGACCCTGGCTTGTTATTCGACCACGCTTCTGCCTGCCGATTTTGTACATACCGCTGCCTGATCTGGAACGGACCCTGGACTGTTATTCGACCATGCTTCTGCTTAACGATTCTGTACATACCTCTGCCTGATATGGAACTGACCCTGGACTGTTATTCGACCATGTTTCTGCCTAATGATTCTGTACATACCTCTGCCTGATCTGGAACTGACCTTGGACTGTTTGACCATGCCTCTTGCCTGCCTCTTGGACTGATCTTGTACCCTGCAACTGGACTAGTGGGATTCAAAACAGGGGTCTCACATATGTGAGGGGCTCCAGAATTGTTTTTCTGGATGAAGAAAACAATTTTCTTTGTTTTCTCATTCCTAGATTAGGGTCTGGAGACTTGGAGGCTTCAAAGAGATTTGGGTGGGAGAAGCCTCTACCCCTGTCCCCATTCTGTCCTGAACGAGGCCCTACTTCTGCCTGCTGCCTGTAGGACTTACTGCCATCATGCCTCTGTTTGTCGCACTGACCACAGCACATGGACCATGTTCCTGCCTACTACCAAGACCAATATTTTGGCACTATTGACAATCTCTGCCTGCACTGACCCTGCACTGCACTGACCTATTGACAGTATCCCTGCCTGCTGCCTGTACTGACTATGGACAGTATTTCTGCCTGCTGCCTGTACTGACTATAGACAGTATTTCTGCCTGCTGCCTGAAAAATTGTGTTCGCTGTTGCTGATCAAGTCCCTGCCTGCTGCCTGGACCAGCGCTATCCTCCTGTGGACAACTGTACTACTAAAACCACAGGTAATCTTTTGTTACTCTTTGCTCAGCATAATGTATTTTGGGGTGTAATTCTTGGTATGTGCATGCTATGTGTCCCTGGAAGACCTAATGGTGTTCCTTGCATGTTGGATCTCTGTATGTGGTCAGGCTGTGTAAAAGTCTCACACATGTGGTATAGTTTTACTCAGGAGGAGTAGCAGAATGTATTTTGGGTTGTTATTTTTGCTATGTAAATGCTATGTGTTGGAAATATCTTATAAACGGACAACTTTGTGTAAAAAAATATGCGTTTTAATTTTTTTGCACATTTTCCAAAAACTTCTGGAAAAAAATGAAACGTTCAAAAGACTCATTATGCCTCATAGATTATATGTTGGGGTGTTAGCTTTCCAAAATGGGGTCATTTTGTGGGCGTTTCCATTGTCCTGGTGCTCTAGGGCCTTCAAAAGTGTAATAGGTAGTCAACAAGTTAGATGGGTAATTTATGCTCCTTGAACACCTGATGATGCTCCCTGCATGTTGGGCCTCGGTATGTGGCCAGTTAGTGAAAAATTCCCACACATGTGGTATTGTAATGCTCAGGAGGAGTAGCCGAATGTATTTTGGGGTGTCATTTGTGGTATGCACATTCCATGTCAGAGAAATAAGCTATTACAATGACAATTTTCTGAAAAAAATATAAAAAATAAAAAATAAACTTAATTTGCAAAGAATTGTGGGAAAAAATGACAACTTCAAATAACTCACCATGCTTCTTACTAAATACCCTGGAATATCTACTTTCCAAAAAGGGGTCATTTGGGGGGGATTTGTACTTTCCTAGCTTGTTAGGGTCTCAAGAAATGAGATGGGCCTCAGTACATCAGGTGTGATCAGATGTGATCATTTTTTTATGATTTGCACCATAGCTTGTAGACTCTATAAATTTCACACAGACCACATAATATCCACTAACTTGGGTTATTTTTACCAAAGATATGTAGCAGTATAAATTGTGGCCAACATTTATGAAGAAAAATTGCTAATTTGCAACATTTTATCACAGAAACGAAGAAAAAAGCATTTTTTTTCAAACTTTTTTCATTTATAGCACAAAAATTAAAAAACCCAAAGGTGATCAAATACCACCAAATGAAATCTCTATTTGTATGAAAAAAGGACAAAAAAATCATTTGGGTACAGTGTTGCATGACTGAGTAATTGTCATTCAAAGTGTGAGAGCACTGAAAGCTGAAAATTGGTCTGGGCAGGAGGGGGGTTTAAGTGCCCAGTAAGCAAGTGGTTAACACAGCTCTGTCTGTGAATGAACTACAAGCCCCGACATCCTTTGCAGTTGACGTTCAATGAACTACCACGGCACTGTGGAGCACTGTGGTAGTTCATTGATTTCTTCCTGTCAGTATATCTGCCCGTCCGTACGGAATGTACGGAATGTACGGGATGTACGAGTGCACAGATATACTGACAGATCTGAAGGAGACCAGCATAGCACCAGCGATCTTCTAAACGCTGGTGCAATGCTTTTTTTTTTTTAGAAAAAAATAATAAATGCACATATTTTTACCTACAAAAAAACGTGCATTTATTATTTTTTTCTAAAAGGTGAACTTATCCTTTAAGGTGAAGAACTCTGCACCAAGTTCATCATGAACTACTTATGTATTTATACACAATGATTATATCATACCTTAATTGCCTCTTTTTTCAATATAGAATAAATTCAGTTCAGCTAATATTTCCTCAAATATAGATATAGGAATTCTAAATGTATGAGGACTTCCATTTGTTTATTTATTTATTTGTTTATTTTTTTTTGCTTTTCAACTAAGCACATATACTAAAACATGTTATTATTAGCTGTACAGACAGAGGGATGTTTTTAAATCCAAGCTCTGGATAAAATGTATCAATGGAAGTATTTCTTTGTGGATACATGTGGAGATCAGAGAGTTCTGCACTTCTGGGCCAGGAGAGGCAAACAGTGTGGCTTAAAACAAGCGGATGTGTAATAGGAACTAGTTCTTCTGCAGTGTTTGTGTGGTGGCCAGGAAGGCATAGGACTTTTATGTGACTGGAAAAGTTGCCATGCAATGTATTGCAAGTTCCTCTAGCGTACAGAGGATTAGGCCCCAGATTAATTCTGAGCTTGAGCAGAATACAAGTAAAGGTAGCATTATTTATTAATTCTAGGCTGGTATCCAAGTCACATGATTTGTAACACGTTAATCCCCTCTCCACTACAAGGGCCTCGAACTTCTTAAAACCTGATCTGGCACATGAGCCAGCACAGCATTGCCGAGCAAAGGCATTGCATTGGAGTCCAGGCAGTGTCATAACCAATTACTGTCACGTGTGACAAAATGAATTTGTCAGCAGTTTTTCCAGTTAATAACAAGAGCTTCACATATATCACCACATCATCAGTGTACAGGATTTACACTGCTGCTTGACCATAATAGTGCCTTACGTTCAAGGCCCAATCACCAACATGTGACTTGCATATCCAAGGGGGGGGGGGGGTTCTTTCTGAGTCAAAGACCTGGAACAAATATGCATCCAGTAAAGCCTCTGCATCAGCATACAGTAAAACATTAGATTGGAAGCATACTTTGTTCCAGAAACATGCTTGTAATCCAAAGCACTTGTATATCAAAGCAAATGTCCCCATAAGAAATAATGGAAACTCATATGATTCGTTCCACAACCATTTATTCAAAAGTCCTTCAGTTTATAGTCCATATAAAAAGATTATAGCAATGTGACCAGTTTGTGTAACCATAAAATGTCCATCCACAAAGGGAAGCCTCCACAAGGGGATTAGAAGCAAAATCCATCAGGAGCTACAGAGTATAAAAGAGAAGAGAGGCGCCTCTAAGTGTAGCAATATGGTTACATTTAATTAAGGTACAACATTTACCAACTCATCTGGTTGATGATTAAAGAGGCACATCTAAGTATGCAGGCATCCGGGGTAAAGCTGTCCACATAGACCGTCCTCTGCACCGCCGGCTCTCACTGCTGTCAGTCTGCAATCGTAACCAGGAAGACTACCCTGTAATAGAACGATCTGAAAGCGATGCTTGAAGTGTTCGTAGAGTGCAGCGTGGAAGGGACGACGCCGATGATGGTGTGGAGGACGGTCTATGTGGACAGCTTTGCCCCAGACGCCTGCATACTTAGATGTGCCTCTTTTAATCATCAACCATGTGAGTTGCTAAATGTTGTGCCTTCATTAAATGTTAAATGTAACCATATTGCTACACTTAGAGGCGCCTTTCTGGGACGTTGTTCAATCCCTCCTGAACAATTTAACTTGACATCTAGAAACCGGCATCTAAAAACCTCCATTCAGCCATGTTTACATGCCGCGTTTAGTCACATTTAGCCGTGTTTGCGTCTAGAGGCGTTTGTTAAAATGAAAAACATCTGTAAATGAAACGCGCGAGTTTAGGCCTCATGTACTCTGCTGCTGGTAAACAGACTTTTAGGACCAGTTGGGCGTTTTTTTCAACTGCCCCTGAACCCTCCTCTATGTTATCTTATCAGTACATGTACACAGGGTAGTTTATAGTAGTTTATAGGCAGTTGAGTTTAGAGGCATTTTTTGGAACGCAAAGAAATGGGTTCAGAAGCTGAGTTTACTGGCATTTCAAATGCCAAAAGCTTCTAAACGCTTCTAAACAGTAACTCGTGTTTAGCCACGTTGCGTTTTTTTATGTCTGGGTATTTTGACTTCTAAACGCAAAATGCTGCTAAACGCAGCATGTAAACGTGGCAAAACAGACATTTTGGACGTGGGTTACTATCTGTCAAGTTAAATCATTCGGGAGAGATTGTAAAAACATCCCGTGTACATGAAGCCTAAGGCCCCATGTACACAGGACGCTGCTAAATGTACATTCAGAGGCAGTTGGCCGCTTTTTTTAACTGCCCCTGAACTCATTCAATGTTATCCTATGTGACCATGTACACAGCCTCATTTATTGCCATTTTTAGGCAGTTGCGTTTAACAGCGTTTCTTTGAAAGCAAAAAAATGGGTTCAGACGCCGAAGATTTCCACGTTTCAGACGCCAAACGCGACTAAACGTGGCTAAACGCGGTAACCCGTTTATAGGCGTGTTTTGTTTTTGGTCATTTTAACAAAAAAAAAATAAATAAAATTTTCAAATCCCTTTGAACATTCGTCTGAACCCATTTTTTTGCGTTCCAAAAAAAAGCTTCTAAGCTCAACTGCCTAGAAACGACCCTGTGTACATGTACTGATAAGATAACATAGAGTAGAGTTCAGGGGCAGCTAAAAAAAATGCCCAACTGCTCCTAAATGTTTACCAGCAGCAGTGTACATGAGGCCTTATACTCAGTTGTGACAAGATACTACTTGTATATCAAGACATCGCTGGTATATCGTCAAAATTTATTTTAAAATGTTGCTTGTCTTGCAAAACGCTCTCAAACCAAGTTACTCTCAAACCAAGGTTTTTTTGTACTTACTTACTTACTCTGGGCCAGTGACTCAGAAAGCTTTATTAGCCACTGGTGGAGCATGATAGTTAGACAGCTAGCATTTGCCAAAAGAATGATCAGCTATAGCAGCCCCTGCATTTCTCCCCCAAAAAAATTTTGTTTGTTTAAATATGCTTACTTGATGTTTTAGCCTCAAAAGTCAATCTCTTTTTATATGGGAAAGAGCATTTCTGGGTGAAAAATGCTGCAGAAGTTTAAAGTGGATGAAAACCCTCTCCTATACCCAGTGAAGTGAACAGCCTCAGATGATAAACAGAGATGAAACAAATTTCCCTACATAAGCCTTACATGTATATCTGCTCCCTTCAGCTTTCTACATTCTTTAGAAAGTGCACATTGTGTTAAAACATTTTTCACACTGTTTTAGCACTGGGTGTGGAGTCTGAGCTTACACTGTGTGAGAGCTGATTGGTGGAAAGGCACACACCCCCACTTCACATAGGCAGAGGAACAAAGAAACTTGCAGAGCTGTGCTGTGAATAGACAAGCTCTCTGCTTATCTACCTCTAAGTTACCTCCCCGACACTAGATTCCAGCTGCTTTTATCTTCTGTGTGGGAGACCTTGTCAGAAGTTATCGTGCTAATAACAGAGGAATGGAGAAGCAGAAAGACTTAGTGCTTTGGAGAGAGGTAAGTAAACATTACAGATACAGTATCTCACAAAGGTGAGCACACACCTCACATTTTTGTAAATAATTTTATTATATCTTTTCATGTGACAACACTGAAGAAATGACAGTTTGCTTCAATGTAAAGTAGTGAGTGTACAACTTGCATAACAGTGTAAATTTGCTGTCCCCTCAAAATAACACACAGCCATTAATGTCTAAACCGCTGGCAACAAAAGTGAGTACACCCCTAAGTGAAAATGTCCAAATTGGATTCCACTCAGAACATGCCTCGCCATGGTCGACCAAAGAAGTTGGGTGCACGTGCTAAGTGTCATATCCAAAGGTTGTCTTTGGGAAATAGACATATGAGTGCTGCCAGAATTGCTGCAGAGGTTGAAGGGGTGGGGGGTCAGCCTGTCAGTGCTCAGACCATACACCACACACTGCATCAAATTGGTCTGTATGGTTGTCGTCCCAGAAGGAAGCCTCTTCTAAAGATGGTGCACAAGAAAGCCTGCAAACAGTTTGCTGAAGACAAGCAGACTAAGGACATGGATTACTGGGTCCATGTCCTGTGGTGTGATGAGACCAAGATAAACTTATTTGGCTCAGATGGTGTCAAGCATGTGTGGTGGCAACCAGGTAAAGAGTACAAAGACAAGTGTGTCTTACCTACAGTCAAGCATGGTGGTGGGAGTGTCATGGTCTAGGGATGCATGAGTGTTGCTGGCACTGGGGAGCTACAGTTTATTGAGGGAACCATGAAAGCCAACATGTACTGTGACATACTGAAGCAGAGCATGATCCCCTCCCTTCGGAGACTGGGCCACAGGGCAGTATTCCAACATGATAACAACCCCAAACACACCTCTAAGATGACCACTGCCTTGCTAAAGAAGCTGAGGGTAAAGGTGATGGACTGGCCAAGCATGTCTCCAGACCTAAACCCTATTGGGCATCTGTGGAGGATCCTCAAATGGAAGGTGGAGGAGCGCGAGATCTCTAACATCCACCATCTCCATGATGTTGTCATGGAGGAGTGGTAGAGGACTCCAGTGGCAACCTGTGAAGCTCTGGTGAACTCCATGCCCAAGAGGGTTAAAGGAGTGCTGGAAAATAATGGTGGCCACACAAAATATTGACACTTTGGGCCCAATTCGGACATTTTCACTTAGGAGTGTACCCACTTTTGTTGCCAGCGGTTTAGACATTAATGGCTGTGTGTTGAGTTATTTTGAGGGGACAGCTGTTATACACTTACACACTTTACACTGTTATACAAGTTGTACACTCACTACTTTACATTGTATCAAAGTGTGATTTCTTCAGAGTTGTCACATGAAAAGATATATTAAAATATTTACAAAAATGTGAGGGGTGTACTCACTTTTGTGAGATACTGTATATGTGCCCAGGCCAGATTTCATGAATTGAGTTTACATCCACTTTACGCCTCAACAGTATGCTATATTTTTTTAAGCTTTTAGAATTAACTCTGGGTTTGATTTACCAAAACTGGAGAGTGCAAAATCTGGTGCAGCTGTGCATGGTAACCAATCAGCTTCTAACCTCAGCTTGCTCAACTAATCTTTGACAAAAAAAAAACTGGCATCTGATTGGTTTCTATGCACAGCTGCACCAGATTTTGCACTCTCCAATTTTAGTAAGTTAACCCCAATGTGTTGTTAGAGCAGTAGTAAACTGCACCTATTCTTTTTTTTTTTCTTGTAAGCCCTGCGGTAAAGGTAAAATGGGCTAGTATGCATCACATACTAGCACATTATGAAATACTTACCTTAGAACTAAGCCTTCCAGTGCCACACTGTCACCGCTTCCATCTTTATTCGGTCTTCCCTCCGGGTTCATGTCCTCCATCCGTGTGATTGGCTGCGTTGCGATGACTTCACTCCTGCGCATGCGTGCAAAAGTCATGCACCACAGCTTGGGTTTACCGTCCCTTCAGAGCAAATGCGCCAGTGACGCCATTGGATGCATGCAGTGTAAATATCTCCTAAACCGTGCAGGTTTAGGATATATTCACTGTAGCTACAGTTAAGCCTTATTATAGGCTTACCTATAGGTACAAGTAAAAAATAAGAGTTTACTTCCACTTTAAACAGCATGTTTGCAACCTTTTGAAATCAGTTGATCAGTTGGCCTCAAGAACATATAGCGTAACGTCAGCCAATGCCATTTTTTTTTGTAGAGCCAGTACCTCTTACCAGGTTTTTATCTCTGTCCCAGTCCCCTGTTTGAGAGATTTCCACTCACTTCCTGTCCTAGTAATACCCTGTCACACCTTTACACACAGGTTGTCACCATGATAGGACATGGAGGATAAACGTCATAATGACAATAATAAAAACCTGACAGAGGGCCTATCCATTCCCCTCTACACTTACAAAAGCATTTTTCATTGGTGTTTTTGCACGCCTTGGAGACATTACCACTTACTTTCTGCCTACAGCATTGAGGAACAGGAAGTGATAATACATTTCCATGAAAATAGCACAGGCAATGATTACTAACCCTTCCAAATTCCTATTTAAAAAAAAAAAAGAAAAAAAAAGGTTTGTCTGGATTTGCCCCTTAACTTTGTGTTATTGAAGGGGTTGTTTACCCCGCTTTCACATTTTTACCTACAGGTAAGTCTATAATAAGGCTTTCCTGTAGGTAAAATTAATATCTCCTAAACCTGTACGATTTAGGAGATATTCACCTTGCATGCAGCCGCTGACATCAGCGGTGCATGCGGTCTGAAGGTCTGGCGGATGCTGATGGAAAATCAGAGCTCCTTGCCGGAAAGAGGACGGCACGGCGGCTCCGGACACTCCCAGCGCTGGACCCGCGAACCCGGAAGAAATGCAGAGGGAACATGTCAGCTCCCTCAGCAGTGACCGGATGGTGATGCCGGCTCTTCGTTCTAAGGTAAGTATTTCATGATGAGCTAGTATGCTAGGCATACTAGCTCATTATGCCTTTGCCTTACAGGTTTTTTTTTCTTTTTTGCGGGCATACAACCGCTTTAGGAGACAATAAAAGCCCAAATGTAGCCAAAGATCTCTACAGGAGTCCTAAAGTAGCTTTAACAGTTATGATTACTACTACCAATGTTTTTTATACCTAGATTTATTCATAGAAATATAAACGTGCAGCCACGTTTATATTTATATTTTGCTGGACATTCAAGGTTAAAATTACATTAATTGATTTTTGCAAACTGGGTTTATATTCCTGGTAATGATAAAAAAGCCAACATAATGTTTTCCGAGCCTCTTTGTGTCACTGGTGTGTTTAATGCACTGTAAAATATACCAAATCTTTCTCCTGCATTCATGGCCAGGGCAGTTCAAACACGAACGTATTTTCATTTCGGGTCAACAGCACTTTCTCATAATTGCTTCACTAAAACTAACCAAAACTGCGTTGTAATGAAAATGCTGTTCAGTTTCAATCCATTAGCCTGAATAAGTCTAATTCCTCTGTTAAACCCAAAGAACATGTTAATTACTCTGGAATTAATTAATTATTTGTGAATCAAATAAATAAATAGTCTTTTTAGAGGAGATTGATGGGCATTCAATGGTATACAGTGTGATTTGACAGCTAAAAGATTATTCCTACCCATCCTTCAATTTGCATGCATATGTACTGTATATTTCACATAGATATGATCCACAGAGACAAAAATGGTCTCTATCATGATGATGAGAACAGTAGAGCTTGCCGAATATCGGGAAAAAGCAACAGGTTCACGTAATCCCTTACAGTTGCTTATGTTCACCATCCCTTCTCATACATTGTATGCACAATTATTAGGAAAGTTGCATTTTTGAGGATTAATTTTATTATTGAACAACTACAGTGCTCTCGGTCAATCCAAAATGTTAAACCTCAAACCTGAATATTGCAGTTTCAGTGTCACTTACAACTCCATCTTTTGGGGTACCCCAAGGCTCTGTCCCTGGGCCCCTCCTATTCTCGCTCTATACCTCTTACCTGGGCCAGTTGATAACCTTCCATGGCTTCCAATACCACCTCTACGTCGATGATACCCAGATCTATCTCTCCACTCCTCAACTCACCCCCTCAATCTCCTTACTGAATGACATCTCGGTATGGATGTCACACCACTTTCTAAAACTCAATCTTTCTAAAACTCAGCTTGTTATATTTCCTCCTACCTAGTAATCCCCCCCCACCCATGACTTTACCATTAAGATCAACAGCACAACCATTGGTCCCTCCACACATACCAGGGTGCTGGGTGTAATCTTTGACTCTGACCTCTCCTTCAGCCCCCACATCCAATCACTGGCTAAATCCTGCCGTCTTAACCTCCGCAACATCTCCAGAATTCAACCCTTCCTGACTAATGACACCACAAAGCAACTTATTCAGTCCTTGATTTCCCGCCTCGACTACTGCAACTCTCTGCTTAATGGCCTACCCTTATGCAGGTTATCCCCCCTTCAGTCTATTATGAATGCTGCTGTTAGACTAATACACCTCACTAATTGATCTGTGACTGCTGCCCCTCTCTGCCAATCCCTTCACTGGCTTCCACTACCCTACCGTATAAAATTTGAAATGCTAACCACAACATACAAGGTCATCCACAACATCGCCCCCAGCTACCTCACCAACCTCATCTGCAGATCTCACCCAAATCGTCACCTCTGCTCCTCCCAGGACCTCCTGTTCTCTAGCTCCCTTGTTACCTCCTCTCATGCTTGCCTTCAGGACTTCTCCAGAGCCTCTTCCGTCCTCTGGAATTCCCTGCCCCGGTATATCCTATCAGCCCCTAACCTGTCCACCTATAGGAGATCCCTGAAAACTCACTTATTCAGGGAAGCCTATCCCACACCCACCTAACAACTGTCCCCGAGCCACCTCCATCAAATCATTCCTGGCATCTATTATATTTTGTACCACCACCCCCTCCCTTTAGAATGTAAGCTTTACGAGCAGGGCCCTCCTGTCCCTTCTGTATTGAATTCTCCTGTAATTGTGCTTTCCCCCCTCTACATTGTAAAGCCCTGCGTAAACTGTTGGAGCTACCGTATACACTCGAGTATAAGCCAAGTTTTTCAGCACATTTTTTTGTGCTGAAAATGCCCCCCTCGGCTTATGCTTGGTGCTTGAGTCAATCACTTTTCTGCAGCAGAGAATGACATTTTCCGAACCAAATTTGGGGCCCCGTATCTTGGGGCCACTTGGTGCTAGGAACCCCACATTTGGTGTGCAAACCCAGTGAAACTAGCACATATCCAAAGCTGGGGTTCCTAGCACTAAGTGGCCCCAAGATACGGGGCCCCAAAGTCAGTTTGGGAAAATGTAATTCTCTGCTGCAGAAAAGTGCTTGACATTTTCAAGAACCAACTTTGGGGCCCTGTATCTTGGGGCCACTTGGTGCTAGGAACCCATAGATTTGGATTTGTTGTAGTTCCACTGGGTTTGCACTCCAAATTTGGGGTTCCTAGCACCAAGTGGCCCCGAGATACTGTGCCCCAAAGTCAGTCAACTGTATCCATCTGCAGCAATGTCATTTCGGAACCCTTTGGGTCCAGAGACCCCAAATTTTGGCTGCAGCTAGGGGGCATCTAGGAACTCTTAACTACTGAGTTTGAAGTTTGGGGAACCTATGGCTGCAAATGGGCACAGTGAGGCTGCAAATGGGCATTGTTGACCCTCTTTTCCACTTGCAGTAGCTGCACATTTCTCACCCTTGGCTTATACTGGAGTCAATAAGTTTTCCCAGTTTTTTGTGATAAAATTAGGTGCCTCTGCTTATATTTGGGTCAGCTTATACTTGAGTATATACGGTATATTAATCGTGTATATTAATAATAATTTAAGAAAGTAAAAGCGAGGATTTGGCTTTCTTAGGAGAATATCTATGTGTGCACAATTATTGGGCAACTTTTATGCCCTGTACACACGGTCAGACATTGATCGGACATTCCGACAACAAAATCCATGGATTTTTTCCGACGGATGTTGGCTCAAACTTGTCTTGCATACATGCGGTCACACAAAGTTGTCGGAAAATCCGATCGTTCTGAACGCGGTAACGTAAAACACGTATGTCGGGACTATAAATGGGGCAGTAGCCAATAGCTTTCGTCATGCATGCGTGGCACTTTGTGCGTCGGATTTGTGTACACATGATCGGAATTTCCGACAACAGATTTTGTTGTCGTAAAATTTTACAGCAAGCTCTCAAACTCTGTGTGTCGAAAATGTGTGATGGAGCCCACACATGGTCGGAATTTCCGACAACAAGGTCCTATCACACATTTTCCGGCGGAAAATCCAACCGTGTGTACAGGGCATTAGTGTACAGAGTTGTTATGCAACTAAATGAAAAATTAAACTTTTCCCCGTGAAAGTTAGAATAATAAACAAACAACTAAAAGTGTACAAATAAAGATTTCTAACATTTAAAAAAAAATCAGTGACCAATACAGCTATCCTTATTTTAATCATAAGCCTTCCATTTATTGAGTCTTCCAGTTTCTTGATCTGTTGACGTTCAACTTTTTTTTTTCAACTTCTGCACAGAGAAGGTAAGTATAACATGTTTGTGATTTTGTATTTATTTTTTAAACAAGATTTTACAATCACTTGAAGCATTGTCCTGCATTAATATCATGGTCTTCTTGAAAGATAGAGACTTTTTCCCTGTACCACTGCTTGAAGAAAGTGTCTTCTAAAAACTGGCAGTAAGTTTGAGAGATGATTTTGAGTCCATCTTTAACCCCAAAAAAATCCAACTAGCTCATCTTTAATAATACCAGTCCATACCAGTACTCCACCTTAACCCTGTTGGCGTCTAAGTTGAAATGGAGCTCTGTGTCCATTACTCTGGTCCGTCTGTTATTTTTACCTAGTGTTTCTGCCAGTTATGCCGCGTACACACGAGCGGAATGTCCGTCAGAAAAAGTCCGATGGGAGCTTTTCATCGTCGAAAATTCAGACGGACTTAGATAGAGAACATGTTCTAAATTTTTCCGGCGGACCTAATTACTATCGGGAAACCCGCTCGTCTGTATGCTATTCCGACGTACCAAAAACGACGCATGCTCAGAAGCAAATACGAGACAGAAGTTATTGGCTACTGGCTATTGAACTGTTTTCTAGTCCCGTCATACGTGTTGTATGTCACCACGTTCTGGACGGTCGGAATTTGGTGTGACCGTGTGTATGCAATACAGCTTGAGCAGAATTCCGTCGGAAAAACCTTCAGAGTTTATTCCGATGGGAAAACCGTTCTTGTGTACAGGGCATAACTCAATTTTTGTCCTAGTGTCATTCTAGGCTGTTCTGCTAATTTGAACTACAGACATTAATTCCTTATCTCTATTATATAGGGAAAAGTGTTCTGTAGTCCAGAGAACAACCTGGCAGGACTGATAACATTGCTTGAGATTTCAGTTCAGTGCATTTATGTAAAAAGCACACTGAATTTCTGAAGGGATAAATGTGTTTTTCTGCACTGGCAAAAAATGTGCTTGGGCTTAACAAAGAAAACCAATGCAGTCACCACATCACACACACCACAAGGACCTGTAATCTGCACTATATTACTTCTTTTGCTTTTGTTTTTATTAATACTTTAATATTGAAGCCCCACTCTGCCCATTTTTTTTTTAAATATGGGTGGTGATTGGTGATTGGCGGTGTGCAGTGACCGCTTCCTGGTGGGATTGCTCAGGTGGGTTGAGACTAGGATCCGTACACGCCTGACCCATCCTGACTCACCATTATATTTAAAGCTGCCCCCTGCAGTAATCCTATTCTGCCACAAGATGCCCTCTGTTGTATACGGAAGGTTAAATGATGCCTAGCGACTTCAGTTGTCCCCTATAGTTCTCCTTTCTGCCACAACATGCCCTGTCCAGGCTGAATGACACCTAGTGTCGTTCAACTTGGAAGACTGAGGATTGAGGTTAATAAAATGGGTTTCATGGCGCTATCCAGAAGTAGGCATTACCACTAGATATGAGCAGAGGACCACCGACTGGAGAAGTGGCAAAAAGAAAGAAGACCCAGTGCATCACGTGACCGGCTTGAGGACATCTGAAAAAGGAAAAGTACAAAAAAGTCAAAGCAAAATATACACTGTGAAGACCTCTGGTGGGGCAGGGAGCTGAGCCTGGTGTTGGGCTTTAAAAATATTTATTCCCACATTTATATAGCATATCATGCAGCTTATAGTTATATAGTACATCTACAATCTTGGCTTGGTTGAAATAAAAGTCTAATGTCCCTTTCATAGTGGGCAATAAACTGAGTACACAGTGCTGCATTGAAGCATTAATGAATGCTACTATATTTAATTCCATAGAAAAATCTTATCATTAAACTTTATAAGTGCATTTTATGACAAACATCTGTTCAAAACGATGTCAATTGAAAAGCTGCAGGATTTGAAAAGTGCTATTCTTCTTCACTGTGGAAGTATCATCAAGATATGTCTGTTCTATTCATGTCAAGTAGCAGGGTAAAGAATGCAACCACCTACTCACTTCCCCTTACAAATTTCTAGCTAACACACTTCTATATCCATCAAAGAGTGAGCGCTGTCTGTAACCGTCACTCTGCTTTTCAGTAATGTGAGGAGGAGGCACAGAAATAGCAGTGACACAGCTAAGAATAGCAGGCTGGTAGGAAAACTGTGACATCAGCAGCCAGATTTTGCTTACTCTGCTTGCAGGGCCAAAGCCTAAGTTGGAAAAGAAGGTGACAAAGGAGAATCTGAAAGAGAAAGTAATTGGAAATGTCCAGCCATCTGTACTAACATTCTCTCTAGCTGCAGTTCACCCCACATCCTGATGAGGGTGACCAGCTTTTAAGTGTGCGCTTAATACAGTTAGACAGACATTAAAGGAATACTCCTTTACAAAAGGATTTTGTTAAAAAAATATATTTATAGTAAAATGGAGAGCCCAAAATCATCAGCCAGTGGCTTGTAAATGTAACAGTCTTTATTGGACTCTCAAAATAAGCAAACAAAACGCACCTTACTTCCTCAAAAACAAAGCAAAACATTCATACTCCTGGTATAATTGTAGCACCCTCTAGTGTGTACTACTAGTAGTGAGAGTACACAAACTTTACTCTGACTCATGTTACCTGATGAGTCTGTAATTGGGTCAGGGTTACAGGAGTTTAAGGTTGGATGACTTATCCTGGCAGTTCTCTGGTCCCTGCCCCGCCCCCCACTCCCCGTTTCTAGAATGTTGAAGAACGTTCTAGAAAATAGAGGGTGGAAGCTAGGGGGGGCTGCCTTGAATATTTATGGGTCTTCAGCCAATCCCCAGGAGTGGACCTGGCAGGGGACTGGGAAAACTTATAAATAGAAATGGGCCATGCCAGCGGGGGAGTTTGGGTGGAAGATTGCTGAGGGAGGCTGTCGGTGGCCCTTGAGGGACCCCTTACTGGGGGGGAGGGAGGTTATCTCAGGCTGGAGCTCAGGAGGCTGGCATGGAAGGATCCCAGCACAGGAGGCAGTTGGAGGGATTCAAGCTGGGAGGCAGCTGAGATAGCAAGGAGAGAAAGTGAGTAGATCAGCATAGTGCAGGGACAGACAAGTGGCCCCTGTAGCAGGTCTCTCTTGAAGATAGCATTGTGCAAAGTCTTCATTCAACCTTGCCCTGGGGAATCCCCATGTGTGTGTGTCAGTTGGGCAAGACTGGGGCAGAGAGCCAGTCAGGAGGACTAGGAAGGAAAGCAGCCAGGTGCAGCTGGTGGCAGCCAGGTGGGCTAGCATTCTGCAAGCAAGTGGAACTGAGTGGCCCCAGGAAGGCAGAAGGAGATGTGTTATGCTGTTTACTCTACTTTGTAAAGGGACTGCAAATTCCTGCATGTAATGATAACTTGCTGAACTAGCGATATACTGATAGTTCCCTCAAGAGTGACCCAGCAGGAGCTGTACATAAAGGAATCAAGTGTGTGCAGGAAGAAGTGAGAAGAAGAATCTGTAAATAGGGAGGAAGTTGTCCCTGAAGTTCTGTTTGCTGTCACACTGGGCATCCCATTATTCCCTACCCCATCCAAGTTATCATACTTAATAAAAACAACAAGACAAGCCAAAGACTGTTTTCTGCAGTGAGTGAATGAAGGAAATGCTGTGTGACTGGCTGTGCTGCTTAATCAAAATGACCTAAAGACTCACCACCAATATACCAGTCTCACACTTGGGGTTAAGGTTCCCGTCTGCTCTGGGGGTGCCCCAAATGCTGCAGGAGCTTAGCAAAACAATATCTCAGTCTCCAGATAGTCCACACTTGTCACGGCTGTGAACCACTTCACATCACCTCAAAGACAGGTGCAGATTCCTTCCTGTTTCCTTTCAGACCTTGCCTGTAGGCGGGTTAACCCTTTCGGGACCAAAGTCCCTATAATTAAGATTTGAGTCTCTCAGAGCCTCCAAATTCAGGATCCCAATTGAGCACTTACCAATTCAGAGAGTACTGCAAATCAGACCTCTCCAATCAGGCTATCCCGGAACCCCTCACCCTGCATGGGTGACATGGGTGAGAACCCCTAAGAACTTAAAACTTCTCTTATCATCCCCCTTAAGGGGACCACCACCCAAATAAAGGGGAAATATACCTGCTGTCCAGGACACATTCCTGGCATCCTGTACAATATACTATATATAGAATACTTATCCTCTTGCTCCCTTAATTTTGTCATTACCTCTCTTAGAAGCCTACAAAGAATCAAACAATAGGTGGGTTGTTACATAAAGCATGGTATATATGGTTTACTTTACTGACAGTCAGTTTCATGTTTGCACGGAGTTTCACAATTATATGTACTGTGACAGAGCTGTGTCATGTCATGGTGTCAGAAGAGTCTGGTGTCACCCAGGGTTCTCACCCATGCAGGTTGAGGGGCTTCAGGAAGTGTTCTTAGTGGAGAAAACTTGATTTGCAGTTTTCTCAAGTATTGGTAAATCCTGGTATGAGTCCCAGAGCCCAGAGACTTTGTAGAGTCTTGGATGGGATGGAGCCTCCAACCCCTTGTCCACATTTTGCCATCAACCAGTGTTCTGTACAGGTGTTCACAGCCCTTAAAGAATGAGCGGTAACGATGTATCAGGGCACCACCCTCCCAAAGAAACCGCTGTGCTATCAGAGAGTAGCAGGTGCATGGACTGGCTAAAAGTATTTATGCGTATGTGTGTGTCTGTCTGCACTGATTAGGCCGATGCCTGGGACACTGTTGTGTTGTGGCCAAGAAACTGTGGCTGAGAGCTAATAGGCTGAGAGACAATGTATGAACAATCAGCACTGCTGATAAAAATTCATTAGTGCTGCTAATAAAAGATAACTCAGAGCGGCCAGTTGCGGCTGGTGGTTTTTTTTTTGGGGGGGGGGCAGCAATAAGAGTCGCAGGATGTGTGATCTTTCTGAATGGCAGCTCTGGTCTCCAGAGCAGATCTAGTTGCCAATGACCTAAGCTGACAATCACAAATCTATCTCCTTTCTAGTGGTGGGCATTGTTGGACCGGGAGGGGAACCTGTCCACCCACACTGCATTAAAACTAAGGGATACATTTGAACAAGACCAAGTACTCTAAGCACTTGGTCGCCTGGGGAGGTAAATAACATTGAAATATGTTAATGCTAGGTCTTCTTTAACCCCTAAAATGAATATTTAGAGCAATGTTTTGAATATAGTGGAGGATTAAAACCCCTATCAAGTTTTTATTTCTGTCTATGTCCATACCTAATTGTCCCAATGATTATTTATTCACCCTCTCTATTTGTCCTGGTGATCATAGTCACAGAGAGAGAATGTGATGGGAAGACTCAGAAGTTGTCGCTTGTTTGATATAAAAAAAAAAGAGTTGTCACTACAACAGGGACAGAAGGGAAAATGTCCGATGACAACTGTCTGAGATAGGTATTTCCCTTATTTTGTAGACATTTCCATTACTTCTGGTACTGTCTTTGGGACAGTATGGTAAAAAAAAAACCCCAACAAGGCACAGACATCAAAAATTACAAACTAACTCTTAAAAAAAAAAAAAGTTTGGGCTATACATAAATTTAAACGTTTTGCCCTTAAAGTGAAGTTCCGCCTGAAAAAAAAAAAAATTAAAAGTCAGCAGCTACAAATACTGCAGCTGCTGACTTTTAAAATAAGGACACTTACCTGTCCAGGGCGCCCGAGATGTCCTCACCCTAAGCCGACCCGTCCCGTCCCTCAGCTCCGGGTGGAGGCGCCGGCATCTTCAGTAATGGATTTAGGAAATGAAGCCTTGCAGTTTCACAGCCTGGTTCCCTACTGTGCATGCGCGAGTCGTGCTGCGCATTCTGTGTGGTCCCTGCTGTCTTCTGCGACCTGTGTGTCTCCCAGAAGACAGCGGGAGGGGCGGGGGACGGAGGGGGGGCCGGAAATGGCATAGATCGCCACGGATTCTACAGCGATCTTTCTCTGGAAGTGGGAGCAAATACCTGGATTAGACAGGTATCTGCTCCCCCCTGAAAGGTACCAAATGTGACACTGGAGTGGGGGGAGGAACCGGATTAGCGGAAGTTCAATTTCTGGGTGGAACTCTGCTTTAACATGTAACTTCCCCCCAGCACTAACCCCAAATACTAATGCACCCCTAATCTGAATTATCCTGCTGTGGGAGACCCTGCAACGATAGGATGCATGTCTTGCTCTAAAAAGGGGCAGCAAAGTGGCTTAGTGGTTAGCATTCCTGCCTTGCACAGAACTAGGGTAATCTGTTAGAATTCCAAACACAATGCTACCTGCATGGAGTTTGCATGTTCTCCCCAAGTTTGCACAGGTCCCCCCCCCATTCCAAATACGTGCTGGTAGGTTGTTTTACTTTTGTCTACATTGGCCCTAATATGTGCATGCGAGGCTAGGACCTTAGATTGTATGATCCTTGAGGGCAATGACTCATGTGAATGTGCTATATGTAAAGCTCTAGATAAATTGTTGGCGCTATATAAAAAACAGTAATAAATAAGAGAAAAGAAATCCCAGTACTGGAAAAAAAATGATTAGGGTTTTTATACCTGTCAAATTATATATGTGCTGTTAATATATCTAGTTGTGAATACATTCAATCCAATGGACCTTTTGTTACTGCTCATCATAGTCTTCACTATTATAAACTTTATAGTCATTCGATTTATCAGCAGTTAGATATGGAGAAACCCTGGCGAATAGTGCGATGAGGCTCCACATTAATCTCCTTTCCGCCTCTGCGCCACTGAACAAAGACAGCTAGTCAAAGCACATTTCTATTATTGTAATTAACCTTGGACTGCAAAGCTTGTTTAGTTTGCTGGTACGTCACAGAAAAATAGGGCACAAGTTGTCTTTATTTCCATACATCAGTAGGAATATATATTTGTTTTTCTCTTTTCTTTCTATCTCTTGCACATAAGATGTTAAAATAATGAATGGGGGTTTAGGTATACTCAGTTTTTTTGTTTTGTAGAATAGAATTCCTGGGCAATGTAACAATCTCTATTTTTTGGTATACATTATATCTATACTGCAGCACTTACTTAAAATTCATTCTTAACATTACAGCATCATTTTGGCAACAGTTTGGCCTACAAGTAACATGAAAGAAAAAAAAGTGTTTCACCCATTTTTTTTTTTAATATGCTGTAATTACATATTCTTCCTTATGTCATCACCCCTAAGTTTATTGTGGTATGTAGTATACTGTATGTGTTGGCTTCTGAAGCTGAGAAACCCTAGCAGGGTAAAACCAATGGTTCTCTAACCTTCCAGTTGATGGTGGGCAACTTTCCAGTGACAGCATTGCCAGGAGAGCAAAATAAAACCCACTTGATTCAGTACTATGGCTTTGCTGGCCAGACAAGAGGGACCTCAATGTCAGTGGCGGCTGGTGCTCAAAATTTTTTGGGGGGGCGCAAACTGAAAAAAAAAACCCATCAATTGCAGCCTCACTATGCCCATCAAACGCAGCTACTGTGCTCATTAATTGCCACCACTGTGCCCATCAAACGCAGCCACTGTGCCATCAAACACAGCCACTGTACCCATAAATTGCCATCACTGTGCCCATCAAACGCAGCCACTGTGCCATCAAACGCAGCCACTGTGCCATCAAACGCAGCCACTGTGCCATCAAAAGCAGCCACTGTGCCATCAAACGCAGCCACTGTGCCATCAAACGCAGCCACTGTACCATCAAACGCAGCCACTATACCATCAAACGCAGCCACTGTACCCATAAATTGCCACCACTGTGCCATCAAGCCCAGCTACTGTGTCCCATCAATTGCCGCCAGTTTGCCCCATCAATCGCCGACAGTGTGCCCCATCAATTGCCACTAGTTTGCCCCATCAATTGCCACCAGTTTGCCCCATCAATTGCCGCCAGTTTGCCCCATCAGTTGCCACCAGTTTGCCCCATCAAATACTGCCAGTGTCCCCCTCGCCCGGCACTTACCTGTCTCGGGTCAGCGCATTCCTCCACGCTCCCTTGATGTCTTCTCCCGTCCTCTTCTGCTATGATTGGATGCCCGATAGGCATCCAATCACAGCGCCTGTCGCTTCAGCCAATCAGGTGACAGGTAACCAGACCGGGTGCACCTGATTTGCTGAGAGGCGGGTCAGTGTTAAGGAAGCGATTTATTAGATTCCCCAACACAGCACTATGTAAGCAGCGAACACACAGCAGTGCGCCCGCTGTTTACCAATTTTCAAGCCTATTAGAGCCCACGACTCTAGGCTCTAATCAGGACGCCTATTAGAGCCGATGGCTCTAATTAGGCACTTCCAAAAACGCCCGCCGCTGTAATTCAGATGCCCGGCGCCCGACAAGGGGCCGGACACCTGAATAGGGAGCGGCAGTGGCGACAATAGATAAATTCATGCAATGCATGAATCTATATATTGAAGATTGACGGGTGCAGGAGAGATGGGGCGGCACTCCTGCGCCCTCTATGGACGCACCGCCACTGCGGTAATGCTGATGCAATATCGCTGATAAAGGAGATTCTGCAGGGCTTTAGTCCACATGGTAGTGACAATGTAGAGCAGTTGAATGTAGTGATCCTATGGCTGGCAAGTTGCTACCATTGACAGGATCTTTAGTCGGCTATGTCCCTTGTTCTGATGTTTACATCTATTCTATTTTGGATAGCATGTAACCTGCAGATGTCACAGTTGTTCATGGGGAGTCTGGAATGGTCTTACTCTTATAGGTATCATAAAGCATATTTAAAAGAGATTTCCAGCTTAACAAGAAAGTGTAAAACCTCTCTGCGTTTTAGGCAAAGCAAAATGTTTGGGGTGTAGGTGGGTCCTAAAGATCTTCTGTAATGTCAAGTGCTGTCTGGTCTTTATTGTGATTTATGCAGCTCTAGCTGAAACTCTTGATGTTAAAAAAAGTGCTATAATAAACACTTATAAAATTATTCTGAAGGGGAGAACATTGTTTCTGATGATGCTTTTACTACAACATGAAGGGGAGGGTGGGGGGTACTGTTTGTGATCATGCAACATTTGTGGTCTCTAGTCGATGTAGCACCCTGATGTTTACGCAGGGTTGCTATTAAATTTATTAGCCAAGTGATAGTTACCTTGACCAATTGTTAGGAGGTCAATTGATTTCTCCCTAATTCTGGAATTGCTGCACTTGGGCAGGGATTTTCTTGGGTCCCTTGGCCTGCTGGGAGAACCTATTTATTTGGGTGGAGTCAAGTGATCGGGTTCTGTGCCACCTGGATGGCTGTCTGGGTGAATGTGTGTTGTATTGCCCCGGGCTGCTAGACCAGAAACCTAAGGCCTATTCCAGGGACATCTGGCTGCTAGGCTGTCTGAGGGCCAATCCAGAGGCAGGAAAGCAGCGTAGGGTTGGGACCGCAGGCTTGTAGTCCAACCAGAAGTAATGGTTCCGTCAGCCGGGGAACCAGTTGTGGTCAAGGTAGAAGGGAAGCTGTCGCCATTAAGTGACCATCCACATTGCTACCAGAGATCACAGTGAGTGAGCTGAGGCCAGTACCAGAGCAGACTTCTCACCAGCGGGGACAGAGAAGAAGTGGGAAAACTTCAGCAAGTACCAAGTCAGGAACCCAGAGGGACAGCAGAGGTGACACTTGTGGAGTGCCAAGCCAGGGACCTAACGTGTCAGCAGGGGTGAAGCTTGAAGAGTATCTGTGATTTCCAAGCCAGGGACCCAGCAGTGAGGTGGGGGTGACGCTTGAGGAAGATACTGAGGGCTACAGTGAAAGAGCTCAGGGGATCCAGTGGCTAGTGGAAGTGAAGTCTAGTGCGAGAGACTGGGAGCTCGTTGAGTGAAGACCCACCATGTGGGGTAAAGATAACTGTTCATGTTGCAGATAGTTGAATACTTTTACTGATAGTAATAGCTACAAGATTGTTGCCATAGGAGACAGCGGTCCTACCTATACAGAAGTGGTGTCTGGCTGGAGGCTTTCACCGGTATAGCTATCTACCTATAGAAGTCTCAGAGTCTGCCAAATAACATTGCATCTACCTAAGGGTGTCCTGGCCCTAACCCGCTCTTCCACAGTTCTGTTTAAGAGACAATAAATCTCTTTGCATTCAAAAAGTGTTTGGCGCCCACCTGTTCATCTTGCATTACACCCACCATGCCTTGTAACCCACTCTACACTAAAGGATGTCAGCTCTCCCAACTCTGGAGGTAACCATTAGGCCTAAAGAGGCTCGGGACTTTGCTACATTTAGAACATCGATTGACCCCCCCCTCTAAAAGAAATCCTATGCAAACACTGACTTTGTTAAGCCCGTTCATGACAACCGTATGCTAATACATGTCCTCACTGGACTGGGCTTTTTTCCGTGAGGGGCCACATATTTGCGTGTCTCCCTTTGCGCTGGGAGCGCGCCGCGTGGCATGCTCCCAGCACAGAGACCGGGGTCTAATGGAGAGCCCCAGGCCTTGTACTAACGATTGGGACCCGGATCTCCGGATTCCTGGTTGCCTGATCTCTGTGATAGCCGCTAATTGGCTATTACAGTGATCAGTCACTGTGAAGCCTGACCCCATGTTTTCTTTCCCTGTAAACGGAGGAGATAAATATTTAGTATCTCTCTTGCTCTCCTTGAAGAGAAAAAAAAAAAGTGTGTGAAAAAAAAAAAAACCCTAGATCAGGGTTTGATCTAGGTAAGTGCCAGGGTTAGTGTTTAGGTTACAGTTTACATTTACAGCTAAATTTTTTTTTTTTTTTTTACAATTCTGGACAATTCTGTTTTCTTTCGATAATAAAACAAATTCAGGAGATATCCATTACCATAAAAAAAAGCCCAATTTGTCCTGAAAAAAACACATCAAAGTTTCAAAATTGTACTTAGGCATTTAGATTTGTTTTACACTTAGATTTGTTTTACACTCAGGTGAGAAGGGGTTAAAGTCAATATCGGTATAGTTATAGTGGCAAGGTTTAGGCCTAGCAATAGGTTATTTAGGCACTGAGTAGTGCGTTGTGTGATGCGTAAGGGGAGTACCTATTCTTCTCACACCTGTAAGTTTGACATGTTTCAGGGGCTTTGGAGGCCCTTTGATAGTATTCTCTGTGAGACACAGCTTGTGCTAACTTAAGTCTTAAAAAAAATACATTGCGGGGGGGGGTTAAGATTTGCTCTTATGAAATATTTGCCTAGTGCGATTAGCCTGCTGTGTTACCATGGAATTATCTTACATTACCAGTAAATGGTTTACTACCGACTGAATCCCCATTGATTTTTCCTACTAAACTTAACTCTTTATCATCTCCTGCTTTAATATCCACATACACTTATAAAGCTTCTATTGCAGAAAAACAGTTTGCTGTGGAGGCCACTATTAAGATTCTACTAGACCAGTTTTGTATATTGATAACAGTTTGTACATCCTCTATAGATAACTGCATAGTGTATAGGGTAGGTCAGCCAAGGAACCAATGCCTGGGTACTGCACTACATTCTCAGTCCATGTCCAGCTCATGTCACATGGTGGGGTGTGTTTGTATATGTTTACTATGTAAAGGAACGTTTGATTATCAGTTTATTCTGCAAAGGTAAACTTTGCCCAGGACTTTTTTCTCAGTATTAAATGGTACACCTAGAACCAGTAATGAAGATCCAGCCAGAGTTAATGACAGTCACAAATGTGGATGGTTGTGTGCTGCCCCTAAAGCTTTACCACCCTAAGCCACAGTTGGTAGTACAGACAATCGTCTATAGGTCTGTCCGATCAGAAGGGGTAATGGGAAATGCATGACTACATGACTACTCTGTCATGCGAATGCAGGAGATTGTAGCTGTACAGAACTATGTGAAACAACCTTAACCAGTTCAATACAGGGCATTTTCACCCCCTTCCTTCCCAGGCCAATTTTTAGTTTTCAGCGCTGTCGCACTTTAAACGACAATTGCGTGGTCGTGTGACGTTGTATCCAAAAAAAATTGACGTCCTTTTTTCCCCACAAATAGAGCTTTCTTTGGTGGTATTTGATCACCTCTGCGGTTTTTATTTTTTGCGCTATAAACAAAAGAAGAGCGACAATTTTGAAAAAAACACAATATTTTATACTTTTTGCTATAATAAATATCCCAATTTTTAAAAAAAAAAAAAATTTTTTCTCAGTTTCAGCCGATACGTATTCTTCTACATATTTTTGGTAAAAAAAAAAATCGCAATAAGCGTATATTGATTGGTTTGCGCAAAAGTTATAGTGTCTACAAAATACGGGATAGATTTGTGGCATTTTTAAAAAAAAAATATTTATTTATTTTTTTTACTAGTAATAGCGGCGATCGCAATTTTTTTTTCGTGACTGCGACATTATGGCGGACACATCGGACACTTTTGACACATTTTTGGGACCATTCACATTTATACAGCGATCCGTGCTATAAAATTGCATTGATTACTGTGTAAATGTGACAGGCAGTGAAGGGGTTAACCACTAGGGGGACACAAGGGGTTAAATATGTTTCCTAGGGAATGATTCTAACTGTGGGGGGCGGGGACGTACAAGGGGAGGAGACCGATCAGTGTTCCGCTGTACTGGGAACACAGAACGCTCTCCTCTCACCTGACAGGACGTGGATCTGTGTGTTTACACACACAGATCCATGGTCCGGCCCGGTTAACGGGCAATCGCGGGTGCCCGGTGGACATCGCGGCCGCCGGGCACCCGCACCGGGTCCCGAGCAACGCGACGGGTGCGCGCACACGCCCCTGGCGGCGCGCGTGCCCCCTAGGCGGCCAGGAAGCCCAGTCCGTCATATGATGTCCACCCAGGATGGGAGATCCCATCTGTGGACGTCATATTACAATACGCGGGTAGAGAAGTGGTTAAAGGAGTTGTAAAGGTTCTTTTTTTTTTAAATAACAAACATGTCATACTTACCTGCTCTGTGCAAGGGTTTTGCACAGAGTGGCCCTGATCCTCCTCTTCTGGGGTCCCTCAGCAGCGCTCCTGCTCCTCCTCTTCTCGAGTGCCCCCACAGAGCGCCGCTTTCCATGGGGGCATTCATGCGGGTGCGTTTCTGAGTCCTGCTGCTGCATCCATTGACACAGACAGCGGGACTCAGCCCCGCCCCCGACTCCTGTGTCACTGGATTTGATTGACAGCAGGGGGAGCCAATGGCTCCTGCTGCTATCAATCTATCCAATGGGGACCCGAGACAGCGGCTGGAGCTGCTGTGCTCGGCCCTGTCGATGGAACGATCGGGTTCAGGTAAGTAAAAGCGGGGGTCTAGGTCGGTGCAGCATTACAGTAGGTTTTTCACCTTAATGCATAGAATGCATTAAGGTGAAACAATGCAATTCATTTTTAACACTTTTGTGTTGTTAGCCCTGTTTGCCAAAATTTAGATGTATAGGTTGCTGAAATAGATATAACTTGTAATTCTTAGGTTGGGGTCATATTAAGTGGTCTAGGATGGGTCCAAATGAGGCAAGCACTGTGGGAATCTAAAGTACTCACCAGTATTTGGATGTATTTGCTGCATTTTCTCTTTATTTTCATCTGGTAATCCTGCTAGTTGTGCACTTCCTGTCCTAGGTTGACAAAGCACACTTATTATACTGCTTGATGAAGAATTGTAATCACTCAAGGTAGCTCTTCTGATTTTGACTACAAGCATCTCCAAAAGAAAGCTATATTCTCACAGTCTCTAATCCCTCATACACACGATCGGACTTTTTGCCAACAAAACCGTGGAATTTTGTCCGAAGGGCGTTGGCTCAAACTTGTCTTGCATACACATGGTCATACAAATGTTGGCCAACAATTACGTACGTAGTGATGTACTAGACGTACTACGTGGTTTTTCAGCTCTTTAGCGCCACCCTTTGGGCTCTTTCTGCTAATGTCGTGTTAGTAGAAGTTTGGTGAGTGTTGATTTGCGCTTTTCTTTTCGGGCTTTTCATTTCGTTTATTATTGGCCTTGGAGTTATTGCTTTGACATTTTTTTTTGGTTGAATAATGATTTGATTTGGTATATTTTCTATATTTTTGGATGCATAGAATGCAGTTTTTGGTTAAGTTCTATTGGTAAATAGCATGTCTAGTTTTTTTTAGTTTTTTTTATGCACAATAAAAAATTTGTGGAGAATAATACTTGGCTATGTGTTTTACTTCAAATGACAGTTTGGGAGTAGGCAGTTACATTTTTAAAAAATACAAAATTGACAAGAGACACCAACATAGTTGTATCTTTGATCTTATAAACTACGGGATAATGGTGTTGTGGTAACTTGCACAAATAAAAAAAAAAACATAATAATATTATTCTTGATATCACTAGAAAAAAAAAGCCTTTGAAAATTTGTTTGCAATAACTCCATCAGTATCACCAGCAAAGCAGCCTCATTATTATCCCAGTAGCCTTCCTGACGGTATTCCCGAGTGTGGCTCGGGGTTAAATTTCAGCACCATTAGCGGTAACCCCGAGCCACACTCGGGATTACATCTCAGGATCCTGGTGCGGTATACGTACCTTGTCCCCAGGATCAGGGCCATCTTTAATATTGATTGGACCCTGGGCAAAAATTTTCTTGGGCCCCCCTCCCCCATGCATATTCGCTCTCCACCTGCTCTGAGACGTACAGTAAATAGCAGTTGGATTTAAAATCAGTTTACTGTATCAGATCAGGCATCAATTTTGATTGGTTGCCAGAGGTTACAGCATATCATTACCTCTTACTGACAGGTTGCTAGAGGTTACAGCACACATTAAGGCTTACTGATTAGTTGCTAGAGGTTACAGTACATGGTTTCTGCTTGTTGATTGGTTGCTAGAAATTACTGTACAGTAATACTGCTCACTAGTTGCTATAGGTTACAGCACATCTTCTCCTCACTGCAGGAGGGGCATGATATACATATGAATGCCGTCTTTATTTACATATCAATGACGCAGGCCTCAACTATTTACATATGAAAGTCACTTCTATTTAAGTATGAATGCTGCCATTATTTACATATGAATGATTGTTATTTACATGTAAACACAGGGTCTGCAGGTGAGCCATCTGTACACAATAGGGCAGAGCTAGATATCAGGACACTGCACAGGACTAAAACTTCAAGGGACATGGGAATTTAAACTGGAACAGTTGGCAAGTATGAGACAGCTGCTTTGGGCCCCACAACAATGACAGGGCCCAGGGCAGCTGCCCCTTTTGCCCTGCCTTAAAGACGGCCCTGCCCAGGATCCTGCGATGTCCCCCCGTGCTGTCTGCGGGCTCCTTCCTCTGCCTGAAGCCTCTCTGTGCCAGGCTCCGTTCCCTGCGAGCGTCGCAACGCACGGGGGTGGAGCCTGGCGGCAAATTCAAAAAAGTGTCAAAATCATAACACATACAGTACACTGTAATCTTACAGATTACAGTACTGTATGAAATCATTTCACTTCCCTTTTGTCCCCAGTGCTTTGGCCCATGCCCTGCATGCAGTTTTATATGATATATACTGTTCTTTCTGCCTGGAAACTTGAGATTGTCCATAGCAACCAAAAAGTGTCCCTTTACATCAAAAGTGGCTTTAGACCAGCTAGAAAACTGCGATAATAAATTAGAACACTTGCAGAATTGAGCGATAGTGAATCATGGGGAAATGTATTTTATAATTATTATATTATTATTTTTTAAAATTATTTATTATATTATAATTTATGATTTTGTGTTCCAAACTTCATCATACCCGGAATATCTAATAGACTCTTGGTGGACAGATATAGTTGTGTTATTGCTAAGAATTACAGACCTACAATATAAAACGCCAAATTTCTATGCAAAATAATTGTACAGCTTTGAGACGCAAAAATCTGAAATAATCATACCGCCAGGGAGGTTAACCACCTCAATACTGGGCACTTTCGCCCCCCCTCCTCCCCAGACCAATTTTCAGCTTTCAGCGCTTTCACACTTTCAATGACAACTGCGCGGTCATGCTACGCTGTACCCAAATTACATTTTTATCATTTTGTTCACACAAATAGAGCTTTCTTTTGGTGGTATTTATTCACAATTTTTTTTTTAGTTTTTGCGATATAAGCAAAAAAAAGAGCGGAAATTTGGAAAAAAAAACAATATTTTCTTCTTTCTATTTTAAAACAAATCCAATAAAATAAAATTTTGTCATAAATTTAAGCCAAAACGTATTCTGCTACATGTTTTTGGTAAAAAAAATTGTCCGTCATGTGATCAGGAGGGCCAATCGCAGAGCCCTCCTGCCGATCGGAGATGCGCCGTGTCCGGGTGACACAAGCGCATCGGGATCGCGTCGCTGCGCGGGCACGCCCGCGATCCCGCTCCTTCTGAGGGACGTTCCTGAACGTCCACTCAGAAGGAGAGATAGCCCACCCGGCCGTTTATGTGCAGTGGCTGGGTGGGAAGTGGTTAAAGAAGAAGAGAATTGTGCGCTGCATTTGGAGATTTCATAATTTGCCACGTCTCCAATTTGCCAATTCTCCATTAAGAACGCTAGTTTGCAAGACCGACCGCTTCTGCTTCCGAGCATGAGTGTTTGTACTTTGGACTTTTGTCCGACGGAATTGTGTACACACGATTGGAAAATCCGACAACACAAATTTGTTGGCGGAAAATTTGAAGACATGCTAGTCAACATTTGTTGGTGGGAAGTCCGACAACAATTGTCCGATGGAGCATTCACACGGTCGGATTTTCCGCCAACAGCCTGACATCCAACATTTCCCGTCGGAAAATCTGATCATGTGTACGGGGCTTTAGAAGTATTTTCAAAAGTTTTTCCAGCTAATAAATAACTCTGGATGTCATTGCACCTTGCCAACACACCATCTTCCTGTGTTTAATGTTCAAGACATACCATGTAATATGCTTGATTAAAGTATTAGGACACAACTGTCCACACCCATTTTCCACCCAAGCTACACCTATCTGACCTATAAATGGCCATAGCTATTTTGGCATGTCATATGCTCGGACCACAGAAATTTTACATTATTGACCAAAAATCAATACCGCTGGCACACATACTGTTGATTGAAACAAGTAAAACTACTAGTTATGTCTGGGACATTACTGAAAGCATGGCCAAAATTAAAAACTAATTTCAGTTTTCCATAATATCACAACAGGTTCCATTATCTGACAGATCTGTATATGTCTTTAGTTCTCTGCCACATTTTATAACATATTCAAGTGGAACTTCACTCTCCCAATCAACATTGACTATTTTTTATCCTCATGCTGCTAACATTAGTAAATAGATAGGAAAGTATATCATATTTACTTGTTTTAAACTTTTTTCTTCAGTTTCTGGTTTCTTGCCTAGGCAGATGATGTCATACATCCCAGGAATCTTCAGGAGAGGAGGAGGAGGAGAGGAGGAGGGGTTTTCTCAGCTAATCAGTCTCTCCTGTGTGCATGCCTGAGCTAAGGGCAGGAAGTAAATGCTATAGCTACATGAATCATTTGCCCTTACTCAAGATGGCCATGGCCAGAAATGCTAGAGATTTCTCACCAAAATAAAGCATTGAGACATGGATGGATGGGGGAGTGTTCTTTGAATATTAAAAATGAATTAAATAGCATTTTTGGCTTGTGGTTCTCAGATGCAGTGAACTGTAGCTTGCCCTGCCTTAGTCTCCCCTCCCGCATCAGTCTTATACCCACCTGTCCCAGATCCAACAAGATATCACAGTTATGCTTTATGATGCCAGTGGGTGGGTCAAAAAACATCCATACCCAAAATATGCAATCTGGGTGGACTAACCCATTAAAAATAGTCAGTGGTTAACAAACTTTCAACTGTTGTGGCCCCTTACCTATTATCACATGGGTCTCCTAACTGAGATTTTATGCAGCCTTCTGATATAAGAGGGACTCTGATGGGGATCCGTATGTATGGGGGGACTCTTAAGGGGTCTCTCAAGAAAGGGGGAACTCTAAAGTGAGCTCTCACATAAGAGGGAACTCAAATGTAAAGGGAATTTCAATGTAAAGGGAGACTCTGATGGACTAAAGTTTATTTGGAATTTTTTTGCTTTGTTTTTTCCTGTTGTCCAATATGGAATACCAAAAAACTCAATTAAAACATATTCATTCATTTAAATTTGATTCATTTATTTATTTTAAAAAAATCATTTTTTTTTTTTGGCCCTGTGAATATTTGTAAAATATAGGACGTGGCCCCATTACTAAAGGTGACCCTTGTCTTATAGAAAGCCAACTATCTAGTACTTTAAGAAAAAACATGTAATAAACAGGAAAAGTTCCAAAATACTGGAACCACCTATCAAACATACACTTTCTTGCAGGTCTCTAGTTTCTTGAAGCACATTCTAAAGTCAAAATAAAAATACAATTAATGCCATGGAGAATTATTGTAAGCTAAAATTTTGCTGCAACTTCTCCAACAGGGAAAAATCTGCCTTTACCACCAGGGGAAAATCTGTCTATTCCAAAGAAAATTGGGATTTATTGGAAGTGTGAAACTTCTGTTTTACTACATTAAAGGGGTTCTAAAAAAGAAAACAAATGACCTATTTTTAGGAAACCCTAAAGGGAAACCCCTTCAGACCACAGGCATATCTACAGTATGATTTCTTATCCAATCTTAGGACATTTGATGATCCTTTTCTGCCAGTCTTTAAAGTTTCCTTTACCAGTTTAAAGGATAGGTTAGAATATGATATGAGAATCAGACAACACTTCAGAACATTTATTGTGTTTAAACAAACTCAAAACGTCAATCTTTTCGTCTTTTACAAAAATGCAAAAGGATCAGACTATTTGCAAAGGCTTTGTCTGGCTTTTGAAAAATCTTCTGCTGCTATAGAAACTGGAGACAAATCTTCAGATGCGTTATTTGTATGGACAGCAGCACTGCCAGCTTCACCTACATCTGCAGCATCAAGCTCTCTTTGTGTACATTAGAACAGTGAGTTCTAGACTGTCAGTCTGAACTGAATTATTATGCTGAGTGTCTGTGTCTGCTCAGGCCTTAAGTAGTTTCTTGTGTAATTTCAGTCCAGTTTCACAATACCAGCTGCGCTGACGTCTGTCACATTATATATAATGTAAAATTTCGATGTCTGCATAGTCATATACAATAGACTGTTAGTGGCATTCAAAAAACTGCTGTCAAAACAACTTTTATTCAGTCCACCTGAAATGGAGGCAAAGCCAATGGCTGAAGTTATCAAGTTTTACATTTTTTTAGCAAAATCCTGATGCATTCAGATCCCAAAAATTGTATAACAGTTGAATGTCTGCAATGATCAGAAGTAATCCTCCCAGACTTTTTGTATATGAGTAAATGTAGAGACTGCTTCCGTATAAAGAAATTTTCCTTTAACCTCCTAGATTAAAATCTTTATTTGTGGGCATATAGTCCTGGTGAATTGGACTCTGCCATTTAGCCCAGGGTGGCCAGTACAGGTGTATGGTCCAGCCCCACTACTGGCAGCCTGTCAAACTCAGCAGCTGGGACTGGATGGGCTGGGGGGCGCACTGAGCTGTACTTTTATTTAGGGCAATATGCGCCCAGGGATGAATGCCGTAGTATGTATCCATGGGCAAATACTACCCTAAATGTGAGTACAAGTGGGAGCCTTGCCCAGACCGTCCATCCACAGCAACTGTCAGCCTCTCATGGAGTTTGATAGGCTGCTGGCTGTGCAGCTGGACAGCACACCTGTGTCCTCTGCCTGTGGCTAAATGCTGGACCCCCATGCACCGAGACTAAATGCCCAGTATGCAGTGGGCCTGTGGGGGATCTGTTTTATCTGCCAAAAGATTTTTATTTCTGTTCTGTCAGTCTTAAGATTTACACAGCCCTACCAAACAGCATAGCAAGGCTGGGGATCAGACTGCACTTGCAGCAAAAGAGCTCAGTCATCTCCCAACCTACAGTACAACCCATGACTGGACTGTAAAGAAGCAGCAGCATATTAATGAGCTTGTACCTCTGCTCTTTCCTGATGCCATTTGATTTTTTTGTCAGTCCATTGCATGATTCACTTGCCTGGCCCTATGTTTTCTCTTCTTCTTCCAGTCTGAAGGCTTCTGTGCAGAGTATTATGTAGGGTTTGATACCAAGTCAAATTCAGGTACTTACATTATTTCTATTTACATGCAGTGGTGGCCCATCCATTAGGGGCGCACGGCTCCCCTTTCCATGAGTCCGGCCCCCTAATCTACATATGGGGCCGGACGCATGGATTCCAATGAGACTCTAATAGGCTTCAAAAAAGGGTGGGTTCGGGGCGGAGTTCACTGCCCACCCAGTTGTGTCACAATAGCGAATGACCCGCCAACCTAAGGGGGGGTGCAGGTGCAGGTTACGCCGACCTGGGGGGGTTTCCTGTGGATGCATTGTTTTACCCCCCCCCCCAAATATACCACCAGCCGCCACTGTTTACATGAATGACCCTCTCTGTCCTTGCGCATCATAGCCCTCTCCTCTTCTGGGTGTGTCTTACTGGCTGTGCTGGCCAAGCTTTTCTGCCCCTCTCCTTACCTCCCTATATAACCTTTTATGTAGAAGCGAGGGGAGGAGAGAAGGGGAATACTCTAGAGCAACATTTCTTAAAGTGGATGCAAAACCCACTTTGTTATTTTTACCTACAGGTAAGCCTAGAACAAGCACCGTGCAAATGACAGTGGCAGAAATCTGTTGATCCATTCACTGAATTAGGCCAAAAGCAGACCACACTGTTCTATTCCAGCAATACAGTGAATGGAGATAATGCCCAGTGCTCATAATTTATAATCTCATTAAGGTATATTTTTTTATGTCCGCCAACACTAATAAATATGCTGTCCTGTTGGGAAGCATCTGGTTACTATACTTAGTATATATTACTGTTATATTACAGGCCAGCACATATAAATGCATCTCCCCTGCCTGACTATGAGTTGCTCTGCTTGGTCTTCCTATGTTTAGGATTTTTTGGTGTAGATGTGGGAAGGATGTTACTCCCTGCAGGTATACCTTGTTATTATTGAGGGATATAAAGTACATATATGTCTACCCGTTATAAGTGGTTTGAGCTTATGCTTATTGATTTTTATGTGTTGAAGGAATTGGTAAATATGTACATAAATATCTTGAGCACTAGAAAGACTAAACAATTTAAGGAGCTTTGGTCCCTGTGTCCGCCCCCAAAACGTCCATGTAACACAAGTGACTTTCTGCCATACTATATGTGAGTGATTGAGTATAGATGTTTTGTATATAAAAAATGTTATGCTTAGAAAAGGAGGTGATATATGTGATAAACTGATTTCATTTTTTGTATATTCAGCAGCATTTGATACTTCGTGATCTGGTCCTGAGGAAGTTACACAATTTGGCAAAATGCGTTGACTATCGCATGAATATGCATACACCGCTACATTTTTAAACTGTGAAATATAGATGTTAAATAAGAGATGTTGTGTATAGAAGTATCTAGAATGATCTATGTATCAATGTGATTTTAATGAAGCACTAACGCAGTATGCACGATTTTTAATACATTGTACAATAAAGTTTGGATGCCGTTCTTCTGCATCTTCGTGGGAATCCTGGTGGGGTTTTTTTTGTTGTTTTTTTGCAGTATGTTTCTGATGCATTTTTGTACATCATTTTTTTTTTTTTTTTACTTTGACCAATGACAGAGATTAAGGCTTAACCACTTGACCACTGGGCACTTAAACCCCCTTCCTAACCAGACCAATTTTCAGCTTTCGGTGCTCTCACACTTTGAATGACAATTACTCAGTCATACAACACTTTACCCATATGAAATTTTTGTCCTTTTTTTCACACAAATAGAGCTTTTTTTTGGTGGTATTTAGTCACCGTTGGGTTTTTTATTTTTTGCGCTATAAAAGAAAAAAGACTGAAAATTTGGTAAAAAAATGAATTTTTCTTTGTTTCTGTTATAAAATTTAGCAAATTAGTAATTTTTCTTTGGAAATTTTGGCCAAAATTTATACTGCTACATATCTTTGGTAAAAATAAGTACAACTTGGTGTATATTATTTGGTCTATGTGAATGTTAGAGAGTCCAAAAGCTATGGTGCGAATGTCTGAAAATTGATCACACCTGAAGTACTGACGGCCTATCAAATTTCTTGAGACCCTAACATGCCAGAAAAGTACAAATACCCCCCAAATGACCCCTATTTGGAAATAAGACATTCCAAGGTATTTGAAAAGATGCATGGTGAGTTTTTTTGAAATTGTCATCTTTTCCCACAATTCTTTGCAAAATCAAGATTTTTTTTTTTCTTTTTTTTTTTTCACAAAATTGTCATATTAGAAGGTTATTTCTCACACACAGCATATGCATACAACAAATGACACCCCAAAACACATTCTGCTATTACTCCCGAGTATGGCGATACCACATGTGTGAGACTTTTACACAGCGTGGCCACATACAGAGGCCCAACATGCAGGGGAGCACCTTCAGGCGTTCTGGAGCACCCAGGCCAATTCTGACATTTCTCTCCTACATGTAAAAATCATCATTTATTTGCTAGAAAATTACATAGAACCCCAAAACATTATATATATTTTTTTAGCAAAGACCCTAGAGAATACAATGGCGGTTGTTGCAACTTTTTATCTCACACGGTATTTGCGCAGCAATTTTTCGAACGCGTTTTTTGGGGAAAAAAAACAGTTTTGTGCTTTAAAAAAAAACAAAACAGTAAAGTTAGCCCAATGTTTTTGCATAATGTGAAAGATGAAGTTACGCCGAGTAAATAGATACCTAACATGTCACCCTTCAAAATTGCACACGCTCGTGGAATGGTGCCAAACGTCGCTACTTAAAAATCTCCATAGGTGACGCTTTAAAATTTTTTACTGGTTACATGTTTTGAGTTACAGAGGAGGTCTAGGGCCAAAATTATTGCTCTCGCTCCAACGTTCGCAGTGATACCTCATATGTGTGGTTTGAACACTGTTTTCATATGTGGGCGGGACTTACGTAAGTGTTCGCTTCTGCATGTGAGCACACGGACAGGGGCACTTTAAATTTTTTTTTTTTTTATTGTTTATTTTACTTTATTTATTTTAGTTTGACACTTTTTTCCCCCAAAAAAATTTTTTGATCACTTTTATTTCTATTACAAGGAATGTAAACATCCTTGTAATAGGAATATGGCATGACAGGCCCTCTTTACAGTGAGATATGGGGTCAATAAGACCCCACATCTCACCTCTAGGCTGGGAAGCCTGAAAAAAAAACAAAAAAAAAAACGATCTTGGCTTCGATCTAGCGGTGAGTCGGTAGAAGCACCGGAGGGTGGCGGGAAGGGGGGGGCGTCCCCTCTCGCCTCCCATAAGAACGATCAAGCAGTGTAACAGCTGCTATGATCATTCTTATGGTGTAGGAAATCGCCGGCTGAAAAAGCTGATATCTGAATGATGCCTGTAGCTGCAACCATCATTCAGATATCCCCGCTCAAAGTCAAGGACGTCATATGACTGTGGGCGGGAACTGGTTAAAAATTGCAGAGTATTGCAGAGTATTGCAAAGTATTGCAGGGTATATTGCAGGGTAGTGCCGGGTATATTGCAGAGTAGTGCGGGGTATTATGCAGAGTATTGCAGGGTATTATGCAGAGTATTGCAGGGTATTATGCAGGCTATTATGCAGAGTATTGCAGGCTATTATGCAGAGTATTGCAGGCTATTATGCAGAGTATTGCAGGGTATTATGCAGAGTATTATGCAGAGTATTATGCAGAGTATTATGCAGAGTATTATGCAGAGTATTGCAGGCTATTATGCAGAGTATTGCAGGCTATTATGCAGAGTATTGCAGGGTATTATGCAGAGTATTATGCAGAGTATTATGCAGAGTATTATGCAGAGTATTATGCAGGGTATTATGCAGAGTATTGCAGGGTATTATGCAGAGTATTGCAGAGTATTATGCAGAGTATTATGCAGAGTATTGCAGGGTATTATGTAGAGTATTGCAGGGTATTATGCAGAGTATTATGCAGAGTATTATGCAGGGTATTATGTAGAGTATTGCAGGGTATTATGTAGAGTATTGCAGAGTATTATGCAGAGTATTATGCAGAGTATTGCAGGGATGGCTGAGCATGGAGGGATGGATGGATGTGACAGCAATTGTCACTGAGCACCGCTGTGGGCACTACACATGCAGCCCACAGCGGTGCTGCCATCCGATCCCTCCCCCTCTCCTCTCACACTGTACCGATCGGTACACAGAGGGGAGGGATGAACCGGCGTCATGACATGACGCCGGTCTGTTGACATGTGATCGCTCCGTCATTTGACGGAGCGATCACATGGTAAACGGCCGCGATTAGCGGCCGTTTACCGTGATCCGTGATGCGCCGGGTCCTATGGACCCGGCGGTCACGGAAGTTCTCGGGTGCGCGCCCCAGGGGGCGCGCGAGAGCAGTATTCTGGGAGGACGTCCATGGACGTCCACCCAGAACTAGCCGACCGCGCTGCAGACGTCTTTCGACTATGGCCCGGTCGGCAAGTGGTTAATTAAACAATAAAAGGTATTTTATAGTTGTACTGCAGCAGAATGGCACGGCTGGGCGAAACAATGTTATGTAACGTCGCTTCGCCCTGTGGCCACTAGGCGGCGAGTGCGCGCGCCCCCCACTCGCCCCCCGATCCGATGCAAGTGCCTGGGGCCTCGATCACCACCGGGCTCCCGCGATCGCTTGGGGCACATGGAGAACACGGAACTGTGTTTAAACACATAGTTTTCGGTTCTCTGAGGGGAGAACTGACAGATCGTCTAGCTCCCCTGCACAGTCTCCATCCCCCTTCAGTTAGAACACAAACTAGGACACACATTAACCCCTTCACTGCCCCCTAGTGTTAACCCCTTCACTGCCAGTGACATTTTTACAGTAATCAATGCATTTTTAATCGCACTGATCGTTATATTAATGCCAATGGTCCCAAAAATGTGTCAAAATTGTCTGACGTGTCAGCCATAATGTCGCAGTCATGATAAAAAACGCTGATCGCCGCCATTACTAGTAAAAAAAAAAATTATTAATAAAAATGCCATAAAACTATCTCCTATTTTGTAGACGCTATAACTTTTGCGCAAACCAATCAATATACGCTTATTGCAATTTTTTTTTTACCAAAAATATATAGAAGAATATGATCGGCCTAAACTGAGAAAAAAAAAATCTTTTTTATATATTTTTTGGGGATATTTATTATAGCAAAAAGTAAAAAATAATGCGTTTTTTTCAAAATTGCCGCTCTTTTTTTGTTTATAGCGCAAAAAATAAAAACTGCAGAGGTGATCAAATACCACCAAAAGAAAGCTCTATTTGTGGGAAAAAAAGAACGTCGATTTTGTTTGGGAGCCACGTCGCATGACCACGCAATTGTCAGTTAAAGCAACGCAGTGCCGAATCGCAAAAAGTGCTCTGGTCTTTGGCCAGCCAAATGGTCAGGGGCTGAAGTGGTTAAACAAGTGACTCCGTCTCATGTGGGTGCCAGTAAGGTCCAAATAAAAGCAGGTATATTTCCTGCAAAACATTTCCAATACTAGACACTTAGGATGTGACATGGGTAGAGGTTGTTTATTTATTTGCTGCATTCTAGCAACTCACCAGGACAAAAAAATGCCAGCAATATGGGAGTTTTTCTTCCAGGCTTTGGGGATGCTGCAAATGGCCTACAGTTATGGCAATTACATAAGGCAATATTTTTATTACTGCACAGTGCATTTTAACCTATTGGGGCCTCTTAACTGCTTAGTCTACTTTATTTAAAGATGAACATCCCTCAAGCACATGAGCAGAATTTAGGTTGGAATAGGCCAACATATTATGTGAATCATTAGCTTTTCATTGACAATTTTAATTATAACATGGCAATGCATGTTCTGTATGGTCTATTTTCTTGTAAAATGGAACAGAAATTAAATGGATTTAAAGATTTGTAGCAGCGGGTATGTTAAAGTGATCGAAACTTGACTGGGTTTATTAAAAGTGAGCCTGCCCATGCTGTTTGGAGAGAGATGGATGCACTTGTCAGTGACAGCACCCATAGCTGCACTAAAGACTCTCCTACTTGACCTGCAGCAGGGCAGGCCACTACCTCAGGCACAATGGTCCACCCTAGACAACCAGTAGTCCTGCCTCCTTGAGATGTCAGTGTCAGCCCTGGAACATAATTACTGACATTCAGGTTCATGTACTGGCCGTGATTGCTGCCTATGGCACAAACTAAAAATAAGTAAAGATAAAAAAAAATAATAAATAATAATAATAATAATAAGGAGAAGAAAACAGAAACGAAAGGCATTCAAGAGGGCGATTGTCAAACAGCTAGCATTCAAACTTGCTGTTGACACAGATAGTAGTACTAAAAAGGACGTTTGGTGTAAGACTAAAGGCAAAACAATTTTATAAAGTGTTACTAAACCCACAGCAGTAAAATCAGATATACTCACTGTGGAACCTAAGAGGTTAAGCCTGCTCATTGTGTAAAAAGGCTGTTTGAGCTTGTCTTCTCTGATCCTCCCCTTCCTCCACAGTCCCCAATACATCTCCTGGGGGGACTCTGCACATGCTCATTTTGGTGTGTATTGCTAGAGAGTTTATTTTTTATTTTTTGCGAGGGTGCATGTGATCAGAATTAAGGCCAATCAACACTGTCCAGACAAAGGGTCAGGAGTCATGCAGCCTCATAGGACAGTCAGAGGGGAATGAAAACTCCTTCTACAAGCTTTAATCAGTGTTCAGCTGGACACTGATAGAAGTCACTGTCAGGGCTGGGCCCAGCCCTTCCTTCTCTGAGCTGGCCGCTCAGCTGTCGGCTAATTACCAGCTCCTATCTCTCCACAGTGACTCACCTGTTGATGATCCTGCTCGTCGGTCCTGCCTACTTAAGCCGCCCAGTCCAGATGATCTCTGCCTTCACCTTGGTCACATCTCTAGAGACGCTCTCCTTTGTTCCTGTTAAAGACTTGCTTCTGGCTCCCTGACGTTTTGGCTTGTCTGACTATATGTTCTGGTTCCTGAACGCTGGCTATGTTTTGACTCCGTTTACTCTGTTTACCTTTTTTTATTATTATTAAACAAGTGTGATTTAACTGTACTTCTGTCTCAGTCTGATTCATGGTTTCTGACAGTCACAAGACGGCTATATACGGCTGATGAGAAAAGGCAGTATATATTTGCTAAAATAATTGCAGTTCCATGTTCTGTGTACTGTGGGAGACCAGATATAGTGAATGCAGGGTCCTGGGTTTAGAAACACTTTAAAGTGTTACTAAAACCACTACAGTAAAATCAGTCTGTATATGCAGTAAAGCATGCTTGTTATACTCACCGTGTAACATAGTTACATAGTTAGTAAGGTTGAAAAAACAATCCCATATACACAAACCTATACCCACAATTGATCCAGAGGAAGGCAAAAAAACCCCAGCAAAGCATGCTCCAATTTGCTACAGCAGGGGATCCCCCGAGAGGCAATTCGGATTTTCCCTGGATCAAGTTTACCTATAAATGTTAGTACGCAGTTATATTCTGTACATTTAGGAAAGAATCCAGGCCTTTCTTAAAGCAATCCACTGAGCTGGCCAGAACCACTTCTGGAGGGAGTCTATTCTACATTTTCACAGCTCTTACTGTGAAGAAACCTTTCCATATTTGGACATGATACATGGGTTAATCCTCTGCATTGTGTAAAAAGGCTATTTGATCCTGGCTTCTCTGATCCTTCCCTCCTTCCACTGTTCCCTCATAATTTCCTGATAACATAGAGTCTATGGAGTCAGGCTGCACGTGCTCATTTTTGTGTGTATTGCTAGATAGTTTTTTTTTTTTTCTTGGGAGGATGCATGTGGTCAGCACAGGGCCAATCAGCACTGTCCAGACAGAAAGTCAGGGATCTTGCAGTCTCATAGAACAGTCAGAAAACTCCTCCTACAAGCTTTAACTAATGCTCAGCTGTACACTGATAGAAATCACAAGATTGCTCTAACTGCTGATGAGAAAAGGTATTTAGCAGTTTATATTTACTAAAATAATTGCATTTCCATGTTCTGTGTAATGTGGGAGACCAGATATAGTGAATGCAGGGTCCTGGGTTTAGTAACACTTTAAGTTTTTGATAGAATTGACATGGATTAAGACACTTGTCATGTTTTTATTGCAATTTGCCCCCTTGTTAGGCAGATTCACCCTCTCTATGTGTCTTAAGGCTAGGTTCACATCCGTGCTTCTGCATCTTCGTGGGAATTCTGGTGGGGTTTTTTAGTTTTTTTGCAGTATGTTTCTGATGCATTTTTGTACATCATTTTTTTTTTTTTCTTTGACCAATGACAGAGATTAAGGCTTAATTAAGCAATAAAAGGTATTTTATAGTTAGTTACAATAGAGCAAGAATGTTTATATACAGAAGTGTGATTTAAAAGGCAAACATTAGTACTTAGTATTCATTAAAGTTATGTCCAGAAGAAACGTATATTTCTTTTCATTCTGTCCCAATCCTCATACATCTCATGACCTTGATAGGGTTTATTGGATGGGCCATTATTTATTTATTAAAGGTACTTACATAGCACTGCCAATTTACATATAGTGTATATTATACAGTATCTCACAAAAGTGAGTACACCCCTCACATTTTTGTAAATATTTTTCTATATCTTTTCATGTCACAACACTGGAGAAATTACACTTTGTTACAATGTAAAATAGTGAGTGTACAGCTTGTATAACAGTGTAAATTTACTGTCCCCTCAAAATAACTCAACACACAGCCATTAATGTTTAAACCGTTGGCAACCAAAGTGAGTACACCCCTAAGTGAAAATGTCCAAATTGGGACAATTAGCCATTTTCCCTGCATTGTTACTTAGAATGCGGAACTCTATTTAACCACAAGATGGCAGCATTCAGCACCTTCACCTTGCTATAGCCCTAATACAGTGGAACCTCGGATTACGAGCATAATCTGTTCCAGGAGAATGCTCATAATCCAAAGTACTTGCATATCAAAGCAAGTTTCCCCATTGAAGTCAATGGAAACTAAAATAATTTGTTCCGCATTGACTTCAATGGCATGCAATACCGCATGTGGCCAGAGGTGGGGGGGCACCGGAGAGCCTCGGAAACGGCCGTAAAGGCCCGAGGACACCTCGGCTGACCTCGGCAAACCTCGGAAAGACTCCGTTCCCGAGGTTTGTTGAGCTGTCCTCGGGCCTTTCCGTGCATTTCTGAACGGCCCCCCCCCCCCAGGCCAAACACGGTATTGCACACAATTTGGCCTGAATTGTGCTCCTTTTGCAAGACAACACTCGCAAACCGAGTTACGATTTTTAAAATACAGTGCTCGTATTGCGAAATGCTCATTAACCGTGTTACTCGCAATCCGAGGTTCCACTGTACAAGTACTCAGAGCCTTCTGGGAGTTGTAGGCTGAAAGCAGGACTTTCCACACAGTAGAGCTGAAGTCAAACTATAGAACCCATAAGCAACTGCCAAGGAGCAGGACACTCGCTGACCCACACTTTATTGCTACAAGTTACAGTTAGCTCTTGCTGCCATTCAGGCCTGCCTGAGCTATGAACAGTTTTTGATATTGACCTTTCTCAAAGATAAACACACTACTGCCAACTATTGCCACAAGCTACAGCCCTTTTGCTACTTACTTTCTCTGCTTTCAGGTTGCCAAACTGTATCACCACTTTGCTCTTTGCTTGGCAGATTCTTCTCTTCAGCTGCATTTACTTTGGCCTACATAATTAAAAGGGGGAGCAACTGATGTCTAAGTCCAACTTATTATTATGGAACTTCCTCATTACCTTTATCTCTTAAAGTGAACTGTCCCAATAATGATCATTTTTATCGGTGGTGGGAGAGGTGCCCCCCCCGCCCTCCCGCCGCGTCCCGGTCATCTCCGCTGCTTACCAGAGCCGTCGGTAGCGGAGGAGACGATTTGATCCTTTCCTCTGCTTGGCACCAAGTCGAGTGAGGGAATGATGACCCCCCACTCGACTCAATGCCGTTGGATGACAGAAGCTACGTCAAACATTACTTCCGCCCCAACGGCCTTAAAAGGGACCATTTTTTTTTTTATTAAAAAAAAAAAAAAAAAAAAAAAGAATTCATTTTTTATTGCATTTAGGTGTAAATGTGAGATCTGAAGTCTTTTTGACCCCAGATCTCACATTAAAGAGGTCCTGTCATGCTTTTTTTCTATTACAATGGATGTTTACATTCCTCGTAATAGGAATAAAAGTGATCCCAATTTTTTTTTTAAAGAGACAGTGTAAAAATAAATAACTAAACAAATTCAAAGCATGTGCTCGCGCGCAGAAGCGAACGCATATGTAAGTCACACCCGCATATGTAAACGGTGTTCAAACCACACGTGAGGTATCGCCGCAGTCATTAGAACGAGAGCAATAACTCTAGTAAAGGACCATCTCTGTAACTCAAAACTTGTAACGTTTAGAAATTTTTAAATGTCACTTATGGAGTGTCAAAGTTTGTCGCCATTCCATGAGCGGGCGCAATTTTGAAGCATGACATGTTGGGTATCAATTTACTCGGCGTAACATTATCTTTCACATTATTTTAAAAAACTGGGCTAACTGTACTATATTTTTTCCCAAAAAATTGCGTTTGTAAGACCGCTGTACAAATACGGTGTGACATAAAGTATTGCAACGACCGCCATTTTATTTTCTAAGGTGTTTGAAAAAAAATGTTTGGGGGTTCTAAGTAATTTTCTATAAAAAAAAAAGATTTTAACTTGTAAACACCAAATGTGAAAAATAGGCCTGGTCCTTACGGGGTACGTTTCAGAGATTAAGCTGCGGGGATTTCTAAGCCTCGATCCTGTGATGTGTCTATAGCAGGGCACGGAACGGGAGATCACCGTGCTGCAGGTCAGCGGGATGGGGGCGTAAGGAGGGGGGGAGTGTTGAGGAGGGGGTCCCGTGTAAGTTCACTTTACAGATTTTTCTGTAAAGATGAACTTACCCTTTAAGTGGTTAAGGAATGGTTTTGGGTTTAGTGGCAAACTCATTGTGCTGCTGAAGCCGCCGCTGATCTACAGACCAGTGAAAGGAAGAACAAATTTCCCCGTGGAGTGCTCCGAGAACACACTGCCGGAGAGAGCAGGTATTGGCTAGAGGTACTCTTGATGAAAGCAAGAATTGGCCTTTCAGTAACAAAATAATTAATTATATGCACCTGTTAAACAGGTGTGGAAAAATTGGTCACTGGGTGTTAATTGTGCCCATAAAACCTATACCAAAAAATTACTTCAAGATAAAATCAACCCCCACAAATCTAGGCATCCTAGACAGTCTTTCAGAGATTTCAAATATCAAAAACATTTACTCGGCAACATCTGCATCTGGGGCTTGATAGCTGCTGTTATTTAAGGACTAATTTATTTTGACAAATGTCAGCCGGTCAACGGAGTCTGTGGACAGACATGCTCTTTTATCTGTCACAAAACCTCTGGCACCACTAAATACCCATTCGGAAAGCACGCTGGTTGCAGGGCAGCCCAGCAGCTCAATTACTCGTGACCGGTTATTTCTTTGTGCAGCCCAATTGCATATTGGGCAAGTTGTGGTCAGTGGTCCATTCTCATGACCCAGTAACCCAGTGGATCGTCTACTGGAAAGCTCTCCATGTCTGTTTTCGCTCCTAGATAATCTTCTACTATATGAAAAAAATCTCACCCCTGTCCTGCCCCAACCTAGCTACTTTCATCTACAACAGCTCACTGTCTTCCTCCCTAGACAAGCTTGCCCCCCTCACTACACACAGAATTAGGCCCCGACTGCTACAACCCTGGCAAACAGATGACACCAGAAGTCTCAGAAAAAGTAGCCGCACTCTTGAGCGCCTGTGGCATAAGACTAAGACCCAGGAAGACTTCACACAATATAAATCTGCCCTCCTAAAATACTATTCCTGCCTTCACACCGCCAAACAGACCTACTTTATCACACTCATTAAACCCTTCTCATCCAGTCCACGTCAACTCTTCTCTACCTTCAACACTCTACTCTGTCCTCCACTGCCTCCACCCACCAACTCACTCACTGCCCAGGAGATTGCCAATCACTTCAAAACTAAGATTGATACAATTCATGAGGAGATCACCAATGCGCAAAAACCTCCCCCATGCAACACCCCATGTCCACAGACACAATCATTACTTCCCTCATTCAACCCTGCTACTATTACTGAGGTTGCTAAACTTTTATCTAGCACTCATCTAACCACTTGCCCCCTGGATCCTGTTCCCTCGCAAATGCTACTCTAACCCTCTGACTCGATTCTACGCTCTCTAACTCACATTTTCAAGCTCTCCCTCTCTTGTGGCATCTTCCCAAACTCTCTAAAACATGCGCTAGTCACCCCCATACTAAAAAAGCCCTCACTGGATCCCACCAATCTCAACAACTTACGTCCCATCTCCTTACTCTCCTTCTCCTCCAAACTTCTTGAAAGACTGGTCTACAACCGACTAAGCGACCATCTGACCATGAATAAACTTCTTGATCCCCTTCAGTCCGGTTTTCGCCCTCAAACTCGGAAACTCCGGTTTTCGCCCTCAAACTCGGAAACTGCTCTCCTTAAACTCTCAAATGACCCACTAATGGCTAAAGCCAATGGACACTATTCTGTACTACTTCTCCTGGATCTCTCTGCTACCTTTGACACAGTGGACCACCCCCTCCTCCTCAAAAAACTCCACTCCTTTGGTCTCTTTGACTGTACTCTTCGCTGGTTCTCATCCTACCTATCCCACCGCTCCTTCAGTGTCACTTACAACTCTACTTCCTCCTGTCCTCTTCCTTTTTCCGTTGGGGTCCCCCAAGGTTCTGTTCTTGGACCTCTCCTTTTCTCAATCTACACCACCTCCTTGGGTCAGTTGATTGCCTCCCACGGCTTTAAATATCATCTCTGACACCCAAATCTATCTCTCCACCCCCCAGCTCTCTCCATCTGTCTCCTCACGCATTACCAACTTACTAGCAGACATATCAGCCTGGATGTCACATCACTTTCTCAAACTCAACCTATCCAAAACCGAGCTCATGATATTTCCTCCCTCAGGTGCCACTTCCCCTGATTTCCCTGTCAAGATCAACGGCTCAACTATCAACCCATCTCCCCACGTCAAGGTCCTAGGTGTAATCCTGGACTCTGAACTAACCTTTCGACCCCACATTCTATCACTATCCAAAGCTCGCCGCCTCAATCTTCGCAACATCTCCAAGATACGCCCCTTCCTAACCAATGACACCACAAAGCTTCTAATCCACTCCCTGGTCATCTCCCGCCTCGACTACTGCAACTCCCTCCTCATTGGTTTACCTCTAAATAGGCTATCCCCACTTCAGTCCGTCAAGAACGCTGCTGCCAGGCTCATCCACCACACAAACCACTCAGCGTCTGCCACACCCCTCTGCCAATTCCTCCATTGGCTGCCACTCAGTCACCGAATTAAATTCAAGATACTAACTATAACTTACAAAGCCATCCACAACCTGGACCCCAGCTACATCTCTAACCTAGTCATAAAATACCAACCTAATCGTTCTCTTTGCTCCTCCCAAGACCTTCTGCTCTCAAACTCCCTTGTCACCTCATCCCATGCTCGCCTTCAGGACTTCTCCAGAGCCTCCCCCATCCTCTGGAATGCACTACCCCAATCCGTCCGACTTTCTCCTACTTTATCCACTTTCAGACGATCCCTGAAATTTCATCTCTTCAGAGAAGCCTATCTGGCCCCCACTTAACAACTGTACATTTATCTTCTCAATCAGCACATCACCCATAGTTATTACCTCTTGTATCTCTTGACCTTCCCTCTTAGATTGTAAGCTCTAAGGAGCAGGGCCCTCTGATTCCTACTGTATCAAATTGTATTGTATTTGTACTGTCTACCCTCAAGTTGTAAAGCGCTACGTAAACTGTTGGCGCTATATAAATACTGTATAATAATAATAATAATAATAATATGATGCAGACGCTGCTGATGGGATGTAAAAGCTGGGAGCCCTGGGTGCCAAGGACTAACTTTTTAAAAAAATGCATCATTTAGGCGGCGCCCTTCTCCACCGCTCCTCCTTTGACCAACAGAAGCCTCAAAACTACCTTTTCCATGAGACTGTACCCTACCAGAGTCTGGAATGGTGTTACATAAACTACTATTCAAGGTGTCCTCAAGATATTTAATCTTGTGTTCCCTCTGCGAAAAGCAGGATGAGTTCCAAGACTTTCCCTTTGTAACAGTGGTTAAGGAGGGTTGCCAACCAATAATGATCCTATTCCTTGATGCCACAAATTCTCAGGTCCTTTCGCAGGCTTTGAAGAATAATGGAGCCCATGCACCACAAGTGTATTAGAAGCAGAGTCCCCGGGGTCACTGAGGATTACACTATCTGGAACTGCCTCCTCCCAGCCACATACTACTCCCAAGGATTCTGGGGACTAAAATCCATCTCTTAAGGTTTGACATATGTCTTCGTCTGCTTCAATGCCTCCAAAACTGCCAGAATCCTCCACCTCCTCCCTCTCCTCTTGTGTGTTCTGTGGCATCACGAGAATAGTGTCTGCATAAAGAGGATAGGAAATCCTCTTCTTCCTCCCACTGCTTTGCCTCTATTGCCCTGTCTATAATGCAATGCAGAGTATGTTCCAGCAGGAGCACAAGAGGAATAGTGTCACTGATGCATGCATTGTCACGGCTCACTATCCTTGTCACCTACTAAAATGGTGACAGTACAGTGCATGTATCCTTTATTAAAAAAAAAGCCAAGCTCTCCTGAGCCTGTCCTTGTACCATACTCACACAGGTACTAGTTGATGGCCCTCTGCTGCATGTGCAGCAGCTGCAGCATTTCCAAAGTCAAGTTCCACCTGGTAAGCATGTCACAAATCAGGCAGTTTATGGGCAGGCAGAATTCCTGCTGAATTTAAGCCAACTGAACACTGGTTGTGTGTGACCACCTGAAATGGCCTGCCCTGGGTATCTGTTTAACCTCTTGCCGACCAGCCACCGCAGTTATACTGCGACAAGTTGGCTCGGCTGCACGAATCGCCGTAGGTGTACATCGGTTGGTGCACAAGGTTCTGTGGGTGCGCACGCGCGACCATTGGCCAGCGGGGAGCCAATCAGCGGGTTCGGCAGACTCAATGTCCACCGGCCGCCCACGATCGTTCCCCACAGTGACAGAATGGAGATCTGCCATAGTAAACAAGGCAGATCTCCGTTCTGACAGGGGGGTCACACAATGATCCTGTCTTTCTGCTATGCAGGAAAATGGATCTGTATGTTGTTCCAGGCAGCCCATCACCTCAGACAGTTAGAAACACACTGAGGGAACAGTGTGACCCCTTGATTGCCCCTGATGTTAACCCCTTCCCTGCCAGTGTCATCAGTATAATGTCAGTGCATATTTTTAGCACTGATCACTGTAACAATGTCACTGGTACCCAAAAAATGTAAAAAATGTCAGCTAGGCGTCCAATCTATCTGCCACAATGTCGCAGTCCCACTAAAAATCAATGATCAATGCCATTACTAGTAAAAAAAAAAAATGCCATATACAATATCTTTCCCCTATTTTGTAGACGCTATAACTTTTGCGCAAACCAATCAATATACACTTATTGGGTTTTTTTTACCAAAAATATGTAGCAGAATAAATATTGGTCTAAATTTATGAAGAAATTTGATTTTTTTTTATTGGGTATGTTTTATAGCAGAAAGTAAAAAAAAATGTTTTTTTTTTCAAAATTGACGGTCTTTTTTGTTTATAGCGAAAAATAAAAACCCTAGAAATTATAAAATACCACCAAATAAAAAGCTCTATTTGTGGGAAAAAAGGGACATACATTTTATTTGGGTACAATTGCGCAATTGTCAGTTAAAGTAACCCAGTGCCGTATCGCAAAAAATGGCCTGGTCAGGAAAGGGGTAAATCCTTCCGGGGCTGAAGTGGTTAAAAAACGCTGCACCACTAAATTGAGGACATGTGCCAGGCATGGCACATGTCAACTTGCCCTGTTTAACGGCGGACAGAAGGTTAGTGTCATTATCGCATACCACCATTCCTGGCTCAAGCTTTCCGGGTGTGAACCACCTCTGGGTCTGCCCCTGCAGAGCTGAAAGAATCTCTGCTCTGGTGTGGCTCCTGTTCCCTGGATAGACCTGCTGAAGCACTGCATGGAATCTTTTAGCCTGACTTGTTGAATAGCCCCTTGAGCGCTGAAGAGGTTCCGATGGTTCATAGGACAATTCAGCAGAGGAGGGCATGGAGGAGGGGGTGGAGCTGACAGATCTCGCATCAGCACCACCAGCTGTATGGGGACATGGTGGCTCCAGCACTGAGCCCTGTCCTGCATCCTTCATAGTTGCAAGCAGAGTTACCTTAGTGTGCTGTGAACGAAATATATCATCCTTGACCATATTTGCTGGACCACGTGTCAGCAGTAGGGTGGAACTTGCTGCTGACTGCCTTGCCCAACAAAGCCAAAACATTGCCTTCCATGTGATGGTACAGAGTTGGAATGGCGTTACGTGCAAAGAAGTAGTGAACGGGAATATGCCATTATGGTACAGCACATTCTGCAAATTCACATAAGGGGGCAGAATCCACCAGATGGAAATGTAGGAGTTGTAAAGAAAGAAATTTGGACAGGCTGGAATTAAGACGCTGGGCATGTGGGTGGCATGGAATGTATTTTTTTTTTTTTTATGATGCAGCAGCTGGGGCAGAGAAATTTGTCTGCAATACTTTACAGCTGGTGGTTTGCTGCTGGCAGAGGCGTTGCTGGACCTGTGACACCCTTTGCTATACCATCATCCCTGTCAGTTGTGGCTGCTGAAAAGTTATGAAATATAGCGGGGTAGACATGAAAGATAAGAAGTGAGGAGGAGAAGAATTGTGACCCTTTTGTGTGGCTTTCAGGTGCTTTTGCCAATGGACTGAGTGGTGGGAGGTTAAATGCCTTTGCAAGCATGTGGTACCCAAATGGCTGGTGTTTTTGCCACGCTTGATCTGCTTGATGCACGGATTGCAAATTGCAACAGTGCGATCAGCTGCACATGCGCTAAAAAAGGCCAACAAAGCTGATCTGTGGGAAGTGGGCTGGGAGATAACAGCTCCGCAATCTGATGGAATAGGATGGCTGCTCTCTACTGTTCCATGATGGCTTCCTCTGGAGGACATCCTGCCTCATTGGGGTAGTGCCTCCCCTTCACTTTCCTCCTTTGCTCTATCCTGCACCCAAGTCGTGTCAGTGACCTCACCATCCCCTCCATACTGATCATAACTGGAGCCAACTTGGCAATACACTGCGGCTTGGGGAACATGACTGACGATTTGTTGTTTATTAGTGTTATTTCCTCTCTGTAGGCTCATGTTACTCCCTTCCTCAACCTCAAAACCAACATCAGAATCAAGTAATGCCTGTGCATGTCAAGAAGCAAGTGGCTGCCGCTGTGTTCAAATGATTCAGATGACTCCTCCATGCATGATCCTGGGGCTATGGCAGGAATAGCTGTGGACAAGGAGGCAGAATAAACCACTCTGGCAGCTGCAGTGGACTGCACACTAGTCTCAGCTTGGGTTATAGAGAATGAGGAGGATGAGGATGGTTTAGTAAGCCAGTCCACCCCCTCCTCTGGATGCTGTGACTGCATAGCATCCAGAGAAAGAATGATGTGGTCCAAGGCACCATAAGCAATTGGCCTCCATCCCAAATTTGAATAAAAAAGAAAGAAAGTTTGGTCGGCGGGACTTTAAATGAGGCCACTCACTGTATAAAGTAAGCATGTGGGATATAAAACACAGTATTGCTTTTATGGGTTCCAACAAAAAAGGGGGGGAGTTTTTAGGGACTTTGAATGAGAGATGTATACCAAAAAACAGTCTTAGCAAAGAACATTTTATTATACCTTGTAAAATCATGTACAGCATACTGAATGACACAAAAACATACACAGAATCGCATAAACGCAGGGCACGCTAAAAACCACATAAATATTGACACCAAGGTACTTGGCATATCATGGGGTAAAGACAAGTCCTGCACAACATGGGCCACTGGAAGGGCTGGACGGTGTTGACAAATCTAGAGTAAAACAAGCCAGACGTGTTTCGTTGGGGTATACCAACTCTTCAGGGGCGAATGCAATGGTGATCTATAAAGAGACATAACCATATGGTATAATATTGTAGCTGAATAATAGGAATAAGTAATGGGTGTAAGGGACAGGATAGACATCCCTATAAATATTCACGTCAACTGCATAGATGTGAACAGGGGATCAGAGCTGTTAGAAAGGTCCAGCACGGGAGCTGAGGTAGAGACACGTGGACAAGCAGGGAGCACTGTAGATTCCCCAAGGACAATGTGCAAATGTAGGTGACAGTGAGCCAACACTTCTGTGGATTGAGATCAGTAGTATATATTGAATGTATAATATTGATAAGAAGTGTGAAGAGCCCATACACCGGACCAAATGAAGGGAAGAACTGAGCATAGATGAAAAAACAGATACTCAAAAAAACACTGAATATGAAAGAGGAAGAAAGAGAAGAAACAAAAAGAAGGGAAAGAAAAAAAAAAAAAAAAAGGAAAAATATGTCCTGGGTGAGATAGTGAAGGAACCAAAGAGAAAGATGATCAAAGTGCTAAAGTATAGGTTAAACCTATGGTGATTTACCTTGTTGGTTCACATATAGAAATTGGGAACCAAAATCACAAGTGAATGCTTGCATATGAGGTGTTACCAAAGAGACACATAGGGGATTATTTACTAAAGGGAAATCCACTTTGCACTGCAAGTGCACTTTCAGCGCACTTGCAGTGGACTGAAAGTGCACTTTCAGCGCACTTGCAGTGCACTGAAAGTGCACTTGGAAGTAAAGTCGCCGTAGATCCGAGGGGGACATGCAAAGAAAATAAAAAAAACAGCATTTTAGCTTGCACATGATTGGATGATAAAATCAGCAGAGCTTCCACTCATTTCAGATCTACCCCTTAGATTTAGAACGACTGCACTTCCAAGTGCACTTTCAGTGCATTTTTAAGTGCACTTGCAGTGCAAAGTGGATTTGCCTTTCATAAATAACCCCAAAGAACACCAAGTGAGGCGAATTGAAATGCTCCCAGCTGATACAACGTGTCCCACCCAGCATGGCAAGAAAGGGGAGGCATCCATGCCAGATCGAAAAAATCCTCCCGCACAGGCTCAGGTACTTCCCCAATGTCAGCCTTGATGGAAAAAAAAAACCTGCTCATGAGGTGCGACATCAAAAGGTGTCGCATACACAGAGCGGTCACGTGGCACCGATGTCGAAGGGAGCACCCGTCCAACCCACTACCTCCATCCACCACAAACGGGGAGGAAGGGAACAGGTGGAAGAAGGAGGGGCGCCAAATCGCATCGCAGTTCCGAGGGGACAGACGAGCAAACAGCCCAAAAATCCATGCACACACTAAGCAAACCCTACCATGTGGAACAGGGTACTAGGAGCAGAATATGGTGGATTGAAATAAAATACATATACGAGTAGGTCATGAAAATCAAGAGAATATAAAGTGTAATAAAGCCATGATTGGGTCTATCATGGATTGCAAATTGCAATTAAAAGATGCTTTGCAGACTGCTGAATGGTAAATTACACCTCTCCATTCCTATATAAATATATTAAGAACAGTTTGGAACTTAGCATAAAATGCATGCTCCCATGCGATTCCACCCCTATCTGGGAACAAGGAAAATGAAAAACGGGAAATTAATGGGAGGGAGGGAGTAGTGCCATCCCTGCCCCACCCAAGTGCGCCCCTGGGGCATATGAGAATATACCCCTGGTTCCCCTTTATGTGCCAAGTGGCAGTAATTGCTATATGGTGCACCAGACCACTATTTGTCTTGTCGGGGGTGTCTTTCACCCAAAATTTCAGCGAGAAAGAATGATGTCGTACAAGGCACCATAAGCAATTGACCTCCATCCCAAATTTGAATAAAAATTTCAGTTGCAATTTGCAATCCATGATAGACCCAATCATGGCTTTATTACACTTTATATTCTCTTGATTTTCATGACCTACTCGTATATACATTTTATTTCAATCCACCACATTCTGCTCTTAGTACTCTGTTCCACATAGTAGGGTTTGCTTAGTGTGTGCATAGATTTTTGGACTGTTTGCTCGTCTGTCCCCTGGGAGCTGCAATGCGATTTTGGCGCCCCTCCCTCTACCACCTGTTCCCTTCCTCGACGTTTGGTGGCTTGGGCAGGTGCTCCCTACCACATCAGCGCCACGTTACCGCTCTGTGTGTGCGACACCTTTTGATGTCGCACCGCATGAGCAGGTTTTCTTTCCATCTATGCTGACATTGGCGAGGTACCTGAGCCTGTGTGGGTGGATTTTTTCGCTCTGGCACGGATGCCTCCCCTTTCTTGCCACGCCCATGTGATGCTGGGCGGGACACGCTGTATCAGCTGGGAGCATTTAAATTCGCCTCACTTGGTGTCTATGGGAGTTATTTACAAAAGGCAAATCCAAATCCAAGGCAAAGTGCACTTGGAAGTGCAGTCACTGTAGATCCGAGGGGGAAATGCAAGGAAAATAAAAAACAGCATTTTAGCTTGCACATGATTGGATGATAAAAATCAGCAGCAGTTATTTACTAAAGGAAAACTTTGCACTTTGCACTGCAAGTGCACTTGGAAGTACCCCCATAGGGGGTTACTTTTACGAAAGGCAAATCCATTTTACACTACAAGTGCAAACTACAAGTGCAAAGTGCAATAGAAATTGCACTGAAAGTGAACTTGGAAGTGCAGTCGCTGTACATCTGAGGGGTAGATCTGAAATGAGGGGAAGCTCTGCTGATTTTATCATCCAATCATGTGCAAGCTAAAATGCTGTTTTTTATTTTCCTTGCATGTCCCCCTCGGATCTACAGCGATTTTACTTCCAAGTGAACTTGCAGTGTAAAGTGAATTTTCCTTTAATAACCCCATTGTGTCTCTTTGGTAACACCTCATATGCAAGCATTCACTTGTGATTATGGTTCCCAATTTCAACAACAAGGTAAATCACCAGAGGTTTAACCTATACTTTTAGCACTTTGTTCATCTTTCTCTTTGGTTCCTTCACCATCCCACCCAGGACAGAATTCCTTTATTTTCTTTCTTTTTTTTCTTTCCTTTCTTTTCATTCCATTTCTTCCTCTTTCATATTCGGAGTTTTTTTGAATATCTGATTTTTCATCTATGCTCAGTTCTTCCCTTCATTTCATCCGGTGTATGGGCACTTCACACTTCTTATCAATATTATACATTCAATATATACTACTGATCTCAATCCACAGAAGTGTTGGCTCACTGTCACCTACATTTGCACATAGTCCTTGGGGAATCCACAGTGCTCCCTGCTTGTCCACGTGTCTCTACCTCAGCTCCCATGCTGGACCTTTCTAGCAGCTTTCATCCTCTGTTCACATCTATGCAGTTGACGTGAATATTTATAGGGATGTCCATCCTGTCCCTTACACCCAGTACTTATTCCTATTATTCAGCTACAATATTATACCATATGGTTATGTCTCTTTATAGATCACCATTGCATTCGCCCCTGAAGAGTTGGTATACCCCAATGAAACGCGTCTGGTTTACATAGATGCATGATGTCCATACAGATGATTTTATGTCTCTTATATTGTTTTACTCTAGATTTTCCAACACCGCCCAGCACTTCCAGTGGCCCATGTTGTGCAGGACTTGTCTTTACCCCATGATATGCCAAGTGGAGAGACAGAGGAGAGTTTGACTAAAAAATACTAATCAGTACACATCCTACTGACTAAAAGTTATATCCCTTGTGTTTATTTATCTTTTTTTTTAATTTTAGCTACACTTAGGCTTTGTATTTTAGTTTTTGGATTAAATACACTTTAATTACCTTCTCTAATGCTTTATCTATAAAGGAAATTGTGCTGATATCCAATATTAGGTGTTGTTTAAACACAATTCTACATGTACTACATGTTACATGGCTTAGATAGATGTGTCCAAAGACAATCTGATAAAACAAATAAAATAATAAATAAACAAATAAACAAATTAATAATAAATGTGAACAAGCACCTGGACCATTCATGCCTCCCTAAAGTGTTTCTAAAGTCAATGTTTTTGTTTTAATTTAAATTAAACATTTTATACTTACCTGCTCTGTGCAATAGTATTGCACAGAGCGGACCCTTACCTTTTCTGGGGTCCCCCGCTGGTCCTGTCTGCTCCTCCTATTCTGTGTCTGCCCCCATAGGAAGTGCTTGCTATGGGGGCAGACGTGTAAGCTTGATCCTGAGCAGGGCTGTGTGCATCTACTGACACACACAGCGTGGTTCAGCTCCACCCCCTGCTCCTTCTTCACAGGAATTGACTGAGAGTAGCGGGAGCCATTGGCTGTGATCTATGTTCTGTGCCACCTGGATGGCTGTCTGGGTGGACGTGTGTCGTACTTGTGTCGCACGCCCTGGGCTACTGGGCTAGTGACTGGGCCTATCCCAGGGACATCTAGCTGCTAGGCTTGTGAGGGCCTATCCAGAAGTAATGAGAACAACGCAGGGTTGGGATTGTGGCTTGCAGTCCAACCAGAAGTGACAATTCTGCCGGCCGGAGAACCTGTCAGTGGTCGGAGGTAGAAGGGAAGCTGTCACCACAAAGGGACCAACCACCTTTACCAGGGACTAGGGATGGACCAAACGGACCCCTGTTCGGTTCGCACCAGAACTTTCAAACACCGGGAAAGTTCGGACCCGAATAACGAACCCTATTAAAGTCAATAGGACACAAATGTAAAAAATCAAAAGTGCCCATTTTGAAGGCTTATATGCAAGTAATTGGGCATACAGTGGTTATAGGGGTCCGGGTCCTGCCCTGGGGGACATTTATCAATAAAAGAAAAGATTGTGAAAAACATCATTTTTGAATGAGCAGTAATTTTTTTATTTTTAAAGTGAAAGCCTAAAAATGAAAAATTCCTCCCAATATAGTGCCTGGAGGTCCCCTTAGTCTACCTGTAAAGTGGCAGATCTGTACCATGTCTAGAATCCACTGCAGCAATAATTGCATTTATAAAGCCAAAAAAAGACATTTTCCCTGCAAGCTGCCTTTATTTTGCTCAGCAACAGCTGGGGAGCCAGTGTGAATGATTAGGCCACAATGTAGTGCACTGGGAACAAGATTAGAGATTTTTTGGATACATTCTCGTGTCACTTTGACTTTGTATACGGGTGTGTAAATGGGTGCGTAAAAATTGGTCTTTGGGTGTCGGTGGCGCCTTCCTACCGTAACCCTATGGTGTACTCTTGATGAAAGCAAGAATTGGCATTGATGTAAAAAATTGCAATGATATGCACCTGTCAAACAGGTGCAGAAAAATTACTCTTTGGGTGTCGGGGACGCCTTCCCACCGTAACCCTATAGAGGTGTTCTTGATGAAGGCAAAAAAATTGCAATGATATGCATATGGTTGGTGTTTTTGCCACGTTTGATGTGCCTGAGACACAGTTTGCAGATAGCAACAGTGCGATCTGCTGCAGATGTGCTGAAAAAGGCCCAGACAGCTGAGCTTTGGGGAGTGGGATGGGAGATAACAGCTGCAGAATGTGATGGAATAGGGTGGCTGCTCTCTACTCTTTCTTAAAGTCGACCTCCTTGGGGTTGTGCCGCCTCACCTTCAGTTTCCTCCTCTGCTCTATCTGGCACCCAAGTCACATGAGTGACCTCATCATCATCTCCATCTCCTCCATCTTCACCTTTACCACTGGAGACAACTTGGCAATACGCTGCAGCTTGGGGAACATGAATGCCAATTTGTCTACCAGTGTTTCTCCCTCTCTCTAGGCTCATATTCCTGTCATCCACAACCTCAGAACCAACATCTGAATCCAGTAATGGCTGGCCATCATCAAGGAGCAAGTGGCTGACGCTGTGGTCAAATATCTCAGCTGAATTCTCAATGGCTGATGTTGGGGCTATGGCAGGGATAGATGTGGACAAGGAGGCAGGTTTATCCACTCTGGCAACTGCAGGGACTGCACACTTGACTCTGTTTGCGTGACAGAGGAAGAGGAGGATGAGGAAGGTTTAGTAAGCCAGTCCACCACCTCCTCTGCATGCTGTGGCTGGATAGCAAGGGCAAACTCACTAAACACAGGAAATGATGCCCTGCCTGAGGACTGACCACCACATCCACCTTTGCCTGTGGACACATTTGTTGCTGGCCTCCTTACAGTGCCAAGGGAACGTCTGCCTCTCCTTGTTGTCCTCCCAGACATTATTGGGAGGGAGGGAGCGGTACTTATAAGCAAATTTAAAGAAGAAGTTGAAATCTGTACGTAGATGCACTTTAATCAATGTAAAGAGGTGTTTGGTGCCCTTTAATTTGAGTACTCACACTACACAGACACACTCCACGGATACACTATAATATAATGCAACATAATGCGCCAAATGTACAGTGACCCACCAACTATATGGCGTTAAACTGGCAGTAACGCACACAGAAGTAAATGGCGTTAAACTGGCAGTAACTCACAAAACTATATGGCGTTAAACTGGCAGTAACGCACACAGAACTATATGGCGTTAAACTGGCAGTAGCGCATACAAAACTATATGGTGTTAAACTGGCAGTAACGCACACAGAACTATATGGCGTTACACTGGCAGTAATACATACAGAAGTAAATGGCGTTAAACTGGCAGTAACGCAATCAAATAGATGGTGTTCAACCGTCACTACACTGACGCTATCTGAACTGTCCCTGCTCTAGCTATACACTAATGTAAAGATTACTGACATGGTCTCACTACACTACACTGAAACTATCTGAGCTGTCCCTACTCTACACTAATGTATGTATGAATTACATGGTCTCACTACACTACAGTGAAACTATCTGAGCTGTCCCTACTCTAGCTGCACACTATGCAAAGCTGAATGATGGTCCTCCTCACTACACTCACACTATCCCTAGACTGACACTAAACTAATATCCTACACTGACAATTGAAGCAAAATAGCACAGTATAGCACACTAACTTACTAATAGCACTGAACAGAGCCCTGTTCTATCTCTCTCTCCATGCCGAAATCACACTGAAAATGGCTGCCATTGAAAGAATACTTTTATACTGTGGAGCAGGAATGAGCCATAATTGGATAAAGTCATGATGACAGTATCCAATCATGACTCTGAGAGTGTTCTGTGCCTTGATTGGCTGAAGCTTTCATTGCTTCAGCCAATCAGGGCTTGCAATGCACTGTTCAGCGCAGCAATGCATTGTGGTCAGTTCGATGGGCCGAACAAACGGTCGAACGACCCGTTTGTTCGGCTACTCGCCGAACGTCCGAACAGTAAAAGTTCGGCCCGAACTTGTGTTCGGGCCGAACCGTTCGCCCATCCCTACCGGGACCACAGTGAGTAACTGAAGCAAGTACCGGAACCACATTTCCCCTGAAAGGGCACGGTGGAGAATCGGGAAACTTCGGGTGGTGATCAAGTCAGGGACCCAACCCGCGGAGGAGACGCTTGCAGAGCAGCCTTGTGAGTCAAGCCCGGGACCGAGCAATTTAGCTTGAGAAGTATCTGGAGTGGCAAGCAAGGGACCCAGAAGAGAAGCGGGAGTGACGCTTGAGGGGATACCACCACAAACCTTGGAGAAGCTCAAGGGATTCAGAGTTGGTGAATCAGAGGATCTAGTGAGAGACCGGGAGCTCAGTGTCGAAGAACTACAAGAAGCTGTTGTAGTGACGTTGAAAGGACTGTTACGTTTGAGTTAGGAACTGTTAAAGACTGTTGCCATAGGAGACAGCATTCCTGCAAGTGCAGATGTGGCTTCTTGCTGGGGCCTTTCCCTGCACAGCTGTCCTCCTTTTGACGTCTCAGAGTTGAATTTGCAGCTACCTAGGGGTGTCCTGGCCCTAACCCTCTTTCCCCCAAAAATATAAAAAAAGGACTGTTAAGAGAAATAAAACCTCTTTTACATCCAAGAAGTGTCTGGCGCCCAATAACTCTGTCCAACTTGCACCCACTATGCCTCACAACCCACCACATACAGGAGGAGGTCAGCTATCTTTGGCTTGGAAAGTTCTCATTAGACTGGACAAGGCCAGAGACCTTGCTACACTTGGTTGTAATGAAGGGTTATTTGAGTTACTGTTTCCTTTCTATCATCTTGAACCAGTCTGCACAATCTCCTCTGACATCATCAAGGCATTTTCGGGCACACAACTTCCGCTCACTGGATATTTTCTCTTTTTCTTTTTCGCACCATTCTCTTTAAACCCTAGAGATGGTTGTGCATGAAAATCCCAGTAGATAAGCTTTTTTTCAATACTCAGACAAGCCAGTCTGGCACCAACAACCATGCCACATTCAAAGCCACTTAAATCCCCTTTCTTTCCCACTCTGATGCTCCGTTTGAACTTCAGAAAGTAGCAAAATGAGGGACAAATGAGGAGGAAAAAGGGGCAGAGGGACTTTGTTCCGAATGAGGGACAGTCCTTCAAAATCAGGGACAGTTGGGAACTATGCCTTGGATGTCACTGGGATATGAACTGAGAAGAAATGAAATGTACCCAGCAAGGACACAGACAGTAATTAAACCCTGACAGAGGATATAACCCTCCTCTACTCTTTCCAAAACTAGAAAAACTCATTGGAGTTCAGATTTTCCTGAAACAAATAGAGGGGCAATGACTAATCAAGCCATTGATATAACTGCATTTTGTTAGTGTTAGTCTTGTGATCTCATTTGTGTGTTTTGTACTATGCAGTTATTTTGTGGTTTTTATTTAAGCTGCAATCTGCTGCCTCATTCTAAAATTGTAGTTTGGTAAAGTTAAACACTATGAAGTTACTTCAAAAGAATCTTTAACATGTGGGTTTTAGTGTGAAATTGTATATGTTTATGTGTACAGTTACATATTTATACTGTATATGCCAAGGTTTACTTGGTAGAGAAATGGTTAGGGTTTAACCACTTCAGCCCCGGAAGTATTGGCTGCTCAATGACCACAGCACTTCTTGCGATACGGCACTGCGTCGCTTTAACTGACAATTGCGCGGTCGTGCGATGCTGTACCCAAACAAAATTGACATCCTTATTTTCCCATAAATAGAACTTTCTTTTGGTGGTATTTGATCATCTCTGCGGTTTTTATTTTTTGCCCTATAAACAAAAAAAAGCGACAATTTTGAAAAAAACACAATATTTTGTACTTTTTGCTATAAAAATATTCCCAATTTTTTAAAAAAAAAAAAGCTAATTTTTTTCTCAGTTTAGGCCAATATGTATTCTTCTACATATTTTTGGTAAACAAAATCACAATAAGCATGTATTGATTGGTTTGCGCAAACTTATAGTGTCTACAAAATAGGGGATAGATTTTTTGGCATTTTTATTATTATTATTTTTTTTACTAGTAATGGCGGCGATCTGCGATTTTTATCATGACTGCGACTTTATGGCGGACACATTGGACACTTTTGACACATTTGTGCGGCTATTGACAATTATACAGCGATCAGTGCTATAAAAATGCACTGATTACTGTATAAATGTCACTGGCAGGGAAGGGGTTAACACTAGGGGGCGATCAAGGGGTTAACTGTGTTCCTTGACTGTGTGTTCTAACTGTAGGGGGGAGGGGACTGACTATAGGAGATGACAGATTGTGGTTCCTAGCTATTAGGAACACACGATCTGAATCTCCTCTCAGAACAGAACAGGGATTTGTGTGTAGAACAGAACAGGGATTTGTGTGTTTACACACACATGTCCCTGTTTTGCCTCTTGTGCCCACGATTGCTCGTGGCCAGCGGTCATGAGCATCAGCACCCCCTGAGTGCAGCGGGCGCGTGCCTGCTAACCCGCTTAAAGGAGCCGACGTATAGCTACGGCGGCTCGCGTGATCGTGCCGACCTGCTGCTGTATAAAGACGGCGGCTGGTCGGCAAGTGGTTAATAGACATTCATACACTAGCAAAACTTCACTTACTTTTAAAACAGATACATTTAAAGTAGAACTAAAAGGCACAACTTTTCTTTCATCTTGGATAGAACAAGGAAAGGTTATAACCCCTGTAAGATTTTTTTTTGCCATCTGTGCCCCATTGGGGAGATTTCCCCTCACTTCCTGTCCCATAGCCAAACAGGAAGTGAGAGGAAATCCCTGCAGATTAAGGGAATGCCTTGAAGACCCCCTAGGACACCGGAACTAGTGTCCCCATTGAAAATTTTCCCCACTATCACTTTTCTGGTGACAACCCAAAATGTGTGACCTTCTTTTACTTTCACTTTCAATGATTTTGGTAAACAGGACAAATAGAGAGGGTGACTCTCCTTAACGGGGGCACAGACAGCAATAAAAACTGGCAAGCATTCTAACCTCTCTGCACTCCATCCAAAATGAAAAGAAAAATGGTTTGCCTTTAGTTATACTTTAAGGTAGAATTTTGCATTCATATATGGAGTTGTTTACTGACATAATAAATACTACTGAGAACTATCTGGATATTATACCTGTGCAGGCTTTTTAAAGATGTGGTGGGGCTCATGCACACAGATGCTTATTATTGCACCCTCTCTGAAAAGCGATGGATTGTTTTTCAGAGGGCATTTGGCAGACGGTGTGGAGGTGATATGTCTTGTTCACACCACCTGTTTTAACCCTCAAATTTCCAACCCACCGCTCTACAACCACAGGGCAGTTGAGGCGCAGCCCCATTCACTTGAATGGGTTATGTTCAGTGACAGTACTGCCTGCCAAAAGTGATATGCCGTTTAATTTTCTCCTCAGATGCGAAGTAAAGCATTGTGGGAAAGTCATGTGTACAGCCCTGAGTACTTGCATTACTGTGTTTAGGTGGGTGGTAAAACCACAGCTCAACCACCTGCTTTTACTGCCCCCTGCCCACCCAAATGAACAAGTCCTTAAACCCAAATTAAATTGTTCTATACGTTGTCAAAAAACTGTATTGTGAGATCACTGAGAGTTAATAAGAGTGCGTTCTTTAGGCATAGCTGTCATGGCGTGGATGGAGGAATTTGGGAGATTTTTTTTGTTCTGCCCAAAGGCTGACCAAAAAAATTAGAATCGTTTATAGCCAAGTTAAGACTTATGCCCCGTACACACGGTCGGACATTGATCGGACATACCGACAACAAAATCCATGGATTTTTTCCGACGGATGTTGGCTCAAACTGGTTTTGCGTACACAGGGTCACACAAAGTTGACGGAATTTCCAATCGCCAAGAACGCGGTGACATACACCACGTACGACGAGACTAGAAAAGGTCAGTTCAGAACCAAGCGAGGCACCCTTTGGGCTCCTTTTGCTAATCTCGTGTTAGTAAAAGTTTGGTGTTCTGTTACTTTGTTCTGAGCAGCCGACCATTTTCTAGCCATGTTGCGTATACGTACTCCTCGTAGAGTTCGTGCTGTGCAGGGGCTTGGTGTTGGGGTCCTGACCTTGACACAAGTCCAGTCCATGAACAGGGTGGGGAGGAGTTCATGGACCAAGAATTGGTTGCTTCAGCGTGACCAGTTCTGTCATATGCCTTTGCTCCGTGAGAATAATCCTGATCATTTCAGGAACTTTCTCCCGATGACGGACCCCGTATTTCACCGTTTGTTGGCTTTGCTGACCCCCTATATCAGCAGGCAGGATACCTGCATGAGGCAAGCCATCACTCCAGGGCAGAGGTTAGTCGCCACCCTGCGGTACTTGGCGATGGGGAGAAGCCTGCAGGACTTGTAGTTCTCGACAGGCATCTCCCCCCAGGCTCTGGGGATCATTATCCCAGAGACCTGTTCTGCCATCATCCAGGTCCTGCAGAAGGAGTATATTAGGGTAAGATTTTTATCCTTTAATATCACATTTTATTGTATTTAATGTTTGATAATATATTGTATTTCTTTCCTCATTCCCTAATTACCATGATTGTAATATGCTGTGAATGTCCCCTTTGTCCTCATGCATGCTGGATTTTTAGGTAATTAATTTTGTTGTCCTTCATACATATTTGCCTTCACTTACCTCCCCAGCATGGTCTCCTGGCCCTATATTCACCTCATGTAGTCACTTAACAATGTATTTTATCAGCTCCATAGTAGTGCTTTCCCCAAACACCCCCTAAAATGTTTTAAAATGTGATTTGTGCTTTCAATTCAGGCAGAGTGCCAGAGGCTTTTTTGGGGGGGTCCCCAAATCATTTTTAACCCTCCCTCCCCCAACTGCTAAGTCAGCTGATAACAATTCTCTATTTATCCTCAATCATCTATCTGCTGACTTTGCCAAACCCATATACACTATACCCATCTCTTTTGTGGTCAGATTTATGGATGAAATCCCCAAAGTATGTAGTGCAAGGGCTTGCCTGTATACTTTCAAATGGTACTGTTTCAAGTTTCTCTATACTATTATTATCTTGATAGGTAATAGCAGAATGTCCAAATGTGCTCAAATGTGTACAATGTGTATTTATATCTTTGTATTATGACACTTCTTACCTGTCCAGTGGGCTGCCAATAGTGTAACTAAGAAGGGGCTGTTCAAAGTAATACCCATTATTTAGGCATTCATCTCTCAATGAAGTGGAAAGGGTTATCTGTCCAAGAGTTCCCCCCCCCCATAATGTTAGAAATGGCCCATGAGAGGGGGGGAGGGGGAATCTGATAGGTGTACCTTATACTTTGGTCTTTAAAAACTCCCTCAAATAAATGTTATCTTGATGTTGGCCAAGAATGTTTGTGTCTAATCTGCTTTCCCTGTTTATGTGCAAAATGACTAAATTTTTTTTTTTGTTTGACACAGTTTCCTTCCACGCCACAGGAATGCCAGATTGTGGCCTCCTACTTTGCCCAGCGGTGGGACTTTCTTAACTGCGGAGGGGCAATTGATGGGAAACACGTCCACATCGTCCCACCACCCAACTCGGGGTTGTACTATTATAATTATAAGGGGTTCAATAGTATTGTGATGTTGGCGGTGGTGTCGGCTACTTATGAGTTCCTGTATGTGGACGTGGGGAAGAATGGCCGGATGTCCGATGGTGGAGTCATCCTCCAGACGGAGTTCTACAGGCGTCTCCGGAATGGCAACTTGGATTTGCCACCTCCAGAAGATAATGTGGAAGGAATCCCATTCGTCTTCGTTGCGGATGAAGTGTTTGCGCTGGGGGACCATCTTATGCGGCCATTCCCGATGAGGACCCTCACCCCGGACCAGAGGGTTTTTAATTACCGGCTGGCCAGAGCCAGAAGAGTGGTGGAGAACACGTTTGGAATCATGGCCAGCCGGTTCCGCTTATTTCTTACACCCATACATATGGCGGAGTATAAACTTAATCATATAATCCTGGCGTGCTGTGTTCTACACAACTTTTTACAGCAACATTCTGCCAACCATGCTGGCTCAGTTGGGCCTGAGGCTGGAATTCAAAATGAAACAACCCTGATGGCGCTTGAAAGTGGCCATCCTGGCTTGTCCCCCCTGAGTGCCCGTGATGTCCGGCTAAGATACCTTGAATACTTTGCGGGTAGGGGGGCTATCACTATGCCAGACAATGTCTGAAACCTTTTTATAATAAAAAAAACAAATAACTACTCAAATCTTTGGTGACATTTACTGCTTGTGTTTGTTTTAGCTGACCCTGACAGAAATGTGGTGAGTCCTGAAAATGGCGTGATTGTGTAACCTTACAAAGCACTGTTGGGTGTTATTTACTAAAGGCAAAGACACTTTGCACTACAAGTGCACTTGAAACTGCACTTGTAGTGCAAAGTGGATTTGCCCTTAGGAAATAATACCCATTGTCACAGAAAACACCAATTAGAGCACCACAAAAGTGTTGTAGCGTTGAGACAATAATCCACACATTCTTGATTAACAATCTTTTTAATACCAGCACAATCACATGTGCATTTAGAAAAGGTTTTTAAAACAAACCAACATGTTTGTTGTATAACAATTTTTGGGATCACATTAGAAAAAGTAGAAATGTCCATTTAAGATAAAACAGGCATGTTTAAAACCAACAAGAAAGACACATATCTTGAACTTACAAAATTCACCTTTGGTAGAACTTGAAGGCAATATCAGACATGAGTATTTACAAACTGTGTTTGATATTGTGTTCAGATGGGGTGAAGTCACCCAAGGAAAAGCCAAATTTTGAAGATGCACCCAAATTTACGAATGTCAACATGTGCTACCTGCAATCACGGGGGATCAAGGGACGTGTTTTGGGGGTGCAACCCCTTCCTCACAGCTACTTTATTATTGAGGAAGGGGTTGAACCCCCAAAACGCGTCCATTGATCTCCCGTGATGGCAGATAGCACATGTTGACACACTGTGTGCATCTTCAAAATTTGGCTTTTCTCAAATTTGTCAAAAAATGTCAAAAATTTTTAGCACAAAAAAACAAAACAAAGGGATTTGGAGGGGTTTTAAACTATCCCTAAAACATCAATGACGTTCTTCATTTTTTGAAGAACATCATTGATGTTTTTCTTGATGTTTTCCAAGTCCCTATTACACCCCATGATCTCCCCGATCAGGATCTGTGCACTTTCCGAGGTGAAAGGATCTGGATCCACAACATCACGATCACCTACAAAGATAGAAACCAAAAAACACACCATGTATGATAAATCTGCCGCCATCCATCTCTTACCTGAGCCTTTGGTTGCAGACACTCACCTGTTGTGGTGCCAATTTCCACCACGTCTTCCTCCTCCTGCTCTGCTTGTCTTGGGTGGATTTCCCCTTCTTCCAGAGGTGGGGGGTCTCTGGTCTCCTCGGATGAGGGGTGTCCTCTGAGTCTTTTCTCCCATATGTAAAAAAAAATAGGTATACTTAGCACACAGATATTTGATGGCAGAACTATAAATATGAAACATTACTTGGAAGTGGGGTACAATTGTCTATTTTGGCAGAGTTCCAAGATGTTGAAATTGAATTGTAAAGCTTCAATACTTTACCTGTTTTGTACAAGCTTCACAGATGGAGACACCCCTATAGTATACACTGGAGCACCTGTGTGGGCCCCCTAATAAAAAGGGTGTTCTTGTGTCCCACACTAGTGCTCCAGCGTCCAGATGTGTAAACAGCTGCTGAGTGTCCTCTCCTTACACATAATCTAGTTTGCATTTCATTCTAGTAACAAACCCATCTACACAACCAATTAGTTTCAGACAAGTAGGCCCTAAAAAATGTGGGCAAATGCATATGGCCAAAACAATGGTCTTTTATAGACTGAACGAACAATGTTTTATACGAACGAATAATGTGCCCATGAACATGAAAGTTGCCTTTTGAAATTGGATAACAATTAAGAAAAGCACATGGAGCAGCACGAACGTAGTAAACATAAAGAATAGGAACACAGGACAACTACTTTTTTGCAGCACTCTCCAGATCTTTCAGTACTGCTCATGCTCTCTTAATTTCAGGTCCGACCACCGCTTCCTGAGCTGATCTTTCGATCGTCGTACCCCGAAATTCTGGTGCAGACTCTTGACCACTTTCGCCATGATCTTGGCCTTTCGGATATTGGGGTTGGGGTAAGGTCCATACTTCCCGTCACAGTCGGCCCTCTTCAGTATGTCGACCATCTCCAACATCTCCCTAAAGGACATATTCGATGCCTTAAATCGTCTCCTTCTGGATCCAAACGTTTCAGGCTCTGGGCTTTCCTCCTCCTCCTCGTTGCTGTAATTAGCACGCACCTGTTGTGTCTCCGCCATGTGCTCTTCCCCCACTGCACCGAACGAGAAGGGGCGGAGAATAGACTAGAAAGAACGTCAGGGGCGGGTGGAGTAACACGCATGCGCAGTGTGTATAAAGCGTAACACGCGTGCGTAGTACGTACGATCTGTGAGCGGAGGAAGGAGTATCGGAGGCGCCGATCGTGATAACGAAGGTAAGAGCAAAACTTGGGCCTATACTGCTTCTAGATTGAGGCCTATATTGTAACAAGATTAGGAGAGTTTCACCTGACATTAGGGTTTGTCTTGTGTTGTGTCTTGCAGATAAAATAGATGGCTTCAATGACCACAACTTCCTCCCCCTGTTCATAGATAAATACAGGGAGCTGCCCTGTCTGTGGCAGGTGAAACATCCATATTATAATCATAAACAAAAGAGGCAGGCAGCGCTGGAGAAACTGCTGGAGTTGGTGAAGCCGGTGGTTCCCACGGCAAACATCCTCTATTTAAAAGCCAAAATTGGTGGCCTGAGGAGCACTTATCTAAGGGAGCGCAAGAAGGTCACGGATTCCCAGAGATCCGGAGCTGCAGCAGATTACGTTTATGTCCCCAGACTGTGGTACTATGAAATACTGTGATTTCTGTCAGATCAGACTGGAGTCAGGGAATCCCTCTCAACCCTTCCTTCCACCCCAGCTGAGGCTTCCGATGCCCAACCTGGGACTTCCAGCCAGGAAGAAGTGGAGGAGCCCAGATGGAGTCAGGTATAGCATTCTTCTACAGATTTCTGGTCAATAAAGAAATGATCTTTACTAGATGTTATTATTGATCACTAATTGCTGATTTAATACAGTGTTTTACATATCAATAGACAGTAGTGGGCAAAAATAATTGGGACAAGAATGAAAAATGCTGGGCTCAGAATGAGAGTCTGTTATATTTGTTAACATTCAATTTGCAACATTCATGAGATGAAAATTGTGTGTGATTGATGAATAAAAAACTAAAACTATGTCCCTTTTTCATACACAGGAAGACCTCAGCCAGGATGAGGCTCTGGAATGTGGCACACAGGAGGAGGCTGTGGAATGTGGCAGCCAGGAGGAGGCGGGGGTTAGTGGCAGCCAGGAGGAGGCGGGGCTAAGTGGCAGCCAGGAGAAGCCTGGGCCCAGTAGGAGCCTGACAGAATCGCAGGTTCCTCCCCTCCGCCTTCCAAACAAAAGACCCAGGAAGGGAAGTCACGTGCAGGATTCAGCTCTCAGGCTCATTCAGGAGGCTTCTGCATCCCTCAGAGCCTTACACACTCCTAAAGAGGCCTTTGCCTGCATGGCTGCCACCAAACTGAAGGGCATGCAGGAGGGTCAACGCCTCATGTGTGAGAAACTTCTTTATAAAGTCCTAACTAAGAGGGTGAGTGGCGAAATCACACCCAATACCGACGTGATTGAGTTGGACCATCCTCCTCCTCCTCCTGCCACAACTACACCACCACAGCCACAGCGTGGAAGGAAGCGTGAAAGGAAGACCAGAGAGTGATGACTCTGGGTTCAGTCTGGTCTGACAAAAGATGCAGGCTCTTGTAGTACCACAGCCTGGGGACACAGATGTCATCTGCTGCTTTCGTGATCTCTGGGACTTCTGGACCAGACTGCACTCCCTTAGATATGGACTCCTCAGGCCACCAATTTTGCAGTAAAATAATTGATGTGTGCCCTGGGGGCCAAAGTCTTCGCCCATTTCTGCCGTTTCTCCAGCGTTGCCTCCCTCTTTGTTTGGTTCTGAGCCCTTAATAAAGGAATTTTTGGTTCAATTATACTTGCCTATGTGTGTTTTCCTTCAAAAAGGACAGTTTGTTTGTGAGGAGACAGGTACATTTCAAAACTACAATGTGAAATTAACAAGAGACACCAACACCAAACAATCTCCTTGAGATTAAATAATACAAGATATCAATGGTGTTGTGGTAACTTGACACACAAAACACACACAAAAATATTATGGAGTAAAACCCAAAAAAACTAAAAAAATACATCAGCCTGGAAAAAAATACAAACCCAAAAAAAAAAAAAAAACAGCCTTGAAAAAAACAAAAATAAAACAACAGCAAAGAAATTTGGTCAGATGTGACAAATCAAAATATATTGAGGGAACCACGATAAATAGTAAAGAAAGAAGTTTGTGAGAAGTCTGTGTGAATATGAGCAGAAAAACTACTTCATTCTTCTCACATTATAAAGAAGAAGAGAGTGCGCTGTATTAAACAATTTAAAACATTGCAGCGTGATGAAAGTGCTGTATCCATTCCGAATGCTAATTTTACCAGAATTTTTTCTGAGCATGCGTGGCACTTTGTGCGTCGGAATTGGCCACACACGGTCGGAATTGACGCGATTGGATTTTGTTGTCGGAAAATTTTATAGCCTGCTCTCAAACTTTGTGTGTCGGAAAATCCGATGGAAAATGTCCGATGGAGCCCACACATGGTCGGAATTTCCGACAACACGCTCCGATCGCACATGTTCCGTCGGAAAATCCGACCGTGTGTACGGGGCATTACAAGAGCAGCAAAATACTTATGTTTCAATTTGAGCTGTTGTCTTTGGAGCCTGACTTTAACCACTTAAGGACTGGAAGGATTTACCCCCTTAATGACTAGGCCATTTTTTGCGATATGGCACTGCGTCAATTTAACGGACAATTGTGTGGTCGTGCGACATTGTACCCAAACAAAATTTATGTCCTTTTTTTCCCACAAATAGAGCTTTCATTTGGTGGTATTTGAGCACCTCTGCGGTTTTTATTTTTTGCGCTATAAACAAAAAAGAGCGTAAATTTTGAAAAAAATGCAATATTTTTTACTTTTTGCTATAATAAATATCCAAAAAAAAGTAAAAAAAAACTCATTTCTTCATCAGCTTAGGCCAATATGTATTCTTCTACATATTTTTGGTAAAAAAAATGAATCGCAATAAGCATATATAGATTGGTTTGCGCAAAAGTTATAGTGTCTACAATCTACTAAATAGGGGATAGAATTATGGCATTTTTAAAATGTATTTATTCTTTATTAGTAATGGTGGCAATCTGCGTTTTTTAGCGGGTCTGCGACATTGCAGTGGAAAGATTGGACACTTTTGACACTTTTTTGGGACCAGTGACAGCGATCAGAGCTAAAAATAGCCACTGATTACTGTATAAATGACACTGGCAGGCAAGGGGTTAATACTAGGGGGCGATCAAGGGGTTAAGTGTTCCCTAGGAAGGTGTTTCTAACTGTGGGGGAGTGTACTGGCTAGAGGAGGAGAGAGATCGCTGTTCCTGATCACTAAGAACAGCAGATCCCTCTCTACTCCCGTGTCGGAATGGGGATCTGTTTGTTTACATTGACAGATCCCCGCTCTGGCTCTCTGAGGAGCGATCACGGGTGGCGCCCCCTATTGCTTTCAAAGTGGCTGACGTACACCTACAGCAATTCGTGCAGGGGAGCCAACCTGTCACAGTATAATGACGATGGCAGGTCGGCAAGGGGTTAAAGAAGTCCTGTCGGCCAGACCATTCATTTCAACATCAATCTTCCCATAAGATTTTATGTGCATTCAACATATTTCAGCCATTTTTTATATCTGTAAATCCTCTCTTGTTTAGACATCCAAAAGCCTTGAGACTGCTGCTGGGTGCCACCATCTTGGACGTCATGTCCGCATAATTAATCTGACCAGGACTGGAAAAAGTGTGAAAATCTTCCTACAGCGAATAAAAAATAAAAAAGTGAAGCTAGGTTAAAATAGAGAGTTCCCTCCAGTGGTAAAATTTCAAATCTCTATAATTTAATACAATACAAAGTAATGGATGACAAGCTTGTAAATATATGAAAGTCACATTAAAAGGTATTTTCTGTGAATAAAAAACGACAAGTCCCGACAGCCTGTCGGCTTATAGTTCTAAATTAACTATTTTGGCTCTGTGGAGCTTATTGAGCTTATTGTGGTAGTTTATTGAGTCTACCTGTCAGATTGTATCTGCAGATACACTGACAGGTCTGCAGGAGACATGCAAGGCACCAGCAATCTGCTGATAGTGTAATGCTTTAGAGGCTCCAGAGACATAAAATAATAAATGTATATTGTTTTACCTGCAAAAAAATGTGAATTTATTATTTTTGCTAAAAGGTAAACTTATCCTTTAAAATATAGGGATTGTTAGAAATAAACTAAACTTTCTATTTAAAAACTAAGTCTGTCTTTCACAAAAAAATAAGTGGATGTAGATTTGCAGGGGGAAAAAAAATAATGTACATTTATTCATTTATTTATTGCAAATCAGTCTGTAAAGCATTGCAACCGTGAGCAGCGGATTGTGGAGGCAATGCCAGGCTCCTGCAGACTCTTCCCCCAGCTCTCTGTCCAAACTGATGTAAAGCCCTCCCAGTGAGGTTGCTAGCATGTTAAGTAGATTTTGTTCCTTTTGGCTCCTCTGTAATCAGTGGAGCAGTTGTTTTCTTTTGGATGTTCTGGATTTCACAGGCTGCAGGTTTGATTGCTCTCCCCTGCCTTCTAGAAAGTTCTGGAGCATAGGAGTGGAGAAAGGCAAATGGACAGCATGAAAATTTATTGTATATATAAAAGGGAAAACTCTACACTTAATTATATTTGAAAAATGAATAGGCAGAGCCACAGTTCTTGATACTAACCCAAAATACAAAAACGTATAAATATGTGCAGCGCTTAAAAACAAATAGTGTTAAATTTATTTACATGTGAAAAAATAAATAGTAATAATGAAATCACCATCAAATGAAAAAAGTTCATACAGTATAAGGATCACAAAGAAAGTGTATATAACTGTCCACCGCAACAGTGTGTAATAATTTTCCCAGGTTCACTCAAAATAAATCCTCTGAAACAGATTCCTCCTTTAACCAAAAGTGACAGGGAAACCTTCACCCGAGCACCGCTTGTGTATGTACAGTAGATCCACCTTACCATGAGGCACAACCACCTATGACGGATGGTCAAAGCATGCTCTTAATATGATCAATGCTGGGGAATCGCTAGATCTCCAAAGGACCTTCCATATGCAAATCACTCAAAATGCATCCAACGAAAAATCAGGGGTTGGGTGCTCCCCTGTTCTCCATTTCAGGGATGAATCAGACCCAAATTTTTGCCTAAATTCGGATCTAAAATGGAGCCAAAGATGCACAGGACCCTTGTGCAATCCGCTCCATGGCCACAACGGAGCAGTGTGAACACTCACCTGTCATGCGAATTGGATGCGGGGAAACCCGCATCCAATTCGCATCAGTGTGAAACCAGCCTCATAGTGTAGTAAGTAGGTATACTGCCAGGTCCTGGCTTGTGTGATCGCATCATCACCTATGCTGGCCCCACCCAACGCATTTCATCAAAGCGGATGTCATCAGGGGGAGTGGCCACATACCTGGTAGAGCTGACGAGGAGGCTTACCTTACACTTCCTGTCCCGTTTTCCCTGGAGTTGATGACAGGCTATAATAGGCACAGAGTGGCACAAGTGCCTGTATAAGATCCTGGCCTGAAGATGCTTTAGCTAACGCAGGAATTCAGTGGACTCAATACTGGAATCTGTGCAGAAGGTCATACTAGGAGCTTGCAGCATCCAGAAGCATGGTTGGGCAGACAGAAGTTGGCAACAGTGGGGCAGCAGAGGTGCAGATTCAGGAAGCAGAGTCAGGTCAAGGTCAGTATCAGATAAGCAAAACAGGTACCGAATCAGCTGACAGAGGTATCAGCAGACAGAGATCAAGCAGGGTCAGAGCGTAAGCCAGGTCAGAGTGCAGATGAAGAAGCAGGACTGGTCATGGACCATAGAAGCCGACGACCGTTTAGCAATTCTCTACACTCCTGCACTGCTTTAAATAGGTCACTGGATGCCAAAATGCCCAATGTGCACGTTCATCCATGCTAATGTGCATATGTGCAGCTGTACATACAGCTCTCGCTCTGTGTGTAGGTGCACAAACTGTGTTATAGGAGTGTAGGAGTTAATACCCTTGGTTTTTGGCGGATTCTTCTCTGGGCGGATTCTACCCTTGGTTTTTGGTGGATTCTTTTCTGGATCCAGCCCACTAGTCCTGTGTTAGAAAAGACAGACAGTGGTCCGGTATGGGGAGAGTGGAAGTAGAGTAGAGTTGAATCCAGAGATTCCCTTGTGGAGAGCACCAAGAGAGATCTGACACCAGTGCCCATAAAGGAGAAAGACAGCGAATGACACCAGCGAATAGCAGAAGGATGTCGTTTATCACCATCGGGATGTAAAATCATCTGAATCTGGGGTTCGCTCTGAAGCCACTAGCACTGGACTATCCCTCTGAAGGAGTAACATCTGCATAAGAATGCCTCTGAAGGACTTATAATTGCTTGACTTCACCTTTGCAGGTATGCCGGGGCAACACAAACCTGTAGTTAGGAGGAGGGACATAGCAAAAACCCCGTTCTTGTATGACTTTAAGATGTTCATTTTGCACTTTTCTAAGTAAAGTATGGAAATATTGGGGTAGATTTACTAAAACTGGTGCACTCAGAATCTGGTGCAGCTGTGCATGGTAGCCAATCAGCTTCCAACCTCAGCTTGTTCAATTAAGCTTTGATAATAAAACCTGGAAGCTGATTGGTTTCTAGCAGTTAGCCTGATTTTGCACTCTCCAGCTTTAGTAAATAAACCCCATTGTCTTTGCCTGGTCTGAAGTGGGTCTTAACACATTGGGGTATGAAGACATCGGTGTGAAGTGGAGTAGTGTGAAGACACAAATGGTTACCTAGGGTAATGGAAGATTTACAGCAGCAACGGGAGCGTATTTGCGCCACAGAGGTTCCCATCCGGTAGGGGTACGGAGGTTCAAGAGTTAACTTAAGTGCACGTGTGGGGTCCACGCAGAGTGCATGGTGGGGCCCACTCCGCTACTGGGGAGTAGTAGTGGAAAACACTGGACAGGTGGTTGTGGACAAGGCTCATCATATCCCACCTAAATGCAGATTAAAGAGAAGGTGTACATTGTCACAAGGGAACTGAGAGGTAACTGGAGAACAGTTGCAGTGCAAATGTGCATGGTGTACATTCATCTCTAATAGTAGAGGCCCACCTTAAGGTCGAGTATTTTCCCACGGCAGCCTCAGGTTGTCCCAGGGCATTGATGAAAATGACAAAAAGCAAAAGCTACCTCATGTGTAATAAAGTGACCTTGGCTGTGCAAGTTGTCTAGCTTAGCCCAGAAGAACCCACCCTGGGGTAGGCTTCTCATGTTACCCTTGCTTGGCTTCCAACAAGGAGAGAAACATGGGGGACATGATGACCACCCTGTCACCCTGACCTGCCCACATGCTCATGCCTGTGCACTGCTGCATACATGATCCTCCTGACAGGCATGGCTGTGTAATGCCCCGTACACATGGTCAGACTTTGTTCGGACATTCCAACAACAAAATCCTAGGATTTTTTCCTACGGATGTTGGCTCAAACTTGTCTTGCATACACACGGTCACACAAAGTTGTCGGAAAATCCGATCGTTCTAAACGCGGTGACGTAAAACACGTACATCGGGACTATAAACGGGGCAGTGGCCAATAGCTTTCATCTCTTTATTTATTCTGAGCATGTGTGGCACTTTGTGCGTCGGATTTGTGTACACACACAACGGATTTTGTTGTCGGAAAATTTTATATCCTGCTCTCAAACTTTGTGTGTCGGAAATTCCGATGGAAAATGTGTGATGGAGCCCACACATGGTCGGAATTTCCAACAACAAGGTCCTATCACACATTTTCCGTCGGAAAATCCGACCGTGTGTATGGGGCATTACACATTTCACAGAGCCTGCCTTCTGAACTACAGAGGTACTGAGAGTTGGAGTTTCAGGAGGCGGAGTCAGCACAGGAATCACTGCTTGCGGGCAGTACCTTTGTACTATGGGATATGTATTCCTTAGAAATGGAGACTAAAAGCATGCAGAGCATGAGTCAAGTACCCACAAGAGGAATGCAGAGGAAGGGGAGGCTGGCACACATGCAGAAAGATGCGACAGAGAACTACATATAATTTTTCACTTGGGGGACATAATACTGTAATAAAAAAATTAAATGAGACCTCTGTTTTAAATATATAAATCTTCACAGGTCACAAAAGTTAACATTGGATTGTCCTATCTACTAAATGTCTTTGATTTCTAGGACCAATCTAGGTTTTAAACGTAGCTCTTCTCCTTCTGGGGTGGTGCAAAATGACCCCCTAAGCTAGGGTTTCTAGATTTTCTAAATAAAATTTGAGGACATTCTACTGACCATACCCATTTTAAACCACAGGGTTCAGTAAGTAATGCACAGAGTTCAGGGGTCAGGAGTAAGCAACACACAGAGTTCATTGGTCAGGATTAATTATTGCACAGAGTATAGGGATCAGATTAGAAGCAAGTACCTTTCAAATTGCAGCAGATGTCCTCCATGTCTGATGTCAGACTTATTTTCCCTACTCTGTCTCCACTTTGTTCATCCACTGATTAGTCTTCAAGAGCCTGACATTGTATAGTAACCATTGCAGTGCATAGGCTCCAACTGAAGTTACACTGCGCAAATTTCAAAATGTGAAGTGAGTAATCTGTACACGCATGGCAACATGGATAGCTGCATGTGCAGATTACTCACTTCACATTTTGACATTCGCACAGTGTAACTTTAGTTGGAGCCTGTGCACTGCAATGGTTACTATACAGTGCTGGTTCCCAGGGATGAATCTGGGGAGAACCATTTCTCAGTGATAGATCCCCAGACGAATGGTTACCCTATTGAATCTAAGCAGGACTAACATACATGCAATCCAAAAAATGTTCCAAACTAAATGTAATCCACATCCCTCACCGTTAAGTCCAGGGTAGTTGTAGGACATGACAAACAGCTGGAGGTATCCAAGGCCCGAGGAGGAAGCACCACCCCACTGGAACAAGAGTACTCTGGTGGCAAGTGGAGAGGTGAATCTTTTGGCCCCTGATCATTGGATTTGATTGACAGCAGTGGGAGCTAATGGGTGCGCTGCTATCAATCTATCCAATCAAGTGCAGAGAATCCCGGGCAGAGGGACAGCGCGTGCTCGCCGTGCGAAATTCCAGGGCTCAGATAAGGAAAACTGGGGGCAGGGGGGGCCGGTCACTGCCAGGTGTTTTTTCACCTTAAAAGCATTGAATGCATTAAGGTGAAAAAACACGAGGGATTACAACTCCTTTAAGTGCAAAATGTCTGTTAAAGAAGTATGGTCAAAGCTTTTTTGGTCATACTTCTCTTCTGGGTGACAGGAGTGCACTTATTTCTAAACTCCTGTGACCCAGATTCAGCCAACAACAAGCCAGACCATGGTCGATATCAAATGGGCAGCAGAAGTACCAAAACAGCAGGCAGAGGACAAGTCAGGACCAAGGTCAGCAACAGGAGATCAGGATAAAGCAGAGTCAGGAGGCAAGTGCGGTCTAACACAGGATAACAGGTTACAGGTCTGATCATGAGTCAGAAAATCTGACGATCTCTCAGCAATTCTCCTTAATTCTACTGTGCTTTAAAACGGAGTTCCACCCAAAAGCTTTAAGGACACCTGACCCCCTGACTGGCCACATTTGGCATGTAAATTCACAGGTCCCAGAAGATTGCCCAGCCATTCAGAACGCGCAGCGGGACTCGTACATGCGCACTGCGCACCTCGGCTGTGAGGCCCCAAGCTGTCACAGCCAGGTGCACACACTTGTAATGCCGTTGCCGTGGAGAGGAGAAGAAGAGAAATGAGGCTTCAGGCGGCCACATCGGTAGACCGTCGGACAGGTGAATGTCTGTTTATTAAAAGTCAGCAGCTACACTTTTTGTAGTTGCTGACTTTTAATAAACACAGAAATGGGTGGAACTTCGCTTTAAATAGACCTCTGGGTGCCAAGATCTAGTGCTGAACACATGCACCAGGCCATGAGCCTCCCTACAGCATGTGCACACACAGATTTTCAGGCATGACCATGTACTCAATCTTCCTGACTATGGATGAGCTTAGTTTTCGGACAGAATACTAGCTGCTTGGGCATTCATCCCTTAGGTGTCTGCTATGTATTTTGGGGGACCTTTGGGGTCTGCGTGTCATTTTTTCTTAAAAAAAAAAAAAAAAAAAAAGCAAGAGGGAGATGTCATTTGCTGGCAATTTAAAACTAGAATTCCTTTTCAATTTGTAAATGTCAATGCTAAATAAACGCTGCCCCTGGCCACAAATAATTTTTTTTACATTTTGCATTGCTACATATTCCCCACGGTAGTGCTTACCATGCTATTTTTTGACACCCCCTTGCCTATTAGCCCAGAAAATGGGTATTTTTAGTTAGACAGATTTGGCTCCTATTGATTTCAATGGAGTTCGGGTTCAGCCAAAGTTCAGCCAAACCCGTCGAACCGAACCCAGGGCAGGTATTTTGAAATGGAAGTAGTAGCAGTAGTAAGGCCCTTTAAGAGTAGCGTCTTGGTAATTTTTGGCTCTGTGAGTGTAGTCAGGCAGAACTATGACCTTGTAAAAGCAGTCCCAATTTCTTCTTAAGTAGCCATGGATGTCTCTCTGCTCAATTTGGTTCTTAACTCTTTTATAACAGTCAACAATACCTTGAGCTGTGGGCAATGAATCCTTCTTCCAATGTCCAGACGGCAGCTCTGCTCAGCTCCTTTAGCCTAGTTACCTACAAACATCCACTCCAGCAAATGTCATAATTCCTTGGGACTAGGGATGAGCTTCGTGTTCGAGTCAAACCCATGTTCGACTCGAACATCGGCTGTTCGATCGTTCGCCGAATTGCGAACGTTATGGGCCGTTCGCGCTAAATTCGTGTGGCGCGTCACGGCCCATAATTCACTGCGGCATCGCAGTGCATTGCTGGCTGATGATTGGCCAAGCATGCACTATGACCCGCATGCTTGGCCAATCACAGCGCCGTCAGTAGAGAGAGCTGTAATTGGCCAAAGCCAGGGTGGCTTTGGCCAATTATGGCTCAGGGGATTTAGTACACACCCCACACTATATAAGGCCGCCTGCACGGCGGCCCTGTGTAGTGTGTGTTCCGGTGTGCTGAGAGATAGAGAGAGAGAGAGACAGTGTCATTTGATTTGAGTTAGATAGATTAGGCAGAACAGTCAGTCAGTTAGCTGCACTTACAGTGTATTGTGTATATATATGCATCCCAGGTGTTGCATATATATATATACACTGTATTCAGTTTAGCTAGATCCGTTCCTGTTATCTTCTATCTAGACTATTTACATTTAATGCAGTGCGTCCTGCTCACAGTGTTCAGCTAGATCCGTTCCTGCTATTTACATTTAGTGCAGTGCGTCCTGCTCACAGTGTTCAGCTAGATCCGTTCCTGTTATCTTCTAGACTATTTACATTTAGTGCAGTGCGTCCTGCTCACAGTGTTCAGCTAGATCCGTTCCTGCAATTTACATTTAGTGCAGTGCGTCCTGCTCACAGTGTTCAGCTAGATCCGTTCCTGCTATTTACATTTAGTGCAGTGCGTCCTGCTCACAGTGTTCAGCTAGATCCGTTCCTGCTATTTACATTTAGTGCAGTGCGTCCTGCTCACAGTGTTCAGCTAGATCCGTTCCTGCTATTTACATTTAGTGCAGTGCGTCCTGCTCACAGTGTTCAGCTAGATCCGTTCCTGTTATCTTCTAGACTATTTACATTTAGTGCAGTGCGTCCTGCTCACAGTGTTCAGCTAGATCCGTTCCTGTTATCTTCTAGACTATTTACATTTAGTGCAGTGCGTCCTGCTCACAGTGTTCAGCTAGATCCGTTCCTGTTATCTTCTAGACTATTTACATTTAGTGCAGTGCGTCCTGCTCACAGTGTTCAGCTAGATCCGTTCCTGTTATCTTCTAGACTATTTACATTTAGTGCAGTGCGTCCTGCTCACAGTGTTCAGCTAGATCCGTTCCTGTTAAATTCCTACTGACAGGCAGGCTTGTCTGGTTACAGTATATAAAGCTACCTGAAGAAAATTACAGGTGTTCTATTTGATCCTATTAGTACCACGGTCAGGCAGCTAGACTATTTACATTTAGTACAGTGCGCCTGCTCACAGTGTTCAGCTAGATCCGTTCCTGTTATCTTCCTACTGACAGGCAGGCTTGTCTGGTTACAGTATATAAAGCTACCTGAAGAAAATTACAGGTGTTCTATTTGATCCTATTAGTACCACGGTCAGGCAGCTAGACTATTTACATTTAGTACAGTGCGTCCTGCTCACAGTGTACAGCTAGATCCGTTCCTGTTATCTTCCTACTGACAGGCAGGCTTGTCTGGTTACAGTATATAAAGCTACCTGAAGAAAATTACAGGTGTTCTATTTGATCCTATTAGTACCACGGTCAGGCAGCTAGACTATTTACATTTAGTACAGTGCGTCCTGCTCACAGTGTTCAGCTAGATCCGTTCCTGTTATCTTCCTACTGACAGGCAGGCTTGTCTGGTTACAGTATATAAAGCTACCTGAAGAAAATTACAGGTGTTCTATTTGATCCTATTAGTACCACGGTCAGGCAGCTAGACTATTTACATTTAGTACAGTGCGTCCTGCTCACAGTGTTCAGCTAGATCCGTTCCTGTTATCTTCCTACTGACAGGCAGGCTTGTCTGGTTACAGTATATAAAGCTACCTGAAGAAAATTACAGGTGTTCTATTTGATCCTATTAGTACCACGGTCAGGCAGCTAGACTATTTACATTTAGTACAGTGCGTCCTGCTCACAGTGTACAGCTAGATCCGTTCCTGTTATCTTCCTACTGACAGGCAGGCTTGTCTGGTTACAGTATATAAAGCTACCTGAAGAAAATTACAGGTGTTCTATTTGATCCTATTAGTACCACGGTCAGGCAGCTAGACTATTTACATTTAGTACAGTGCGTCCTGCTCACAGTGTTCAGCTAGATCCGTTCCTGTTATCTTCCTACTGACAGGCAGGCTTGTCTGGTTACAGTATATAAAGCTACTTGAAGAAAATTACAGGTGTTCTATCCCAGCTTAGTGCAGCTACAGGCCATTAGTATGTCTGGAAGGCCAAGAAGGAGAGGCAGACAGTCACAAGCCAATAAGAGAGGGCAAGCAGGCTCTGTGTCTAGTGCTGGTCGTGGAGACGGTGCATCCTCATCAGCACGTGGCCATGGGACACGCTTGGCCTTTTTTTCGGCAGCTGGCCGTGTTGAGCCGCAACATGCGGAAGACTTGGTCGAGTGGATGACCAAGCCGTCCTCATCCTCCTCATCCTCTCTCACCCATGCCCAGGGTGCTTTGTCTGGCAAAGCAGCGGCCTCTTCCCTCAGCTCAATGTCATCAGTGACTCCTTCCCTAGCTCCACCATGTCCTCATGAGGATTCCCTCGAACTGTTTGACCACAGTGTTGGGTACATGCTCCAGGAGGATGCCCAGCGTTTGGAAGGCTCTGATGACGATACTGAGCTCGATGAAGGCAGTAACATGAGCGCGGACAGAGGGGGTGCCCAAGAAGGACAGCAATCTGGCAGTCATGCTCCCCCTGCTGCAGCATACTGCCAGGTTTGCTCCAGTGATGAGGAGGGAGGGGATGATGAGGTCACTGACTCAACGTGGGTGCCTGATAGGAGAGAGGAGGAGGAGGAGGAGGAGGAGGAGGAGGAGGAGGCGGCAGCACATCACCAACGAGGCAGGATGCCCTCCAGGGGCCAGCCTAAGGGCAGCACATTGACTGCATCACACCCCAAAGCTCCACATGTGCAGGGCGCTGCAGTCTCTGTGCGTTATTCAAAAAGTTCTTTGGTGTGGGCCTTTTTTGAGACGAGTGCATCAGATCGCACCGCTGCTATTTGCAACATATGTCTCAAGCGTATCTCGCGTGGCCAAAACATCTCCCGCTTGGGTACCACATGCTTGACCAGACATATGTTGACCTGCCATGCAGTTCGTTGGCAAGCGTATCTAAAAGACCCACACCAAAGAACAAAGAGGATCTCTCCTTGCTCCTCATCAGCTGAGATTTCCAACCCCACTAGACCTTCAGTCCTCTCTGAGACCTGCAGTGAGAGGAATGAAGGTGTAGAATTAGGTGTGTCACAGCCAAGTACTTGTGGGCAATCTGCTTTTGGTACACCGACGTCAGATTGTACCAGGCAAATTTCCCTGCCCCAGCTGCTGCACCGCCGAAAGAAGTTTGCTCCCAGCCATCCACATGCCCAGCGGTTGAATGCTAGCTTGGCAAAATTGCTAGCACTTCAACTGCTGCCTTTTCAGTTGGTAGACTCTGCCCCCTTCCGTGAGTTTGTGGAATGTGCGGTTCCTCAGTGGCAGGTACCCAAACGCCACTTTTTCTCACGGAAGGCGATTCCGGCTCTCTACCGGCATGTGGAAGGCAATGTCCATGCCTCGCTGGACAGGGCGGTCAGCGGTAAGGTGCATATTACCGCTGACTCATGGTCCAGCAGGCATGGACAGGGACGTTACCTAAGTTTCACGGCGCATTGGGTGACTCTGCTGGCAGCTGGGAAGGATGCAGGACAAGGTGCAGTAGTGTTGGAGGTTGTTCCGCCACCACGCCTCCAAAATGCTGATTGTGACACACCTCTCTCCTCCACCCCCTCCTCTTCTTCTTCCTCCATGGCCTCTTCCTCGGAACCAGCGGTGCTCCGTAGGCGTTCAAGGGGCTACGCAAGTACGCAGGCCAAAAGATGCCATGCGGTGCTTGAGCTGGTGTGCTTGGGGGACAGGAGCCACACTGGGGCAGAGGTTCTGTCAGCTCTGCAGGGGCAGGTTCAGAGGTGGTTGACGCCACGCCAACTTAAGGCAGGAATGGTGGTTTGCGACAATGGCACCAACCTCCTCTCTGCCCTCCGACAGGGACAAATGACCCATGTGCCCTGTTTGGCTCACGTCCTTAACTTGGTGGTGCAGCGGTTCTTGGGCAGGTACCCGGGCTTACAGGATGTCCTGAGGCAGGCCAGGAAAGTCTGTGTGCATTTCCGCCGGTCATATAATGCCAGTGCTCGGCTGACGGACCTCCAAAAGGAGTTTAACCTGCCCAAGAACCGCCTAATCTGTGACATGCCCACCAGGTGGAACTCAACGTTGGCCATGCTGCAGCGGCTGCACACGCAGCAGAGGGCCATCAATGAGTACCTGTGCGACTATGGCACCAGGACAGGGTCAGGGGAGCTTGGTTTTTTTTCCCCACGCCAGTGGGCCATGATCAGGGATGCATGCACTGTCCTGTCACCATTCGAGGAGGCCACGAGGATGGTGAGCAGTGACAGTGCATGCATCAGTGACACTGTCCCCCTTGTCCACCTGTTGGAGCACACGCTGCGTGGAATAATGGACAGGGCACTTGAGGCAGAACAGAGGCAGGAAGAGGAGGACTTCCTTAGCTCTCAAGGCCCCCTTTATCCAGACAGTGTTCCTGCGTGCCCGCCGATCACACAGGAAGAGGACGAGGAGGAAGAGGAGGAGGAGGAAGATTGTGTCAGTATGGAGGTGGAGCCTGGCACTCAGCATCAGCAGCAGTCTTTAAGGGATCAGTCCCAAGAAACACATGGACTTGTACGTGGCTGGGAGGAGGTGGCTGCGGACCATGTCGTTCTTAGTGACCCAGAGGACTCCGGACCAAATGCCTCAGCAAACCTACGCTGCATGGCCTCCCTGATCCTGCAAAGCCTGCGTAAGGATCCTCGTATTCGTGGTATCAAGGAGAAGGACCAATACTGGCTGGCAACCCTCCTTGATCCACGTTACAAGGGTAAGGTTGCGGACCTTATCTTGCCATCGCAGAGGGAGCAGAGGATGAAACATCTTCGGGAGGCCTTGCAGAAAGGTCTGTGCAACGCGTTCCCAGAGACTGGGAGGTTACAAACTCCTGTTTCTGGACAACGTGTTGCTGAGGCTTCGGTCAGTCAAAGAAGGAGCGGTGGAGAAGGTGGCCGTCTGACCGATGCGTTCAGACAATTTTTTGGTCCGCAGCCCCAAGGTATGATCGGTTCCAGCAACCATCGCCAGCGTCTGTTTTACATGGTGCAGGAATACCTAGGGGCAAGATCAGACTTGGACACCTTTCCCACCGAAAATCCTCTGGGTTACTGGGTCTTGAGGATGGATCACTGGCCAGAGCTTGCACAGTATGCAATTGAGCTACTGGCCTGTCCTGCATCCAGCGTTCTTTCGGAACGCACATTCAGTGCTGCTGGAGGCGTGGTAACCGATCACAGGGTGCGTCTGTCCACCGACTCGGTCGATCGGCTGACCTTCATAAAAATGAATGAGTCTTGGATCACCACCAGCTACCAAGCACCTGATGCTGATGTAACCGAATAATTTTTTTTGAAATCTCAGATCCCTTCAAAGACTGCCTATGCTGATGCTGAGTGACTATCCCTGAGTAATTATCCTCTTCCTCCTCAATCATCACGCTGATAGCTTGTAAGAACATTTTTGGTTCTGGGCGCCACCACCAGTGCCTAAGGCACAATTTTTCAGCCCCTGTTTAACAGGGGCGTGTAATTACAATTTTTGATGTAATACTTTGCAGCAGGGCTCGTTCCTGCATTCCAACTAAAGTGTCTGTGAGGGGTTGCAGTGTTGTGGCACCAGCACCAGTGCCTAGGGCCCAATTTTTCTGCCCCTGTCTAACAGGGGCGTGTAATTACAATTTTTGATGCAATACTTTGCAGCAGGGCTCGTTCCTGCGTTCCAACTAGAGTGTCTGTGAGGGGTTGCAGTGTTGTGGCACCAGCACCAGTGCCTAAGGCCCAATTTTTCTGCCCCTGTCTAACAGGGGCGTGTAATTACAATTTTTGAAGCAATAATTTGCAGCAGGGCTCGTTCCTGCGTTCCAACTAGAGTGTCTGTGAGGGGTTGCAGTGTTGTGGCACCAGCACCAGTGCCTAAGGCCTAATTTTTCAGCTCCTGTTCAACAGGGGCATGTAATTACAATTCTTGATCTAATATTTCACAGCAGGGCCCTGTGAGGGCTTACAGTGTTGTGGCCACAGCAACACCTAAGGCCCAAATTTCTGCTGAGTATATAGGGCAGGACCCTACTTTCAAACATCTAACTTACAAACGACTCCTACTTGCAAACGGAAGGAGACAACAGGAAGTGAGATGAAATCTACCCCTAGGAAGGGAAATTCTCTCCTGTAAGAGTTAATATGGGAAAACAATTTCTCCTTTCCACTGATGCTTTCCAATCCTTGTTCCACAAAAAAACCCAAATTTTCAAAAAACATTTTTCATTGGGACAAAAAAGTGAGGTGAAATCTTCTGAAGAGGAGGAAAGACAGCAAAACAAATGTCACAGGGGTGATAACCCTTCCCTATGTTTTCCAAAAAGCTTAGAAAAGATTTTTTGGCTGGAGCTAAACACGTTAAAAATGTTCAAAATTACAAACAGATTCTACTTAACAACAAACCTACAGTCCCTGTCTTGTTTGCACCGCCTGTATACTGCTGTTCAGAGTATATAGGGCCTGGTGGCCCCACACCTTTCCTTATTTTAATTTGGGTGCGGGGTTCCCCTTAATATCCATACAAGACCCAAAGGGCCTGGTAATGGACTGGGGGGTACCCATGCCGTTTGTCTCACTGATTTTCATCCATATTGCCATGACCCGACATGACATTAAACCCGCAAGCAGTTTTAAATGAGATTTTTTCCTTTAAAAATGACATTTGGTGCAGGGACTGTTCTAAACATGGGAAACATGCGTCACTTTACAGGCATACTATAGACACCCCCCAGGTACGATATTTAAAGGAATATTTCACTTTTTTTTTTTTACTTTAAGCATCATTAAAATCACTGCTCCCGAAAAAACGGCCGTTTTTAAAAGTTTTTTTTGCATTGATACATGTCCCCTGGGGTAGGACCCGGGTTCCCAAACCCTTTTTAGGACAATACCATGCAAATTAGCCTTTAAAATGAGCACTTTTGATTTCGAACGTTCGAGTCCCATAGACGTCAATGGGGTTCTAACGTTCGTGCGAACTTTCGGTCCGTTCGCGGGTTCTGGTGCGAACCGAACCGGGGGGTGTTCGGCTCATCCCTACTTGGGACTATAGCACATGCCCCTGGCTGAGATAAGGCCCAATCAAACATGCTTCTAAGCCAGTGGTTCTCAACTCCTGTCCTGAGGACCCACTAACAAGCCAAGTTTGCAAGATAACTGAAAAACATCACAGGTGATATCATTTGCTGCTCAGTAATTGCAGTATTCTAGTCTGCATCTCCCCAAGGTAATACTTAAAATCCAGCCTGTTAGTGGGTTCTAAGGAAAGGTGTTGAGAACCACTGTTCTAAGCGAACCGAATCTAACTGGAGACAGGATGTACCTGATCTTACAGAGGAAGTGTGGCAGGAGATCTTACTTATACAATCCCCTATGGTCATATCTGCCCGGAGTAAGGCCCTTCAAACAAAATTCCAAAATCGCTCTTATTATACCTCTTATATTCTGTGCAAGACGGGCAGACTTCCCTCTCCTGCTTGTACTAAATGCTCTGGAACTGTAGGTTCATTTTCCATATAGCCAGAGAGTGCCCCCTATAAGAGCTTACTGGTCTGAGGTTATGGATTTTACTACAGTGTAGAACAACTCTTCAGGTTCCCAATATCTGTAATCCACTATGATGTTTACTGGGTTATGTGGAGGAGGATACTCTCCCTACTGGGACTAAAATACGAATATGTTTACTGTTTTTTTTCTACGCCATAAAACTGATACTCAAGCAGTGGAATACTCAGTCCACACCCTCCTTACCCCTATAGCTTAATCTTGTTAACCAATCTGTACCTATGTATAAACTAACCTACAAAGTGTGAGGCTGCCCCAAGAAATTTACTAAAGTTTCGTGTCCCTGGCTGGATTCCCAAGATACAGTTGCATTAGACCAGGAGTCTCTAAACTTTGTAGCCTGAGGACCACATTGTAAATTTTTACAAATATTCGCGGGCCGAAAAAATTTGTTTTTTTATAAATGAATGAATAAAATGTAAATAATCACATCTGTGTCCCCATCAGAGCCTTTCTGCACCTCTGTGTCTCCATTAGAGCCTTTCTGCACCTCTGTGTCCCACACACAAACATACCCCTCCCCTAATATCCCCCCCAGATTCCCCCACCCTGATTACACCCCCAGATACCTCCCAATCTGATCACACCACCACCCCTTCAGATATCCCCAGTCTTATCACACCCCCATATCCATGGGCGTGCGCAGGGGGTGTGCCAGGTGTGCCTGGGCACACCCTAATCACTACATGTGGTGCAGATTTCCCCTACTGCCTGGGTTACCCCCCTTCCCCATAGTGCTGCTGGCTTTCCTCCTCTCCTCCCAGATGCTGCAGGGAATGTTTCAGAATGGAGATCGGGGAAAGGGGTAGTAAATATGTCATTTACCGGCCCTTCCTCTTCTAAATGAACACAGTGAACATACTCACTCACTGTGTTCATTCATGACTGAAGCATAGTAAACTGTTTACTATGCTTCAGTTTGTGAATGAACAAGAAGCCGTTCAGCGCAGAGCAGTTTCCAATCCTTCCCTGTCTAGTGCAGCTGAGGCTGCAGAGAAAGGCGTGTGTGTTTGAGGTTTTGGGTGCACACCCTAATGCAATGGGCTGGGCACACCTTTGCCCATATCTCTCCACTCTGATCACCCCCCCCCCATACCTCTCTCCTAACACACACCTTAGATGCCCCTCTCCACCATCACACACACCTTGGGTTTACCAATCCCTCAGATCTCAACAGTCCTGCAGACAGTTACTCCCAGTCCTGCAGCTCCTCCTCCAGATGATGTCAATGGATGCCTCCTCCACCTCAACCTCCTCCTCTGCCAGCACCTCCCCCCTCCACCTGACTCCAGCATGCACAGCCAGCACACACCTCTGTGCTGCCTGACAGCGGGGCTCCGCCTCCTCCCTGCACACATGGGAATCCGCCCACTGCTCCTACATACTCTGCCTCATTGGATCCTCTCTGACAGCAGTACACGCACATCGCTCTGCCTGCCTTCTGCTCTTGCCGGCAGTCCTGGCAACGAATTCACTGCACGCATGGCATAGCAGGGAGTGGGGGAGCGGCTGTGTCTGATATTTGTTGAGTCTTCCTAAAAACAGCGGGGGAAGCAAGCAAACCCGTAGTTCTCTGCCTGCAGTCTCTGCAGTATCTGAATGAGCTGCGGGCCGGATAAAACATACAAGCGGACTGGATGTGACCCGCAGGCCGGGGTTTGGAGACCCCTGCTCTAGAGTAATGTTATGTATCCCCATGTTTGTAACCCTTCTCTGTCGTTGGCTGAGAGGTATTTTGTGTATTTTTCATTTCTACATTTCAAGGGATATTGTTTTTGCTATGTTATGTCCTGAGCTGGGACCTTCATTTTTGGTCCCTATTACATCATGTGGTATTGTTATGTATGGATAATCTGATATTTCTGTTCTGTATTGTTTCAAGCTGCGTCTTGATGTTGTGCCTTGCTAGGCAAATTTTTTTTCTTTTGTCTTTGTTGTTACAATAACAAAAAAAAAAGTTTAATAAAACTACCCTTAAAAAAAAAATCCTTCTAAGCAGACATCTTCTCTAGGCAGAGCCTAGGAGGAGACAGAAAGCTTTGGAAAGGTGACCCAAATATTTATTATCTCCTAAACCATTACTCTGAACAATGACTTTGGAGATTGGTTGGGTCACATAAATATTCATAATCGCCTTTCCCACATTGCTTGCTGGAGCCTCTTTCACAGTTACAGGTAAACGCATTCAACCTACTGAACTTAGGGAAGACCCACGACCTACAGAGCACAGAAAAAGGTAAACATCAGCTCAGGCTGGTTACAGCATAGCAATAACACACTACATTTTCTCTGTTTTTATTATTAACTGTATAACAAAAGTGATTTTCTTTTACACCATACATTCACATTGTATTTGTTGGGGGATATTAAATTAGCTTTTATCGAACAGTATAATTGAAATAGAATTTTGTTAGCTCCCCCCCACTACTGATGCTCTCCTTCGCTACTCCCTCGTTAACTTGAGGGAGGGATGAAAAATATCCAGTATTCCCATGCATGGGAGAGCTTGGGGCCTTCACCCCTTCCCCTCAGGATGCAGTGCCCCCACAGTAGTGACATCATAGCTCCCAACTGTCCCTGATTTTGAGGGACTGTGCCTGATTTGGAACAAAGTCCCTCTGTCCCTCTTTTTGGTCTGATCTATATGGTTGTATATAAAACACACTTTTTATCTTTCAAAAAGTGTTTCCCAGTACTAAACCTTTCATCCCATTTCTAAATTGCTGCTTTTGTACATTTCAAAAGCCAGTATAAAAGGAATAGTAGTGGTATAAAAAAAAAAAAAAGCACTTGTGGGTTTAACTATTTTTTGTGTGTAATTCTCCTTTAAGGGGGCGTGGCAAGGGGGATTGTCCTTTGCCTACACACTTTTCCTAATAGGTATCCCTTGTTCCCATCTCGAAAAAGTTGTGAGGTATGGCACTGACATAGCGGCTGTCAGGAAGAACCACAGTGCCAAGCTGGAGACATGATATCTGCCAAACAAAACATTTTTGTATAGTAGTGGTATCCAAAAGCTGTTCAAGACAATAACAACTTTATTCACTGACCACCAAAAAAGTAGGTGTGCACCATGTTATTGTATAAGGCGACAAGGTAATTTTAAGATTATCAGGAGTCAATGAGTGTAAAGCTGTATGTGTGTGCGCGTCTTACCATTGTATCATCTTGATTGGCACAAGAAGACCATTGTCAGAAACCATGAATCAGACCGAGACAGAAGTACAATTAAATCACACTTGTTTAATAATAAAAGTAAATAGAACAAACATAGTCAAAACATAGCCAAAGTTCGGTAATCTGAACGGATAGTTAGACAAGCTAGAAAGTCAGGAAGCCAGGAATCAGCGTAGTGGAACAGCAAGCAGGATTTGGATCCAGAAGGAACGTCAGCCAAGCAAGTCTTTAACAGGCACACAGGAGAGAATCTCTGATGTTGACCAGGTGAAGGCAGAGATCATCTGGGCTGGATGGCTTAAGTAAGCAGGACTGACTAGAAGGATATCATCAACAGGTGAGTCACTGTGGAGAGATAGGAACTGGCAATTAACCGACAGCTGAGTGGCCAGCTCAGAGAAGGAAGGGCTGGGCCCAGGCCTGACAACCATAAACAAAAGTTTTGATTGGTACATAGGAGCATACCTCCTACAGATATATTGATAGGAAACGTGGTCCACCAGCAGTCCTTTCTGTAATGCTGGCCATACACTATATGAAAAATCGGCCGAAATTTAGACAGTTTGTTTGTTTTTCGGCCAGTTAATGGGCACAAAATCGATAATCGTTGGGACATTTTTGAGCCGAAAAAACGAAGGACAAGTTTGGAAATTTTCTGCTGAACGAATGATAAATTGAAAGGTTAATGTGTTTCCCATCCGAACTGTCTGCACTAGGTATATGTAAAAAAACGAAAAAAAAAAAAAAAAAAAAATTCATGTATGTCCACTGAACGATTTATCGGTCATTACATGATGGCACTATCGTTTGCACTCACAACCGAATGTTCATTTTTCGAAAATGGGTTTGGGCTGATTTTTCGTATAGTGTATTCCCAGCATAAGACTTATAGATCTGAACTCTCCCAATGGCAGTGTTTGTTACAGAAAGAGCTGTTGTACTTTGGAGGTATGTTGTACATATGGGTATTAAACTCCACAGTGCAAAAGGGGGTGGGTGAAATGAGAGTTCTTTAAAACATTAGTAAAGTCTTCTTTTTATCTTGTACCTACAGGTAAACCTTTAATATGGCTTACCTGTAGGTACAGTAAATATCTTATAAACATGCACTGTAGCGGCCCCATTGGCTTTGAGTAAATAACGAGAGGAAACTTCTATTCTTTTGTCTCAAAGGTGTGCATTAAGGTTGAACGCCACAGAGGTTAAAGTGGTGTTCCACCCAAAAAAAAAAAAAAGCATGAATGTGCCTAAAAATAAAAAAAAAATAAAAAAAACATTTGGAATTTTTTTTTTTTAAACTTACCTCTAAATGCCTGTTGCTAGGGGGTCCCTCATAGTCTGCCTCTTTCAGTGCCTGGGCTGGTGACATCACTTCCCCTCGGCACAGGAAGGGCTCAGCTCTGCTCCCTCCCTTTTGTCAATCATCTGGGATCCATTACAGGTCCCAGATGACTGAGCGGCCAATCACGGCACGCGCCGCCACTCGCGCATGCGCAGTGGGTGCCCGGCTGTGAAGCCACAGCCCAGCGCCCACATTTGCAATGCCGGAGCCGCCGAACGGAGGGGGAGATGAGCGGGGCTTCGATCCCCCGCATCGCTGGACCTGGGACAGGTAAGTGTCCAATTATTAAAAGTCAGCAGCTGCAGTATTTGTAGCTGCTGACTTTTAATTTTTTTTTAAAAAATGGGAACTCCTCTTTAATCTTTTGACTCCTTAAACACTTTAAGCACAATTTGCACCAAAAAAACTGTAAAATGGCATACAATACATTAGCTTACAGAGATCACCAAAAAAAGGGTTACAACAGAATTACAAATGTGGAGTTACAAAGTGGTGTTCCTTTATCTATACACATATATCTAAATTAACATTAAACATCTAAGGAAGCATGACTATATGTTTAAACATGTGGATTGTCTACAGCACATCTTTTAACTAACAACATGGACTCAATTTGTGCCTAAAAACATATATACTGACAATGACAATGCACCTTTACTGCATACCTTGCTCCGCTTGCCAAGGGGTGCAAACTTTAAACTTTAGAAAACTTCCATAAACTGTCGCCTTCCCACAAGGTACTGCTAACTTGCCTGGATGCTGAACTAAATGAAGGCCCCTTGCAAAACTAGAGGAAGCAGGAAGTGTCTGGTGATTAAAACATTCCCCAGAGAAACAAGAGGAAGGCAATAAAGGTTCCACCTGTCATTCAGTGCTGAACAAAGATTTTAGTGTCACAAAGTGACAAGCGAACAGTTACACTCCCACCAAATTATGTTATGACGAATAAAACTTAGAGTCATACATTATTTACAGAACATAACCATGGCCGCTATAAAACATGAGTCTTACACAAAGTAGCTTGTAGGTACTTCTATGACTGGCTACTGTATTGCGTGGTGGTATGCTAGTGTATCACTAAACTGGTAACTCATTTACTTTCTATGAGAACTACTAGCTTTTGAATAGGACGTTCAATAATTGAGGGTTTTGATACATATTCCTTCTTATCTTGCAATCTATTGTCACCCACTAACACCTTGACTCGACGAACTAGACTGTCTTTTTCTATTGTAGTTTCAATCACACGTCCTAGTTGCCACTGGCATCTCGGAGACATATCTTCCTTAATTATAACTATGTTGTTTACTTTCAGGTTACGTCGAGGTGTGTGCCATTTCTGTCTTGTGGAAACACTCATGAGGTATTCCCTTTTCCACCGACTCCAGAACTGTTCTGATAAATACTGTACTCTACGCCACCAATTAGCTGCATATACATCTTCCCTTATGAATTTTCCAGGTAGAGGTAATGCAACCTTGGATTTCATCAGGATGAGGTGGTTTGGAGTTAGAGGTTCTGGTGCCTTGGGGTCGTTGATTCCATCGACAGTTAAAGGACGACTGTTGACAATGGCCATGGCTTCATAAAATAGTGTTCTAAGGGAAGCATCATCTAGTCTACTTGAACATTGGACCGTTGTAGCACTTAGCACATTACGAATGCTTCTATTTTGGCGCTCCCAGACTCCACCTGCATGACTTGCAGAAGGAGCATTGAAGATAAACTCACACTGTTTATCAGCTAGGAAAGTTTCTAGTGCCTTGGTGGCACATTTCTCCAGAGCTTCTTTAACCACTTCAGCCCTGGAAGGTTTTACCCCCTTCCTGACCAGAGCACTTTTTACAATTCGACACTGCGTCGCTTTAACTGCTAATTACGCGGTCATGCAATGCTGTACCCAAACGAAATTTGCGTCCTTTTCTTCCCACAAATAGAGCTTTCTTTTGATGGTATTTGATCACCTCTGGCGTTTTTATTTTTTGCGCTATAAACGGAAAAAGACCGAAAATTTTGAAAAAAAATGATATTTTCTACTTTTTGTTATAAAAAAAATCCAATAAACTCATACATTTAGGCCAAAATGTATTCGGCCACATGTCTTTGGTAAAAAAAATGTCAATAAGCGTATATTTATTGGTTTGCGCAAAAGTTATAGCGTCTACAAACTAGGGTACATTTTCTGGAATTTATACAGCTTTTATTTTATGACTGCCTATGTCATTTCATGAGGTGCTAAAATGGCAGGGCAGTATAAAACCCCCCCAAATGACCCCATTTTGGAAAGTAGACACCCCAAGGAAATTGCTGAGAGGCATGTTGAACCCATTAAATATTTATTTTTTTTGTCCCAAGTGATTGAATAATGACAAAAAAAAAAAAAAAAATTACAAAAAGTTGTCACTAAATGATATATTGCTCACACAGGCCATGCGCATATGTGGAATTGCACCCCAAAATACATTTAGCTGCTTCTCCTGAGTACGGGGATACCACATGTGTGGGACTTTTTGGGAGCCTAGCCGCGTACGGGGCCCCGAAAACCAAGCACCGCCTTCAGGATTTCAAAGGGCATAAATTTTTGATTTCACTCCTCACTACCTATCACAGTTTTGAAGGCCATAAAATGCCAAGATGGCACAAAACCCCCCCAAATGACCCCATTTTGGAAAGTAGACACCCCAAGCTATTTGCTGAGAGGCATGTTGAGTCCATGGAATATTTTATTTTTTGACACAAGTTGCGGGAATGTGACAATTTTTTTTTTTTTTGCACAAAGTTGTCACAAAATGATATATTGCTCAAACATGCCATGGGCATATGTGGAATTACACCCCAAAATACATTCTGCTGCTTCTCCTGAGTACGGGGATACCACATGTGTGGGACTTTTTGGGAGCCTAGCCGCGTACGGAGCCCCGAAAACCAAGCACCGCCTTCAGGATTTCTAAGGGCATACATTTTTGATTTCACTCGACATGCCTCTCAGCAAATAGCTTGGGGTGTCTACTTTCCAAAATGGGGTCATTTGGGGGGGTTTTGAACTGTCCTGGCATTTTATGCACAACATTTAGAAGCTTATGTCACACATCACCCACTCTTCTAACCACTTGAAGAGAAAGCCCTTTCTGACACTTTTTGTTTACATGAAAAAATTATTTTTTTTTTGCAAGAAAATTACTTTGAACCCCCAAACATTATATATTTTTTTAAAGCAAATGCCCTACAGATTAAAATGGTGGGTGTTTCATTTTTTTTTTCACACAGTATTTGCGCAGCGATTTTTCAAACGCATTTTTTGGGGAAAAAACACACTTTTTAAAATTTTAATGCACTAAAACACACTATATTGCCCAAATGTTTGATGAAATAAAAAAGATGATCTTAGGCCGAGTACATGGATACCAAACATGACATGCTTTAAAATTGCGCACAAACGTGCAGTGGTGACAAACTAAATACATTTTTAAAAGCCTTTAAAAGCCTTTACAGGTTACCACTTTAGATTTACAGAGGAGGTCTACTGCTAAAATTACTGCCCTCGATCTGACCTTCGCAGTGATACCTCACATGCATGGGGCAATTGCTGTTTACATTTGACGCCAGACCGACGCTTGCGTTCGCCTTTGCGAGAGAGCAGGGGGGGACAGGGGTGCTTTTTTTTTTTTTTTCTTTATTAATTTTTTGATTTTTTATCTTATTTTTAAACTGTTCCTTTCATTTTTATTTTTTTTTATCATTTTTATTGTTATCTCAGGGAATGTAAATAGCAATAGGTAGTGACAGGTACTCTTTTTTGAAAAAATTGGGGTCTATTAGACCCTAGATCTCTCCTCTGCCCTCAAAGCATCTGACCACACCAAGATCGGTGTGATAAAATGCTTTCCCAATTTCCCAATGGCGCTGTTTACATCCGGCGAAATCTAAGTCATGAAATGCTCGTAGCTTCCGGTTTCTTAGGCCATAGAGATGATTGGAGCCATTCTGGTCTCTGATCAGCTCTATGGTCAGCTGGCCGAATCACCGGCTGCATTCTCAGGTTCCCTGTTGGGCCAGGAGAGCCAGAGAAAAACATGGAAGACGGTGGGGGGGAATCCCTCCCACTGCTTGTAAAAGCAGTCTAGAGGCTAATTAGCCGCTAGGATTGCTTTTACATGAAAGCCGACCGCTGGCTGAAAAGAATGATACCAAGATGATACCTAAACCTGAAGGCATCATTCTGGTATAACCACTCAAAGTCCAGCAACATACCAGTACCTTGCTGGTCCTTGTATTGTAAACTTTTTTTTCATGCAGCCTGTGGGCTGAACGAAAAAAAGATATTGATCGGTGGGTATGCCCACCATTAGAATACCTCCCTTCATCCGCCCACTTCTAATGATGGGCATACATGCACCATTTATATATGCCGAAGCATGGGGGCATCCTCCCGCAAAAGGCAGGAGCAAATTGCTCCTCCACCCACTGCTGCCCCCACGCTTCGGCATATATGCTGAAGTATGTAACTGTGGTGGTGAAATCACCTCCGACAGCGCTGGAGTCACGGCTTTATATATCGTGGGAGCAAACGCTGTTGCTGTCAAGATAAATAAATCCGCGCTGCAACTGAATGGCGTACCTGCTAAGCAAATGATGGTTAACAAAAAAACAAAGTAACATTACAGTATAACAGTAATACTTACCATACCTGCAAAGCAAATACAAAAAAAAACATAGTAAAAAATAAAACATTTAACGCAACCTGTGCCTACCTAAAATATATATATGCCGAAGCATGGGGGCATCCTCCCGCAAAAGGCAGGAGCAAATTGCTCCTCCACCCACTGCTGCCCCCACTCTTCGGCATATATGCTGAAGTATGTAACTGTGGTGGTGAAATCACCTCCGACAGCGCTGGAGTCACGGCTTTATATATCGTGGGAGCAAACGCTGTTGCTGTCAAGATAAATAAATCCGCGCTGCAACTGAATGGCGTACCTGCTAAGCAAATGATGGTTAACAAAAAAACAAAGTAACATTACAGTATAACAGTATTACTTACCATACCTGCAAAGCAAATACAAAAAAAAACATAGTAAAAAATAAAACATTTAACGCAACCTGTGCCTACCTAAAATATATATATGCCGAAGCATGGGGGCATCATCCCGCAAAAGGCAGGAGCAAATTGCTCCTCCACCCACTGCTGCCCCCACGCTTCGGCATATATGCTGAAGTATGTAACTGTGGTGGTGAAATCACCTCCGACAGCGCTGGAGTCACGGCTTTATATATCGTGGGAGCAAACGCTGTTGCTGTCAAGATAAATAAATCCGCTCTGCAGCTGAATGGCGTACCTGAAAACAAAAAAGTGGTTAACAATAAAAAAACAAAGTATAAAAAAATTGCATACCTATAAAGCAAACATGATAAAAACATAACAATAAAACATTGCAGTATAGAATACAATAAAAAAGAGCAGAACAATAGAGAGAGAATAGAGAGAGAGAACAATAAAACGACAACTATTTTTGTTTTTTTTATTTTATATTTTTTTTGTATTTTTATTTTTTTATTTTATTTTTTATTTTTATTTTTTTTTAACAGTTTTTTTAGTAACTTTAACTTTTAACTGTAACTGTACCAGGTTTGGGTCTCTCAAAATGCGATGGCATCTTGGGAGACCCTGTGTTAGTGTGCCTAGTCTGTGCCGTGCTGAACCCTACGCTAATACTCCACTAGTGTATGGTAGCGTTCAAAACATTCACCAATGCATAGACCAGGATTGTCAGGACAGGAGGGACAATAATACCGGGTGTCACGCCTAAATCCGCGCTTGCTGCAGACACGACATCTTTTTTGGGGGGCTCGTTGGGTAGGGGTACTCTGGAGGACATAAGGAAAATGCCTCCCATGCAGCCGGCTTACTGCATTTGGTTGGGGAAGGTGAGGTGGAGCACCGTCTGGATACAGAAGGGCTCTGACGATCTCTTCCTGGAATTTAAGGAAGGATCCAGTCCGTCCTGAAGCTCTGTATAGCACATGAGCATTCAGCAAAGCCAATTGAAATAAATAAACCAGCGTCTGGCCTTACGGGCAACTAGGTACGGAGCCAACAACTGGTCGTTGAGGTCCACCCCTCCCATATTAAGGTTGTATTAGTGGACACAGAGGGGTTTCTCCACAACACCAGTCGCCGTAGTAATTTGGGTCGTCGTGTCTGCATGAAGGGAGGTAAGAACGAAAACATTCTTATTGTCCCTCCACTTCATAGCGAGCAAATTATTATACTGCAAGCAGGCTCTCTCCCCCAGCCTAAGACGGGACTCTACAAGCCGCTGGGGAAAGCCCCGGCGATTAGGTCGCACGGTGCCACATGCTCCAATCTGATGATCAAACAAGTGACTAAAAAGTGGCACGCTCGTATAATAATTGTCCACGTACAAGTGGTACCCCTTTCCGAATAAGGGTGACACCAAGTCCCACACTATCTTGCCAGCGCTTCCTATGTAGTCAGGGCAGTTTATCGGCTCTACGTGACTATCTTTGCCCTCGTAAACCATAAATCTACATGTATAGCCTGTGGCCCTGTCACAGAGCTTATACATCTTGACCCCGTATCTGGCATGCTTGCTGGGAAGGTACTGTTTGAATGACAAGCGACCAGAAAACTTAATCAGGGATTCATCAACGCAGACAACTTGATGGGGAGTAAACAAGTCTGCAAAACACTGGTTGAAGTGGTTTACGAGGGGCCAAATTTTGTAGAGCCGATCGTATGCAGGGTCTCCACGAGGACGACAGAGTTCATTGTCGTTGAAGTGCATGAACCGCAAAATCTGCTCGTATCGTGCCCTGGTCATGGAGGCAGAGAACACTGGCATATGGTGAATTGGGTCAGTGGACCAATATGACCGCAACTCACTCTTTTTGGTTATGCCCATGAGGAGGGAAAGGCCCAGAAAGATCTTAAATTCGGAGACCGTAATTGGTGTCCAATCTCTGGCAAGGGAGGACTGGGGAATAGTGGCGATGTGTTGACCAGCGTACAAATTGCTTTGGTCCACAATAGATCTATAGAGATCTTCGGTGAAAAACAGCGAATAAAAATCCAGTGGCGTAAAGTCAACTGTTTCCACCTGAATTCCGGGTTGGCCAGTGAAAGGGGGAAGTACGGGTGCTGCAGAAGTGGTGGGTTCCCAATTCGGATTGGCGAATGCAGCAGAAAGGGCACTATGGGCACGACGGGCCTGTGTTCGTCTTCTTCTTGGTGGCAGCGGGACACTACTTGTGCTTGCCACCTCGCCAGCTTGAACTGCACTTATGGGACTCGCCACGTCACCACGTGATACTGCAGTGCTGGATGTACGACCAGGGTGTACTAGGCCGCTGGTGCTTGCCAGTTCACCAGAAGGAGTAGCGGCACTAGTACTTCTCTGCTCCATACGAGAGCCCTGCGGTTCTTGCACTTCAAGGACAGAAGAAGTTCGGGGTCTGGTATGCCTGACCCTAGCAGGGACCACAACTCCGTCGTCAGAGCTATCTGTCATGGAGCCGCTGTCCTCTACAGGTTCGTATTCTGAGCCTGAACATGACAGATGAGTGACTTCCTCTTCACTATCTGTCATACTCAGAAACGTGTAGGCCTCTTCACTAGTGTACCTTCGATTTGCCATTTTGGCCTCTAAATTTAGGGGTACACTAGTGAGACTCACAGGCAAAAAAGCTCCTGACTGTTAGCGACTGATTCAAAACGCTACCAAAAAACTGTTAGCGATCGCAGGGATCAGGCCTGACTCTGCGAACGCTGCAGTTATGTGTGCTTAGTGTTTTGTAAGTGTCAGTTATCGATCGATACTGCACTTGGGTGGGCTGGGCTGGGTCGAGGGGCAAAACGCAGGTGCTAGCAGGTATCTGGGCTGATCCCGCTAACACTGTGTTTCAGGGAACCCTAAACTGCTGGGGAGTATAGATCTGATCGGATCAGATATCGATCCGTTCAGATACTATAGCACTAAGGGAGGTGTATGCTGCGTGCGTGGGTTTTAGCGGTACTGGCGCTAACCTGACGCTGCCTGGGGCGACGCAGACCTTATCAGATCCTAAGAACTTAACTTATATCACCGCCGGGCAATTAGGGGGTTAAACCTTTATAAGGTAATAAACGGCGGGTGCCCTAAAACTATAATAAACTATAATAAACTGTAATAAACTATAATAAACTACAAAAAACAAACTAGCTAACCAGCGTCACCCGTAACACTTATACGGTGATCGCTGGTGAAAGGGTTAACTAGGGGGCAATCAAGGGGTTAAAACCTTTAGCAGGTAGTATATGGGGGTCCCTGTCGCTATAAAACACTGACAGCAAACCTATATACTTACCTCCCTAACTAGCGTCACCTGTGTCACTAATACAGCGATCAGAAAAACGATCGCTTAGCGACACTGGCGACGGGGGGTAATCAAGGGGTTAACTTTTATTAGGGGGGGTTAGGGGGGTACGCTGGACCTAAAGGGGGGTAACCTAGACCTAAAGGGGGCTAACCTAACTGCCCTAACACTTGTAACTGACACAAACTGACACCAATGCAAAAAAAAAAAAAAACTGCTATTGGTGTCAGAGTGACAGGGGGTACAGGGGGGTGATCGGGGGGTGACTGGGGGGTGAAAAGTGTGCCTGCGTGTTCTACTGTAAGTGTAGTGTTGGTGCACTTACTTGGATGTCTTCTCTCCTCTGCGCCGGGACGAAAAGACCGGCTCGAGGAGGGATGACATCACTTCCTTTCCCTGTGTTTACATTACAGAGGGAAAGGAAGCGTTTTCATTCGCCGGGAGCGATCGGGAGGGGGTGGCCAACAATGGATGGCCTCCCCCTCACCTCTCATCGCCCGCGAACGAGAGCCGACCGCCTATGGCACCGGGGGGGGTCCGATCGGACCCCCCACCCGCGGGAGGCAGATCACGTAATTCTGCCTGCCCGTGCCATTCTGCCGCCGTATATATGCGTTAGGCGGTCGGCAAGTGGTTAAGCTTGTTCTTTGCTCCTATGAAGTTCGTGCCTTGGTCACAGTGGAGTTGGCGAACGACTCCTCTCAAACTGATGAAGCACATTAAGGCATTGATGAAGGAATCTGTAGATAAATCTTCAAGCATCTCAATGTGGACTGCACGTGAGGAGAAACAAGTGAATATGGGACCATACCTCTTGTACTCCTTACGACCTTGTTTGGTGGTAAAGGGACTGAAAAAATCCATACCACAGTATGTAAAAAGGAGCTGAAACTTCTACACATTCTTCGGGGAGCTCTGACGTACACTGCTCCTCTGTGGGACGCCGGAGCTTTCGAAACTGTACACATATATGTATTAACTTGGCACCTGACTTGTTTCCACCAAGCACCCAAAATCCATTTGCTCTGAGCTCTGTCATAGTTTGGCTGCGGCCCTGGTGATGAGTGGCTGCATGGTAATGGGTCAGGACTAACTGGGTAATGTGCCCTTCCCTTGGGAGTATGACTGGGTGTTTTTTCTTGACTAAAGGTTGATCTCGATAGCCTTCCACCAACACGAAGAAGTCCTTGAACTAGAATGGGGTCAAGGTAACTAAGAGGGCTTGTATTTGGAAGACTATCTCCTCTTTGAAGAAGTTTTAGCTCTTGATGAAAGACTTGCTGTTGAACTAAACCTATCACTACCTCCCCAGCCTTCTTTCATTCCTCCACAATCACAACATTGCTGCAGAGATGGGTCTTCGATGGTATTCTCTTGATTCTTGCAATCACCTTAATGAGCATTAACCAACTGGAAAACTTGTTCAGACGATTTAGAATATCAGTTTGTCCACTGACTAGTGAGGCAAGAGTAGTAATGGGTTTGACTTCTGGGTCACCTACAATCAATTCTGCTGAAGAACTTGGAGATATGAGCACTTCAGATTTCTATAGAAAACTAGGCCCGGATAACCAGCTTGAGGGGGGAATATCTACTACATGAAGACCCCTGGATGCATGGTCAGCTGGGTTTTGTGCCCTGTCCACATAATGCCACCGAGTTGGATCTGTAATCTCTCTTATGAGTTGAACACGTTTGGCTACAAACACATGAAATCTCCTCACTTCATTGTTGATATATGCCAAAACTACCTGGGAGTCTGTCCAGAAGAATTCTTCGTCAATTTCTATTTCAAGTTCTGCCTTCAACACGACACTCAATCTTGCTGCAGTGACTGCAGCTGAGAGTTCAAGCCTTGGGATGCTCACGATCTTCGTAGGCGCGACTCTTGCTTTAGCCATCACGAAACTGCAATGAACTTGACTTCTGTCATTTTTGTACCTAAGGTAAGAACAGGCACCATATCCTACGTTGCTAGCATCAGAGAAGTGGTGTAGTTCCACCTTCACTATGTTACCAAAGTCAGGATGGTAGCATCTGGGTATCTTGGTTTTCCTTAAAGCTTGCCGACTACTCTTTCAGTCCTCCCACCGTGGGCTTAAGCTCTCAGGAAGTTCTTGAAAGGAGCTATGAAGCCTAGAGGATCATTAAGAGAGGCTACGGCTGACAGGATACCACGACGAGTTGAGGGTCGATCCTTTATGTCAATGCTGAAACTGAAGGTGTCATTTTCAATTGACCACTGAATGCCAAGTACTTGTCCTTCTCATGTTGAGTCTGGGTTAAGTTTGAGAGGTTCACTAGTTATTGCTCTTTCTGATGGAGCTACACAAGACAGGACGTCCCTTTTATTAGAGTTGAACTTATGCAGTCTTAAGCCAGCATTTTTACATAATCCTTGCGCTTCGAGGATTAGATTTGTAGCTTCATTGATTGTTGAAACACTGGTTAGGCCGTTGTCAACATAAAAGTTCTTCTCAATGAAGGCTGATGCTGAAGGTTGATGCTTGTGTTGTTGTGCAAGATACTTGAGGCCAAAGTTGGCACATCCTGGAGATGAACTGGCACCGAAGAGGTGAACTGCCATTCTGTATTCTTTTGGTACTGTCTCTAACTGGCCATTCTCCCACCAAAGGAACCTTAAGTAATTGCGCATTTCTGGGGGAATGTAGAACTAATGGAACATCCTTTCAATGTCGCATATCACAGCGAATGCTTCCTTCCTGAAGCGACAGAGTACTCCCACTAGAAAATTTATCAGGTCGGGACCTGTCATTAGGTGTCGTTTAGGGAGATGCCTTGAAACTTTGCTGAACAATCAAAGACGACTCTTAACTTGTCTGGCTTCTTGGGGTGATAAACCCTGTGATGTGGGATGTACCACACTGTTTCTTCCTCTGATAATGAAAGGGCTGGTTCTGCATCACCCTTTCTGATCGTTTCTTCCATGAATGCAGTGTAGTGTTCGTAGTACTGTTTATTTGCCTTTAACCTTTTCTTTAGATGTTGAAGTCGAATAATGGCCAGCCTTTTATTGTTTGGTAGTGTTGGTTGACTCTTGTCTTTGAAGGGTAATGGCATCTCATAGTGTTCATCTTTCCTTTTCATTATGGTTTCAGAGAGAAACTGCACAAAAGGAACGTCATCTTGAGACATGTACTTTTCTTCATAATTTCTTAACACATCAGTGACTGGGGGCATTGGCATTTATTTTACTGCGACTCTGTGTAAGAAGCTCTGGCTACCCTGTCTATCAAGATGTGGATTTGCTGATCCTTTGATGCTCCAGCCGAGCATAGTTTTTTGAGCAAAGGGTTCATCCTTGGAGCCCATAATGACCTCCAAGGGAGGCAATCGTAACTGATCAGCAGTCCGACTTTGCAGTCTTGAAGTGGCTGTAACTTGTTTGCCAAATGCTTGAGGTGTGGCCACTGAAGTGCAGTCTCCTTGGTGGGGATGTGAGACTTATCTACTAGAATGAAGTCTCTTTTATAGGCTTGATGGAGTTGGACTATAGCTTTACAGCTGAAACCACGCACTTGCAGACCGTGAGCAATTTGACTTGATATAACTGTATCAATGGCTGTCATGGTGCTGAGCTTTAGCTGTAAAGGCTTGGTGCTCACACTTATCTTAGATACCAGGTCTGCCAAAATAAAGGTTGAATCACTCTGCGTGTCAAGTAAGGCATAAGTGAGGATTTCTCTCTGAGGCTCCGCTGCAGCTGACAACAGAACTGGAACAATGCAGGAGGTGGCAAGAGTATGCCTTGTCAATGTATGGGACATAACTTTGGGAACTTTGTTGTTTACCTTATCTCCTGTAGCTACTGAATCATTGTTTGGTGTTTTGACAGGCTCAGTCACCTTGAGGCTAGGTGACAGATGCACACCGTTGGGATCAGGAGTGCACCGCAAGGTAGTGGACCCTACGGCTGACTGCTGCGGATGGGAGTCAGGGTGGTAAGGAAGGCAGGGCCGTTGGAACGCCAACACGGATCCCACCGGGTTTAGAGCGTAAGACTCCCTGGAGCGCGGAGTCTAAGAGCCAGCAGGTGTTCACCAAAGCCTCTAGTGGTGAGGATGGACTGGGCTGCAACTGGCTCCAGGTCGCGACCCCCAGGGTCCCCCAGCTCACACCCACAGTAGGCAACAGTAGGATAGGGATAGTAAGGGAATAAGCCAAGGTCGGGGCCACAAGCAGACAAGGACAACAGAGTTCACGCCAAGGTTCAGGGTCACAGGCAAACAGGGATAGTCGGGGACATGCCAAAGGTCAGGGTCACAAGCAGACAAGGAAAGTCGAGAACAGGCCAGAGTCGGTAACTGGAATCAGACATAGGAAACACAGCAAGTACACACAAAAGCTAACACACAATGGTTGATCAGCACTGCTGGCTTGCAGTGCACAGGTTAATATAGGGTTCCCTGATAGGACCTGGGGTGGGGCCCTGCTTAGAGGAGAGGTTATAAAACCAGCCAGGTGTGAGTGGCTGGCCTCTTAGTCTGAACACATGAGGAGAAGGTAAGCTGACAGAGAAAGATTACTGCATAACCATGACACAGTGTTTCTCTGTATGTGCAAACAGGTTGGATGATGACGACTACATATTCTACACATGTGTCTTCCTTTGCAGTCTTTTGAAGTATGGCCCTTTCTCAAGCAACCAAAGCAGAGGTGGTTTTCATAAATAAAGGCCTTCCTTTCATCGATGGTTCTTGCTGCAAAAGTCGGACATTTAGCGACACTGCGCATTTTGTCTTTGCAGACTAGGCAGGGTGGTTTCGGTCTTGCAGCTGAGTTCTCTGGAACACTGGAGGTGGAGGGCTTCATTTGAGTGCTTGTGTTGAGCGCCTTGGCTCTTTTGGGAATTCTCTCATCTGTGGTCTTGGTACTGAGGAGGAAGGGGGAGGCAATGGGGTTGCATGCTATCTTGGATTCTTTCTGCAGGAACTCTGTGAAACGAGCAAAGGTTGGGTATTCTTGAGACTTGTCTAATTCGTCCACAACAATGCGACTCCATCTATGCACGACCCATTCAGGCAGTTTCTTGAGAAACTTGGTTTTCTTCACAATCATTTAGAATAGCTAGGCCTTTAACATGGGGAATGGCCTCCACACAGCCTTGAAGGAAATCCGCAAACTCTCTTAATGCTACAGGGTCGTTTTCTGATATCTTTGGCCATTTAGGCAGCCTTTTTCTGAAAGCTCTTTGCACTATGAATGGACCTCCATACCTGTCCTGTAGGTTCCCCCAGGCACCCAGATAAGTGTCTTCTGAATTCTGATAGAAGAAACCTTCCGCTGCCTTATGAGCTTCACCACCGAGATACCTCTTCAAGTGCAGCATTTTTTCGCACACAGGGATTGTTTTTTGATCAATCAGCGCCATAAAGGATACCTTCCAATCTATGAACTTTAAAGGATCACCTGTAGCAGACTTGCAAGTTCTGGAATTAGACTACCTTCTTCTTGTGGTCTTGACACCTCAAGTGGTTTATTTGAAGGTTGAAATGACACAGCTTTCAGATTCAATGAGGTTTGTGGTTGATTCTTTTTGTAAAGGTTTTGTACCTTGTAGTCTGTCTCCTGTTCACAATATTCAAAAATATCATAGGCATTGTAAGCTTTCACTCTTGCTGCAGCTACCTTGACTTCATTTTCTGCTTGTAGCTGTTGCAGTCTTGTCTTTTCCTCATCTAACTTAAGTTTAGTTTCTGCCTCCATTTTGCTCAGCTTAACTTGTTGCTCACGCATCTGTTGCATCGCCTTTGCCTGTTCTATCTTTGCTGCAAGGTCGGCTTCTGCATCTGCATGTTTGCTGGAAGATCTGGAAGTGGCTCTCGAGCTTGAGCTAGAGTCTGGTAATGACTCTGAGAGGACAGTTTCTGTTTCCATGTTTACAAAGACTGACTCGGGCTCTTCTTTATTAAGTACCATCCTCGCTCTTTCCTTCTCAAGTTGATCATTAAAGGTTTCCTCCACATTCTCTAGCCATTTCCTGGCGAGGTTGCAGATTTCAGCTGTTAACGTGGTGCATGCATCCATTCTTTTAACAACGTATGGGGTAGTGGAATGATTAATGGAATGATAATGGACTCATACTGTTGGTGTACTAACGCTTCTTTGGCTTTAATCTCCTTCATTCTTGTATCAAGGTCTTCTGCTAGGCAGAGGTTCTTTAAGTTTGTCCTAATTTCTTTTGCTAGCTCCTTCCAAGAGTCATACGCCTTGTTATATGCCATTTCATTTTTCTTAACTGTTTCTTTGTGCATTTCTTGGCCCTTTTCTGTTAATCTTCTCTCTCTGGAGCTGGACCGCACTTGTTGTGACTCGGTGGGTTTGTCTGTTTCTTTAGTGGGTGACAACATTTTGTTTTAGTGTGCCTTTGTCTTTCAAGTGTGTGTGTGCCTGAAACCTAATCTGTATGAGAGGTGGCTCAAACTTGCTACCAATAGGCTACGAAGGAAAATAGGCATTTACACTTGTAACTTACAAAGATTAGCAAACAATGCATACCATATCATCAAATGAAAGACCTAGTATCGGAGTACCTCAGTAAGCAGGGTGACTCTGCAGGTACTCAGTAACGATATGTGCCAACGTCCCCAAGAATCAGACTGTGGATAGGAAAAACTCTAAGTATGGGACTTTGAGGGCACAATAGTATTAAGCTACAAAATATATATTTAATAGAGGTATTTTATTAGAAAAATATAAAAGACAAAAAAATATAAAAGACATTAGACACACATAGATTGTTTAAAAACACTTCAAATTCAATATAGATCCTAATGGTAATACACCGTATGAGTCCTATCCTGCCAATTTGTATAGCATAAAAAAGGCTATAGACATATACATATATTGCTTAAACCGAATACAGGAGAAATACTTCCCCTGAAAATCAAACAGTAGGCAAGCACATAGCTATAGCAGAGAAGATGCAGCAGGTTTGGTAATCCACGGTGGGGTATTCTCTAGTTGCTCTACATGTTTCGCGTTTCGCAGAATGCTTCCTCAGGAGCTAGAGACTCAATTAAATGTGGTAAGGTTGCCCAAATCAGCCAGTGGTAATTATATGCAGTTTTGCACTCCACAAAGCTGATCTTTATGGAAGAGTGGCAAGAAGAAAGCCATTGTTGAAAGAAAGCCATAATTTCAGTTTGCGAGAAGCCATGTGGGGGACAAACAAACATGTGGAAGAAGGTGCTCTGGTCAGATGAGACCAAAATTGAATTTTTTGGCCTAAAAGCAAAACGCTATGTGTGGCAGAAAACTAACACTGCACATCATTCCCGCGGTGAAACATGGTGGCGGCAGCATCATGTTGTGGGGATGCTTTTCTTCAGCAGGGACAGGGAAGCTGGTCAGAGTTGATGGGAAGATGGATGAGGCCAAATACAGGGCAATCTTAGAAGAAAACCTGTTAGAATCTGTTCTCTCTATAGGACAGAGAGCTAAACCTGCCATAAACTTCAGATACCATATTTCTTTGATCTTAAATTTATTAGAACGAGCCAAGTGAAACTACAAATTGATAAAACAAACATCAATTCGTACAATATTGCATATAATAAATAAACAATGCTCTATAACACAGAATGAGATAACAAAAACTTACTTTTTAAGCTCACTAAGAAGTGATGACGAGGGATTGGAGAAACCGCCTTACTGAAGATTATTAAAATGGTGGCTGACTCACTTTCGCTAGAGAATTCTCCCAGAATGCACTGGTTCCTAACAACTTTATTAACACATTCTAGGAGACTACAATATGTAACTATGAAAAACAGCTAAAACTATACCAGAAAGAGAACAGTAGGTGGCGCCTGCGCTCTGCATAATTAGCTTGGTGTAAATCAAGAAAACCAACATGTTATTTAAATAGGAGTTCCAGTCAAAAAAAAAAAATTAAAAGTCAGCAGCTACAAATACTGCAGCTGCTGACTTTTAATTGGACACTTACCTGTCCCAGGGTCCAGCGATGCGGGGGATCGAAGCCCCGCTCATCTCCCCCTCCGTTCAGTGGCGCCGGCATTGCAACTGTGGGCGCCGGGCTGTGGCTTCACAGCCTGGCACCCACTGCGCATGCGCGAGCGGCGCCGTGCGCCGTGATTGGCCGCTCAGTCACCTGGGACCTGTAATGGGTCCCAGATGATTGACAGGAGGGAGGGAGCAGAGCTGAGCCCTTCCTGTGCCGAGGGGGAAGTGATGTCACCAGCCCAGGCACTGGAAGAGGCAGACTACGAGGGACCCCCTAGCAACAGGCATTTAGAGGTAAGTAAAAAAAAAAAAATATCCACATTTTTTTGTATTTTTTTTTAGGATTTTTCATGTAGTTTTTTTTTTTTTTTTTTGGGTGGAACCCCACTTTAAGCACATAAACAGAAGTAACTGAATAAAGGCCCAGTGGGCAGAACAGAGTCTGCAAAAGACATGAGACTGGGCCAGAGGTTCACCTTCCAGAAGGACAATGAGCCTAAACATACAGCCAGAACTACAATGGAATGGTTTAGATCAAAGCATATTCATGTGTTATGCCCCGTACACACGATAGGATTTTCCAACGGAAAATGTTCTATAGGAGCTTGTTGTCGGAAACTCCGACTGTGTGTAGGCTCCATCGGACATTTTTAATCGGAATTTCCGTCACACAAAATTTGGGAGCTGGTTCTCAAATTTTCCGACAACAAAATCCGTTGTCGTAAATTCCGTTCGTGTGTACACAATTCCGACGCACAAAGTTCCACGCATGCTTGGAATCAAGCAGAAGAGCCACACTGGCTATTGAACTTAATTTTTCTCGGCTCGTCGTACGCGTTGTACGTCACCGCGTTCTTGACGTTCTGAATTTCTGACAAGATTTGTGTGACCGTGTGTATGCAAGACAAGTTTGAGCCAACATCCGTCGGAAAAAAACATGGATTTTGTTGTCAGAAAATCCCATCATGTGTACAGGGCATTAGAATGTTCCAGTCAAAGTCCAGACCTGGATCCATCTAAGAATCTGTGGCAAGACTTGAAAATTGCTGTTCACAGACGGTCTCCATCCAATCTGACAGAGCTTGAGTTATTTTGCTAAGAAGAAGGCAAAAATTTCACTCTCTAGATGTGCAAAGCTGGTAGAGATTTTTTTTTTTTTTTTTACACGGTTTACTACTGCTTTAATAAATGGTAGCTTTAAAGTGGTTGGAAAGGCAGAAGGTTTTTTATCGTAATGCATTCTATGCGTTAAGATAATATCATTCTGTGTGCAGCAGCACCCCTAATGCTTGCTTGGGCCCCATCTCAATCCAGTAATGTTGCACGAGAGACTCGGCTGTCCAGGACTCCCCTCTTCATTGGCTGAGACAGCAGCACGGCGCCATTGGCACCCGTTGCTGTCAAAGTCAGTGAGCCAATGAGGAGAAAAAGGGGGTGGGGCTAGGCTGTGTCTCCATGTCTGACTGGAGACAGGAAGCTGGGGCTCGGCTTGCATGCCCCCATAGCAAGCTGCTTGCTGTGGGGTCACTCAACAGAGGGAGGGGCCAAGAGCACCGAAGAGAGGCCTGAGAAGAGGAGGATCCGGGCTGCTCTGTGCGAACCCACTGCACAGAGAAGGTGATTATAACATGTTTGTTATTTTTAATGAAAAGGGAAACAACACTTTAGTATCACTTTAATGAAATAGAGGAACAGGGGTGTAACTGACAGCTATTATCTAAGTTCTGCTTTTCACTTACTTACTGTGCAACAAGTACTTTGAGAAATGTGTCCTCTCTCTAAAAACAAAATTTTACTTGTAGGGGGTTATTACTGAGAATATAATAGGACTTTTTTTTTTTTTTGAGTGGAGGGTCAATTTTTAAACACTATACAGGTACAGTATACTGTGTTATTTAGAGGCAAATTAAGCTTTCTAGAGTTTTTCTCTAACTCAAGAGCAATAAGGAACATTTGAAAGCATTTACAGCTCTACATACCGGAAAATGTTGACCAACCAGCAATCATTCTACTTTTAGCAATTTTTTTTTTTTTACACCGGAGTGGTCATCCAGATCTTGCTTTCACAATCTAGTGATTCACTGTACGTAGGCAAGCAACACAGGGTCTTTTTAGCCATCACTTGCTGAATGCCTGTGTTTGGGCAGTGACTACTTTGCAGTGAAGACTGGATCAAGCTTGGGCACTTGCACCCTTAGCCTGGGTTCACACTATAGCGATCACAGACATTGCATGTAATTCGCACCCACTTTGCTGTGCTGATCACATGTGATCTCTGTGCACTGCGAGTTCAGCCATACAGTTTGTATGGCTGAACTCGCATTGGATTTGAACAAAAAAGGTGCAAGGACTTTTTTTCCCGCACTGGAATCTGATTGCATGGGTGTTCACACCTATGTTATCTGATTCCTGTCCAAATTCACAGTTCACATTGCCATCTGTGAACCGCTCTGTATTGACACCCGCAGCGGTTCGCAGAGGGCAGTGTGAACTGCCTGCGGAAGAGATGCAATGCGGGAACCGGTGTTCTGCCGAGAAAGTTCCCCCCGGCGCATAAGGACTCCCCTGTACTGCGCAGGCACAGCGATTGCGCAGTACAAGCCGCCGAAAATAGCCGAAACTGAACAGCTGAGAGTCAGCTGTACATGGCACCTGTAACAGGGCCCCTCGCGGGCTCGTTTCACTCGCCACGCTTTCGGGCACGACCTCACTTCGCTCAGCATAGTTTTATTCACCTCTATGCCCACTTGGATGGTGGGGCTTGAACCTGGACTCAGTGCGCAGGCGTCGTGTAGAGCTGACGATCAGCTGTTCAACTTCGGAGACTTTCGGCGGCTCCGTAGTCGTTCATACTGCGCAAGCGCAGTGCATGCGCAGTACAGGGAGAACGGGAGAACTTTCTCCGCAAGACACCAGCACTGGAATCACGCTGGTTCCCGCATTGCTACAGTGTGAACCGGGGCTTAAAAAAAATAGCAGCTCCCATCTGTTGGTCTTTATAAGCTTGTTTTAAATGGAATAGATACTTTAGAAAATAGTGTTTAGATATACAGTTTACTAGTTAGTTATTTTCCCAAAAATTGTCAAATTTCCACCACTACAACCTGTAGACCAGCCTGTTTCAACCTTTATACCCCAGAGGATCCTTTTAAATAATTTTTAGGTCTCAGGGAACCCCTACAAAAAATGTATTAATGAGGTGTCAGTGGGAAGAAACCCCCCTACATTGGTTGCCAGCAGGAAGAATGAAAGTGATTGTAAAGGAATTTTTTAAAATCTATTTAAAAAAAATAACAAGCATGTTATACTTACCTGCTCTGTGTAATGATTTTGCACAGAGCAGCCCCGATCCTTCTCTTCTTGGGTCCCCCGCTGGCGCACTGGGCCCCTTCCCTTTTCCGAGTGCCCCCACAGCAACCTGCTTGCTGTGGGGGCACTCGTGCATGCAGGTTTCCGAGTCAGCTATCTATGTTCATAAGCCACAGAGAGCATGGCTCAGCCCCGGCCCCCGCCTCCCTGGTTGTGATTGACAGGAGTGGAAGCTAATGGCTCCTGCTGCTGCATCTCAGCCAATCAGGAAGGAGAAACTGGGAGAGCCTTGGGTCTCATGCACATCGCTGGATAGAAATTGGGCTTAAGTAAGTGTTTGGGGGGCTAAGAGGGGAGCTGCAAACTGAAGGGTTTTTTTTACCTTCATGCATAGAATGCAAGAAAGTAAAAAAACTTCAGCCTTTGCAATCACTTTAAAGTGGGTATAGAGGCTTCAAGTTTTACCTTAATGCATTCTATGCATTAAGGTAAAAAAAACCTTCTGTTGCAGAGGATCCCCCACTCCCCCATATATGTACCTGAGCCCAACCTGGATCCAGTGCTGTGCACAGGAGCAGAAGCTCTCTTGGCTCTCTTCCTCCTATGACAAGGGAGCAGGGGTTGGGGCCGGGCCCCAGTGTCTGTGTCTTTAGACCCAGGCAGCATGACTCGGGAGTGAGCCCACATGAGTGCCCCCATAGAAAGTGGCTTTCTATGGGCCACTTGCTGAAGAGGAGGATTGGGCAAAACCATTGCACAGAGCAGGTAAGTATGACGTGTTTATTATTTAAAAAATAATGGAAGCTTTACAATCACTTTAAATTATTACTGTGGTGGTCAGAATGTCCCAGACAGCTAAATGTTCATTGGTGTTTAGACATGTGCAATTCGTTTAGTAACGAATCAAAATTCTACCAAATTTTGCATCTTTCGGACATTCGGATGCATCCAAATGTCCGAAGAACAAAAATAATGAAAAGAAATTATAGCGAAAATAACGAATGAATTTGACATGATTCGTTCATTCGTTAAAGGTCTAATGAAACAAAATGTCAACTCAGAGTAAATCTTAGTGCCGGTTTACACATGGGCAACCTGTCAGGTGACTTATCCTCCTGACAAGTCGTACTCCATGCATTGCAATGGAACCGGTCTAATAGGAGTCGTTCTGACTTAGAAAAAGGTTCCTCTACTACTTTGGGACTACTTTGGGGCGACTTTGGAGTGGCTTGCATTGACTTCTATAAAGAAGTCGTTTTGCAAGCCGCACTGAAGTCACGCTGTACTGTAGAGTCGGACGACTTTGAAACCGCCCCATTGTGAACCATACAGTCCAATCAGCTGATTAATTTTGTGCTGGAGGTTGGATTACTGGCAAAGTGCATTCCTGAGAACTGAGTGAGAAGGGTATTGTATTGTATTTATGCAGAGGAGAAGAGATATTGTCATTGTGTTTGTTAATGGATTCAATAAACAAACGACTTTCCAAACTAGGAATCGTTATCACAAGTATATATATATATATATATATATATATATATATATATATACATAAATACCGAATCAATATACATAAAAAATGAATTGATTCGGTATAACGAATATCGACGCTACAGAAATGACGAATTATCCGAAAACGAATTAACGTAACATAACGAATATAACAGAACGAAATTATGTATTTTAAAAATGGAAACTAAACTAAACAAAATTTTCTGTTGTGCACAAGTCTAATGGTGTCTACCACTGGTTCTGCCAAGTGGTATAAACAGAACAGTCAGTGCTACTACTGGTTATGACTAAGGCCTTATAGGCTGAAACGCGTCAACTGACTTAATCTGCGTTTGTTCACTGTGGCTATTCAATAAAATGAAGAAATGTTAAGAGCAACAACCGGAATGGGGATCATTTTTTCTAAATGACTCTGCCAAGTGGTGTTTGACCTGGAACCATGGAGGTACCATAAGATGGGAGGTCAATCAGCCACAGCTCAAGGAACCCCTAACAAACTCTGGAGGAAGCATAGGGTTCCACCAAACCCTGATTGCGATTCCCTGATGCAGACACAAAAGCATTGACATCTATAGTGATACGCTCCGTTGTATGATAATCCTTTTCACATAAAACATTCTATTCTTTAATGTGGTTTGAAATATTGTGGCAGTGTGTAAAAAGCTTTTATTTTATGTTTTTATTATTACAAAAAATACACAGTCAGTAAAAGGAAAATGGTAAATCTAGCCCTGATTACAAGGTGACACAAACTTCAGAGAGTGGGAAGTCATGCTGAGCATTCTGCAGTGTCCAGGTACAGAGCAGCATGTAGAGCAGGCGGCTCAGTATGACTTTCTGCTAAAGGGCTTATTCACACAATGCATAGGAGGATCCATAGCTCAACAAGGAGACTAAATATAACATTATTTTTATTTGTTCCAGTTGACATCATTGGGCTGTATTAGTGTGCACTAGAAAAACATAGGACAGGTTGTATTTTTGCACAGTGCTTTGTGGCATGTTATAAAACATTGCAAAAGAATAGATTTTGGTTTCTACTGTAGGAAAAAATGAACCTCAATGTAACACATTTTGGTAAAAAAACTGCATTGCAGCAAATAAAAAATTTTAAAGGGGGTGTGACCGGAAGCTGCCCTGCATGGACGCCTGATCTGATAGCTCTCCTCCAGCCCACAGCTTAAAGGCCTGAAAAGGGGGATTTTCAGCATCGCTATATGGGAGGAAGCAGAAGAACTAGATCCTCTAGGACCAGAGGATCGTCCCAGCCACCATCCAGCTCCACTACAACCCTCCGAGCATACTTTAACCGGTCCTCCATGTCGGAGGACGAGCGGGACAAGATGGCGCCGACGGCCCCCTCCTCCACGAGACTGCAACGACGGCAGCCCTCGGCAGCTCCATTGACATCCCAAACCACAGCAGGACAGGCTCAGGAGATGGATGGGCTGACCGGCTCGGGAACTACAGCGGTGAGTCCACCCCCACCTCTCCCCGCACAAGAGACACCCCGGAGCACACCACTGGACATTTTACTAGGCCGCACTGCAGCTTCCTACACACAGTGCTCAGTGCTTCCCGCAGCTGCTTCGCTCAGCATCAGACCCATACTTGCCCCAGGGAGGAACGATTTCTCCTACTCCCTCTCTCCAATCGGGCGATTTCCCCCCACTACCGGAGCCTGAGGGTGCTTGGGGCCGTGGTCAGGGACTAGGGGCACATTACGGAGGATTTACCCCCCAGCAAGTGTACTGCCCCCCGGCTCCCCCCAACCACAAAGGCAAGTGCGCCATGGTGCCTTCAGACCCATAGAACAGGGGACTGACCACACAAAATCATATGCCCAGGTGGCCTGTTCGCCAAATGGGACCCCTATGGATGCCCTGGTGGGGACCCACCCCCCTCCTCCTAAGCAGAGGCCTTTCTGGGGAGACCTGCAGGCACCCCAGATGCAGTCCCAGGACTCACGGAATCCCATAATTCCTCCTGCACTACACAGGGAACCCTCCCCTCCATGTCACCCCCAACATCACATGGAAAACAGTCCACGCTTTCAGCAGTCTACCTCCTGGCAGGACTGTCTCCAAGCCATACCTACCAAGGAGGACTTTAAACTCCTCATTGAAGAAGTTAAATCCGCCTATCGGGCGGAAATTCAAGTCAAATGAGATGAGTAAATCAGCGCATATATGCAAAAACTACAAAGCAGCTGTACACCAGGGTCAACACAATCAAATCCCTTAATCCAAAAATTACAAAATAAGGTGCAGCGCTAAAAAATTTAAACTAGTAGACTTCAAGGGATAAATGCGGAGGTATCAATAGAACAAATAGTCCTTCAGAGGAACAAAACAGTCCTATAATTGATAAATGTAGCAATAATAATGTCCAAGATATTCAGTGAGTATCCACCACATGTGTCAGCATGCCAATAGAGTGATTGATGAATGTGCCCAACACCGATACACTGAGTGGCCTCTCACCTGATGACCAGGACCCTTAAGTTATAAAGGGTCAATAAGGCATTCCCATAAGGGTCAATCAACAAGAGATCCTTTTTCAGATGCTGATAATCCGTCAGGAAACACTGGGGCAGTGGGTCAAGATGGCTCTAGGCTGGGCTGTAGGTGAGGCTGGTTCTCACATAGCATATGTAATGCAAAAAGAGGACAAAAATAGTGCTCTCTGTATTCTACAATTTATTAAAATAATGATAAAGGTAACACTTACAAAAGCGGCACTTCACAAGTGCCAGAACGAACACAGCATAAATATCGAAACACCGCCGTGTAGAGACACGGAGTGGAGCATGCGCGGTAGCAGCGGGTGACGTCACGCCGTTACGTTCTGGACACGTTGCGTCCCAGTGGGCGGGGACTTCTTCAGCAGATGACGAGACTACGTGGGCACCCGCGCTATAAGGAGGTGAGTTGCCATAGCGACAATAGACGCTTCATAGCAGAGAGAAAGACCGGAAATGTCCCCTGTTAAAGCAAATAGGGAGAACGGAAACCGATCCATATGAGCTTGTCGCTATAGTTCAACCATATGGGCAAATACAATAAATAAATGACAAAGGTAAAAAATAAATAAAACATGGGCAATATAATAAACACCTCACGTTTTATCTACATAAAAACATGTAAAAACATCTATAAAAAAACGCAAAGATATATTTAAGCATATCATTTTCAAAATGATAATATCTTATTAAAATATATTACGATAATAAATGTCAGAGCAATTATAAAATCCGTCAACCGCTGTTACCGACTGCTCCAAAGCAAGACCAATGTAAACATTTGAAAAATTTTTTTAAAACGGTTTCACAAATGACATGATCAAAAAAATTTAATGATAATTATCGATCAGAGATAAAACAGTTTGTATCGAACTCTACGTTTAACCCTTCGGGGCACATTACTTTTGTCTCATACATCCAATAGGATTCTCTTTTGCTTAATTGTCTGATGAAATTCCCCCCCCGCCAGTGTTTAGTAACCCTTTCAATGCCCCAAAATTTCAGACCCTTCGGATTCTGTTGATGAAGGGCCTTAAAATGTCTGGACACATTGTGGGTCTTAAGGCCTTTTTTAATATTGTTGACATGTTCAGCCAATCTAACATGTAGAGGTCTTGAAGTTCTGCCCACATACTGGAGCCCGCAACTGCACTCCAGCATGTAGACAACTCCAACCGTGTCACACGTGATTAATTGTTTGATCTCATACTCTTGGTTGGTGGCTGAAGCCAAAAATTTTTTTCTTTTTTTGATGTTCCCTTTGGCGTGTTTACAGGGGACACACCTACCACAAGCATAGAAACCCCCCAAAAAAGAAAAAAGCCTATCTGACGTGGGGACTGGCGGATTGAGAACTCCAGGGGCTAAACGGTCCCTTAATGTGGGGGCTTTTTTATAAATAAATTGGGGCCTGTCAGGGAGTACGGGGCCCAAAATTTTATCCTGCTTTAGTATTGCCCAATTTTTTTGAATAATTCTCTCAAACTTACGGTATTGGACATTATAATCCAACACCATTTTGAAATTGTGGTTATCATTAGTAGAAACCTTCGAAGACCCAGCAATAAGTTCTTTTCTATCTAATGTCATGACTCTAGACACCTCTTCATCAAGGGTAGATCTGTTATAACCCTTTTGCTCGAACCTAGAAGAGAGGACTTGAGATTGATTTACAAAATCATCTAGAGTGGTACAATTACGGCGCAACCTAATGTATTGGCCCCTGGGGATGTTGCACAGCCAAGAGCTGTGATGGCAACTCCCCAGGGGAATATACGAGTTGCGATCTGTTGGTTTAAAGTAGTTAGTGAGAATAAACTGGTCATGCTTAATACTAATGGACAAATCTAAAAACACAACTTTTTCGGAACTGATGGTCCATGTTAGAGATATGTTCTTTGTGTTATTATTGAGTGATTCAATGAAATCGTTCAATCTAGATCTTTCACCATTCCAAACAAGGATAAGATCATCAATGAATCTCCTGTAACACACTAACTCAGGGGGGCGGTGAAGGAACACTGCCTCATCCTCCCAGTGGGACATGAAAATATTAGCCACACTGGGAGCGAAGCGAGCCCCCATAGCTACACCCCTGGTCTGTAAATAAAATTCTCTATTGTACCAAAAATAGTTCCTTGTGAGACAAAAATCTAAACAACTTAAAAGAAACTCCTGATGCCCACCAGATAGAGAAGATGCAGTCAGAGCCCATTCTACCGAAGCCATGGCATCCTGATGGCCAATAATAGTATACAGGGAACTCACGTCTGCTGTAACTAAAAAGGTGGACGGGGAACATTTCAAGGTGTCTAGAATTTGGATGATGTGTTTGGTGTCCTTCAAAAATGCAGGAGTTTGCATAACTAAAGGTTGTAAAAAGAAATCAATGTATTGTCCTAATCGTGCAGAAACAGAATCGATCCCAGTGACAATGGGTCGCCCTGGAGGTCTAACAGCATCTTTGTGCATTTTTGGTAGAAAATAAATAACAGGTGTTCTGCAGAATAAAGGGTCTAAATATAAAGCTTCCTTTTTATTAAGGATCCTTCTATCCTTACCATCTTCAATAATATTATGCAGTTCATCCTTAAAGGTGAGCATAGGGTCCTTATTCAAAATCTGATAAGTATCCTGGTCCGATAACAAGCGACTCATTTCATTTTGGTAATATTCTTTGCTGAGAATGACTAACCCACCTCCCTTATCCGCAGGGCGAATGACGATATCCTTACGGTCCGTCAGAGATTTTATGCCCCGCTTGATAAACAGTGGATCAGACACTCTCTTCACCTGTAATTTTTCTAGGTCATTGGAAACCATATTTTTAAAAACTTCCAAATGTTTATTATCGGAAATCTGAGGATTAAAAGTAGACTTATTTCGTAGAGAAGAGTAATTCTGTGCCAAGGGTTTAGATCCCTGGGAAGGGTGTGATAAAAAATATTTTTTCATGTTAAGAGTTCTTACGTATTTTTGAATACTAACATAAGTGTTAAACTTATTGAGATTTTTAATAGGGGCGAATTTAAGACCTCGGTCAAGAACTTTTATTTCATCTTCGTTCAGAACAACATGACTAAGATTATAAATTCCTTTACCTATTACGGTCGAGTACAAAAAGTCCAGACCGTAATAGGTAAAGGAATTTATAACCTTAGTCATGTTGTTCTGAACGAAGATGAAATAAAAGTTCTTGACCGAGGTCTTAAATTCGCCCCTATTAAAAATCTCAATAAGTTTAACACTTATGTTAGTATTCAAAAATACGTAAGAACTCTTAACATGAAAAAATATTTTTTATCACACCCTTCCCAGGGATCTAAACCCTTGGCACAGAATTACTCTTCTCTACGAAATAAGTCTACTTTTAATCCTCAGATTTCCGATAATAAACATTTGGAAGTTTTTAAAAATATGGTTTCCAATGACCTAGAAAAATTACAGGTGAAGAGAGTGTCTGATCCACTGTTTATCAAGCGGGGCATAAAATCTCTGACGGACCGTAAGGATATCGTCATTCGCCCTGCGGATAAGGGAGGTGGGTTAGTCATTCTCAGCAAAGAATATTACCAAAATGAAATGAGTCGCTTGTTATCGGACCAGGATACTTATCAGATTTTGAATAAGGACCCTATGCTCACCTTTAAGGATGAACTGCATAATATTATTGAAGATGGTAAGGATAGAAGGATCCTTAATAAAAAGGAAGCTTTATATTTAGACCCTTTATTCTGCAGAACACCTGTTATTTATTTTCTACCAAAAATGCACAAAGATGCTGTTAGACCTCCAGGGCGACCCATTGTCAATGGGATCGATTCTGTTTCTGCACGATTAGGACAATACATTGATTTCTTTTTACAACCTTTAGTTATGCAAACTCCTGCATTTTTGAAGGACACCAAACACATCATCCAAATTCTAGACACCTTGAAATGTTCCCCGTCCACCTTTTTAGTTACAGCAGACGTGAGTTCCCTGTATACTATTATTGGCCATCAGGATGCCATGGCTTCGGTAGAATGGGCTCTGACTGCATCTTCTCTATCTGGTGGGCATCAGGAGTTTCTTTTAAGTTGTTTAGATTTTTGTCTCACAAGGAACTATTTTTGGTACAATAGAGAATTTTATTTACAGACCAGGGGTGTAGCTATGGGGGCTCGCTTCGCTCCCAGTGTTGCTAATATTTTCATGTCCCACTGGGAGGATGAGGCAGTGTTCCTTCACCGCCCCCCTGAGTTAGTGTGTTACAGGAGATTCATTGATGATCTTATCCTTGTTTGGAATGGTGAAAGATCTAGATTGAACGATTTCATTGAATCACTCAATAATAACACAAAGAACATATCTCTAACATGGACCATCAGTTCCGAAAAAGTTGTGTTTTTAGATTTGTCCATTAGTATTAAGCATGACCAGTTTATTCTCACTAACTACTTTAAACCAACAGATCGCAACTCGTATATTCCCCTGGGGAGTTGCCATCACAGCTCTTGGCTGTGCAACATCCCCAGGGGCCAATACATTAGGTTGCGCCGTAATTGTACCACTCTAGATGATTTTGTAAATCAATCTCAAGTCCTCTCTTCTAGGTTCGAGCAAAAGGGTTATAACAGATCTACCCTTGATGAAGAGGTGTCTAGAGTCATGACATTAGATAGAAAAGAACTTATTGCTGGGTCTTCGAAGGTTTCTACTAATGATAACCACAATTTCAAAATGGTGTTGGATTATAATGTCCAATACCGTAAGTTTGAGAGAATTATTCAAAAAAATTGGGCAATACTAAAGCAGGATAAAATTTTGGGCCCCGTACTCCCTGACAGGCCCCAATTTATTTATAAAAAAGCCCCCACATTAAGGGACCGTTTAGCCCCTGGAGTTCTCAATCCGCCAGTCCCCACGTCAGATAGGCTTTTTTCTTTTTTGGGGGGTTTCTATGCTTGTGGTAGGTGTGTCCCCTGTAAACACGCCAAAGGGAACATCAAAAAAAGAAAAAAATTTTTGGCTTCAGCCACCAACCAAGAGTATGAGATCAAACAATTAATCACGTGTGACACGGTTGGAGTTGTCTACATGCTGGAGTGCAGTTGCGGGCTCCAGTATGTGGGCAGAACTTCAAGACCTCTACATGTTAGATTGGCTGAACATGTCAACAATATTAAAAAAGGCCTTAAGACCCACAATGTGTCCAGACATTTTAAGGCCCTTCATCAACAGAATCCGAAGGGTCTGAAATTTTGGGGCATTGAAAGGGTTACTAAACACTGGCGGGGGGGGAATTTCATCAGACAATTAAGCAAAAGAGAATCCTATTGGATATATGAGACAAAAGTAATGTGCCCCGAAGGGTTAAACGTAGAGTTCGATACAAACTGTTTTATCTCTGATCGATAATTATCATTAAATTTTTTTGATCATGTCATTTGTGAAACCGTTTTAAAAAAATGTTTCAAATGTTTACATTGGTCTTGCTTTGGAGCAGTCGGTAACAGCGGTTGACGGATTTTATAATTGCTCTGACATTTATTATCGTAATATATTTTAATAAGATATTATCATTTTGAAAATGATATGCTTAAATATATCTTTGCGTTTTTTTATAGATGTTTTTACATGTTTTTATGTAGATAAAACGTGAGGTGTTTATTATATTGCCCATGTTTTATTTATTTTTTACCTTTGTCATTTATTTATTGTATTTGCCCATATGGTTGAACTATAGCGACAAGCTCATATGGATCGGTTTCCGTTCTCCCTGTTTGCTTTAACAGGGGACATTTCCGGTCTTTCTCTCTGCTATGAAGCGTCTATTGTCGCTATGGCAACTCACCTCCTTATAGCGCGGGTGCCCACGTAGTCTCGTCATCTGCTGAAGAAGTCCCCGCCCACTGGGACGCAACGCGTCCAGAACGTAACGGCGTGACATCACCCGCTGCTACCGCGCATGCTCCACTCCGTGTCTCTACACGGCGGTGTTTCGATATTTATGCTGTGTTCGTTCTGGCACTTGTGAAGTGCCGCTTTTGTAAGTGTTACCTTTATCATTATTTTAATAAATTGTAGAATACAGAGAGCACTATTTTTGTCCTCTTTTTGCATTACATATGCTATGTGAGAACCAGCCTCACCTACAGCCCAGCCTAGAGCCATCTTGACCCACTGCCCCAGTGTTTCCTGACGGATTATCAGCATCTGAAAAAGGATCTCTTGTTGATTGACCCTTATGGGAATGCCTTATTGACCCTTTATAACTTAAGGGTCCTGGTCATCAGGTGAGAGGCCACTCAGTGTATCGGTGTTGGGCACATTCATCAATCACTCTATTGGCATGCTGACACGTGTGGTGGATACTCACTGAATATCTTGGACATTATTATTGCTACATTTATCAATTATAGGACTGTTTTGTTCCTCTGAAGGACTATTTGTTCTATTGATACCTCCGCATTTATCCCTTGAAGTCTACTAGTTTAAATTTTTTAGCGCTGCACCTTATTTTGTAATTTTTGGAAATTCAAGTCATTCATACTAACCTTAAACATCTATCTGAGAGGATGGAGATGGCGGAGGAGGAAATTCAAGAGACTAAACTGGCAGTGCACCGTACTCAAATACAGGGGGCAGACCACCATTTAATGCTCCGGAATATGCAACGTCATATCGAAGATCTAGACAATAGGGGGCGCAGAAATAACATCCGAATTAGAGGTCTACCTGAGTCAGAAGGTCCTGAAGACCTCCATGAAACCCTGCAGCTTCTGTTTAACAACCTCCTGGGGGACCCCCCAGACAAACCTCTAGAAATGGACCGAGCTCATCGGGCCCTGCGCCCTAAGGGACTGGCCTCCAGACCCCGAGATGTTATTTGCAGGGTCCACTCCTTCCCCCTAAAGGAAGACATTATGCGCAAAGCTCGCACCGCAAAGAAAGTGGTCTATGAAAACACACAACTCCAGCTGTTTCCAGACCTTTCCTGGATCACTTTGAGAAGAGAAGACTGCTTCAGCCCCTGCTCATCTTACTCCAAGAGAATGACATTACATACCGCTGGGGTTTTCCCTTCAGCCTTACAGCCCGACGTCAGGGAAAATCTGCAGTTCTACGCTTCCCGGAGGACTTGGAAAATTTCTGCGACACCTTGGAGATTTCCATCCCTCGACTGCCCGATTGGGATCTTGTGGACTTGCCAACGCCACCCCCCCTGGTTTGGCAGAAGATTCCCTCGACCAAACGCCCCAGGGACCGGGACTCTCCCCGAGGATCTACTAAACCTAAGCCTAAAAAAGGCTGACTGGCATGATACTTACTTCTGCCCCACCCATCTTTGTTATGAGCATTCCCCCTAAGGCCCTTCTTCAGTCATTTTGTTTTCAACATTGGGCATTTTTTATTGGAGACTAGTTAGTGGTAGTTCTAGGTGTTTCCGGCCCACTAGTCCCCCTAGTGGTTTATCCTACTAAAGTTCCTCTTTATAACATTGTTCAGATAGCTTGAATATAGTTGAATTTGCACTGAAAGGTTCTCTATGCCCCCCCGGACTGAGCCCTGGTTTGGGGCTTCGACCGGGGGGACCTACTGGAACTTAACGGAGTCTGGGCGGTCTATACTGCCCGGGCCCACAATGAATCGTTTATGCTTATTTGTGATGATAATAATCATTTTTTCTCTTTCTTCCCTCTCTCTCTCTCTATCTTTCCTTTTTCTTCTCCTTCCTACCCTCCCCCCCTCTCTGGCTTGTCGCGAGTCTGGGACGGTCATCTAGTCGTACCTCACCTATGGATCTCCTCGCTCTCTGGACTTCGTAGGGGTCTCTCAGCTGGATAAGCTAAGTAAACACGTGCACACACACACCAAGGACCATGGTTAGACTCATGTCGTTTAATGTTCATGGGCTGAACTCAAATAAAAAAAGACATCTTGCATTGAGAGAACTCAGGCGATCAGGGGCAGACATAGCTCTGCTACAGGAAACACATTTTAATAAGGGGGATGCCTTCACCTTCGCATCCAGACAATATCCTCAGGTCTTCCAAGCGTTTAACTCCCGCAAACGTGCAGGTGTGGCAATCCTATTTAAGCACGGTTCCCCGTTCAAATGCTTCGAGTCCTTTATTGACCCAAGGGGACACTATATAATTTTACTGGGCCAGTGGCAAACGAAGGCGGTAACTATTTGCAATATTTACGCTCCTAACACGCATCAGATACGCTTCCTATCTAAGGTCTTTTCGCGTTTATTTAAGTCTCCCAATGAATGTTTGATCGTCGGTGGCGATTTTAATCTGGCTCATTCAGTAGGTCTGGATCGCCACGTGATCAACCCCACAGCCCCCCAGACCCGAGCCGCCCGTGATTCCAAACTATTTCGACAATTAACCAGACGCCATGCTTTATTTGATGCATGGCGAGCACTACACCCAGGAGATAGACAATATACATTTTTCTCGGCCCCTCACCGTATGCACTCCCGCTTAGACTATTTCTTCGTTAACAACGCCGCCCTACGTGTCACAAAGACAGCTCAGATCCTTCCCATCTCTTGGTCAGATCATGCCCCAGTTATTCTATCACCAGAGATGGGAATCACTACCCGTAAACCTAGTAACTGGCAGTTAAATAACTTCCTCCTTCAACACATTCCGTCTAGATCGGAACTAGAGACGACTTTGAAAAACTATTTCCTAGACAATAATACTCCCGGTATCTCCCTTACAACTCTTTGGGAGGCCCACAAAGCAGTTCTTAGGGGACGGTGTATTGCGATCTCTTCGGCCATGAAGAAAAATGCGATAGCATCCAAGTTCAGACTGAAAGAGAACTCAAAGCCCTAGAACTCCGCCTACAAACTTCGCCATCCATAACTCTCCTTAAAAAAGTGGTTTGTCTCAGAAACACCCTTCGAGATCTGGCACTAGGCCAGGTTGAGAAGGCACTTCTGCGGCTAAAGCAAACCTATTATGATAAAGGCAATAAAGCCCACTCCCTTCTAGCGCGCAAACTGTCTGAGCGCTCCCATATGTCCACCCCCCACCAAATTAAAGATAAGAAGGGGGCCCTTTTAACACACCCTCAAGACATAGCCCGGGTCTTTGGGGAATTTTACACAACCCTATATAACAACCCCGAGATCCCTCATGATCCACTCTCTCCCGACTTACATGACCGAATGCGACACTATCTGGAGGAAAGTGGACTTCCCAGACTCCAGGGTGCGGATCTTGTGTCACTTAATGCTCCAATCACAGAGGAAGAACTAACGGCCATTATAAAAACTTTGCCTACACACAAATCTCCTGGACCGGATGGTCTCCCCTACGAGTACTACAAGGCATTCCTCCCGATTCTCCTACCCTACATGTGAAGGATGTTTAACGCCTTTTTTCAGAAAACTACTATCCCCGCGGACATGCAGAGGTCATTCCTCACGTTGGTCCCCAAGCCTGACAAGGACCCCTCAGTATGTGCCAGTTACAGGCCAATCGCACTTCTAAGCTCTGATTTAAAAATTTTTACTAAACTTCTCTCAATGCGATTGAATCTGATACTTCCTTCCTTAATACACAAGGATCAGGTGGGCTTTGTCCCCCTGCGTCAGGCGGGGGATAACACGAGACGAATTATTGACCTGATAGATGTGGCGAACAGGGAGGGACTAGAAGCGCTGGTTCTTGGTCTGGACGCAGAAAAGGCTTTTGATCGCCTTGGCTGGTCTTTCCTGTTCGCCACGTTGCGCTGCATGGGATTCCGGGGCCCTTTTCTGCAGGCTATTAGACATTTGTACACTAATCCCTCATCCCAAGTCAAGACCCCCTTTGCCTTATCGTCGGCTTTTCCGATTGCGAATGGAACTCGCCAGGGGTGTCCGCTATCACCGCTATTATTTGCGTTGTGTGTTGAGCCCCTGGCGGCGACCATTCGGAAAAACACGAACATACATGGGATTCCGGTGAGAGGTAGGGAATTTAAGTTGGCATTGTTTGCAGACGATGTCATACTTACCCTGACACAGCCTGTGATCTCACTTCCCAACCTACACGCTGAACTTGACCTGTACAGATCTCTGTCGGGCTACAAAATAAATGCAGCTAAATCTGAAGCTTTACCTATTAACATCCCGACGCAGGAGATCCAACATCTACAACAATGCTTACCTTATCACTGGAATGCGTTATCCCTAAAATACCTGGGAGTCCAGATTACTCCCTCTTACCCTACTCTATATAGAGCCAACTACCCCCACCCCTCTTCAAAAATATAAGAGACCTCCTAAGAAAATGGAAGGCTCATCATATCTCCCTTTTAGGGAGGGTAGCTTCGATTAAAATGGTTATTCTGCCAAAGCTGCTCTACCTATTCCAAACACTTCCCATTCCAGTTCCAACGGTGGAGCTGCGGAAACTACAGGCGGATATGATACGCTACGTTTGGAATTATAGGAGACATAGAATATCACAATCGGTCTTGATGGCATCGCGAACAGACGGCGGGTTGTCCTTCCCTGACATAACCAAATATTATCAAGCTGCCCAATTGCGAGCCCTGGCTTCCTGGTTCACCCAGCGCTCTTATAATAAGTGGACAGAAATTGAAAAACTATGGATGGCACCAGTCCACCCGAATAGTATGCTATGGAATGCGATGGTGAAGGTAGACCCCGCTCAGCTCCTGGGCCCCATGCTCCACCTTAACATGCTCTGGCGTAGATTGTCACGAGCTCACAAATTATGCTCAGAGAGATCACCCCTTACGTCTTTCCTTTACAATCCCAGATTGCCTGCAGGTCTTACACACCAGATGTCCTCCCTGTGGGCGACGAGAGATCTGTTCCACTTTGGTCATTTAGTCCACCCATGCACATGTAGGCTACTTTCCTTTGCAGAACTTCAAAAAAAATTTGGCCTCCCACGGCAGGTATTCTATGGATACTTGCAGATTAGACACTATGCTCAATCCATTGCCCCGGATCTACAATTCTCAACTTCAACTACATTTGAGGGCTTGATATTGGAAGGCTCGGCTAGACGTGGGCTAATTTCCGATATATACCGAATATTAAATTCCTATAGCTTCCTGGACCAGGGCAAGCACGCATACATGCTCCGCTGGGAGAAGTATTTAGCTGAAGAGATACCAGAAAACACATGGCAAGTGATCTGGTCCCAGGCAGCCAAGAGTTCACTTTGTACTCTGTATAAGGAGAACGCGTATAAAATTCTTTTTTTCTGGTACATGACGCCTGATGTTCTCCGAGCCATCTACCCTTCCAGTTCGGATAGATGTTGGCGATGCCACAAAGATAGAGGGACCCTATATCATATCTACTGGTCATGCCCTAAAATAGTTCCGTTCTGGATGGAGACTCAATTACTACTGAATCGCTTACTGGGGGTGCAAGTACCTAGGGCTCCGAAACTATTTCTTCTTGGGGTGTATGGATTGCGTATACCCCGACACTCCAGGAAACTGCTAGGCCATGTACTTACGGTGGCGAGGTGCCTGCTCGCTCTGCACTGGAAAAAACAGACCCCACCCACTCAAACAGATCTCTACACCAGAATAAAAGATATAGAACTAATGGAAAAAATGACAGCCCGATTGCAGGATAGATTGGAGACGCATGATAAGGTCTGGGAGGACTGGCACAGGAGGGAGGACCCACCCTAGGCTGGCGACTGAGCCTCCCCCCCCCCCTCCTCCATCCTAATCCTTCTTTTTTCTTTCTCTTTCTCTTTACCATCCTTCTCCTTAATGTTAGAATATGTCCAGATTAAAATAGATATATGTTGGTTGACGAATTTAGAAGAATTTGCTACATTACTATTCTATTTGGATGAATATATCCTACTGCCTATTGATTACCAGTTTGAATGTCCACCAGATGTATTTTGTTTTTTGCGAACTACAAATCTTTTGTATCTATATATATTTGTGACTAATAAAAACTGTTATTTGAAAAAAAAAAAAAAAATTTAAAAAATGCAAAATGCTCACTTTTGCTATTCTGTGACCCAGAGGCAGCTTATAGGGCCAATTCACACTATGTGCGGTGACGGACATTTTACCGTTTGGTAAAACATCTGTCACCCCAGGGACACACAGGAAACAACTGTGTGTCCCATTCACACTGCAACTCGGCCTAGCGCTAAAATGCAGACGTACTGCATTTTATCACAGCACACCGGCCTGTATTGCATTGCCAGACATTGCGGTGAATGAAGTGTACGTTTTGTACACTTCAAATAACTAATACAAAACAAACAAATAAAGGGAGGCCTAAGGCCGGCCATACACAGAGTAAATTTATTTCTTGCAACCACAGGTTGCAGGAAAGAAACTCGCTCAATCTCCCCATCATGACAGACAGTGTTGATGCGAGAATCCCTCCTGCCAGGCCATTGTGTTCTCCAGGCAGGGGGAGCCGTCCCCACTGAGAGAAGAGAGTGATTATTGCTAGCAGCTATAGCATCCACTAGTGATAATTGCAGGTAAAACCTGGCATGCTGGTTGTACCGGAGTTGATCAGTCGATCAACTTGTTACATTCAGCCTGCCCATAAACTGTTTAAATCTCAGCAGGTTCCTGCTGAACCGCTCGAGATTCTAACCATGTATAGCCTGCCTTAGCGAGCTATTGCCTGCTACCAGCGGATGTCACAGAGCTGCTCCAAGCTCTGGAAGGATCCCAACCATGTTGTTGGGATCTGCCAGCTTTCTGATTTACAGCTGGCTCTGGCTCTCCTTTTCCAGCCTGGTACTTCAGTGAGCGCTGGAGGGGCAGAGCAGAGACCAGTAACTGAGGATCACCGCTGGAGGGGCAGAGCAGAGAGCAGTGACTAACGGTCACCACTGGAGGGGCAAAGAAGAGAGCAGTGACTGAGGATCACCGCTGGAGGGGCAGAGCAGAGAGCAGTGACTAACGGTCACCGCTGGAGGGGCAAAGAAGAGAGCAGTGACTGAGGATCACCGCTGGAGGGGCAGAGCAGAGAGCAGTGACTGACAATCACTGCTGGAGGGGCAGAGAAGAGAACAGTGACTGACGATCACCACTGGCGGGGCAGAGCAAAGTGCAGTGACTGATGATCACGGCTGGAGGGGCAGAGCAGAGAGCAGTGACTGATGATCATGGCTGGAGGGGCAGAGCAGGGAGCAGTGACTGATGATCATGGCTGGAGGGGCAGAGCAGGAAGCAGTGACTGATGATCACAGCTGGAGGGGCAGAGCAGGGAGCAGTGACTGATGGTCACCACTGGAGGGGCAGAGCAGAGAGCAGTGACTGACATTCACTGCTGGAGGGGCAGAGCAGAGAGCAGTGACTGACGACCACCATTGGAGGAGCAGAGAGGGGAGCAGTGACTGACGATCACCGCTGGAGGGACAGAGAAGAGTGCAGTGACTGACGATGACTGCTGGAGGGGCAGAGAAGAGAGCAGTGACTGACGATCACCGCTGGAGGGGCAGAGCAGAGAGCAGTGACTGACGATCACCGCTGGAGGGGCAGAGCAGAGACTGACGATCACTGCTGGGGGGCCAGAGATTAGTGACTGACAATCACTGCTCTCTGCTCCAAGTGCACCATATATGGACAAATCCTTTCTCTTTGGAATCCCATTGTTAGCTGATCCCCCATACACACTGCAGACTTGCGTCTCATGTCATGCAATCAACCAGTATGCGTAACTGAGCGATCAGCAGTCATGTGAGTGCTCAGTTCTTGGGCTTAGAGCCAACATGGGACAGCTCCAGCATCACAGCGATGCTGCAGTATAGAGGTGAGTACTAAAGTTTTTTTTGTGTACCCCAAACTTCACCTTTAAGGGTTCCTCCTCCAGGATAAATACTGTAAAGCCGAGAAAAGCAGGTCTAGAGGAAATGAGACAAACAAATGCTTGCTTTGTACTCAGGACTGACCAGATCGAATTCATTATGCATGCAGCACAACCCCTCGCCACCTAGACCATATATGGAGAACTTTTCCTTTCTTTTTGGGATCCCATTGTTAGCTGACCCCTCCATACACACTGCAGACTTGTATCTCATGCCATACGATCAATCATCACAATGCACATGCAGTATGAGTGCCTGTGACCCCAGATGGAGCTGTGGACTGCAGAGGAACTCTTATGTGTGCTGTGTATGAAAAGTCCAGTCCTAGTGCTGACGTTGAAGCCCAGCCCTGTGAGCTTGCAGAAGCAAAGTTGTGCAGGGAGGGAAGGTGAGAGGGGAGGAGACACATGGGGGCGGATCCATGGAGGGGGGTAGTGGGAGGGGATCAGAGGCACTTGGAGGAGCCTGATTGCTGGAGAGGAACAGTCAATCGTTTCTAGAAAGTCCCTAAGCCAACCGGCTTGTCCTAGTGAAGGAGGCACATCTGCACTCTCCCATCTAGAGAGAGGGGGCTCTGTGCTCTGGATCCAGCACAGGGGGAGCCCAGACACTTTCAATGGAGGAGCAGCCTGGCCACCACCACCACCATCATCATCACCATCTCCACCACTCATCGTCCTCACACAGCACCTACTACTACTACAGCACCCCCAGCCTGCAGCATGGAGCAGAGGGCAACCTCAGATATCAGCCAAAGCCGCTAAAACATGACCACAAACACGCCCTACAGCACCAGGAAGCACACCAGAAGAAAACAGGTCCGCTTGTGGAGGATGGGAAGGAGCACTGGGGGTAAAGGGTACTGGAGGGGGAGGGGGTGATGGGCTGCAAGCTATGCAATGTAAGCTATGCAATGTACATGTGTGTTTGCCTTTCTCTGGGCTGTGGCCTGTATGGGATCTACATGGATCCTGTGTCTCTAGCCTGGCATTCACATTTAATGGGTGGGTGGACATTGTGGTGTGAAGGTTATAGGGCCGATCACTGTATTTATCATTGGAACGATGGCTGTGTCCGCATGTATTTCTACTGATAGCTGAGGATCGGCCCTACAGACCTGTCTGCTACAGGAGTGTTCTGATACATAGTGACAGCTCAACCTGACATCTGCATTCTGATACATTGAGGACTTCCGCCAATGGAAGATCGTGCATGGGCTGATACATTGTCATCCTGGCTTCTGTAGCAGATGTCAAAGTTCCATTTCACATCACGAACCTCTTCCTGAGTGTCAGCTTGGTGCGTTCTGCGGACGTTGTGCTCAGTGATGGGTTCTGATGACAAGTCATTAGATCATAGGTGACCCAATGTGTGATCGGGAATCCGATGATCACTGATCTATAGGCCATGCAGTGTGCATTGATGATCACTGATCTATAGGCCATGCAGTGTGCATTGATGATCACTGATCTATAGGCCATGTAGTGTGCATTGATGATCTATAGGCCATGCAGTGTGCATTGATGATCTATAGGCCATGCAGTGTGTATTGATGATCTATAGGCCATGCAGTGTGCGTTGATGATCACTGATCTATAGGCCATGTAGTGTGCATTGATGATCACTGATCTACAGCTCATACAGTGAGCATTGATGATCTACAGGCCATACATTGTGCATTGATAATTGCTGATCTACAGGCCATACAGTGGTTTACAGGTCATACAGTGTACAATGTGAGTGCTGATTTATAGGCCATATGATGTATATCGATCTGATCTATATACCATACTATGTGCATTGATGAGTACTAACCTATAGGCCATACATAGTGCATCGGTGAGTACTAACCCATAGTCCATATGTGCAATTATGAGCACAGATCTATATGCCATACAGTGTGAGTAATTGAGTAATGATCTATAGGCCATATAGTGTACATTGATGATCTATGTATGATTGGTGAGTTGATCTATGGGCCATGCAGTGTCTATTGATGAGCTCTGATCTATACGTCATACTGTGGACAATATGAGTGCTGATCTATAGGCCATAGTGTTTATTGATAAGCTATGATCTATATAGGCCATATAGTGTACATTGATGAGTAATGATCTATAGGCCATAGGATGTGCATTGATGACCACTGATTTATAGTCCACACCGTGTGAATTAGATTATCAGCTATTCAGTGTACATTGATGATCTATTATTGATAACTTGATCTGTAGGCCATATGCTGTGCATTGATGAGACTGAGCCATATGCCACATAGTATACATTGATGAGCACTGCTCTATAGACCATAAAGTGTATATTGATGATCTGATCTATAGGCCATACGCTGTACATTGATGATCACTGATATATAGAGCGCAGTGTATGCCGGTGATGACTGATGATGTGGTGCTGGGTGTTCACTGTGCCGTATTCTCCCCAAATGGCGGCATGCAGTCACGGATCTAGGCTGACAGTGATCAGCAGGCTTCGGCCGTTGTCTGTCACCTATGCTCGGTGCGGTGTACAGTTATGGAAAGCCGCCTGCTCTAGGGGGTTCATGGAATCCTCCTGGCCAGTTTTGTGCTTCCTCCTCCCCTTCCAGTCAGCTGGTCGGTGCGGCCTGCTCCGGGAGCTGGAGCCGGGGTCTCGCCTGCCACCACCTGCCCGTCTAGACGGGGGGTACAGGCAGCCCGGCGCAGGTCCGTGTACGGTGTTAATGAGGACTCACATGGCCTGCTGGTGCAGTGTGAAGCTCCCTCGGAGCAGGCTCGTCTTCACATGAATATTCTAGAAGATGTGGCAGTGTGTGTTACATAACATGCCATCCCTTTCCTGCATGGATTCCTACAGCAAGTCCAGAGAGTTCTATGGAAGGGGGCTGCCATTGCTGACTTCATTCTAAGATCTCGCACTGAGCCTATGATTTCTGTCACTGACCTGGAACAAGCATGCAGCAAATCCAGTCAGAGCCCCTAATTATTAACAACTCGGCTGACATCTGTGCGACTTCATGCACAGATGTCTATGCAAGTCAGGGGCGTACCTAGAGCATTTGGCACCCCCCTCTATGTTAAAATGTAAAAACACCTCACTGTGCCCTCTGCATCCCCCAATATCTCTTTGTCACTACTGTGTACCCCCTCTCCACAACTGCACCTCTGGACCCCTTTACATTACACAGCACCTCTGGACCCCTTTATATTATACAGCACCCTGCACCTCCGGACCCCTTTACATTACACAGCACCCTGCACCTCCGGACCCCTTTACATTACACAGCACCCTGCACCTCCGGACCCCTTTACATTACACAGCACCCTGCACCTCTGGACCCCTTTACATTACACAGCACTCTGGACCCCTTTACATTACACAGCACTCTGGACCCCTTTACATTACACAGCACTCTGGACCCCTTTACATTACACAGCACTCTGGACCCCTTTACATTACACAGCACTCTGGACCCCTTTACATTACACAGCACTCTGGACCCCTTTACATTACACAGCACTCTGGACCCCTTTACATTACACAGCACTCTGGACCCCTTTACATTACACAGCACTCTGGACCCCTTTACATTACACAGCACTCTGGACCCCTTTACATTACACAGCACTCTGGACCCCTTTACATTACACAGCACCCTGGACCCCTTTACATTACACAGCACCCTGGACCCCTTTACATTACACAGCACCCTGGACCCCTTTACATTACACAGCACCCTGGACCCCTTTACATTACACAGCACCCTGGACCCCTTTACATTACACAGCACCCTGGACCCCTTTACATTACACAGCACCCTGGACCCCTTTACATTACACAGCACCCTGGACCCCTTTACATTACACAGCACCCTGGACCCCTTTACATTACACAGCACCCTGGACCCCTTTACATTACACAGCACCCTGGACCCCTTTACATTACACAGCACCCTGGACCCCTTTACATTACACAGCACCCTGGACCCCTTTACATTACACAGCACCCTGGACCCCTTTACATTACACAGCACCCTGCACCTCCGGACCCCTTTACATTACACAGCACCCTGCACCTCTGGACCCCTTTACATTACACAGCACCCTGCACCTCTGGACCCCTTTACATTACACAGCACCCTGCACCTCTGGACCCCTTTACATTACACAGCACCCTGCACCTCTGGACCCCTTTACATTACACAGCACCCTGCACCTCTGGACCCCTTTACATTACACAGCACCCTGCACCTCTGGACCCCTTTACATTACACAGCACCCTGCACCTCTGGACCCCTTTACATTACACAGCACCCTGCACCTCTGGACCCCTTTACATTACACAGCACCCTGCACCTCCGGACCCCTTTACATTACACAGCACCCCTGCATGTTACATAGACAGTCCCCTTCCTACCTTAATCATGCATCCAAAGGGAGAGACACAGCAGCGCTGAACAGAGGAGCTGCTGGAGTTATTTGTCATATTAACAAGCTAATAATTGGTTGCTAGGACCAGTAGCAACCAGTCACCTGCTGGTTAACTTAACTGCTTCAGCCCCGGAAGAATTTACCCCCTTCCTGACCAGAGCACTTTTTGCGATTTGGCACTCTGTTGCTTTAACTGACAATTGCGTGGTCGTGCGACGTTGTACCCAAACAAAATTGACGCCCCCTTTTTTTTTTTTTTCCACAAATAGAGCTTTCTTTTGGTGGTATTTGATCGCCTCTGCGGTTTTTATTTTTTTGCTATAAACAAAAAAAGAGCGACGATTTTGGGGGAAAAAAACGCAATATTTTTTTACTATAATAAATATCCCCCAAAAATATATATCTTGATGACCGAGAGCAGTGATCTCTGTCCTGTCACTAGGCAGAACGGGGAAATGCTTTGTTTACAAAAGCATCTCCCCGTTCTACCTCTCCGTGACACTATCGCGGGCACACGGTGGACATCGAGTCCGCGGGACCCACGGGCACGCACGCACCCACAGCACCGCTTCTTAAAGGGGATGTACCTGTACGCCCTTTTGCCCACCAGCGCCATTCTGCCGACATAAATTGGTATGAGCTGGTCAGCAAGCGGTTAAAAAGTTAACTCCAGCAGTTCCTCTATTAAGCGCTGCTAACTGTCTTTCCTCCTGCTGTATAGGAGGAGAGTGAGTGTCTTCTTTCTCCTGCACTGCTCGGCTGGCTCTAGATGTCACCTGGGTAGTGGTATGTTCCACACCCGGCCCGGGCACCCCCACACCCTGTCACAGATTGGCTCTCCCTGGCTGCCATGTCATCGCGCTGCTGCACTGCCTGAGCCTGCCCTGCTGTCACCACTTCACTCAGCCGGCCTGACACCCCCCGCAGTGTGTGGCACTCGGGGCGGATCATCGCCCCCCCCCAGTTGGTACGCCACTGATGCAAGTCACACCTGAAATTGCTAATAATAATGCAGGAACTGTTTTTTAAATTGGTGCGGCACCGCAAAGTTGCTTCGCGCTACTTTGAACAGTTCTATTGCCAACAATAGGGTGCGACTTGTCATGCAATTTGGACATGTCAAATCGCACCGGTGTGAACGAGGGCTCAGGGAAAGGATTGATGACAGCCAGCGACTTCCTCTCAGCCCAGGAGTCCTGTGTAGGGGCCCCTAGTAAAGGATGAATAAAGCTTTAGGCCTATGTCCTGGACAGTCGTCCATGAACACATAGAGCCCCAAACGCAAATACCCCTCAGTTTATGGTTCAGACCGTCAAGCCACACAGTATTTTAGTCAGCCTTAGACTCTGACAGGCTGTGTTAAAGGGTTGCTTCATGGTATCTCACAAAAGTGAGTACACCCCTCAGATTTTTGTAAATATTTTATTATATCTTTTCATGTGACAACACTGAAGAAATGACACTTTGCTACAATGTAAAGTAGTGAGTGTGCAGCTTGTATAACAGTGAATATTTGTTGTCCCCTCAAAATAACTCAACACACAGCCATTAATGTCTAAACCGCTGGCAACAAAAGTGAAAATGTCCAAATTGGGCCCAAAGTGTCAATATTTTGTGTGGCCGCCATTATTTTCCAGCACTGCCTTAAATTGATTGTAAAGCTTTGTGTTGTTGTGGTGTTTTTTTTTTGTTTGTTATTATTATTATTACAAAGATGTTATGTTATACTTGCCTCCACTGTGCAGTTCGTTTTGTATAGTGTGGCCCTAAACCTCCTCTTCTGGGGTCCCCCGGCGGCGCTGGTATCTCCTCCCCACATCATATAACCACCTAGGAGATGCGCTTTCCTGGGGGGGTTACCTTGCGGGCACACTCCAGAGTCCAGCATGTGTGTCCGTAGATGCAGAATGCCAGACTCGGCCCTGCCCCCTGGTGCCACGTCATTGGATTTGATTGACAGCAGCGGGTGCTGCTATAAATCTATCCAATCAAGAGCCGAGAACCCCAGGCAGAGGAAGAGCGCGTCTCTGCTGTGGGACAGGGCACAGGTGAGTAAAATGGGGGGCTGGGAGGCCAGTCACTAGAAGGAGTTGTTTCACCTTAATGCATAGGATACATTAGGGTGAAAAAACACAAGGGTTTACAACCCCTTTTAACCCTCTTGGGCATGGAGTTCACCAGAGCTTCACAGGTTGCCACTGGAGTCCTCTTCCTCTCCTCCATGACGACATCACAGAGCTGGTGGATGTTGGAGACCTTGCGCTCCTCCACCTTCCATTTGAGGACACCCCACAGATGCTCAATAGGGTTTAGGTCTGGAGACATGCTTGGCCAGTCCATCACCTTTACCCTCAGCTTCTTTAGCAAGGCAGTGGTCGTCTTGGAGGTGTGTTTGGGGTCGTTATCATGTTGGAATACTACCCTGCGGCCCAGTCTCCAAGGGGAGGGGATCATGCTCTACTTCAGTATGTCGCAGTACATTGATGGTTCCCTCAATGAATTGTAGCTCCCCAGTGCCGGCAGCACTTGTGCAGCCCCAGACCATGACACTCCCACCACCATGCTTGACTGTAGGCAAGACAAACTTGTCTTTGTACTCCTCACCTGGTTGCCTCCACACACTCTTGACACCATCTGAACCAAAAAAGTTTATCTTTGTCCCATCATACCACAGGACATGGTTCCAGTAATCCATGTCCTTAGTCTGCTTGTCCTTAGCAAACTGTTTGCAGGCTTTCTTGTGCATCATCGTTAGAAGAGGCTTCCTTCTGGGACGACGGCCATGCAGACCAATTTGATGCAGTGTGCGGCGTATGGTCTGAGCACTGACAGGCTGACCCCCCCCCCCCCCCCCCCCCTTCAATATGTCCTGTTAAACCGCTGTATGGTATTGGCCACCGTGCTGCCGCTCAGTTTCAGGGTCTTGGTAATCTTCTTATAGCCTAGATCATCTTTATGTAGAGCAACAATTCTTTTTTTCAGACCCTCAGAGTTCTTTGCCATGAAGTGCCATGTTGAATTTCCAGTGACCAGTATGAGAGAGTGAGAGTGATTAACCCCAAATTTAACACACCTGCACCCCATTCACACCTGAGACCTTGTAACACTAACAAGTCTCATGACCCCGGGGAGGGCAAATGACTAATTGGGCCCAATTTGGAAATTTTCACTTAGGGGTGTACTCACTTTTGTTGCCAGCAGTTTAGACATTAATGGCTGTGTGTTGTTATTTTGAGGGGACAGCAAATTTTAAACTGTTGATAAGCTGTACACCCACTACTTTACATTGTAGCAAAGTGTCATTTCTTCAGTGTTTTCACATAAAAAGATCTATCTATCTGTCTGTCTGTCTTATTCTCTCGAACAGAGACAGAAGTGATCACGCCACCCCTGTGATTGCAAATAAAAGGGGCATTAGGGGGCCATGGGTGTTGCACTTGGCCTCATGTTATGTTAAGCCTCTACAAGCATTTTAGGTATGTCTTGTGTTCAGTGAATAATGTTCAAACTTTTCTGTTTTGCAATGGTGTGGGTTATTCATTCAGTCTACAGTTATCTGCAATAAGAATGCTTGCATCGACACTTCTGCTGCAGATTCCCAAAACTTTTGTACAAGCTGAATAGATCGTTATTGCTAAGAATCAATTACTCAGGCTCACATTATTACTCTTGTTTGAAATGTGAAGAAAGGTGCAAAGTGTTTGTATAGCCCAGTACACACACACACATTTTTTAATTAGATAGTTTCACCCCTCCTAATTATCCTGGTGACCATTGTCACTGATACAGAAAGTAAGGCAGCCAGTAGATGTTATATATATATATTATAATGTTTGGGGGTTCCAAGTAATTTTCTAGCAAAAAATATTGACTTAAGGAACAAGTGTCAGAAAAATATTTAGACTTTGGCTACTTTCGCACTGGGGCGGTAGGTGCGTCGGCAGTAAAGCGCCACTATTTATAGCGGCGCTTTACTGTCAATTTCGTGCCGCTAGTGGGGCGTTTTTTTTACCCCCACTAGCGGCCGAGAAAGGGTTAAAACCACTGCTGCAGCATCGCTATGCTGGCGGTATAGGCGCGTTGCCCCATTGATTTCAATAGGCAGGAGCGGTGTGTACACAGCTCCTAAGATGCTGCTAGCAAGACTTTTTTTTAACTTCCTGCCAGCGCACTGCTCCAGTGTGAAAGCCCTCGGGGCTTTCACATTGGAGAGACAGCAGTGGCTCTTTCAGGGTGCTTTGCAGGCGCTATTTTTAGCGATGTAGCGCCTGCAAAGCGCCCCAGTGTGAAAGGGGTCTTTAAGTGGTTAAACTTCCTGCATTTACACGTTGTTAAAAACTTGTCAGACTGCCTGGATTTTTTTTCTTTACACAGAAGTTTATCCCTTTGATCTAAGAAGAAAGAGTTAGTTACAATGTTTCATGTTAAAAACTTGGCAGACTGCCCGGATGTTTTCTTTTGACAGCTGAGTGAGCAGATAAGTCTCTCCACATGTTATTTGAAAGAATCGGCAAACTCTGCAATAGAGATCGTCGGAGGGTTGAATCGAGATCACGATTTTTTTTTAACGATTAATTGTTCAGCTCTACTGATGAGTGCTGTCGGCTATAGCCAGCAGCGTTGAATCGGTGTGCTAGACCTCCCCGCTCATACATGGATCAAAGTTTGTCCAGTACATGCTGAACCTGCCTAATTTTGAACCATGTATGGCCAGCTTAACAGGAAATCCACAATTTTCCAGTAGTCATTGCAATAAAGAGGTGAGGATAAGCCCTCCAATGGGGACATCTGTTCCACTGACCACTATCCTAAGAGGGGAATTTCCCTGTCTTTTCTCTAGGACTTGAAGTGAAGGGAAATGTCCTCAATGAGGGAGACGCAGACAAAAAAAAGACTGGATTTGGCTCTTTCTAGCTAGGGATGAGCTCAGATGTGTTCTGATCGTAGTCCAAACCCACCCTAGCGATCTCATCAGGAAGCTGTCATCTGTATTTTGCCTATCGTAAGGGGCTGAGGCATCCCCCACCCCAAAACCAAAGGTCTACAAACCCCTTGTATACGTGCGAGGTGAGGCATGCCTCAACTGCTTATGATTGGCATAGTACAGATGACCGCTTCCTGGCCAAATCGCTCAGGTGGGCTTGAAAGATAGCCTTAAAGTGTAAGTAAACCCCCCCCCCCCCCCCCATCTTTTTCAGCCAAGAAAGCTGCCATCTTTGCCTCTGTGTAATCTACAACTGCCATGATGCTGCACATGTGATCAGTTATGACACCAGCATTGGATGGTTTGACAGTTTGGTTGTCAAACCAATGGGAGTGTTACATTTCCGGCATGTGTCGGAAATGAAACTGTTTTATGGCTGGGTTGACTTCAGCTTTTAATATTGGGGTTGGGGGCAGTAAAAGTAGGCGGCAGTTCTGTTCTACAATTTTACTGCTGCCTCCCCTTCCTTTAAAGGGTCTGTAAAGTCAGTTTTTTTTTTTTTTTTTATCTTAATGCATTCTATGCAGCAGCCCCCCCTAGTACTTACCTGAGCCCCCTCTCCTTCCAGCAATTGTCCCCGACTGCCTTGGCCTTGAGGGACTCCCCTCCTCATTGGCTGAGATACAGCAGCAGCACCATTGGCTCCTGCTGCTGTCAATCAGAGTCAAACGGCTCAAATGGCTCCGTGTGTAAATGGACACAGGGAGCTCTGACTCGGCTCGGGTGCCCCCATAGCAAGCTGCTTTCTGTGGGGGCACTCGGAGGGAGGGGTAGGAGAGCCGAAGAGTGACCCGAAAGGAGGATCGGGGGCTGCTCTGTGCCAAACTAACTGCACAGAGCAGGTGAGTATAACATATATTTGTTATTTTAATTAAAAAAAAAAAAAAAAAAAAATGTCTTTAGCTGTTGTGTTGGATTAAAGTGATTATAAAGAGGATTGAACACATGCTGCAGCAAAAATTATTACCCAATGTGACTTGCTCAAGTTGTGTAAGCTTACAGGGCTAAAACGGCCAGTGCTGAGGTGACATGCTGCCTTCCAGCCGTCTGGTAAGTGTCCTCTGAAAAACAATCCACCACAGACTGCTTTTCAGAGGGGAGTCAAAGGCTTCCACAAGTGTAAATGAGCCCTGAAGCCGGCCACACATTTGGTCAGTTCCTGATGAACCAGCTGAAATTTACTTCATGGGTGGCTCTCTTGGCACCTTTCCGCCCAATATCCTTCGACTGAAAAATCCAGGAGGACAATTTTCAGCCAAACAGCAACTGCATCCAATCAGATCAAATACCCTTTTGAATGATTTAGGCTTGATTCACACCTATACATTTTTAGTGCTTTTTGCATTTTGCAGATTTGCACTACAGTCCATTTAACATGGTTTCCTATGGAACACGTTCTGTAGTGCAAATCTGCAAAAAAAAAAAAAAAAATTCAGAATCAGGCCTTAGAGCCCAACTCTATATCTGCTCCTCCTGCCGGGAGAACACAATGGCTTCACAGGACACTGACGGTGTTGATGAGGGAATCGAGCGTTTTTTAAAATTTTTTATTTATTTATTTATTTTTTTTTCCTTTCGCTTCGTCTATGGTCAGCTTTATAGAATGCTTGAAGACCTGCTGGAGGTGAATTTAGCATTGAGGAAGACTTGAGTTGGTTGTTGAAGTAAAGGGATGTTTTTGATATCAGACATATAAAGGCAGGTATGAGCTGTAAAGGGACTTGAAAACAAACCATAGTAAAGTTTTTAAGTTGGACAGGCAGCAGCATAAAGGCATTTAGTTGTACATGAACAATCTGACCCCCTCAATGTCTCTTGGACATGAGATGATTGTCCCCTGATCCAAACAACTGTTTTGAGGCACAAGATTGGTCATTGATAGTCATGTCAGCATCAGCAGACCACCAATGACAGCCACATCTGAAATGGCGGACAGTCCTTGGCTGCCTTATTACATGTTTTACCTATCTGTCAGAATGGACCTTCTGCAGTAAAGACCTGACCCTTGATCTGTCTTTGCTGTTGTAAAGCAACTGTAGAAAGTAGTGTGTTTGTTTGTTTGTTTTTTTTTTTTTTCCCAACTTTTATTATTGAAAATGAGGGAGGTAGAGGCCTGGAGCGCACCGTGGCAAAAAATGGGTGCGGCCAAACTCCGTGGCAGGGACTTAAGGGGCTTGGTTAAACAAAACCCAGGCTTTGGGTATGTGCCGGGGGTTGCTTTGGGAGGTAGAGAACTTGTGCTAGAATGTGGGGGACAGATATAAACTGGGGGGTGTGCATTGGGAGGGGAAAGAAATTGTACTAGATGGTGGGGGATCAGATATGTGCTGGGGGGGCTTTGGGAGGGAACTTTGATAGGTCGGGGGTTAGATATGTACTGGGAGGGGGGGTGTTTTGGGAGAGAGAGGACTTGAAGGTGGGGTGGGGGATTGCCCCTCCAGAACATATCCTCTTACACCCTTGTTAGAGGATATGTTCCGCACAGGACTCAGCCTTGATTCGACAGGACTTGCATCAAATCCTGGGATGGTCCCGGCTGTATGTGTGAAATCCATCCACATTCTTTGTATTTGTTCTGTATTCAAAGTAAACCTTTTATAGAGACTGCTATTGCTGTCATTCTTGTCCTCTTGATGTAATACTTTCTATCCCTAAGCCCTGGTTCACACTGGAGTGTTTTGACATGCGATTTGACATGTCAAATCAGCGGCAATTGCCGTCAATGGCACTGTCCTAATTGGTGCGGCGCTGCACCGATCTCAAAAAGTAGTTTCTATACTACTTTTTTGCGAAAATTTTTTTTTTTTCAGGCTGCGATTTACATTGACATCTGTGCAGAAACCTGCACATATGTCTCTGAAATTGCGTCTGACATAGGGGCGTGAAATCGCGCGAGTTCAGCGGAACTCGCACGGCTTCATTCCCGCAGCTCAGTGAGAACCTGGGCTATTCCAGGCAGATGAAAATATCTGGAATGCCAGCCCTGTGTTTCCCTTTTAAAAAAGTTTATTTTGAACTTGGTGTGTAACAGCTTTGGGATATACATTAAGGGCTCATTTGCACTATTGCATTTGTAGTGCGTGGCAACACCTTTTTAAATGCATTGCTGTGTTGCGGTGCCATTCATTTTGAATGGCACACCAAAGCATCATGGCAACAAAATGGTGCATGTTCAATTTATTTTGCAAGTTAATTTCAGTGGACTGCCTTAATGCAATTAGCAATATGACGTTGATTAAAAGAGAAGTTTGGGATCCCGCCCCCCCCCCTGAATAATCATACTTACCTAGGTGAATGCAGCATCACCCCGGTGCCTCTGCACTGAGAACCGAGCCATCGAACACCACTAATGGCTCAGTTCTCACAGCTCCCCGAGCAGAGAGCTGCTGACTGTCGATCAGCAGCTCTCCTGCTCTGCTCCTCCACGCTCACTGGAGCGCTGAGCTGTGAAGGGGTGGGGAGCGGCCATCTCAACGGCTCACTGAGAGTCTGAGATGGCTATCAGTCCAGGCACCCGGCGGAACCAGACTCCCAGAGTCGGGATGATGCGGTGCCTGGACTGATCTTGGTGACGTCAGCAGAGAGCTCTCTGCTGAAAACGGGTCACAGGAGTGCAAAACAAATTGCACTCCTGTGATCCATAGGAGAAGCCCAGACAAACGAGCTTAGGCTGGATTTCTCCTTTTAACATTCTGAAAGAATGTAAATGGGCCCTTTAAGTGAATTAAATAACAGCCCTAGTTACTCCGGCTCTTCAAAAAGATTTTACAGCCTATCTCATCCAGATTTTTTTTCATGGCATCTACAAACAGCAGTGAGGAATTCCCCTGGCCACACACACACAATGTGATAGTGCTAGTAATAGGATCTCAGGATATATAAGACTGGCTTCTCATGTAAATAACTGTTTCATGTCAAAATAATTTTGCTCAGCAATACTAATTCATCATTGTCCTTTCATTAGTCATTCTCTCATTAGTAGGCAATATCACAGCTCAAGGTGTTGGATGACTAAAGTATTAGTTCTGGTGACATACACATAAATAAAGTCATCAAAAGCTTTGCATATTCTAAGATTTTTCTTCCATAAGTTGTCCTTTTTTTGTGCTCAAATCACAAGGCTTTTTCCATGCGTAATGTGACCCTCAATTATGTTCTTATTCTCCAAAAATAATCCGTACACATCCAATACCTAATGGACCTGTAATTTTATTTTTCATGAAATTGTCTTATTGTGTTTATTCTGCCTCCTTGCAACATCCCCCATGAGCTCCTGAACCTTTCCTTTTCCCCTTCACTTCCATTCTTTTATAATGAGCGATGCCTATTTGTGGTCATGTGCACACATCCTAGTCCATCTTGGGAGCAAGCAAGTGAGGGTGGCTACGTTCCTACATACAATAGGACAATGGAGAACATACGTGGCCACCCTCTAACAAATAGCTGGACCACAGCACCAAATAGAAGGAATTTGGTGGAAGCTGAGAGCACTAGAAGGACTTTTTTGCGTTAACAATACATACTGATAATATTTTTTTGGTTAAACAAGAGTACTTTAAAGTGTTACTTTAAATCTGTTTATTGGAATTTTTTATTAGCAAAAAAAACCTGTCAATCTCCTATAAAACAGAAACTGACTTTAAATGATCATTCATGCATCTCTAGGTGCCTACTTTTTACGTTTCAACATAGTTCGAACCGTGATGTAATTTTGCTTATCTGCATTTATTATAAGCCAGCACATGCACAGCGTTGGTGGTGAAATAGGCATTGATGGTGATCGCAATAACAGTGTGATAAACCTAAATGTCTTGGGCACCTTCATTGTGTGAAAGTCTCACACCACTACTGTTATATCTCTGAAGAGTTCTAATGGGGACTGTAAGCGGGATAATTCCTTAATTTCCTTGCCAATGTTTTTAATAGGTACGGAATGTATTTAAAGTGGAGTTCCACCCAAAAGTGGAACTTCCACTCATCGGATTCCTCCCCCCCTCCGGTGTCACAGTTGGCACCTTTCAGGGGGGAGGGGGGTGCAGATACCTGTATATTACAGGTATCTGTACCCACTTCCGGCGTAGATAGCCGCAGAATCTGCGGTTATTTACGCCACATCCTGTACCCCCCCCGCTGTCTGCTGGGAAACACACGGGTCCCAGAGACAGCAGGGACCAGCCGTATTGTGCTGCGCGACTTGCGCATGCGCAGTAGGGAACCGGGAAGTGAAGCCGCACGGCTTCACTTCCTGATTCCCTTCCCGAAGATGGAGGCGGCAGCACCCGAGGACCGAGAGAGGGTTCGGCCTCGGGTGCCGACATCGCGGGCGCCCTGGACAGGTAAGTGTCCATGTTTTAAAAGTCAGCAGATGCAGTATTTGTAGCTGCTGACTTTTAAAAAAAAAAAAAAAAAAAAAAAAAAATTTCAGGGGAGCTCCGCTTAAAGTTGTCTTTAGCATAATAACTTAAGGTGGTTGTAAACAATCGCCTTTTTAAAAAAAAAAAAAAAAAAAAAAACATTCATTTTTAAATCGAAATGAAGTAAAAAAAATAGGTTCCTCAGGTTGGGACTTTAAAACAGACCACAAACAGTTATATAGTAAAAAATATAATTTATTAAGCATTGGTGCTACTCAACAACATAGATATGGGAATAAAAGCAGTAACCACATATACTGGGAACAGAAATGGAAACGGCTGCAAAGAAAGCCCAGAACTTGTCGGACAGACAGGACGTCCACCGTGTTTCGAAAAAACAAAATGCAGATTTTCTTCAGGGACAAAATGCATAAAAATATAGATACGTTTTTAAAGCAAAAACAATTTAAAAAAAAAAAGAAAATAAAAACAACTGAGCATACTGACCCCAAATGTTAATGCTCCACCCATGCTGAAAGAAACCATAACTCAATAATGAAAAGAGAGCTATGTCCGTCAGAGCAGCGCACAGACGCCAGACCAGGGAAATGTTGACAGCCAATGATCCACATAGGACAGAGCGGTCCTACTGCAGAGTTATATATATATATATATATATATATATATATATATATATATATATATATATATATATATAATATATAATATATATATATAATATATAATTTTATTATTTAGCAGAGACCCTAGAGTACAATGGCGGTTGTGCAATATTTTATGTCAGTGTATTTGCACAGCAGTCTTTCAAATGCAGTTTGAAAAAACACACTTTAATGAATTTAATAAAAAACTAAACGGTAAAGTTAGCTTTTTTTTTTTTTTTTTTTGTGTGTGTGTGAAAGATGTCGCTTTTCAAAAATCGTGATTCTCATTTTGGACAGAATCGTGCAGCTCTATGGCCCTATAATCCTATTTTTCAATATCCTTTTTACCTTTTTTGTGTGTGTGTGTATTTGTAATCAAATCTTTATTATTTTGTGCAAATAACATGGTATGGCAGATTCTACCAGTCACAGGCTGTGTCACACCCCTCCAGCTTGTGTCTTAGGCTGGCTATAGACGGATCGAATCTCAGCAGGTTCAGCAGTAACCAGCTAAGATTCGAAGGGTAGGGTATGGGTAGGCTGAATGTACCAAGTTGATCGATCAACTAACCTTTTGGATTTACTAGCTATTATGCCTATCAGCTGCTATAACCGCTAGCAATCACTGTCTTCTCCCGGCGGAGAAAGTAATTTGCCTTGTCTATGGCATGCCTTAGGCCTCTTTCACACTGTGGCTTGAAACGTGAAAGTCGCAAGATTTTGAAGCGATTTCAGGGAATGTCTGTGGACCTCAACTTGCATCAAAGTCGGACCAAAGTAATGCAGGGACTACTTGAAGTCACACAGATATGAATGGTTATCATTGGAAATCATGGGGTACAACTTGTCCTGCGACTTGTCGCTCCCAAGTCGCACCAGTGTGAAAGGGGCCTTAGAATTATCAATCTACATGTAATATCCAACCCAGATTGTGTTAAGCTGGTTAGTGGACATGGAGGAGGAGGAGGGAGGAAGTAGGCTGTCATTTAGCACTGTGTATACGCCAACATGTGTGACTCTATAGTAACATAGGCGGCTCAGATGTGATGGGGAGGAAATGCTCAGCATAGAAACTCACTGAAAACTCATATACATGTGCAAAATTTCCACCACAGCTATAAAATCCCAAGCTGAATTGGGAACATTAAGTCTAACGTGAAGTTAGACATGGGATGGAGGAGAGAAGAATTTGCCCTAAATGTCATTACTAGCCAATACAATACAAAAATCGTATTATTGGTTTGGGAGTGCAACATTTCCACCTATGCATGCGATCTGAGATGGAAGGCACTGATGATGTAGCTCTTCCAGGATGTATATATATGTTGGGGTACCTTTTGGGAAAAAATGGCAATGTACCACAACACTCAGTTGGCATCTTGAAAGTTATCCTAGTTGGAGATGGGCCCCCTCTAAACCTGTTCTGGTGACCACTATAAAAGGTTGAATTTCTTGTCACTTTCTGTGCAGGTGACAATTGGAGATGAGTTCATGCGTCTTCCGAATTCACTTCTATTCGAACTTCAAAGTCCTGCTCTTTCATAGTCCAGCTGCGGGTCATTCACTGTCCTGTAGCTTACATAAATGCTGTGGGGCGCTGAATGACCCAGCTCGTTGCAGGACTAGGAGAGCACAACTTTAAAATTTTGGACAAAAGTGTGTTCGGAGGACACCCAAACCCATCTCTAGTGACCATGGACCATAGCAGGGAGGGTCAATCTCCCAAGTGAGGTCACAAAAAGTAATTAAATGGGACAGGAGAAGTAACCTTTCCTTCCTTTTCCAAACCTTTTAAAGGCTAGTATGCAGCTTTATGTTAGATTCCCTTTTGACCACCCATTGGCTTCATAAATGATCATGAAAACCATTCTTTCAGGCTCTGTTCTATTTTTGAGTCTTCTAGCAGGTGATGTTACAAAGAAACAGTAATGTTCCAAAAGAAAGTCAATATTTTTCTCCTTAATAGAGATTGTTAACGATGCCCCCATATTAAAAATTAAAAGCTTTTCTTGCCTTCTTTGTCACACTAACATGACAAGCCCTGCTGTTTATTCTCTTGCTCACAGCATCCTATGTGAGTTGGTTGTCACAAAGACTACAAAGAACGTCTTCTGAACTTCTATCTTATTGTGATCTTCCCAAGGTTTGGAGGTTTATAGCTGCTTGTCAAATAGGATCGGATATCTTGCTGATTACAGGTATAAAACAGAACGCTTTATACAGCAGTTCCAGGCAACACGTGAAATGAATTTGAAAACAGCAAATGTTGTTCAGCCATTGCTGAAACTCTCTGTTAAGCTCAGCCCATTCAGCTAATCTTAAAACCCAATGCCAGACAATTTTTTATGGCTTCCTAGCTGGCTTAAAAAAATTGCAGATCTTGCTGCTATACTCTCCTTCTACCCTAATATGTCCTCAGCAGTACTTTTACACCACAATGACGCCCAGCAGGGTTATTAGTACAGGAGCACTTAAGATTAGAGGTGCACCGAAATAAAAAAATTCAGGATGCACTTGGCCTAAACTGACAATGACAGTTTGTAAAAATATACAGTTAGGTGTGTGTGTGTGTGTATGTGTGTATATATATATATATATATATATATATATATATATATATATATATATATATATATTACATTGGACACAGGCACAATTTTAGTTTTTTTGAGGTATTTACCAAACCATGTTCAAGCTATAGTTCTATAATGGATAGGGGCTGAAAGTGCACACTCTCTCAGGTTTAATTTGAGGGTATGTACATCCAAATCGGAAGAAGGGTTTATGAATTACAGCTCTTAAAAATAGCACCCCTCCCCCATTATCAAGGGACCAAAAGTAATTAGACAATTGAATTAAAGGCTGTTTCATGGCCAGGTGTTGGCTCCTCCTTCATTATTTCTTCATCAATTAAGCAGGTAAAAGGTCTGCAGTTGATTGTAAGTGTGGTATTTGCATTTGGCATCTATTGCTGTGAACCTACATCATGCGTTCAAAGGAGCTGTCCATGCAAGTAAAACAGGACATTGTAAGGCATTCAAAAACAAAACAAATCCATCAGAGAGATAGCAGCAACATTAGGAATGGCCAAATCGACAGTTTGGTACATTCTGAGGAAAGAAGAATGCACTGGTGAGCATCCATGAAAGACAACAGTCAAGAGAAGACTTCACAAAAGAAAATACAGAGGGTTCACCACAAGGTGCAAATTATTCGTGAGCCTGAAGAGTAGAAAAGCCAAATTAGACTTGCCTAAAAAAAGCCAAACCTGTTCTGGAGAAGCATTCTTTGGACGGATGAAATGAAGATTTATCTGAACCAGAATGACGGGAATAAAGTGTAGTGAAGGCTTGGAGCAGCTCCTCATTCAAAGCACACAGTCATCTGTTAAACATGGTGGAGGCAGTGTGATGGCATGGGCATGCATGGCTTCCAGTGGCACTGGGTCATTGGTGTTTTATTGAGGATGTGACCGAAGACAGCAGCAGTTGGATGAATTCGGCAGTGTTTAGAGATATACTGTCAGCCCAGATACAGCAAAGTTGATTGAACGGCGCTTCACGGTACAGATGGACGATGATCCAAAACACACTGCAAAAGCAACCCAGGAGGTTTTGAAGGAAAAGAAGTGGAATATTCTGCAATTGCCGAGTCAATCGCCTGATCTCCACCCAATTGAGCATGCATTTCACAAACTAAAGGCAGAAAGACCCAAAAACAAAGAACTGGAGACAGCTGCAGTTAGAGCCTGGCAAAGCATCAGAAAGGAGGAAATCCAGTCTCCGGTAATGTCCATGGGTTCCAGACTTCAGGCAGTCATTGCCAGTAAAGGATTCTCAACAAAATATTTAAAAATGAACAATTTATTTAGGATTATATTCATCTGTCCAATTACATTTTGAGCCCTTGGGGGGACTGTGTATAAAAATGGTTGGAGTTCCTAAAATTTGTACTTTGATATTTATGTTCAACCCCCTGAATTAAAGCTGAAAGTCTGCATTCATTTATATTTGTTCGTTTAGTTTTATCCATTTTTTTTTTTTTTTTTTTTTTCCCCTGGTGCCACACAGAGACAAAAGTGTGTTATATATTTCTGTTATATATAAATATATTCCCCTATACAGCAACACTCAGACTGGGAGAGGGAGGGGCAGCATTGTAATCCTTTTGGACTTTTTCTTATTTATAGGACTCTTTCAGTCAGGCGATAATGCATACACACATGCTCGCCTATATACCTGCAGCATCCGCCCCCAGCTCTAAGTCTAACAACTGAGCGACCACATGTCCTGCTCAGTTTTTGGTCTACTCTGAGCAGAGAGCGGTGGCTGCCGCTGCAAATTAGGCATCTAGGTCGATCCCAGCATTATTGTTGGGATCCTTCCAGAGCCTGGAGCAGCTTGTCAAAGAGGAAGTAAACTATAATACGTTTACTTCCTCCTTTGTTTCCTTGCAAAGGTAAAGCATAATGGGCTACTATGCATCGCATAGTAACCCATTATGTGTCACTTACCTGACACAGGAGCCTGCGATGTCACCGCTGTCCCTTCTTCCACGAAGCGTCCAGGTATCGTGGCTCCGGCGATGAGATTGGCTGGAGCCGCGATGATGTCACTCCCGCACATGCGCGCTGATGCTGTCACTAACGGCATGATCGCCGTTAGAATCGGCACGCTCAGTGCGCCTGCGCACTTTTGTCTACGGCGCATGTGCCGTAGACATCAGTGCCTGTCTTTTGGCATTATCTCCTAAACCGGGTTTTTCTTCTCCCCCCCCCCCCTTTTTTTTTTTTTTTTTTTTTTTTTTTTTTTGTGCTTTGCTAAAAGTGGAAGAAAAATCCATGACCATAAACTCTATGGAACTCAAACCAGTCAGTTGTGTTTTTTAAAAGTCCTGTATGCTGCATTTTATGGCACATGTGAGGTGCGGTTAAAAAAAAACTGCACCAAAAACACCACTTCACTGCAATGAATGGAAAATGCATAATAAATACACCCGCGGTTACGTTTTTGGTGCATTTTATGTCTTTTTTTTTTTTTTTTTTTTTTTTTTTCACAAGTTTAAAACGCACCAGAAACGCTGCAAAAAGGTTTATGCATTTTTACATTTGAGCAGTGTGTAAACCTAGCCTATAAATATACACTGTATATCTTTCTTACACAGGTTAGTCAGCATAGATGTTAGGAGGGGGAGGGGTGTTTTTAAGACTAGTTAGGTCTAGCATGGAATTCCACTTTAAGTTTGCCATTAGTTCTTATCGAGGTTGTGTGGCTTTTACACTTAAAAAATAAGCTGTAAAGTTCTGTATCGTGGCATGTAGTGTCTGTTGTTTTCTGTGTCCAGAAATGACTCTGCTCTGCTTAGTCTGCAGAAAGACTTTCCAAACTCCCTGATAGCACAAGGACAATCCAACATGTTGCAGTACTGGGGTCATCCAAGGTTCTGCTATTTATTTCATATTGTGTTTACATGTTGCATAGTCTGTGTGTATATTTATTTTTTATTTTAGAATTTAGGCATGTGATGTGGTCGGTTTATTCTTTGTAGCATTTGCTGGCAGCTTTCTCTTTTTCTCTTTTTCTCTTTTTCTCTTTTTCTCTTTTTCTCTTTTTCTCTTTTTCTCTTTTTCTCTTTTTCTCTTTTTCTCTTTTTCTCTTTTTCTCTTTTTCTCTTTTTCTCTTTTTCTCTTTCCCCACCGATCGTTCATAGGAGACACAGAGCAGCGGTGTGCCTATGTAAACCAGGCTCACCGCTAATCTGTCAGTGAGTAAAAGATCTTCTGAAACATAATCTCTGATTCTCCCCCCAGTGTAACATCACCTCCCTAGGACACGCGTAACCCCTTGATCGCCCCCTAGTGTTAACCCCTTCCGTGCTAGTGTCATTCATACAAGGATCAGTGTTTTTTTTAGCACTGGTCCCCAAAAAGTGTCGCTTAGGGTCAGATATCTCTGCCACAATGTCGCAGTCCCACTAAAAATCGCCGTCATTAAGAGTAAAATATATATATATATATATATATATATATATATATATATATATATATATATATAAATAATCAGTTAGGTCCATAAGTATTGGGACATCGACACAATTCTAATCTTTTTGGCTCTATACACCACCACAATGGATTTGAAATTAAACAAACAAGATGTGTTTTAACTGTAGACTTTCAGCTTTATTTGAGGGTATTTACATCCAAATCAGGTGAACGGTGTAGGAATTACAACAGTTAGTAGTATACGTGTCTCCCACTTTTTAAGGGACCAAAATTAATGGGACAGATTAACAATCCTCCATCAAACTTTCACTTTTTAATACTTGGTTGCAAATCCTTTGCAGTCAATTACAGCCTGAAGTTTGGAACGCATAGACATCACCAGACGCTGGGTTTCATCCCTGGTGATTCAGTTGTTTTCCGTGGTCTTCCGGGTATTTTGGTGTTGCTGAGCTCACCAGTGCGTTCTTTCTTTTTAAGGATGTTCCAAACATTGATTGGGCCACACCTAATGTTTTTGCTATCTCTCTGATGGGTTTGTTTTTGTTTGTTCAGTCTAATGATGGCTTGCTTCACTGATAGTGACGGCTCTTTGGATCTCATATTGAGAGTTGACAGCAACAAATTCCAAATGCAAATAGCACACTGGAAATGAACACTGGACCTTTTTATCTGCTCCTTGTAAATGGGATAATGAGGGAATAACACACACCTGGCCGTGGAACAGCTGAGCAGCCAATTGTCCCATTACTTGGGAGGCACATATACAAACTGTTGTAATTCCTACACCGTTCATCTCATTTGGATGTAAATACCCTCAAATTAAAGCTGAAAGTCTGCAGTTAAAGCACATCTTGTTCGTTTCATTTCAAATCCATTGTGGTGGTGTATAGAGCCAAAAAGATGAGAATTGTGTCGCTGTCCCAATATTTATGGACCTGACTATATTCTCTCTGACATAAATCTAACTCATAATTTGTAGATGCGATAACTTTTGTGCAAAGCAATTAATAAACGCTTATTGGGATTTGTTTTTCCAAAAATATGTAGCAGAATACATATTGACCTAAACTGATGAAATTTGATATTTTTTTTTTTTTTCCTTATTGGGAATGTTTTTATAGCATAAAGTAAGGAATATGTTTTGTATCCAAAATTGCTGCTCCCCTTTGTGTGTGGTGTGTGTGGTTTTTTTTTTTGTGGTGATTAAATACCACCAAAAGAAAGCTATTTGTGGGGGAAAAAAGGACATCAATTTATTTTGGTACAGCGTTGCAAGACCGTGCAATTGTCAGTTAAAGCAACGCAGCGCCGTATCGCAAAAAATGTCCTGGTCAGGAAGTGGATAAAACCTTCTGGGGCTGAAGTGGTTAAAGTGTTTGTTAAACCCCCCCCCCCCCCAAAAAAAAAACATAGATCCTGTTCCCTTAAAGCATGTTATACAGCACAGTGCTTGTGCTGTGTCATTTTTGGACCCCTGTAACACCAAAAAAAAAAAAAAAAATTAAAAAAACCTGGCTGATCCTGCCTGGCTATAGTGAAATAATGAAATTGGCTCTTTACCATATGACCGGCTATGTCCAATCGCAGCCGGTCACAGAATGTCAACAAACTGCGGTAACGAGATGTTACTGGGTTCTCCTCCTCACACACCAATCGTGTGTAAGGAGATTGCTGTAACAGCTTGTTACTGCTTACAGTGTACACCAACACACACTGATTGCCCTGATGCTTCTAGAACGCCTGACGGTGCAAAAAAAAAATTATACCCCAAAATACATTCTGCTACTCATCCTGAATATGGCGATACCACGTGTTAGACTTTTACACAGCCTGGCCACATACAGAGGCCCAACATGCAGGGAGCACCGTTGGGCGTTCTAGAAGCATAAATTACACCTCTAATTTCATTCCTCCCTATAACTTGTTATGACAATTTTGTGAAAAAAATAAAACAATTGTTCTTCGTTTTCCCAAGAATTGTGAGAAAAAATTACAACTTCAAAATTAGAGGTCGACCGATATATCGGCCGATATTTGGCTTTTTTTACTTAATCGGCATCGGCCGATTATGCCGATAAAAAAAGCCGATTATAACTTCAGCGGGACTTGCAAATGACTTCTGTAATAGAAGTCAATTGCAAGTTGTCTGAAGGTTTCTTCTCCTCCTCTGGGCAGCCTGCCAAGTCTGATAAGAAGATACATTTGTATCTCTTCGGGTTCTTTTATCAATAGACTGAACTCCGTGGAGAAGTTCTCAGTTTAACCATTTAAAGACTAAATCTTTTTTGACATTTGTTGCTTACAAGTAAAAATTCTGCAGGGAAGCCGTTTTACAGGCACTTTACAGGCGCTATTTTTAGCCCAAAAGCGCCTAAAAAAAACACCCCAGTGTGAAAGGGGTCTAACTGTTAGATTTTATGAGATGAAGGGGGGAAAAAAAAAAAAGAAGAAAAAAAAAAAATCGGCCTAATATATCGGCCCAAAAAAATCGGTATCACATATCGGCCATCGCGATTTCTAAATATCGGCATCGACATCGGCCAGAGAAAAACCCATATCGGTCGACCTCTATTCAAAATACTCACCATGCCTCTTACTAAATACCTTTTGACTGTCTACTTTTCAAAAGGGGTCATTTGGGGGGTATTTGTACTTTCCTGACATTTCAGAGCCTCAAGAAATGAGATAGGCCATCAGTGCATCAGGTGTGATCAATTTTCAATGATTTGCACCATAGCTTGTAGACTCTATAAATTTCACAGAGACTAAATAATATCCACTAATTTGGGATAATTTTTTTTTCCAAAGAGATGTAGCAGTATAAATTTTGGCCTAAATTTATGAACAAAAATGACTTATTTGCAAAATTTTATCATATAAACTAAAAAAGTATTTATTTTTTTCCAAAATTTTCGCTCTTTTTTTTCACTTCTGTCACAAAAAATAAAAAAAACCCAGTGGTGATTAAATACCACCAAAAGAAAGCTCCTATTTGTATGAAAAAAAATAAGAATTTTGTTTGGGTACAGTGTTGCATGACTGAGTAATTGGCATTCAAAGTGTCCGAGCGCTGAAAGCTAAAAATTGGTCTGGGCAGGAAGGGGGTATAAATGCCCTGTTTTGGAGTGTTTTAAGCTGGCCATAGATGGATCAATAATCAGCCAGTTCAGCAGGGACTGGACGAATTTTGATCCATTTATGGCCATTCCCACTAGATTAACTTCTCCTGAGTGGGAATGCCAAATAAATTTCCCTTCATTTCAGTGCTGATCAGTGTATTCTGACAGCAGAGGTGTTGTCCCGCTTTCAGAATACAATAGTGCAGTAGGGAAGATTCCTCCATCCACCTCCAAATATGTGGATGGCGCAAATCTGTTCCATCATTGGCCTGCTTTACCCAAAACCAAAATGATTGTTGGGCACAGCCAAGCAGCTAGCATTTTCTTCAATGGCAGTCACTTTAAATACTAGATTGACTGAGGTGAAATTAGAATTTTGTTTTCTTACTTTCTGTCATGTAGGCACTCATTCAGTGCTATATTTTAATGCTATGATACCTTTCGGTAGATCAGTTGGAAAAAAATATGGCGTCTCCAATCTTTTTTTCCCGAGTCCTGCTTGTTTGCCTGACATGTGTGTCACTGTATTCTTGAATTGCTAAGTCTGCTGTTGGTCTTTGGCCGATGGGTCTTGCAGTGGGAAATCGGAGCTGTTACACACCTGCTAGACCTCTGACCCTTGGAGCCATTTTCCCAGGAGAAGCTATTCACTTGTGTAGTTTTCTGCTTCACGCCACTCATCTGTCTCTTCACACTGTCAATAAGTAGGCTTGCGTCTGTCTATATTTAGCCTACAAGCCACCTAGAAGTCTCACACTTTCATCTTCCATAGGGGGGTACCTAATGAATTTTTAAACATCTTGTGCACGTATACAATGGGCATGCTTTATGTGTAAAGCCAAGCGTAGAATAGATCTTGTGGTATGACAGATTTGATGGACTGTCAGTTGTGGTAATCGAATATCTAGGGATCATCAAACAAGTGGAGTGATTTACACGTGTTCTTGACGTGCACTGAATGAATGCTACTGTGTGGGGGACTAGCAAGATTGCTCATTACATATGAGCGTTGAGCAGTCAAGACATGGAGCATTGTGTCAGATCTAAACAAATGTGCCTGGAAGCACTAAAGTGGCCCTGTCGCTATGGTAAACAGTTAAGGACCAAGCCTTTTCTGGCACTTTTTTGTTTACAAGTAAAAATAAGTTAGTTATTGCTTGAAAATTACTGGGAACCACCAAACATTGTAGAAAATTAAATGGCTAGCGTTGCAATTTTTTTATGTCACATAGTATATGCGCAGCTGTTTTTTGGGGGTTTTTTTTTACGCAATTTTTTGGGGGGGAGAAAAATACATTTGTATGGAAAAAAAACCTCACAATCTAGAACCCTTTTTTAAGTAAAATATAATGTTACGCGGAATAAATAGATACCTAGCATATCATGCTTTTAAAATTGTGCGTGTTTGTGGAATGGCGACAAACTACGATACTTAAAAATCTCCATAGCCGACACTTTAACAATTTTTACAGGTTACATTTTTAGAGTTAGAGGAGGTTTAGCACTAGAATTATTATTCTCACTCTGTTTGCAGCGATACTCACGTGTGGTGCGAACACGGTTTACATATACGTGCACGACTTGCATGCATGGAGGGATGGGAGGCACTTTTGTTATAGTAATATGGGATGACCGGTCCTCTTTACAGAGAGATCCAGGGTCTATAAGACCCCAAATCTCTCATCTGTCCTTGAAAGCAAAAGATCAAAAAATTGATCTTTTTTTCTTTAAAACAAAAAAAAATGTATTTACATTCTCCCTAGATTGGGAGTGACATCATAATTTTGCTCCGGTCCTCCTAGATCATAGAGGTGATCAGAGATGATCTGGTTTCTGTTTACTGCATGGCCTGTCAGATATTTTCCGGGCTTGCCAGGTAAGAGCGATAAGCCAGAGAAAATCTGGCAGGGGTGGGTGTTGGGCGTCTCGTCCCGCTGGTTCTAAAAGGACCCAGTAGCTAATCAGCTGCTTGGATTTCTTTTATGAGAAAATCTCTGGCTGAAAAAAAAAAAAAAAAAAAAAAAAGGTTTTATGGCGGCTGGCTTCAGCCATAACCCCGGTAAACCATTTAAAAGTGTTATGTATTGTGGTCGGCAAGTGCAAGGCATACCTGTAAAAGATTTGTGTGTGTGTGTGCCTGCCTTTCCTCATGTGTGTACTACCGAATGCCTATTTGATACTGAGAAATGCCCCACTGACCCCAAGTTCTCTGGTAAATGGACACTTTTTGGAGTGTCAATCTCTGTGGCCCCCCACAGCTGTCACTTGGTTCTTCCTGCCAACCTCCATGTTATCACTTTGTCGTGTGGTGTTTGTGATGTGATGACCACAATCTAATGTGAACCTAGCCTAAGTTTTGGCTTTAGATATACATGAACTTGCGTGCGGGAAGCTGCCAAGGAAAATGTGTGACACATGGATTTCTGCATTCAGTGATTTTGTGCATAGTTGTGCATTTGTTACGTATTTTAGCCTTATTTACACCTTACACACCTTAAACATTTCTTAGATTGTCTTGGAAATTCCAGAGCAGGCAAAATATACAGTATGTTTATGAAAAATATACAATTAATGCCAGTGTGTTGGGTAAGGTGCAATAGGAAATGCTGCTGTAAGGACATCCTTGGCATACACTCTACTGCCACCTATTCAATAAATAAAAGTTGTATCAAGGCTGATAACAACATGTATTACATGCCCAGTATTTATCCTCACAATAAACAATTGTTTTCTATGTGCCCTATTGGTGAATGGCGTTGCTCTAGTACAGAAAAACGCCACACTATAGCCGGCCATACATGGAACGAAATGTGGCTGGTTCAGCAGGGACTGGATGATTTGCGATCCATGTATAGGCAGGGTGGTTGTACAGAAGTCTATCTACCAATCAATTTCTCACTCAGTTTTTCACACAAATAGAGCTTTCTTTTGATGGTATTTGATCACCACTGGGTCTTTATTTTTTGTGATTGAAAAAAGACCTGAAAAATTTGAAAAAAAAAAAATTTTTTTTTTTTACTTTCTGCTATAAAACAAATCCAATAGAAAAAAAATTCATTTCTTCATGAAATTTTGCCAAAATGTATTCTACTACATGTCTTTTGATTTATAAAAAAAAAAAATCCCAATATATGCATATTGATTGGATTGTGTGAAAGTAATCGTGCCTACTAACTCGGGCCGGATGTGACCTTTGCTTGCCTTTATCTGGCCCTTGAGGCACTATTCCTCCCACAGACACCAATGATGGGGCACTATTTCTCCCACCGACATAAACAATATCTCCCCATAATACCAAAGATGGGGCATTGTGTTCTTCCACTGGCCAAAGTCTGACCGTAAACTGGCCCTTTTGTTTAGAAATTTTGGAGACCCCCCCCCCCCAGTTTATAGTATGTGCAAGATCTTTGTTGAGTCTGTTTATATGAGTGAGCAGGGTTATCTTCCTGGGATATGTGACGCCAGTATCCCAGAAGAGACTACAGAATGAAACGTCTAGGCCCATTGATGCCTATTTAGACACAGCCACTACTTCCAATTTTTAGTCTGTGTGGGTGTTTGGGGTAAGTCACCTGCATGGCTGTCAAATTGGGAGCAGCAGCTGTGTCTTTACAGCTGCTGCATCCCAATAGACCTCAATGGGACTGCCTGCAAGGGAATGCACAGAACACATGTGCACCCCTGTGTGGGTAAGTGTGGCCCTCACAGAGTACGAAATTGATTTGCCCTGTGTGAATGAGGTCATAATGCAACGGCATATTTAAAGTCGAACTTTAGTCAGAAAATTTAAGTCATGTCAGATCACTTCATTCTGGCCCATTTTTCAGGTATAATCATGTAAAACATTAACAATAAGTGCCCACACTGTTTTAAAATCCACCAATACACAGTCTCGCCCTGCTCTGCACATGCTCCATCTCCATTTTATAGGCACTGCCTAGTTTGCAGAAGCTGATCTGCTGACAGCCTTAAAGTGGAACTACACCCTCCTATCCTTTACAGCCAAGGAGAAGAGACGCAGGCGCCTTCTAAGTGTAACTGGGATCTGCTTTTTGTAATAAATTCATAACTACTTGCAGGGGAAGCAGTAAAATAGACATGGGTAGTCTCAAAGGAACCAAGCTGGGGATCGTCCTGTGCATCTCTCTCTGGGGGGGTCCTCAGACGATGCTTTCATCCGTCGGAGGAATCGGGCGGTCTGTGCTGGTGGATTCTGGCGCTACAGGTCCAGGAATTCACTGGCAGGAGGGAGATGATGTTACTTCCCAGGGGCTGAGTGCTGACGTGAAGGGGACGTGTTTGCTGAGCATGCGCTCCTTCAGGCCATGATATAGCCATGTTGGAAGAGGGCTATATGTGGGCGCAGCTGATGACAGCTTGGTGATATGCTCCGCCTCAATGGGTTAACTCGTTACAGGGCAAATTAAAATTGCAGACATTTTATCACTAAAAACAACTGGACATGCAAAGTAATAACAATATTAAAAGATGAACAAAAGTGACTATATATATATATAATATATTCATTGTTCTCATATGTGTATTTATGTGGTGCACTTATGTCTATAGGGACTTATTGCAGTAGATGTGGAATTTGCGCAAAAACATATGAATAAATGATGCTTGCTGTTATAATTCTTGGGAAACGGTGGTCATTAAAAGGGACCGGGATACTCGCATGTAATATATCCATTGTGGATACAAAAAGGTTTACATGTAGGAGCTCAACAATAGACCTTAAGGGTCCATGACGATATGGAGGTAACCCTTAGACAAAAATGATACATTAGTTGTTATCAAAGCATAAAACTCAGAAATGCCACTATAATATACCCCTAGATTTAGTACATACATGGTAAATTGATGTTGGTTATTAAAGGTGAGAGGGGCTAGTTGGCCCCTGGGCTGAGTGCAGGTGTGAAAAATGATCCGGCGTATATTATGCGTGGAGGAACCAGGTTTAGAGTAGAGCGTTCATCTCTATCTCCTTGTTCAGGCCGCCAGGCGTGAGAGAATCCAGCGTGTAGATCCAAAAGATTTCTCTCTGGCAGAGACCTTTGTAACACTCTGCCAATTAGAGTGCCCCTGATACGGCTTCAATGACCCACACCCTTAGGCCCTCCGAGGATTTTTCATGGTGCTCTAGAACAGTGCTTTTCAACTCCAGTCCTCAAGGCGCCCCCAACAGGTCATGTTATCAGGATTTTCCTCAGATGAAACGGCTGTGGTAATTACTAAGGCAGTAAAACTGATCAAATCACCTGTGGAAAATAATGGAAGACCTAAAAACATGACCTGTTGGGGCGCCTTGAGGACTGGAGTTGAGAAACACTGCTCTAGAAAGTGGCGGGGGACACTGTCATTGCCTACCTCTACGACACTGCGATGCTCATCAAACCTCTTCCTCAATGTCCTAATGGTTCTTTCCACATAGGAGAGACAACAAGGACACATGGAGCAATAAACTACAAACTCACTGGAACAGTTGTGGAATTGTTTGATAGCATACGTGTTTTCCTTTTACGGTGAAGTTCTTTTGGCTGTGGGTTTCATGCTTGCAAGTCGGGCATAAAGCTTAATGACATTGTGCCTCATTGGCATGTACCAATGTGTTGGGTCCTGGTGCGGGTAAATTTTTGAACTTCCTGGGGGCTACTAGATTTTTTTTTTGCTTTTCTGTATGAGACCTTTCGGTCTGGGGGAATGGAAGATTTTAGTTGTGGGTCTTCTAACAGAATGGGCCAATGTTTGGCCACATCTGTTTCATATATTTTTTTTTTTTTTATTTGTTGTGAAATTGTGTAGTGAAACAAATGGGTTGTGTATTTGATGTGGGTTTTGCTACCGTAGGGTTGCTGTAAACAGATAAATAGTGAGTGTGCGCTGTCTTTATCAATGGCCCAGGTTACCCTTTTTCTACAAATTTTGTGGTAACATGCTTTGGTCTTTGTAATCACTCTCTGGTACCATTTCTTTGTAGCCAACAAAACTGGCTTTTAGGGATAGTCTGTATCCACCTGGGGTGATGGCAACTATTGAAGCGTAAAAAAGGAATTGCCAGCCAAGGAAGCTACTTCTGTTTGATCTGCAACTGCTATGGTGCTACTGATGTGATTAGTTATGACACTTGTCAAAATGACATTTGGTTGAGGAAACAAGCAAATGTGTTAACTGGCAATCCTGGCATTCTAGGGATGTCACTGTTTTTTTTTTTTTTTTTTTTTTTTTTAAACCGTTATATGGATGGGTTTGGTTCTGCTTTATGATCCAGGGGCTCTGGGCTTCAGCAAAATGGCAGCCTCCAGCAAGAGGAAACCGAGACGATGCTGGAGGCAATTTACAGCAGACCCTAATTTTTCATATCTCCCAACTGTCCCTGATTTGGAGGGACTGTCCATGATTTGGAGCAATGTCCCTCTGTCCCTCATTCCTCCTCATTTGGCCCTCATTTGGGTCTGCTGTATATAAAATGCACTTTTTATCTTTCATCTGATTTCTAAATTGCTGCATTTGTAAATTCCAAAAGCCAATATAAACTAATAGTAGTGGTTAAAAAAAAGCATTTGTTGGTTTAACAAATCTTCTTCCCTTTTTTTTTTTTTTTTTTTTTTTTTTTTTTTTTTTGTACAATTCTCCTTAAAGGGGTGTGGCCAGGGGTGTGTCCTATGCCTGCATACTTTTGCTGATAGGTGTCCCTCATTCCTATCTCAAAAATTTTGTAGGTGTCAATTTTGGTAGCATAATTATTCATGTGGAATTTTTTTTTTTGTTTTGTTTAACACCCATGTGATCGCTGTGACCAATCCTATGCCATAATGGTATTGGTAATAAATGTGTTTTATCACACTTTTTTTTTTTTTCTTTTTAAAAACACTCTCACTCCGTTGCCCCCAGTGAGTGTCTCCAGTGTGGGCACCTGAAGGCCCACTTGTTCCTCCTTCTGAGATACTGCTCTGCTGGTTACCCAGCATGCACCTCCCGATCTTGAGCAAGCACATTGCGTACGTGGAAATACCCCAGGAGCCAATGTGTAGGTGGAAATGACGTACCTCGCCACGGCGTGGTACAGCGGAAGTGGAGCTTTCTCCTTCAAAATAAGCTACATAGATGATTACAGGGGGAAAAAGTGTCCAATGAGAAATGGTAGTGCTCACGAACGTGGGGGTGCAAAATTTAAAATGTGAGCGGAACTCCACTTTAAGTATCCATGTGGTGTTTTGTATAGAGACCGTTGTGTGAGAGAATAGAGGGACATATTTCTCTGAGGCTCCCATTTCTGCTCAGGTTCTCAGGCTTTATTGAACTTTACCGATTTTTTTTTTTTTTTTTCTTACACACACACAAACAGCAGCGTGTTACGCATGAGCTGCCACGTTCAAAGCTACGCTTTCTCAGGCTGAGTGGCGTGACCTCGCGCATGCGCATTGACGGGCTGGCGCTATGACCTTTCGCGTCATCGTGCAAGTCTGCGCGTGCGTACAGCGCCGGCCTGACTCTCGCGCGATGAGTAAGTTGTGGTGACGCGAGACTTCCTGGCTCCGGCACGGTGCCGCTGAATGGTGTGCGGAGGGGAGACGGTACCGTGCTGAGGCCTGTAGGAGGCAGGGCGGCTCCGGGATGAGAGGAGCGCGGCGGTGAGAGGCCGGGAGTGGGGCGTCATTGTCCGAGCAGTATGCTCCACACTGGAATGGCCAGCGGCGCTGCCCTCATCCACCCCGGCGCTCTGCTGCGCCTCGGACTGGGGAGTCGGCTGTCAAGGTGACCGATGGAAGCTGTGCGAGGGCGGAGAGCGAGCCCGGAGTTCAGTGTCACCACCGTGTGCTGGCCGGGGGAAGGGCTGAGCGAGCCGTGCTGAGGTGGCATTCCTTCCATAGACAGGACGAGGAGGACGGGGGACAGGTGTGTGTGTGAGAGAGGACTACACCCCTATGGAGGATACATCTCACTGTTCAATGGGGGGGGGGGGAGACAACACAGCATTCATCACTGGAACTGCACATCAGATCCCTCCCCCGTATCAGAGAGATCTCCCCCTTCACATGAGATAACCCCCCCCCCACACACACATCAGAGGAGTCTCCCCCTTCACATAAGATCCACCACCACCCCCTCCCACATCAGGAGTCTCCCCCTTCACATCAGACCCCCCCCCCCAATCAGAGGAGTCTCCCCCTTCACATCAGAGGAGTCTCCCCCTTCACATCAGAGGAGTCTCCCCCTTCACATCAGAGGAGTCTCCCCCTTCACATCAGAGGAGTCTCCCCCTTCACATCAGAGGAGTCTCCCCCTTCACATCAGAGGAGTCTCCCCCTTCACATCAGAGGAGTCTCCCCCTTCACATCAGAGGAGTCTCCCCCTTCACATCAGAGGAGTCTCCCCCTTCACATCAGAGGAGTCTCCCCCTTCACATCAGAGGAGTCTCCCCCTTCACATCAGAGGAGTCTCCCCCTTCACATCAGAGGAGTCTCCCCCTTCACATCAGAGGAGTCTCCCCCTTCACATCAGAGGAGTCTCCCCCTTCACATCAGAGGAGTCTCCCCCTTCACATCAGAGGAGTCTCCCCCTTCACATCAGAGGAGTCTCCCCCTTCACATCAGAGGAGTCTCCCCCTTCACATCAGAGGAGTCTCCCCCTTCACATCAGAGGAGTCTCCCCCTTCACATCAGAGGAGTCTCCCCCTTCACATCAGAGGAGTCTCCCCCTTCACATCAGAGGAGTCTCCCCCTTCACATCAGAGGAGTCTCCCCCTTCACATCAGAGGAGTCTCCCCCTTCACATCAGAGGAGTCTCCCCCTTCACATCAGAGGAGTCTCTCCCCCCCCACATCAGAGGAGTCTTCCCCCCCCCCATCAGGAGTCTCCCCCTTCACATCAGACTCCCCTCCCCCCCCCATCAGGAGTCTCCCCCTTCACATCAGACTCCCCTCCCCCCCCCATCAGGAGTCTCCCCCTTCACATCAGACTCCCCTCCCCCCCCACATCAGAGGAGTCTCCCCCTTCACATCAGACTCCCCTCCCCCCCCCACATCAGAGGAGTCTCCCCCTTCACATAAGATCCCCCCCACATCAGAGGAGTCTCCCCCTTCACATCAGACTCCCCCCCCCCCCCACATCAGAGGAGTCTCCCCCCTTCACATAAGATTCCCCCCCCCCCCACATCAGAGGAGTCTCCCCCCTTCACATAAGATCCCCCCCCCCCCAACACACACACACACACACACACCCATCAGACAGGCTGGAGGACCACAAGTTGAGCACCCATGGCTTAAAGTAATACTAAAGACTTGTTTTTAGTACAAAACTTTTAGGACAAACCTGTTATACTTACCTGCTCCATGCAATGGCATTGCACAGCGTAGCCCCAATCCTCTTCTTTTTTTGAGTCCCCTGCTGGTGGTCCTGGCTCCTCCTCCATGCTGAGTGCTGCCAATGGCAAGCCTCTTGCTATGGGGACACTTGAGCAGGCTCGTTCCCATGCCCCATTCCTGTAGATGGACATTGTCTATTCACACAGTGTGATGTGGCCCCTCCCCATACTCTCTCCTCACTGGCTGTGATTGACAACAGGACGACACTCCTGATTGGCTTGAGACACAGCAGCGGTGCCATTGGCTCCCGTGGCTGTCAATTAAAGTCAGCTAATCAGAGGAGAGAGGGGGCCGGGTCGGGGCTTTGTGTCTGAATGGACACACGGAGCTGTGACTTGGCTACAGTGCCCTCATAGGAAGCTGCTGACTGTGGGGGCACTCGACAGGAGGGAGGGGCCAGGAGAGCTGAAGAGAGACCCGTGAAGAAGATGATCTAGGCTGCTCTGTGCAAAACCAACTGCATGGAGCAGGTAATTAATCCATGTTTGTAAAGGCTTATATTTGTTGTTTAAAAAAAAAAAAAAAATCTTTAATTCCCCCAAACTCTCTGCTTAACAGAAAAACCTTCAAGGAACAACCTTTTCAGTTTTGGATGGGCAGCAGTTTGTTGAACCAGCTACCCACATTTGTGTTTTCCAGTAGTGAGATTCCCCTGCAGTAGTCTGTCTTCAACCTTTTCTGCAATGCCCTATTGAAGTTGTTGTGTGTGGGTTTTTTTTTTTTTTCTACCATATAGAAGCCTCTAGGATGAAACAGAATTGTAATGATGATATTTTAACACTCCAGTCCTCAAAAGGTATATGAGGCTAATATGTGATTCAGTAGCAACCA